>NC_092873.1:253676366-254301366 GCF_028372415.1 Notamacropus eugenii | reverse complement strand
CTGGAGTCAGGAAGACTCATTTTCATGAGTTCAAATCTGGCCTCAGACACTTACTGTGTGACCCTGAGCAAGTTACTTAACTCTGTTTGCCTTAGTTTTCTTATTTGTAAATGAGTTAGAGAAAAAAAATAGCAAATCATTCTAGTATCTTTGCCAAGAAAATCCCAAATGAGGTCACAAAGTGTCAGACACAAATCACAAACAACTAACAACATGTTGAAGAAAGTAAGACAAACAGAATTTAAATGACTTGCCCAGAGTAACATAGCTAGAAAGTATATGAGGTTAGATTTGAACTCTGATCTTCCTGACTCCAGGCTCTATCCACTGACCACCCAGCTGCCCTGATGGAGACTGAGTGTATAGTTCAGTGGAATAGAATAATATCCCAGATGGTGAAACTTCCTTTATCAGTTCAAGTAGGTACCTTCTCCAACCTATAGTCTTGGAGAGTTGCCTGGGCTTATCCAGGGTCACATAACCATTATGTATTGGAGGTTAAGACTTGGGTCCCAATTTTTTTGACTCTGAAGCTAGCCCTCTATCTGTCCACAATGCCATGTTACCTTTCAGATCTTTGGACCTATTAAGTATTTCATTTTCACAGCATGTCCTGCCCCCAGACAGTCAATGTTCTAAGGGATATTTCTAAAAGATAAGACTTTTAAGTTGAAATTGGCAGAATTCCCTAAAAGACTATCCCTTGGAGATATCTTTTGCTCCCTATGAAATTATCTTGATAGATCTTGACTTAGTCTTAGCAAAAGTTCTCAGAAATTAGAAATAAGTGGGTGGTTATCTCCATTAGAGGAGAAAGCTAATGAATTCAGCACCATGGATTCAAGCAATCTTTGTTTTAGGGGCACTTAGGTATGCTGTTTTCCAAGGTGAACGATCAAGGACATAACACCTGCCAGCCAACTGAAAAATCCTAGGAGCAGGGTTAGGGTTAGAGCTGATCTGCTGAGAGCATAAATGAGGAGAGTGCTAAAAGCTCTCAAAAAACTCACTGCATTATTAACATTTTCTTCATCACTTTAAGTCTAGACAATCAACAAACCAATAAGTTGACACCTGATTTGTAGAATTTGTTGATTTCTGAGGTGTATTAAGCACTCACATTGAAAACATAACAGTCGGCTCCCTTGAGCCTGTGGTAGCTGGCTCTAGCACACCCCTGGCAGAGATGATTATTAGAAATCCACCCTGATGTAATAACTCAGAGCTAGCCAATGAAAAGCCAGTGTGGAAAGGGCGCTAGATTTGGAATCAGATAACCCAAGTTTAGATCACACTTGATACTTGCAACCTATATGACATTTACCCTCTCTGGGGCTCAGTTCCTCATCTGTAAAATGAGAGTGTTGGACTTGGTGGCTTCTAAAGTCTCTTCCAGCTCTAAATTTAATATAAACTCTAAATCAGGAATTCATAAAACTTTTTGGAGTTATCTCACGATACAAGGAAAGGAATGTATTGGTGTGTTTACTGTTTCAAGAAGGGGGAAGGAAAGGAATGCATAAGTAGAATTTGGGACTTAAAACTTAAAAAAAATGTTAAAATTTATTTACATGTAATTGGGAGAAGATAAACATTATTTTTTAAAAAGGATACTAAAAAAATCCACCCAGAAAATTTCCAGTGCCAGAAAACTGATGTGGAACACACAGCCCATCGATAATGGGTTTTTGGGAGAGAAAGAACTCTGGATGGGAAGGAAGGAGGCCTGTGTTCTAGTCTCTACCTAAGCCCTTAGGTCATTCTGAATCCAAGGTTCTCATCTCCTATCCAGAATGAGGGGATTGGATGCTATAATTTCTAAGAGTCAATCAGTTGATCAACAAGCATTTATTAAGCGCTTACCATGTACCAGGCACAGTGATTAGAGGCTATGCTTTAGACCCTTCTAGCTTTGGATTTCTAGGATTCTTTTTCTGTCTAGGAAAGACAGTATGGTGTGCTATATGGCCAGCCTTGGCTGCCTTATAACATGTTAGTAGAAAATGAACCATCAGTTGTTCAACTAAAAGCTACCTCTGTATTCTAGGTTTGGTGAACACTTTTGTGGAGGTACCCTCATAGCTCCCCAGTGGGTGCTGACGGCTGCTCATTGCCTGGAACGGTAAGCTGGTTGCTAGTAGTAACAAGTGCTAAGTAATCCCAAGAACTATTACCTTCAGCCTACAGAGCAAGTTCAGGCAAGCTTGGGTGTCTAAGGGAGCAGCAGAATCAAAGCATTTAGCTGTTCACAGGCCTGATGGTATACGGTCCACAGGATCAGGAAGAGTCAGATGTGACTGACAGACTTGAATGACAACTACAGCAAATGGCCTGTGTGTGACCAATTCCCCCAAGACAACCAGTACTCATTCCTGTCATCCCCTTATTTTTCCATTCTCCCTTTTAGACAGTGGCAACATCAGAGATATAGGTTTGTATATCCCATCTCCTGACATTTCTTGATGACCAAGGAAGGGCAGGAATGATGATGCAGAACCCACAACTTCCTTTCCGGCTAGTCAGATGTCTGTGATGTATCTATCCAATTATTTATTAAATGTTCATTAAGCTCTTGTAAATGCAAGGCAGAAAAGCAAAGAAGAAACTTTTCTGATCTCAAGGAATTTTATAATTTATGGGAGGATGGGGTGGAGACAATACATAAAAAACCAAGATAAAAGAGAGTGAAATAAGTGCAAAAGAGAGATCCCAGGAAAGCACGCCAGACATCTGAGAATCAAGCAACAAGTACTTATTTTTAAACACCTATGTGCCAAGCACTGTGCTACAAATACAAAAAAATGAAATGGTCTTTTCTTGCAAATAACCCACATTTTGTCATATGGCTATACATCTTTGATGTGGGAGTAGAGTACAGGGCAGAGAAGTCTTCAGGTGAGGCAATGCCATCCAAGACAGAATTTGAAGGGAAATACTTTACCTTCAAGTAACAGTGCCAGGAGGAAGATCTCTTCAAGGCATGGAGGGACTTCAGTGAATAGAGACACAGAGGGAGGGGGAGGGAGAGAGAGAGAGAGAGAGAGAGAGAGAGAGAGAGAGAGAGAGAGAGAGAGAGAGAGAGAGAGAGAGAGAGAGAGAGAGAGAAGAGAGAGAGAGAAGAGAGAGAGAGGAGAGAGAGAGAGAAAGAGGGAGGGAGGGAAAGAGAGAGAGAGGGAGAGAGAGAGGGAGAGAGAGAGGGGAGAAGAGAAGAGGAGAGGAGAGAAGAGGAGAATAAGACAAGCAGGGACGCAGAGTAGCCCGACTGTTTTGGAAAGTAAAGCGCCTGAAAGAGAAATATGGTGCAGAAGGTCTTGCCTATTAGTATAAGGATCTTATGCTTTATTCAGTGAGTACTGGGGAACCACAGAAGGGTCTTTGAGTAGAGGAATGTGACATGATCCTGGTGGTATGACAAGAAGGTACTGCCTACTAGGGCAATAGGGTGAACTTGGTCTTTTGAATAAAGATAAAATCCAAAGGAGAATGCTGACGATTCATTTAGGAGGCTCATTTCTGCCCCCAGGATGGTTCTTCAGGAACAACATGCCCTGTCTTTAACTGTACTTTTCATTATAGCTCCCAATGGCCTGGTGCATATAAAGTAATCCTGGGGCTACACAGGGAAGTTAATCCAGAATCATACTCTCAAGAAATTGGAGTTTCTCGCCTGTTCAAGGGACCCTTGGCTGCAGACATTGCTTTGCTGAAACTGAACAGGTATTTACCCATGGCAATATAATAAGTCTGTTTAGTCTTACATGTTATAAACCAAAAGCAGCAGCTGCAAGCATCTGCAATGAGAGATCTGTCATGGTAGGTGCTCTGGGGCAGCCAGCTGGGACTAGTACAAGAGAGCCAGTTGTTAAATTTTCAGTATGAGCATTTATGTCTCAGAAGTTGCTGCAACTCAGTATCTGATTTATTGTTTTGTTGAACACGTTGATTAAAATTAAACTTAAAAATATATGTGTATATGTTCATTATTTCAATAGATCCTTACAACAACCCTGTGAAGTGTTATTATGACTCTTTAACAGATGAACAAACTATAAACTCTTAGGAATAAGAGACTTTGCCGAAGTCAACAGGAAGGTTTCTACTACTATAGCTGGAGTCAGTCAGTAAATATTTATTAAATGCCAAGTACTGTGCCCCACTGCAAGGAACTAGAGATATAAATAAGAAAAAGGAAGATAACCCGTGCCTGCTAGGTGCTTCTTGTCCAATGGGAGAAGAAAACACACAAAAGAAAGCTGGAAAGGGAGGAGGGAGGAAGAAGAAGAAAAGAGGGAGGATAGAAATGTCCAAAGGATGATGACCAGGTGAGAAATGAGAAGATGGCTGACCTGAACGCTTTCTTTAAAAGGAAGACTCATCTATTTAAGTTTTTAGAAGTTAGCCAGTTTAGTAAAAAGGTCTTGGGTACCAGTATTTAGGAGTAAAAATTATTTGAATAACTTTGGGGTGGAGAGAGAAAGAGGTCTATATTGACTTAGGACCTACCATTGCATTTTAGAGAGTCAGCATACACTTTACTTATCAGCAGGAGGACTGGAAATAATAGCATTGGAACAAGACAGCTGAAGGAACCTTGGTTTTTGTTTTGTTTTTTATTTCCAGACCTGCTGCCATCAATGATAAAGTAATCCCAGCATGCTTACCTTCCCAAGATTTTATGGTGCCTGACAGAACCCTCTGCCATGTCACTGGCTGGGGAGATACCCAAGGTGAGAGAAATTCTACAGCATTAAGACACAATTGGTCTTCATCCATTTGTTTTTGGTGAAATGGTCTATATTTTGTTCTATATGTTGAGAAGATGATCATATTTATATATGTATTACTGAATAGCATTCATTCATCTCTTTACCTTTCTCTTTATAATATATAAATTTTCAGAGACACTAAGCCAGTCCATGTCAAAATAAATGAAAATTTACTAAGCCCTTTTTATGTGCCAGACACTGTGCTAAGCATTGGGCATGCCTAGGAAGACAAAAAGACAGTTCCTACTCAAGAAACTCATGGTCTAATAGCAGAGGCAACATGAAAAGAGTTATCCACATACAAGAGACTTACCATTTAAATGGGAAATAATTCCAGAGAGAAGGCAAGGGTGATGTTTCCTAGATATGTCCTCCTTGTAGAAGCTTCCAATGGATCATATAATTTTATGTTTAGAGCTGGAAGAGGCTTTGAGGCCAATTAGTACAAGCCTTTCAGATGAGGAGACTGAGACTATGAGATTTGAAATGGTTGCCCAAAATCACAAAGGTAGGAAAAAGTAGAACTGGTTTTGAAACCTGTGTGCTGGGTTCAAATGTTAAGGGCTTGCTTAAGTCACCTAACACAGCTTCTATTACTCCAGTCAATCAATAAACATTCATTAAATGCCGACTGTGTGCCAGGCACTGAGCTCCAGTGCTAAGCTCTGGATATATGAATAAAAAAAAGAGACAGCCCCTACCCTCTGGAAACTTATGGTCTAACGGGAGAAGACAACGTATGAAATAAGTCAAGAAGGGAGAAGGAGAGAGTCAAACTCCCTGACTCCAAATCTAGTCTTTTTGAGTGTACCATGTTGACTCTTCAACAGTTTTAATATTGCTTCTTTAACTAAAAAGGTTTTTGACACAACCTCAGACATTAAGAATTTTTTTGGTTTATAGAATCTCTCTCTATTCCTATCTCTAGCTTGTAAAGTCCTAGGAATCCAGACGATAGGCATTTATTTAGCAGCTATTAGGTGGTGGGCACTGTGCCAAGTATGAAGGATACAAAGAAAAACAAAATTACAGTGCCTGCTCTCAAAAAGCTCACAGTCTGAGTTAGTCAATATGCAAACAACTATTTACAAAAAACTCTGTATAGCATAAGTTGAAAATAATCAATAGAGGGAAGGCACTAGAATTAAAGGAAATCTTGAAAGGTAGTATTTTGTAAAAGGTAGGATTTTAGAGATGACTTGAAGGAAGTCAGGAGGAGGAGATGAGAAGGAACATTGTTCCAAGCATGAGTGACAGGCAGGGAAAATGTCTGGAGTCAGGAGATGGAGTGCCTTGTGTGAACTACAGCAAGGAGACCAGTGTCACTGGATTCAGGAGGATTTGGAGAAGAGTCGAGTAAGAGAATACTTACCTGGCAGGGTAGGAGGAAGCCAGGGGATGAAGGGCTTTAAAAGCCAAACAGAGGATTTTATACTTAATCCTGGAGGTAGTAGGGAGCCACTAGTATTTATTGAATGGGATGCTGGTGCTGGTGGTGATAGTGGTGGTGACATGGTCAGATCTGAGCTTCAAGAAAATCAGTTTGCTATCTGTATGGAGGATGGACCGGGCAAAAGAGAATTGAGAGAGAGATTTGTTGTTGTGGTTTAGTTGTTGCTTCTGTTATTGTTTAGTGGGTTTTTCAGTCATGTTTGACTCTTTGTGACCCCCAAAGAAACAAACCAGTTGGTTATTATAATAATCCAGGCTTGAGGGTCTGTACCAGGGTGGTAGTGTCAGAGGAGAGAAGATGGCACATATGAAAAATGTTACAAAGGTAAAACCAGCTGGGCTTGGTGATAGATTGGATACATGTGGTTGAGAGTAAGGAGTTAAACATGACACCTGAGTTGTAAGCCTGGAGTACTGGGAGGATCATGATGCCCTTGATAGGGGGAGGTTTGTTGGGAGAAAGATAATGAGTCCTTGAATCTTAGCATTGGAAGTGGCCTTAGCGACTGTAGAGTTGAACCCTATATTCTCGTACAGGAATTCATTACCACCCTCAGTACCAACTAGCACATAGCCCTAACAAATAATTCAGTTTCTGTTTAAACTCTTCCCTCACAGAGAATTCACCACCTTATAGAAATGCCCTTGATTAATAGTTATAACAATGGCTAGCAGTTACACAGCTCTTTAAGGTTTGTAAAACAAAATTACACATCTCTTATTTTGTGTTCACAAAACTATTGAGAGGTTGGTTGTTACTATCATCCTTGTTTTACAGATGATGAAGCTAGGATAAACAGAGGTTAAAGCATGTGTCCAGGGTCACATAGCTAATAAGTAGCTGAAGTGCGATTTGAACTTGGGTCTTTCTCAGCTCGGGTCCAGGAGGGTTTGTGTTCCTCCAGGTCAGCCAACCTATGCTTCTGTGTCTTGTTCCTAAAGACCTAAAACTTTATTCCATACCTCATCAGAAGGTGGAGCGTTGAGCAAAGGTTTTTGAGGAGTTTATCAACAGAGCAGAAATTTCATTTGGCATGAACTCCTTGTGTGTAGGGACTGTCTTTTACTTTTCTTTATGTCTTCAGGGTTTAGCAAAACACTTGACACATAGTAAGTGCTTTTTGACTGCCTGGTAGGTCTTACTAAACTGGAGAAGCACAATGACATACTGTAGCTTGAATATGGATAGGCTCATCACCACGTTGATAGTAGTACGATGCATTTTCAGTCATTATCGAGGGTCACCAATTAATGAAGGCTTTCTACTAAGATTCCAGCCTATGGGGGTAGAATGTAATATGAATCTTTTGGAGCATTGAAATGACTTCACCTAGCTAATTATTGGCAGGTGCAGGATTTGAACTCAGGATTTGAACTCTAATTCAACCTTTGACAGCATGCATCCTCCCTTGGTGATCATTCATGAAAGGCTGATGAAGTGTCCCTTCCCCTGATAATGCTTGATGTTGTAGAATTGTGTGTGTTTGTCCTTTGTTGCTGAAGAAGACCATGCTATCAGAGAAATAATGACATGACTTGCACTTGTTTAACTAGACTTGAACTACTTGTGTGAGTTTGGACATTTTGAGGTCACCTGTCTGTGCATTTCCTTGTTTACTAAGCAAGGGGATTGAACTAGTTGGTTTTGATCATTTGACTTGTCATGATAAGAACTCATAAGTAACACATTGTTTCTACCAAATCTACAATTCTGTCGTTATTAGACCTCTTCTCTCCTTTTTCTTCTATTAAAAAAAATTTTTTTAAATCACCATATTCTTCTTTGCAGAACTTCCAAATTCATTCCCTTTCAGGAAAATGAAATGGAGGCTAATATCTGATGGATATATAAGTCTCAAAAACCATTCTGAAATGCTTTCCCTTCCCCTGACAAGTAGGCAGCTCTCCTTTCCCTTCCCTTCTAATACTTCTGGCCCTGTCTCCTTGCCATCAGAGGGTCTGCTCTTACCTAGCTGTCATAATAGAGTAGCCTGTTTACCCACTGTCTATGAAATAATAATTAGATAAATAATCCTCAGTACACATTTTAAGGTAGGATGATATAATTTAAAAAAAGAGCAATAGGTTTGAATAAAGAGATCTGGATTCAAATCCTTGGTCTAACATTTATTAGCTGTGTGACTGAGGGCAAGGCATTTTCTGAAACTCAGTTTCCTCATTGGTAAAATGAGGGCATTAATGCCTGCACAAGGTTATTATGAGAACAGTGCTTTGTGAACGTTAAAAGTAGCATCTACATATGAGAAATAATTAATTCCCATGTTTCTTTTTATTATTTGCAAAAGGTTCTCCTGCTTTTGAAACTATAAAGTGTGTTGAAATTGAGGGAGCCTTCCCAGTTTATGCTCATAAATAATTTACTAATTTAATCACTATTAATTTACTTAATGTTAATTTAATATTGTTATACTGGTTTCTTCCCCTCCCCCGTCTCCAAATTTACTTCTGCACAGAACACATACCCCACCTCCTCTTTGTCTCTCTTTTGGCCACAAGATGACAGTATCTTCACACAAACAATTTCATCACTAACAAAGCCCTTGAAAACTAATTGCTCAGATACTCATCAGGATGATGGGAAATACATTACCGTACCCTATTAATAATAACAGCCCCCACACATGTAGTGCTGGAAGCTTTACAAACCACCCTATCCAAGGGCTGAATATTAATACCTTGACTTTATAGATTTCAGTGATTTGGGTTTGGGATATTCAACAAATAAATATTTAAGACCTGATTTGAACTCAGGTCATTTAGTTCCAAGTTCAGTGCTCCCTCTCTTGCTAAATGAGCAAGTCATTTTTTTTTTTTAAATCAGATTTGAGATACCTTCGGTGGATGGAACTTTCTGTATGGAAACTCCCATTTTCCAATACAGATTAGCAACCCTTCTGTAATTTATAATCTTAAAGAATCACCTGGGGCTACTGAGAGGTCGAATAATTTATTCAGACTCATGCAGTCGATATGAGTCAGAGGTGGGATTAGTGTTTCCAGCATTTTTCAGATCCTCACAACTGTATCTGACTCTCCTTTTTTCCCCCCAATTTATTTATTTTAATTTTACAGCATGCAATCTGATATAAGCTATGCATGTATGTTCATATTAAACATATTTCCATGTTAGTCATATTGTGAAAGAAGAATCTGATTCTCATTTTAAACAAATTCCTTAGAGTATGACTAGGTCTCCCAGGCAAGGCATTTGGTTGGTACTAGGAGGCAGAGGCCATGTTCATATCTGTTCGAACTGATTGATCCAATCAAGAAGTGGTCTAACCAGCAAAAGCAAGGACTTTCAAGTGGATGGGATAATCACTGGGAGCCCTACCCTTCCTTACTGTACCAATTTAAAATTAGTTGAAGGAACAGAAGATGTTTAGCTTGGAGAAGAAATTTTGAGGGGAGCCTAATGGCTACCTTAAAGGTATATTGTAAAGAAGAGGGAATATTAGATTTGATCTCCTTTGATCCCAGGGCTAGGTGAAAGATTGAAAGCTGCAAAAGAGGTTAATTTAGACTACATCTCAGAGGAGGAAAACTCCCTAATAACTAGAATTCTCCAAAAGTGCAATGGGCTATCTTAGGAGAAGGTTCTCCTTCACTTGAAAATTTCGAGCACAGGCTAGACAACAATTTAATAATTAATAATAATAAGTGATTTTTGTTCAATTGTTTTTAGTTATGTCCAACTCTTTATGACCTCTTTTGGGGTTTTCTTGGCAAAGATACTAGAGTGTCTTGCCATTTCCTTCTCCAGCTTGTTTGACAGATGAGGAAAGTGAGGCAAACAGGGATAAGTGACTTGCCCAGGGTTACACAGCTAGTAAGTTTCTGAGGCTGGATTTGAACTTAAGTCTTTCTGACCTCAGGTCTGGCACTTTATCTACTTACCACCTAGCTATGATAGATAGAATTTTTGTTCTAGTACAAGTTGGGCTCCACAGTCTCTGAGGCCCTTTCTGAACCTGAGGCTGTTAGAGGGGGCATATAACCTTGCATAGTTTTTATACTTTCTGTTCTCACAATGGAATAAAAAGTAATAAAACAAATATTCTTTAATAAAATTAATTCATGGTGAGGAAGATCTGAGTTCAAATTTGACCTCAGATACTTACTAGCTATGTAACTTCGGGCAAGTTACTTAACCTTTGCCTCAATTTCCTCAACTATAAAATGGGGATAATAATAGCACCTACCCTCTGGGATTGTTGTGAGGATCAAATGAGATAATAACTGTAAAATGCTTTCTCTCTCTCTAATTAACCTCTGGCCTTTCTGTGATGGAGGCCAAAGTCATTGCACTGGAAACATTTGGGTAATGAAAAAGATAATATTATTGTGTGTCTGGGTGCCGTGTCCAGTGCAGCATGTGACACGTACTATATAAATGTTAACCATTGTTGTTATCAATTTATTTACTCCAATTTGATTAAGTCAGACATAATAGCCCCTAATATTTTTTTCTGATTTGTTAGTCCTGAGATTTCCATGTGAATCCATTTGGGGCTTGATAACCATTTCTTCACTTTTCTCACTCAAGGCACTTCTCCAAGAGGTCTGCTCAAACAAGCCAGCCTTCCTGTGATTGATAACCGAGTGTGTAATCGTCATGAGTATTTAAATGGGAGAGTGAAATCTACTGAACTTTGTGCTGGTCATTTAGTTGGTGGCGTGGATAGCTGCCAGGTAAGAAAATGCTAGTGGGTGCCAATCTGAAACTTCACTTGGGTTTGAATGTTGTGTGACATCTTACTCTGGTTCCCAGGTTGGGCAGTTCAATGAGAAACACCACATAATGTTGTGTAGTCAAAACAACTGGATAGAATCTGACGCCATACAGACACTTTATAAGCAAGGAACGGACACAGGTAAAGGTGAAGCAAGTAGCTGGCAGCATGATGAGGTTTGAGGAAGGCTCAAAAGTTTTGCTCCAAATAGATGTCCCACCCATCTGATGTTTTACCTGCGGTCATTAATGTATTAAACCCAACTTTAGAGGCCATTGTCTCCACAAGAACATGGCAGAGAAGGTTCTCTGGGAGTAGGTTCTTTAGATTTCTCCCACTGGCAGACAGGATCAGATTAGCTGTTTGAACCTCAGACCTGGAAAGAATGAAGCTCAAGGAAGTACTCAGGAGTGGAGAACCTGTGGCCTTGAGGCCACATGTGGCCCTCTAGGTCCTCAAGTGCATACCTCTGATTGAATCCAAACTTCACAGAACAAATCTCCTCAGTAAAAGGATTTGTTCTGTAAAACTTGGACTCAGTCAAAAGGTTGCATCTGAGGACCTAGAATGCCATATATAGCCTCAAGGCTGCAGGTTCCCCACCCCTGGTAGGAAGGACATGCCTAACAGAGAGGCACCCCGTCTAACCTGATAGGAAGTAGGAGACTTTGACAAGTCTGGTGGGGAAGTATCTTAGGAAAGAACAGACAGGGTGTATGCTGAAGACAGACTTTACCAAGATCATGCTTCTGTCTGGGCCTGACCTTGTCTAACAGAAATAAAGAACAGAGAAGGAAGTGATGAATTTTTAATGATAGTTTCTACAATTTCTTTAGGTGAAACATCCAAACTGAGAGTTTCATTGAGTCTACAAGCAGAGCATTCAGCACCAAACATTATACTAGGAATACAACCCTCTTCCAGTAAATTACTGTTTGACAAAATATTTCTTCACTGAAAAAGGGGACATTTTAAAAACATGCAAGAAAGAGATTCTAAAAACAAAAATATAAACAATCATTTCTCATGAAAGAGTGAATCATTCCACTCAAAGGTGGCAGTGTCCGTGATTCAGTCATCACATGATCATTGATTGCTGCATTTTTCTCCATACAGGGTGATAGTGGAGGACCTCTGATTTGTTTTGAGGATGACAAATATGTTTTACAAGGCGTCACTTCTTGGGGTCTTGGCTGTGCCCGGCCCAATAAACCTGGTGTTTATGTTCGAGTATCAAGATACATTTCTTGGATTGAAGATGTAATGAAAAATAATTAATTGGATAGAAGAAATTGTGAAAAACTGAGTATGGTAATCAGCACACAGGTAGCAGATATGATGTGCTCAGAAGTAATTTACAGTAATCGAACTACAACTCTGGGTGTTATCATTAGCTGTGAGTGATACCATTCTGACAGTTTTGGGGAATTTTTTTTTTGTGCACTGGCTTTTCATCTCATTGACTGTCTGATTCTGTGTTAATAGAGACTCAGATGTGACATTTATTAAAAAAAATTCTCTACGTCCCTTGGCTTGAGCCAATTTTTTTTATCCTTGAATGCTAGATCAAAAAATGTAAGAATAAAAGTTGATTTTAAATGTTTACAATTCCTTGTTCAACTGTATAAAAGTCATTTTTCTCGCCTTATGGTGTTGAAGTTAACCAACTTAAGTGAGGAAATCTACTTCTCAAGAGTTGTATAGTGAAGAATGAGGAACCAGACCATAAAAATTATTGAAAAAAAGATGAGATATCCCAATGTGTCACCTACCCCACTGCTCTTGCCAATGTAGGGCAGCCTGGTGGCATGGTGGATAGAGCACCAAGTTAGGAGTCAGGAAGATCCAAGTTCAAATCCAGCCTCAGACACTAGCTATGTGACCCTGGGCAAGTCACTTAACCTTGTTTACCTATTTCCTCATCTGTCAAATGAGCTGGAGAAGGAAATAGAAAACCATTCCAGTATCTTTGCCAAGAAAACTACCCCCCCCCCCAAATGGGGTCACAAAAAGTCAGACATGACTGAAACAACTGAACAACTTGCCAATGAAGGCCTGCTTGACGCATATCCTTAGTGTCATTACATCTGGCACTGAGAGATTTTTAAAAAGCAGCAGCATGCATGCAGAGTTATGACAAGAAGCCCTATTCTTAGAAATGATATCTGTCAGTAACTACTTTCCTTTACCTAAGCACAGGGAACACTGAACTTAGTGTTATCTGTCTATAGTGAGGTGAACCGGGCAAGGGAAATGTAATTCAATACTGAGCTGAGTGTCTGAATGTTATCCTGGGTCACAGTAGAATATAGGAAGTCTGCCAAAATCATTAGGAGCAACAGCAGGTGAATAGTTCCAATTCTCCAATTATTTTCAAGTGAGAATGTTTTCCCCCTTTTAAAAAATTGCTATGCTTAACATCACTATATTAAGGTGACTGTAGAAAGTAGAATAAACCTTAAGGCTACATTTTTCAGTTTTTGATTCATGTGTCAGGTAATTTGTGTGTTTTCTAAAAACGGTCATCACATTTCCCCCTACCCCAATGAAAAAGAACTTCTTGCTTGATCCTTGTCTCAACCACCCCACCCCACTACTTCCACCAAAACTGCTTTAATATTCTTCTACTTAAATTATCTTACTAGAAAGTATTACTGCCTTTTTCCTATTGGTTATCAAGCATAAAGGACAGGAAGGTAGTGCTGTGGATAGAGTGCTGGGCCTGGAGTCAAGAAGATGAGTCTTCCTGAGTCCAAATATGTCCCAAGACACTAACTAGCAGTGTGATCCTCTTTGCCTCAGTTTCCTCATCTGTCAAATGAGCTGGAGATGGAAATGGCAAACCAGTCCAGTATCTTTGACAAGAAAACCTCAAATGGGATCTTGAAGAGTTGGACATGACTAAAGTGACGGAACACCAACAAAACCAGCATGAATGTGTCAGACAGAATAGTGATGGAGACATTTGAAAAGTAGTCTTCCACTTATGCTATATGCATTTCATAGACATCATGGAATATCAAAGTCTTTGAGAGATTAAAGTTTCAGGTCACTTAAACTTGTAACAGAGAACCACAAGGTAGGTGTAAATATATTAACAAAAGGATTTACACAGGTGAAGTGATACAAAAGGATCTCAGTAAAGGTATGCAGAAAAAAGGGTGATGGGCCTGTCATGTAGAAAGAGGTAGTGCTAACCAAAGGACTGCTCATGTGTCCCACTTACTATCCAAACAATATCAGTAGATGCAGAGAAGGCCAACAGTATATCGGGTGAGTCCCTCCTTGAGTGATTTATGGGCAGGTCATTCAATCTATCTCATTTTTTTTTTCTGCTACAAAATTAAAGGGTAGAATTAGGTAGTATTGAAGATCCCATCTAGCTACAAAATTATATGGTTCTGTAGGCATAATGACTCATTTTGTGAAAAGTCTTAGGCCTGCAGAATGCTATCACTGGGAGGGAATTAAGAGATCAATGGGTCTGACCATTTCAATTGTTAAATTTAAACCTCACACACTAAGCAATATCATGTCAGACATTTACCACTTTGCACTTTATCTACAATCAAGCCTCAATGCTCTGCTTATCCTTCTGAACAAGAATCTAGACCAAACAGGAGTTGATGGTTTGTATTTCTTTATACTTTATGGTTTGTAAGTTACTTTCTCCATATAGCTTAACATTTTTGAGATGAGGAAACCAGGGTTAAAAGATTGTGCTTTGCCCAAGGTCACACAAAGGATTTGGATCCGCATCTTCAGGCTCTGGTGGTCCTTCCACTGTGCCAATCACTTCCTAAGGACAGCAGTAAGTTGGTCAATGACTGGAGATACCCTGCTGGAAAAGTCCTGAGAGCTACAAATATTCTAAAATGAGACAAATGGTAGAATTATGAATTAAGCTCATTATTGAAAGCCTTTAGAAAGTAAGAGAAATCCAAAAGATTTCAGAAAAGGCTTTTATCTTATTTTCCTTATCTCCAGATAAGGACATGTCTATTACTGAAGCTGAAAGGCAAAACTATTTTGACGTGTGAGGAAAATGGCCATACTAATTTGCTTCATGAATTTTTCCTAAAAGTGAGAAGAAAGGAGAGAATAATAATTATTTTTTTCTTGCCAATTTAACATTTTTTATTGTTATTGGAGGTAAAATAGCTTAAAGATACAGAGGCGATATTAAAAATGTTAAAATCCTCTTAAAGTTAGTGCTCTTAAGGGAAAAAAAAGGCAACAGCCATATAACTATGAATTAGCGAAGCCATACTATAGCACTAAAATCTAAAGCAAATTGTTTTGTATATTTTATAAAATGAACATTTAACATTTAAATCAGTTGTAATATAAGGATTAAAAACTTAAGTTGTGATTAGCACACATATTCTGTACATACACATATCTATATATGCATACTCTAATAGAAATTCTAATATTATCTAGATCTCACACCCTTTAGTATCCCTCTATCTAATGTCCCCAGGAAAATAATATTAAAAGTACTGTATAAGGCAATACTCAACCCAAAAGTATAACCTACAGAGGAGCATACCAAAAAAACCCTGATGACATTCAAGGATATTTTGTGATGTCTAAGAACACTTATAAAACTGGATTCTAATTAGTTTAAGCATGACTGTACACACTCTTCATTTTGTATTAAGCATTGGCTCAGTCCTTGGATAAGCAAGAATTGGAAGAGGTGAGTAAGAAATCATTGTGCCTTCTTAAATATAGATATCACCAAGAAACAAACCTAACAAATGCAAGGCAAACCACTTCAGTCTGACAGTTCCGAGAACTGTGAACTCATCGGTAGTGAAGGCCATTTTTCCCTCCACAGTTCCTTTTCATTAGAGTAAAGATCTGGCTCTAGGTGCTCACTGCAGGCAAAAATTAAAGATCTTTTTGGATAATCTCAGGGTTAATCTTGAATAATAAGTAATCTAGCCAAAATTCCAACTTGTATTCCAAATGAATCTTTGTAATTGGCACAATGCCTAAACCAAGCTAAGATTTATTTGTAGAAAATGACAGGAGAGAAAGAGAAAATCAAATTGGTGAATTCTATACCCCAAATGTTCAAGGTGAGAAGAGACAGTAAAGGCCCAGCACAGTGTTGTCCAATATATTTAGGATTCCAATATCAAAGTTCCTAAATCTTGATCTTCTGTGGTCTTTTAAAAAGATTTTTAATGTGGCACTTTTATTGTTCAGCCAAATTTTGATGAAGTGACCCCCATATTTTTCCTTGTTGAATTGAATTAGATTATTGCTGCTCAGGTCGCCAGCACCATTCCTAAATTCTGCTTGTTTGCATTTCCTGACTTGCCGGAGAAATCCTCATCAGAATAGGCAGGTACGTTTCATTATTTGTCATGGAGCTCTTTTCCCTTCCTTGCATCAGAAGTGAACAACTCCAAAACAAAGAAAATTTCTTGGCTCCATGAAAGCTGCTCAAGGAAGTGGCTCTTCACTGATATGGCCACAAGTCCCAATCTCCCAAAAAGAAATGCTTCTTTCCAATATTATACAAAAATACACTGGATATTTTAAAAGTCTATATATCATACTTGAAATACAATATATATATATGTATATATATATATATATTATATAGTACAGAGAATTTGTTCATATTAGAATGCAGTTGAAAATGAAACATATATCCTTGCAAGTTGTATTTTACTGATTTCAAAGGAATATCTGATAGGAACCAGGTTCCCAGGGTACAACCTCACACTAAATACCTTCTTTAGTCTTTGGCAAGGACTCAAGTGTGAATGTTTGTTATTTGACTTTTCTTCTTCTTGCCTCTTTTGTAGAGATGTGGGCTAGCAAAACACAGAAGAAAAAAAGAAATTCCACATTAGAAAGTCACTTAATGAATTAGAGGAAAGAAATAATATGTTTCACAAACATATTAATCAATATGGAATTATTTTGGGTCATGGCCACATGCTCATTGACAGTGCAGTGTATTGTTTCTGTTTTCCACTGAGAAGAGATGGTTTGAAAATGGAGCTGTTTATGCCTTCAAAAAAGGCATCAAATGTGAGGTAGCAGTCTTGGTAACATGAAAAACCGATTAGGTGTAAAGATGATTTTAATAATTTGAGAGATAAGTAATTTCTTTTTGGAGTAATTAGGAAGGGAATTGATAAACTAATGTTCTTTGAAGGGAAGGTGACCAGGATTTTGAAAGGGACTAGAAATCATCTCATATAAGGACTGGATGAAGGACCTTAGGCTATAGGCTAGAGGAGTGAAGACTGACAGGTGTGATATGAGCCTTGATATGGGAAAAAGATCTGAAGTATTCTGCTGGTGCATGGAGGCAGAATTAGCAGCAATGGGTAGAAATTGCAAAAAGCCCAAGTTTTCTCCCTTATAGTAAGGGGAAAACAGACTTCATAATTAGAGATGCCATAAAATGTAATGGGCTGCTCTGGAAAGTAGCAGGTCATTCATAATTGGACATCTTCAAGGAGAGGCTTGATGCCCAGTTCGCAGAGCTTTAATTCCTGTCCAGCTTGAAGCTAGGGCTTCTAAAAGTCTCTTTGCCATTCTGAGTTACTGTCATTCTACTCAGTGCTGTTTTCTAACTGGCTCATAATAAATATAATAGTATCTCACATTCAGATGGTAATTTAAGATTTACAAAGTACTTCATATGCATTATTTTATTTTTTGTGAGGTGATGACTTTGCCCTGAATATATCCTAGACTTGGCTTCTTGTGAGAACCCTGCATTTTTATTTGTTGGTTTTATCTTCCAAAATAATATTATGCAAATAGGATGACAATAGGAGGCTCTTGTCAAGGAAGAGAAAGAATTTATTTCATATAGGCTGACAAACTAAAATAAGGAGGTGGATTCTGATTTTTAAAATGTTTCCAGGTTTAAAGGGTATTTATTTTTTTAATATTGAGAAATAAGATATGAACAAAAAAGCAAAACAACACAATTCAAAGTCAAATGGTATGAAATAAAACGTTGATAATTATCTAGGAAATGATGTGATGATCATATTTCCCAATATACTTCTTTTACTTATAGAGTAAAAGATGTACCATCAACAGTTGATTTTGCCTGGGTCTTTGTGTTTGTCATTGCTGATATGCAAACTCCAGGAGATCCAGGCTTTTAATTTCCATGAATATTAAGTATGTTCATAAAATACACAGAAAATACTTATCATGTCAATCATGATGATGCATTACCTGGCAAGCTTTTCTACATCCTCCACTGTCTCAGGTAAGGCAATACCCTTTGTTTCAGGTAAGAGCATGACAAGACCTCCACAGACGGATGCAAGAATACCTAGGGAACGGTAATGAAAGACGTTATAGTACCAGGATTAGACATGCTTGACTTAATCTTTAGTTCTCAAAAATGTTGGGTTTTTATAGAGAAGTAGCAAATTTATAAATAACTGAAATAACCAAAATTTTCCTGTAGGCCTGTTCTCCATGTGAATTATGAGACTAATAATAAAAATAAAAGATCTTATTTATACGAGGATATAGAATTCAAAGTATATTACATTCTCTCATTTGATTCACCAAAAATATTATCATTATTCTCATCTACATGTTTCTGGTACTTTTAGGCACATCCCGTAGTCCTTTGTTGTACTCAATGATTAGTGCTTTATTTTGATACTCATGTGGTCTCATTATAAAAGGATGTAAAATCTTCCACTGATGAATATATATTGTTCTAGAACTGATGTCTCTTTAACAGGGTAATATGACTTTAACAGGTCAATATTCCATTGACAAAAATTCCACATTAACATGGCCAAGCTATACTTTTGGACTTGGTGTCTAAGTGCCACATTAGGGATAAAGGAACATGGAGAGAGGGAACTAGTGCTTAGACACAGAGGCCCACCTGAGAAGGAAGGTTTTGGGTGAGTGTTCTTCAGGGTTTCCTGTTGTGTTAGAACCTGTCCTATATTTGGCATTTTGTTAGCTTTGGGGCTTTTTTGGTTGAAACAGACATGAACCAACTTCTGATATTTCCGGGGGAAATCAGAGGTAGAGTCACAAGTGTGATCTGTATGATAAGATATAAAATTGAATCTGGTCCAAACCAGATTCCTATAAACCTATTAGATTTTTTGGTTCTGAGCCAAAAATTTACATATAGATTAGGAAATTCAGGCTCAGAGAAATTAACTTGACTGAGATCACACTTCTAATAAAATGACAGCATCTGTCTGGACTCAAACTTAAGTCTTCTGATACGAAGTCCAAGGTTACTTCCATAAAAATAAGCTGTCCAGTTTATCCTGGGTTGTTATCAGTGGTATCCTCCTTTTCACCTTAGCTCCAGAATTAACAAGGATCTTTTGTAAGAATATAAAATGGTTAGAAGGAATCTTTTATGGAATTCTTGATGTGAGTCTAGATGCCCAATAGAACGAAGATTATTTTTGTGAAATGATATTTTTATTAGACAGGAGTTTGGCTCGGGTGACCTCTGGGTACTTATCAACTCTCAGATTTCTATCATATTCTTCAACAGTGGGATTGTGAGATTGAGTGAAACCAAAACAGGTTACATTTATGACTATGGTTAAGTGCTTAATTTCTTTTTGGCTCACTGTATTTATCAGCAAACCAAATAAATAAGAGATAACTATAGTGGAACTCCATAGAACAGAATTCATTTTTACACAGATTGCTTTACATGCTCAAAATCAAATCACACCTTAAGCAGACATAAATCTGATATGATATAGATCTATCCTATAAAGAGATGTTAGCTGGAAATAAACACCAGGCAACTGGAAAGAATGACCAGATTAGAATTTGGGAGAGAGGTCAGAGCTGAAGACAGACTTGGGAGTCATCTGCACAGAAGCAGCAGCTGAAGTTATGCAGATGAATAAGTTGCTAAGGAAAAGAAGATAGAGAAAGGGACTGAGAATAAAACTTCGGGGATGTGCTAATATTTGAAAAATAGGAGACAATGGGTTAAAGAGAAAGAGGAGTTATCACAAAGAATTGGAATAGTAGAGCCCAGGAAGTCAAAAGATAAGAGTTTGTAGTAAGGGATAGCCAACAATGTCAAATGCTGAAGAGATTTTGATAAGGATTGAAAAAATTCCATAGCACCTGGTGATTGAGGGATAATTTCTGTCTTTGAGAGAGCAGTTTCAGTCATGGTGGTAAGTGACAATGATGTGTTACTTTTGGATCAGGCTTTATCACTTACTTTCACATATTTCTCTCAAATCAGACACGAAATCAAGGATTGGTTATGACAAGTAGAGGCAGCAAGTGCCTGATTTTCATTTTTCCAAGAGATTTATTATGAACTTGATAAGCATCAGGAAACACGAACATTTCCATATAAAAAGAGCAGAGGGAGTTGTACATGAAACTAAGATTTTCTATTTCATGTAGTTTGGTTTTAAAATATAGAGATGAATTTTTACATTTTTTAAAATTCAAGTCTTTTTACACAAAATTACTACTATGTAAACATTTTATATGATTATTATACATATATAATACACCAGATTGCTTATAGTTTCAGGGAGGGAGGAGGGGAAAAAGGGAGGGAGGGATAGAATTTGGAACTCAAAACTTTAATAAAATGTTGAGAATGTAATTGGGAAAAAAATAATAGACCGTTTTTTTAAAAAAAAGGCATCAGGTCTGTTCTTCAACAACAGCATTTTACAAGAGTTTAAATTTAAATTAAATTAAATTTAAAGATAAACAATTAACAAATAAAACAGAATCTTGTAGGGGAACTGCATTTATGGGTCAAAATTTTACTGGGTTATAGCTGACTGCTTATAAAAATAGAATAGTCAAAGGCAGACGATGAAATGAGTCCCACCAATAACAATTTTAAGAATCAACCTAGAGTTCTATTAGTAATAATACCTGACATTTGAATGACATTTTGAGGATTGCAAAGCATTTTTACATATTGTCTCATTCAATCTTCCATGAGGTAAGAAGTACAGTTATTTTTATTCCCATGGAAACTGAAATTTGAAAAGGTTAAAGGGTTTGACCTTGGTCACACAAATAGAAAATATTAGAGGCAAAATTTGAACACCAATCTCCAAGAGTCCAAATTCAATACTCTATCCATTATGTCAGGTTAATTCTCCAGTGAAAACTACCATATTTAAAAGAGACATGTTAAATTCTTACCAAAAATGATAAGAGGTAGCTCCAGCCAGATTGCTGATAGCCGGAACAGCAGAAATGGAGCCACAATACCGCCGAAATCACACAAACCTGAACACAATGAAACACCAAAGTTTCTGCAAAGGAAGAATATATATTTTTTCTTTAATGATCAAGGTATTGGCAAAATCAAGAAAATGAAAGGTGCATGGTATTAGTAATAAAAATGAAGGAACTATTTTATATTCTCAGAGTACTTTACAATTTGAAATATATTTTCATACCAATTAATCTAGTTTTATCCTGATAGCAATCCTGTGTGATAAGGCAAGTGCTAGCTTCTGACTTTTATAGGTAAGGTAACTGAAGTCAAGAAAGGTCAAAAGACTTAACTGAAAATAATTTTTTCAATTAACACCACAGATTAGAGGTCAGGCGCTTGCAGGAGGGACTTTCTATTAGATTCTACAATCTGCTCATAGCTATATCTCTTCTACTTCTTACTGTATTCATTTTCTACTCTTCTATGAAAAGCAGACAGTTTTCCTGCTGGCATGATGATATTCTCACATTTTACCTCCTTCATATTGTAGAGTTTTAGCCTTCTCAAAAACAACAGCATTTGAATACTTTTGTTTTGGGTTACAAATGATACTTTCCTTTCTAAATAAGCTCAATAATGTACTCGTACAATTTTGTTGTTTTTGTTGTTATTACTGTTCAGTTGCTTGTTCAATTGTGTCTGACCTTCTGTGACCCCACTTGGGGTTTTCCTGGAAAAGATAGTGGAATGGTTTGCCATTTCCTTCTCCAGCTCATTTTACAGATGAGGAAACTGAGGCAAACAGGGTTAAATGACTTGCTCATGGTCACACAACTAAGAAGTGCCTGAGATTGGATTTGAACTCAGGAAGGAAGATAAGTTTTCCTGACTCCAGGCCAGGCACTTTATCTACTGTACCACAATCCACACACATGTCTATACATACAAGTGTATATATACATCCATACCCACACATATGAAAGAGGACTATATTTGATATCTAGGGACCTAAGTTTAAATCCTGATTCTTTTTACTATGTGTCTGACTGTGGGAAAAGTCATTTAAGCTTTTGAGGATTTCGTATATGAGACGAGGAGCTTGAACTAGATGACTTATGAGTTCCCTTCTAGGGGACACACGCACATACACACATACAGACACAGACACACACACAAATGTATTAGAAAGAAAATTGAACTGGGAAATTGTAGAATTAGTTATAATCCTGTCTTTAACAAAGTCATAAGAGCAGTAAGTAGTATACCCAAGATGCCAACACAGGGCCCTAGACTCTAAATTCTTTCTGTGCCTCAATTTTCTCATGTGTAAAATGAAGGTGTAGGGCATGATTTTTAAGGTTCCTTCTCTCAGTCTGTAACTCTACATACAAAAGATAAAACAGAGTTTAAGAAAGAGCATAATGCTTAATAGCTAATTTAGGAAAGTTATTATTTCATTTTTATAGATTTGGCCCGATGTTCCACTCTTACTAAGAAATCATGGTTAAATTTATATAATGCAATTTTAAAACATCAATACATCAATCTGGTTAATAAATGAAAGACAGCAACCTTAAGAAATTTAAAAGTAGTGCTCATGCAATAATTTTTGAAAATTTAAAAGATGACATTTGGTAGCAAAAATGCAAGTGTAAAACTTTATTCTTATATTTTGGAGTATAAATAAAATATGGAGAAGGCATGGTTAGATAGCAGTTTATCAGAAAAAGATATGAACTCCTGGCTTAATATCAGTTAATAGTGTGATGTAGCAATAAAAAAAAAGTTAAGGTAATCTTGGGCTGCCCTCAGAGGCATAAATTCTAGGAGCAAGGAGGTAATAATCACCCTGTACTCTGCCCTAGTAAGACCATAGCTGGAGAACTGTATTTGTTTCTCTGCACCAAAGTTCTAGCATGCTTCAACATCTGTCTTTTTTCATTGATGGTTAGGCTCAGGTTTTCAGAGCATATCACTATGAGTTACATCTTGAGCTCCTTTGATCTTCAGAACATATCTTATCTCCTTCTGCTGTTTCTGCTGGGAGTAAAGCATAGTCTTATGTTATTCACATTTCGTCTTATTTATACTTGATAGACTTTTTCTTGGTTCGTTGCAGTATTTGTGGTTTGTCTTGGAATTGTTAAATATAAGCACTGTATGTTTTAGAGCAGGGGTAGGGAATCTGTGGCCTCAAGGCCTTCTAGGTCCTTGGATTCGGCCTTTTGACTGAGTTCAAGTTTTACAAAATAAATCCTTTTATTAAGGGATTTTGTTCTGTGAAGTTTGGATTCAGTCAAAGGGCCACACTTGAGGACCTAGAAGGCTGCAGATTCCTCACACCTGTTTTAGAATTTGCAGCATAGGATTTTTCTGGTGGCAATTTGTAGATTATTTTAAGTGGCACTTTGTTTTCTGTTTTCAGAAGCTCTGGGCAGTTTTCTTGCATTATAGTGTTCAGGTTATTTGACTTCTTGTGCTCTTCTTAAAGATTTATAACCTTAATCCTCTTTATGCATTCTGTCTTCAAGATCAATTTGTTTTGCTTTTACAGAAATCATGAGTTATTTTAATATTATTTCATTTTTTTTAAAAAAAGCGTTTCTTCTTTTAGATTGTTTTTTATTTCCATGTATTTGTATTCCAAACTAGTTGTTCTCTTTTTTATTTTTTTTTGAAGAGATGTAGCACCATGAATCAAATTTTTCTGTTTTGCCAATTATTTCTACTATACAGGCTATATAGTCTCTCACACTTCTTACTTCCTTCTTGCATCATTCAGGAACATCCTGCTATGGTTCTATGATCTCTTGGGAATTCACAGGATCTTCTTCCTTAACATGTGCTGAATCATTATTCTTTGTCATACAATATTTATCCATTGATGTTTGGATTCATTTAGATGTCGTGGAGTCTATCTTCCCTTTTCTTATTAATATTATTTCTGTTGATTTATCTGCTTGTTTTCCAGGTTTTTAACTGAATTTTCTTCTTCCTTAAATCTTTGGAAATTTCATTTTCCCCCTTACATTTCCTTGTTTCTCATTTTCTGACTCTTTCTACTTTTTATGACCAATCTCCTGAGGCCTAGACTTTAACATCCCCCCAGGCTGGGGAATTCACTTTTTTTCAACCTCAGTTCCTGACCTAAGTAACTTTAAGGGAATAGAACTGGATACTTGGATGCCAGGCCCCTTCCTTCTGGTCTGGTACAATCCCACACACAGGCAGGCACCTTGCCACAATCCCCTCTGTTCTTAGTTCTCTGGTTGAGCACTGTAGCAAAACAGCTTGCTTATGCCTCAGTAGAGTACCACTTGGGGAACTTCCAGAGGAGGGAGATCAGAATGGTGAAAAGCCATGGTAAGCAAGGAAGAAAATAAGAATGTTCAGCCTGAAGAAAAGAAAACTAGCAGAACCTGATTAACTGCATACAAATATCTGAAAAACTGTTGGAAGAGGTTAGATTTATTCTGTGTAACCTCAGAAGAAAAACCTGAGAGCAAAAAGTAGATGCTCCAAAGAACAACATCTAGGTTTAAGGGGAGGAAAAGCTTCCTGACAATTAGAGCTGTCCAAAACGAGAATGGGTTGCACCAGTAGGCAATGATTTTCCCCCTCATTGGAGATTTTCAAGCACAGGCCAGATGACCACTCATTAGGTATATTGTGTTAAGGACGGGCGTTTGATAGATTGGATAAAATGGAAGCAGGAGGTCCCTGCCAATCCTAAAAGTTTGCAGTTAACTGAATGTATCAGTGTGATGGTAGCAAAAAACAATAGCACTGCTACGAATGGAATACCCTTCCTTCCTGTTGTTCATTGCCCTTCTCAATTAAGAGAGACTGTGCCTTGTGTTATCAGGATGCTATTATTAGCTCACTGCAAGCAAGGCATGAGCACTGAGAACTTTACAGGGCAGATTTGCACTGATCCATAAATGTACTCACTTTGTCCAGCTTATGAACAGCAGCACATATCTATAAGGCAACTGGCTGGGATTAAAAAGGCTGTATAAAAGATATATAATTACATTCTACCATGTGGGATACTAGAAAGAATTATGCACTTGGGAGTCAGTAGATCTGGGTCAGAAAGGGATCTCTGACATCAATGTGATGTTTTCTGTTTCCTTATATGTGATGTGGGGATAATAAAATTTAACTTTTACTACCTATCTCATAGGGTTGTAGTAAAAAAAGCACTTTGTCAACCTTAAGGTTTTACAGAAATAAATTGTCATTATTGCTGTGTCTGAGTATAACATTCTCAGCATTTTTATGTTTGTGAAAATTCTGAATATATTTGAAAATTCACTTTAGCAAGTGACTGACATACTCAGGTTTAAGCGCAAACCTGACTCATGTTGCAAATCATTCAACATTTATCTAGCCACTCTGGCTAGCTCTGAAAAACACTAGTTCTTGAAAGAAAAGCCACATTATTTTACTTGACAGTATTAAGGGGAAGGGAAGTGATTATAACCTGCATCACTGAATCTTTTTCCCTAAGAAGAGGTGTGATTTCAAACTCAAGGAGATGACTGAGCTGGGGATAATAAACTAATAAGCTCCCTCTGTGCCACTAAATCTGAAATAACTACATAGAGAATGTCACAAACAGCTCTCTGAACCTTTTGGGGGATTGGGAGGAAAGGGGAAGGAAAAGTGATAATATTTATATGTCAAAATATGCTCCAGCATCAAAAAAGAACTTGAGCCCCCAAAGGTTATAAATACAGGGTGGAGCATTTAATTTAAATGATGAAATAGTCAGATTTTCCATTCAGTATGATAGTATTTCATAAAGAGATAACCTGAAAAGTCTGAATCTAAAAAAATAAAACAAACCAACTCAGCTATAATGATGGAGTATCACCTCATTTAACACTAGAACCTATCAAGGAAGCCCAGGAAGTGGGAAACCCCATTATCACCACCAGGGGGCATCCCATCTCTCTACTTGTGCCCTGGTCCCCTTTTGCAGCCCCACTACCCAAAACCTGAATGGGCTTTTTTACAGAGCTTGGATGATAGGAGTCACCAACTTCATTCCTCCTGATGACATGAAGGACCACCAGGCTTTCCTACCTACCACCTGTCTTGGCACTGCCTTCTAAGGTTATCCTCCAGGCCTTATTATCTGCCCTGCCTCTACATCCTTGTAGAGCCCCTTGTGATAGATAGAAGATACAGAACAGAATTTAAGGTTCCTTTCAGTTCTAATGTTCTGATTTTTTAAAATTATTTTTATTATTCTGCTGGTACAGTCCTCCGATTTTTAAAACCTGAACCTGTGATTTCATTGGTGTATGGAATTCCTGGTGAAGAACTTTCCTTACCAGTGTGGAGCAGAAGCCGTCTTGTAACTTCTAGTCTTAGAGGATTGATTGGGAGCATTAAGATGCTCAGTGACTTGGCCGTGGTCACATAACCATTATACGTCAGAAATGGGACTTGAAAACTTCCTGATTCTAATATTTACTCTTCATTGACCGTGCAACGTTGTCTCTTGTCCTCTGATGATGGTGGTGGTAATGACGATCACAAGAGCTTTTACTCATGATAGATATTTTAATTTATAAAGTACTTTAACATTCTTCATTTCATTTGAGCCTCACAAAATCCCTTATATACCATAGAAATTGTAAGCTGCATTTTACAGATGAGGAAACTGAGACTGAAACCACCAAAATTACTTTCTCATGATGATAGGAAGGGAGGGAATAAGCATTTTGTATAGTGCCTTCTAAGGGTCAGGCACTATGTTAAATGCTTTTTTACAAATATTACTTCCATTTATATATATTCATACCTACTTTGTGTGGTAGGTGCTATTACTATTCCCATTTTACAGTTGAGGAAACCAAGGCAAACAGAGGTTATATGACTTGCCCAGGGTCACATAACTAGTAAGCAACGTGGGATTCAAACTTGGGTCTTCCTAATTACAGGTCCAGCACTTTATCCATTGTGCCTCAAAAGATTAAAGAATCAGATCAGGAGAGATCTTAGGGATCCTCTTGCCTACCAATCTCATTGGATAGCTGAGGAAATTGAAAAAGCCTTGGAAAGATCTGCACAAGATCACACAAGTCACCCTCTGACTCCAGAGAGCATTCTTTCTTCTATGCCATAACTAGTTTTAGAAGCTAAAAACTCAAATTTCCCAGGACTCTTTTGAGAAGGAGTAGGATGGCTTAATGGATAGAGCAGTGGGCTGGAGTCAAGAAGACCTGAGTTCAGACCCTACCTTGGACCTTACTTGGCCGTGTGACCCTGAGCAAGTCACTTAATCTGTCCTAACCTCAGTTTTTTCATCTGTCAAGTGAGGATAATAATAGCATCGACTGAACAGAGATGTTATAAGGATCAGATAAGATAACATATGCAAAGTGCTGTGCAAACTTAAAGACACTACAGAAATGCCAGCTATTATTAGGTGTTGCTTCTACTACACCATTGCTGCTTCTCTAAGGCTATAGAGCTATATGGAAGGATTTACATTTATGCTAAATGTCCCCAAACTTCAAACTTCGGTGCTTTTTATACGTGATGACTCCTTTCTCTAGAGATCGTTTAAAAAGACAGATATCTGTCTCTTTCAGTTGTTAGGATGGGGCCATAGCTAATGTCTCATGCTATGGAGTATACCAGTCTCTCTCACATCGAGACTGCCTGTAACTAAATAAAAGTAAAATAATGTAAAGTTCACCTAAGGGTAAATTGCCTTTGAGGGAGGACTTGAAGGTTTTTTTCTATGAGCAAAAGGTATGGACTATGTGATAACTATTTTCGCTGCTTAGAGAAATTTTTATTTTCTTTCACGTTGTTGACTACATTACAACTTATTGAGGATCTTAGATAAGTGACTTCTGAATTAGTGAGATGTGACTGTAACAACAACACACATCTGTATAGTCCTTTTGTATTTTCTAAAATGCTTGCAGTTACATTACTAAAGCTAGCCTTTGATTCAGCTATTTTAAATGAATGTGCAGTGTCACTTGCCAAAAGAAGATTTCAAGCTTCCCTCTTGTTCTCTGGGATGAAATTCTTAGCGGAGAATGAACTGAACCCAGATTCAACACAAATCAAACACACAGAAACATACACATATGTGCTTCTCTTCCTATCTTTATGGGTCAGTTAGGTGAAGATTCAAAAATCAATGGTACTATTCTTGAGAGCAGTATACATGTGCTCCCTTGGTTGGGGTGCAATGATGTTCTCCAAGTCTCCCATATAGGAGAAAGTCTTTTAAAAGGGATGGTGTAAATGGGTCACGAACATAATGTGACCACAGTTTGGCTCTGCATTAGAAAGAATAAAACTTACTGATACTGGAAGGAAACTTGGAAAAAATGCATACTCTGAATTAGTATTCCTCTTGGCGAATTAATTTTAGGTGAAGTTAATGTAGCTGACTGATACTTAGAATATTGTAGTAATACTAGGAGATATTGTGAATTTCTGAAAGTGTATGATAGCTTAAGCATTTCAAACTTGGCTGATAACATATTTCAATGCCATAATGAAACTGGTTTGCTTTTATTTCGGTTATTCCTGACTCATAATAACTTTAAATTTTAATCACCACCACCTTCTCTGCTTCCCATCCTCTATCCCTCCACCATTATTTTGCTGTCTAAGGAGTTAATTCCCCCCTCAAAGCTGATGTTTTTTATTGCTTTGATGAAAGCTCAGTTTTTGTTGCATCATGAATTCCTACTTCTAAGTGAATTCAAAACAGTAAAAGTGTTTTGATTGATGGTGATGCCAACATCTTCTACAAGGCAGACTCCAGTTCCACAATGGTTTCAGCTATTTCAAATGAGAGCTAGTGAGGCTTTGAAGGAGGAAACCCTTTATTAGTTCCATTAGGGACTGGCTGCGAAGAAAGGGAATGTCTTCCGCCTTTTGGCACCTCCCAGAAGCTGACGTCTTTATTTTCTTATTGTTTTTATTCCTACTTGCAGACACTGAGAGTTCTGCTAATGGAGGAAGCAAGAAGACTATTCTCTTGGAAGCTAATTATTTGCAACAATGATTAGCCTAAGGTAGAATAATACAGCTATCCCTTCCAAGTCACAAGATTCCCCACTGGGGTTTCTATATATTGTGGTGGGCATAAGAAATTAAATGGGAATTTGGGGGGAGTTTTGTGGAAGTTGTAGATGATGTGCAAAAGCCAGCAGATGACACAGAAAAAATTTAGAAACTCAGAAAGGTGTTCTCTCTCTCTCTCCATATATATATATATGATAGATAGATAGGTAGGTTGGTAGGTAGGTAGGTAGGTAGATACATATATATATATACACACATATATATGTGGTATTATATAATATCAACATATTTTCTTTTTTAATACCATAATAATTCAGACTTCTTCTCTGGTATGAAGGGAGGGCCAAAATTTTTTATGTGGATTTTTGAGATTGTGGGGACACTGTACCTGTAATCTTCTCAATGTAGAAAGGGTTGATTGGAGAATGCTACAACCCAAAAGGTCTTTAAAAGCCATTTGTTTAAACATCTTTCCCAAGAAATGGAGCTCCAGAAGTGGAAGAACCGGGGATAAGAAACTCACATCTTTTGACTGATAGCCTAGTGTTCTTTGATGGGTATACCATCTCTTTGACAAATTATTCAAATGATAGGTATTTACTGAGTACTGCCCTGAGTGTCATTTGGCATATAGGATATCTATCAGAAGAGCCATGGTTTAGCCCTCAAAGCTGTTGGTGTCCATTACTGGGAACTTAACATATCAGTAAGAAAAAAATGTAAAAAGTTCCAATCCTCCCGTCTATAACTATCCTCTTATACAGAGCACAAAAGATGTCTGTTTCTCACCACTTGCAGCAAATAGAACCTGAGGTAACAAATGATGTTCTTAAGTCACATCAGACAGGAACCTAGCTTAGGTATTTAATTCAATTAACATCTGATGCCAAAATGGGTACAAATTGAGATGAAAAAATATTTGTGATGATGAACAGCCTTCTCTAACCATGCCAGAGAACTTTGACTATAGCTGAATGGGACCCCTTGATAGACTAAGTTATGTGCCAGAACCCTGAGGCAGAAAACCTTTCCATTATTCATTTCAAAGACATCATGTATGAAACGGATGAAAAGAAAGCTGTTTCACACAAGTTTTGTCATAGGCAAATTCTAGATTACGTACTTTGAGAGCATTGCCCTGACACTAGGCATGGGCCAACATATTACTGAGCTAAAATGGACTTTTTCAAAAGGTTGAAGTTCATCCTGAAAGATCTCAGTCATAATATTTAGAAATGAGAAACTGGGAATTACACATTGTAATTACCTTAATGTTGTTGGATACAATTCTGAATTCACCAAATAAACAATTTCAAAGGCCATGGTAATCCCTAGTCTTCCTATAGTAGCTACTGAGGTTCTCAACCATGGTGTCCCTAGAAATAGAGAGAGAAATGTTAGGGGTTTAATATAATTCCCAGCTAACCATAAAATGCATTTACTTGGTCCCTCCCACAACCCTATAGTTTTCGAAGTACATATAATATATCAAACAGTAGCCAACATACACTGTATATGTGCGCATAATGTATATTGTGTATATGTAGACATATATGCATATGTGTCTATGTGTGTGTGTATATATATATGTATATATATATATATGAATTTAATGGGATAAATGTCCCCTAACATTCCTTCCTCCTACCACAGGGGACATTGAAGCTGTAATAAAACAGCAGAATAAAGAAAGCAAATCCTAGATGTCTTTCTTTTCCAGTTCCTGGAAAGAGAAAACAGTTCATGTTGTCCTTCACATAGGATCTTCAAAATAATATATCCTGGTTGTTGTCATTCCTTACTTTACATCGTGCTATTCATTTATTCTTTTGCTCTCCTTCCCCATTCATTTCATTTTCTAAAACCATCTAGCAGGATCAGTCTCACAAAACTAGAATTGAAAGCAGCCTTAGAGTCCATCTGGTACAACTCTCTTATTTTACAGATGAGGAAACTCAGAGGTCCAGAGAGGTTAAGTGACTTGCCCAAGGCCATACAGCTAAGATGTGGCAGAGCTGGGATTTGGTCTCATGACTCTGAGTTCAGCACTTTTTCCACTGTGCCAAGCTGATCTGATGCTTTTACCCAGCATGCCAGTTAGATTCCTACCTTGAAGTTAAATGAGCTGAATAATATTCATATTCATTCTCTCTCTCCCTCCCTACCTCCCTCCCTCTCTCTCTCTCTCTCTCTCTCTCTGCCCTCCCTCCATACACATATACACACAATAAAGCAATTTTTCAGGCCACTAGAGAAATATCCCTATCCTTTTTGGGGGGGTACTCTATCTGTATTTTGAAAAAGTAACAAAAACCCATGTTATTTCTAACGTTCTAGAAAGTAAAAAAACAAAACAACTAGCTAACTCATTGATTCCAGGTAGGGAAAATGTATAAAAGATGTTTCAGATGTTTTTCAGTCAGGTCTGACTCTTCATGACCCCATTTGGGGTTTTCTTGGCGAAGTTACTGGAGTGGTTTGCCTTTTCCTTCTTCAGCTCATTTTACAGATGAAGAAACTGAAGCAAACAGGGTTAAATGACTTGCCCAGGGTCACAAAGCTAGTAAGTATCTGAAGCCAAATTTGAACTCAGGAAGATGAGCGTTCCTCCTCCAGGCCTGGTGCTCTATCCACTGCACTGGCCACCTAGCTGCCCCATGTGGGAAGTCAAATCATGTGAAACAAATTCTTTGGAATGGCTTTGGCAAAACAAAGAAATCATCCTCCTTTCCCTCCACTTCCAGAGTAATTTATTCATTCAAGAATTGTTTACTAAATAACTTCTATGTTCAGGGCACTGTGTTAGGTGGTGTTAGGTGTTTCAAGTTAGATAAACAGGACATATTATAAATTGCCAAAAGTTTTCTCAACATTTTGGCTATTTATATATGATCTTATATTTATAGAACAGTGGTCTTGGCCCAATATGGGGTCGCAACTCACAGTTTAAGCAGTGCTAATGGTGTCATGAGTGGAAAAAGTTTAAGAAACCCTGGAGAGGAATGATTTTTTACAAACTGATGATTTATTAACGAGTACTGCTATTGTTACTTTTTCCCATTTATTCAATACATAAATTGGCTAAGTGCTTTGAAAAAAAAAAGACAGCAGCTATTGGTAGTCAACATGGTAGAGTGAAAAGTTTATTGGAATTAGCTTCAGAAGCCTTGGGTTCACATCTCAGCTTCCCTGTTTACTAGCTCTATGACTCTGATCGAGGTTTTCTGAGCCATAACCATAAAATGGCTCAGATGTATATGATGTATTATCAGTTATACGTTGTATACACATAATTATACAATGTGTACATTCATTAATTATATAAAATGGATAATACTTGTATGCAACCCAGTGATTGGCAGGAAAATACTTTTTGAATTGGAAAGTCCTATATAAATGTGGCTCATAAACAAGACAAAGATTGAATGCACAGTAATATGTTCCGAAGCACGTAGTTTTCAACAAGAAATAAAAATGACTGAACACAAAATACATTTGTTTGAAGTGAAATTTTCAATTTCTTCATTCATTGGGACATTAACTTTTGAGATTTGAAAAAATTTCTGGAAAATGCATTTTACTACCATAGAAATGGGCATTCTCCTCTCTCTGAAATAATTTTGTATTTACTTTGTATTGTTAACACATATTTATGTCCATGTTGTATCTTGCAAATAAAACAAACGCTTCTTAGGGACCATTTTGGTTTTGTACACTCAGTGACTTTATAGTGACTAGCACTTTGGAGGAGCTTAACAAATTCTCACTGAATGAATGAAAGAATATTAGGGGAGAGTCTGTCTCAGTGAATTCAAGTTCATTCTGCTAGTAAATATTCAACAAATGAGGGGGGAAAGTAGTGAAAGTCACGAAACACAGTAACAATCTAGCTAAAAGGAACAATGAGAAAAGCTGATTACTTTAATTCAAGATAATGGTTTTGAGTATTAGCATATACTTTCAGTGAAAACTCAGAGAATATTTATCTATATCTGTTTCCCCCAGACAAACTCTTGCATGAACAGTTAAAGCAGACGGGAACACGAGAACAGAATTGACGCTCGCTAGACGGCCATCTGTTCCAGCACCGAATAGTTGTAAACATGTGTCTTATTCATGCTTTACTGTTGCGTTAAAGCCAGATAGAAGGACGAGGAATCTAGTCCAACCCATTCCTTCAATGAGCAGGTGGTGCCCAGCGCCAGGTGCAGGATAATGAAGGATGGATATTGTTGCCAAAACTTCCTGCATCGTGCCCAGATTTCACAATCTCTGCCGGCTTCATGCCATCCAGGAGTGAAGAGACTAGTTGCTGAAGGGGAAGTAGCTTTACTACTCAAGTTTGAAACTTAAAGTCTTTATTCCTCTAAATAAATTTAATTTCCAGGGGGAGTCCAGTTGAAAGGAACATTGGTAATATAGGTGCAAAATTAAGGCTGTATCTGTGGTTAAAAAAAAATCAAAATTCAAGAACACCTGGTTTGTGGTGTGAAAGAATACAGATTCAGAAGACCTAAATTCAAATCCTACCCTTTGCCACTTAATACCTATGTAACTTTGGGTAAGTTACTTCCTTTCTGGTTCTTATTTTTCACATCTTTAAAATTGGGGTGGAGTGGGGAGGGATGGAGAGGAGTAGACTAGAAAATCTCCAAGGGCTCTTTCAGTTCTGATCATATGATCTTAGACATTTTAATAATTTCTTCTGTGAAGTCATTTCTTTGGAAGTAACTGGTAAATGTTGGGAAGTAATGGGTTCCTCCTTATTGGAGGCCTTTAAACCACGGTTGGTAGTCTACTTGTCAGGTATGTTATAGTGGGAATTCCTTTTTTAGGGGTGAGTTGGACTAAAGGTTAGTGATGTCCCTTCTGACCCAAAATTCTGTGCAAGTTTTAGATATATGGACTGGCATGTGAGCATGCACAAATAAGAATGAATACAACCATGAAAGTCAGTAAACACGGGTTGAGTACGTGCCCATGTGCCATGGGGAGAGCCCCATGTTAGCATTAGGAAAACAAAAATGAAAAAATGAAATGGTCCCAGCCCTCAAGGATCTTCTAACTTAGAGGAATTTCTTCTTCCCCCTCCCTATGAAGAATTTACTTGGAGATTTTTCTTCCTTGTGTTACACCTCAATTTTTACTTTCATAACTGATGTCAGACTTTGCGTGGAATTACATAGTTATAGAATTGTAGAATCTTAGAGATACGGAAAAGACCTTAAAATATGGAATGTTACAATCAAATGGGACTTTCAAAGCCCTCAGAGTGAAAATGGGAAACTTTGAGAAGCCATGACAGTCACCACAGCAGTCCTGAAGAATTTAGTGCTTGGGCTGAAAAAAATGACTGTGTCCACATTAAACTACTTCAAAGAATATAGAGAAGTGGGATGTTGAGATGGAAGGGGAAATTTGTCCAGGCACCTCAGTTATTATAAGGTAACTGATCACATGAGATAACATATGTAAAACACAATGTAAGTACTAGCTGTCATATTATTGCTGTTGTTAAAATGAATGTAGGAATAAAAATGACCCCAACTTTGTAATTCATCTGAAAGTGACATCTGCATGTGAATCTGAATGAAAGCTGGGTGGAGTGCACATCATGGAAGGGCCCAGCATTAGCAGAAGAAGTCTCCTCCTTGGAAATCTCTCAACACTGATAAATTGCAAGTCTGGAATCATCTCTCCCCATCCTCCCCAAACCATCAAACAAACTGGAAACCAGGACAATCTTACTAAAGTTAATGAAAATGCCTAATATGTACATTTTATTTTGCTTTTTATATTTTTCTGAAAGTGAAAGGTAAATTTCCCAGGTAGAAATATAAATATGTATTTACAATATATAATACAAATATAATATAAAAATTTGTGCTGGTTTTTGAATTATCTTTAGTAAATCAGGATCAAAATGACAAAATAATACAAATAAACAGGATTCTTTTATTTTTTGAATTTCAGTCAGGGCTCAGGAATATGGGCTAATGTAAAACTAGCCAATTTGGGGCTAGAATACAGGCAAAAAAATTTTTTTGTATGTGCCTAGAATCTTTTTTGACCATAAATGTTTGTTTTACTGGACTGAAAGTTAGCTAATGAATATTCCTCTGAAGATGCTCTTGGAACTGACTCTGTCAAGAGGCTACTTAATACTTACATCATCCCATCCAATTTCCCATGTTTTTCCTGCCTGCTACTATGCTTCTGGGGCCCTCCATGGAGCTGCTTTGGCCTGATTGATAAATATGTCACGTGGCCTGCTTTATCTAGTTGGCCATATTTCACATTCTACCATTGAACCCTGGCCACCTGGTTGCCCATCATCTCTTCTTCTGTTACACTCATACTTGCTTGACAAACTCCATGAACCTAAAGCAGAACTGAATCCAATTTGTAATTTCACTGGTTTCACACCTTCCCTACAATAACAAAATGATTAATCTCTTATTTTGCATCTTCCTCTAGAGCAGGGATTTCTTTTGGTTTAAAGATACTTTTTCTTCCAGCTCATTACGCTGATGTTTCAATATGTCAATGCCTAGAAGAATTTCAAAGCAAGCTCTGTTAAGCAAAATTAATAGGAGGATTCAGTTGCAAATACTAAAGGTTGATTATTAATTCACAACAGCTATTTCTTTTATCAACAAGCATATACTTAGCCAACTTTAAGTCAGGGAAGACAAGTAATATCATTGATCACACAGCCTGAAAGAATATTGCATTTGAAGTTAGAATACCTAGGTTCAAACCCATGTTCAAATCCTTACTACAATGGCTCTCTTTGGGTCCTCTCATCTGTAAAATGAGGGGGTTGGATCATACAATCACTAAAATTCTTTCCAAGTCTAAATTTATGATCCTATAATCCAAAGCAGCTATTACATCATCAATATCTGCTTGTTTTGTCATAGGGTCCTACGAATTCTGATCATTGATAAATTCTGGAAAAATTGTTACCTTCTGGTAAGAATGCCGTAATAAGACATGCAACTCCAGCTACTATATTGCTGGCTGCAAAGGGAAGGCGTCGTCCAATACGCTCAATTGTTAGTAAAATCAGAAGAGCTCCTGGCAATTCCACAACTCCTGAGATAAAAAAATCTATATAGAGGTTTCCACCTATGATTCCCAGGCGCATGACAAGTCCTTGGTAAACCACTGCACTTGTGAACCTGGAATAACATCAAGAAAAACCAGAGCGAAACACATGAGTGATGAGCTTCAATCAGAGGTGAAGGCAAGGGGTCTTTGTAAAATGAACACACTTAAGGCTTTTTAAAATTCAATGCAATTGCAACTTACCAAGCAAACATTAGAATAAGTGTGCATTTCCTCATTTGGGGAGTCCTCACCAGATCTAAAAAGGATGGATTACTAACCTCCTCATCTGTAACAGTGATCTAAAGGGAAAAAGTAGATTTCGAAAGTAGTACACAGCAACAAACGCCTCGATTTTAGAAGCTAGAGATTTGTCATTAATAAAATTCAAGGCAGCTGGGTCATTGACCCTATGAGACTTATCCAGGGTCTTTAGCCAACTATCACATATTATTTTACAAACTGGGAACAAAGTTATTAACTTCAGACTTAGTCTTCTGTCCATGATACATGGACCAAATCAAAAGGTTATTACTCTGTTGAGAATGAAATCCTGCCACTATTATCCACAGTAACTATGAGTGAACAGAGAAAGAAATGTGGCAGATTTACCATTCACAAGTTAACTAAATATATTACACTTTTGAAACCAAAAAGATGAATGTAGAAATAAATAAAGGATGTAGGCCCCAACATTGTATTTTCTTCCGGGAAATAAAAGGAATCAAGTTAAATTCAGAGGCAGGAATTAAGAGTAATTGATTGAATCAGAAATAAAGATCTGGAAGAGACCTGAGACAGCATCTAATTCAACTCTTTCATTTTAATGATGAGTATATAAGGTGGCTCACTAAAGTGAAAAAGACTTGCCTCCATTTTCTTACCCACCCACTTGCCTCTCATGCACTTTCCCCCCTTCCTTCCTTCCTTCCTTCCTTCCTTCCTTCCTTCCTTCCTTCCTTCCTTCCTTCCTTTCTTCCTTCCTTCCTTCCTTCCTTCCTTCAGAGAATAATTTAGGATGAGGAATTCTTGAGAATCCCTGTTTCTCATTCCAGAATCTTGAAGATTAACGTATCAAAAATTTGGAAACACTAAAGGGACTGAACTACTTCTCTTTAATTTGAAACCCATTGGATGAATATGGTGGCTCTCCTTCTTTCCTTCCTTCCTTTCTCTTTCTTTCTTTCCTTCTTTCCTTCTTCCCTCCTTCCTTCTTCTTCCTTGCTTTTTTTTTTCCTTCGCTATGATCCAACTACCCTTGGAGATGGAAGGTAGCCTTACACAAAAAGACTGCCCACACCCCAATAGAATCCACTTATGTTTCAATCCCTGACATTCTGAATTCTGATTCTCCCACTTGACTAAAGCTCCTTCCCAGGTTAAAAATATTTCCTAACTGCTGGATCCAATGGTCTTTTCTCTCTTCTCATTCTATGTGACCTCTCTGTAGCTTCTGATACTGTCCACTCTCTTTTCTCAAATTCTCTCTCTCCCATTCATCTCCATGTTACTACTATCTTTTGGTTCTCCTCTTAGCTTTACAATAGTTTCCTTTCTTTGAAAAATTTCCCTTTTACTATGAAATTGACAAGCAAACATGAATAACAACAAACATGAATATTTTCATATATGGAAACGAGGACTATATGAAATCACAGATCTCCACTATGTATAACTAGTTTGTTTATATTTCAGATTTAACATGATTAAATGGGGTATCTGTGTCCTATTCTGAACTTCCTTTTGCTCACTTTTGCTTGTTTTTTAAATGATTCATCAATCCACTCTTTTTGGTTTTTTTTCTTTTAGGATCATATCTTCTTACTCTTTGTTGATCACTCCTCTTTCTGTTTGCCAAGCATGGGCATTCTCCAAGGTCATGTCTTGCTTCCTTTTCTTCTCTGTCTCCCCATTTCTCCACCATAAATATCATCAGCCCCCAATGGTACAAATATCACCTCTATGATTTTGGACTCCCAAATGTATAAATCTGACACTAATCTGTCAGTCCCACATTACTGATGTCTGCAGGACATTTGTCTCCATCTTGATTCACAATTGGCACCTGAACCTTAACATATTCAAACTTTTCTCCAAATCCATTCTCCTCTAAACTCTCCCATTTCTCTTGATAGCATCACTATCCTCCCAGCACCCATGTTTGTTATCTTGACAATATTATTTAAACAGTTAAGATATCCATAATAATGAATAAAGAGTATTAAAAACGTTAGAAATATTTTATGAAAGATAAAAGAAATCAGTCAGCTCATTGCCAGATAAGCTTTAAATCATCAACACAGAATACTGATTCATAGTAATAATACATCCTGCATTTAATATCATACATTTTTTACAGAAAACCTCTGAAACTTTTATTAAAAAACTGATTTACTGTTTATAATTCTGGTCAATTATTATTTTAAAACATGCCAATATGTTAGGAAAAATACAGAATAACTTAAGACTTGAGGAATTCTTGAGAATTCCTGTTTCTCATTCCAAAATCCTGAAGGTTAACATCTGTCAGAAGTTTGGAAACATTAAAGGCACTGAACTACTTCTCTTTAATTCAAAACCCACTGGATGAATATAGTGGCTCATGCCTATAATCGCTGCTACTGGGGAAGGGGAAGACTTTTGGACTATTGGAGTTTAGCAGATCAGAGCTACAGTAGGGCTAAAACCAATATGGTGTGCCCACTAAGTCCAGCACTTAAGTGTGTGGGGCCATAAGGCTACCTAAGGAGGGACAGACCTGTCCAGACAGGAAATAAAGCAGGTTAAAGCTTCTATACCAATCAATAGTGAAATCTGTCAGTAAGTGGCTACACATCCATCTTGTGTAAGATAACAAGGTCCAGTATCCACCTCTACCCCATAAAACAAAACAGTTATTACATACTTCCAGATACAGACCACTCTGGGTTAAATTATCCACATTGTCTATAATAAGTTGTCTAAATAAACTTAGCATTGACATAATAATTAAGCAACTTCCTACTTCACCTCAGTTTCCATTGGCTGAATTTATTTTGGTGTTCTTTGGGTTCTCCATTATACCCCCATACTAGGTACCTTCTTCCCACCCCCTTTTCAGCATTTTTGTTGGTTTGTTATCTTTCTCTTATAGATTATAAGTGCTTTGAGGGCAGGGACTATCTCTCCTTTTTGTATTTGTATCCCTAGCATTGAGTACAATGGGTAATTAATAAATAAATGCTTATTGATTGTTTATTGACTATTGACTTCATTGGATCTGGCTTTTGCTTGGTCAGATCTATGGATAATTGAGTTATTCTATGAAGAGATCATAGGATGATAGATTTAGTATTGGAAGGGACTTCAAAAGACATCATCTAATTCAATATCATTCTTTTAAAAATGAGGAAATTGAAGGCCAGCGAGGTTAAACAACTTTCCAAATTTGCCCAAAGTCATAGGTAATAAGTAACCAAGGTGGGATTTAAACCCAGGTCTTCTGACTCCAAATTCAGTGCTTTCCCCACTGTATGTACCATACTGACACAATGATTTTTGACCACAACTACTAGGTAGCAGATGTTGTGTTAAAAAAAGAAAAGTTCCATGGCTGGGGTAGAGGTAGGGGGAAAGAGAAAGAGAAAGAGGAAGAGAGAGAGAGAGAGAGAGAGAGAGAGAGAGAGAGAGAGTTCTAGAATCATAACTATAGAAATCATCCAGTTCAACCTTCCCATTTTACAGATAAGGAAATAGTAGTACAGAGAGATTAAGTGACTTTGCAAATTTGTACAGGAAGTAAGTAGTAGAACTGGTATTCACACTCAAGTCCCATGGATACTAATTCAATGTTCTTTCCACTGAACCATGAGATACACCACTTAATGGAGAGAACTGCAAAATTTTTAGCACAATTGTGTTGACAAGTGTTTCTGTTGGCCTCAATGAACGATGAAAAGCATCTAGACTCTTAGATCAGACCTCCACTGGCCAAATAAAGTGGAGACAGTGTATGGAAAATTCAGGTCAGGACATTGTCCATAAATAGCTGAATATTTAGGGTCACAAAGATAAGTGTGGGGAAGAATTTTTGGATTGAATGACATAATTACTTCAATACTCTAATTAGTTTTGTTAGTATAGATAACATTTTTAGTGTTGGTCAACATCAGCAAACATTTATTGAATTCTAACTACTTGCAAAATACTGAGCTAAACTTTTGTCTTACAAAGATATGTAAGACAGTCTTCATCCTCAAGGGATGAGGAGCTATGTATTAGATGAGCATAACTATATAAACATGATATTTAGATGTAATATATTACTATATATTATGTAACATATATATATACATACACATATATATTAGATAAATACATCTATTTATATATCTATATATTAGATATTAGATTATATATTATATAATATAAATTAATATTAGATTTATATATATCTAATAAATATATATATACATATATATATAAATAGATAAATAAGAGGCCACGAGATAGATGACTTTGGTTGATCTAGGGCAAGTTACTATTCTGTTATATTTAAAGAATAAATCCAGCTGGTCTTTGATTTAGAAAAGATACATCACTGTGATGCTATTCTCATGATCTCTCTTTCTATTTATCAATCTATCTATCTTCATTTTTCAAAAAAAATATCCACAGATCTTAGAGACTAAGGATAAATTAACTAGGTCTGGATGAACTCATAAAAGGCTTGGGCAATCTCATGTGGTTGCTGCATTGTTGTTGTTTTTTAAATAAGTTATGTCTTGATGTCATATATGGTAAAAAGCAGCAAGACATAAAATACAACTGCTTCCAAAGAAGTAAAAAAATGAACATCACACTGAGGTCAATGGAGAGGGCCATGGTGGGTGTGAAGAACCTGTGACGTAGCCAATGAGAAATACCAGAGAAGAATAGGGGTACAAGACGTCATCAAAGAATTGTATAATAGGAAGACAAAATGCCATATGGAGAGAATAATGGATGACATGGGTAGGCAGAGTTTTGCACTTTTTTATTGTCCAGCCATGTTTAGTTGTGTCTGACTTTTCATGACCTCATTTGGGTTTTTTTTTGGCAAAGTACCAGAGTGTTTTGACATTCCCTTCTCCAGCTAAATTTTCAGATGAGGAAACTGAGGCAAACAAGGTGAAGTGACTTGCCAGGGTCACACAGTATCTGAGGCCAAATTTCAATTCAGGTCTTCTTGACTTCAGGCCAGGCATCCTGTCCACTAAGGCATCTAGTTGCTTTCTGCATTAGAACCCTCAAAATATCAGCAGAACTTTAGAAAGTTGGGTGGACCCATTGGGGAAAATTTATGAGAAGACCTAGACAAAAGTCATATTGGATGGGAAGGCACAGATGGGTTGCAATTGGCATTGTTGATGAGGATATAAATCCATCTGAGAATTCTAGAATGCCTTTTGCAGCAAAGTTAATCAACTAATTAATAATTATTTATTAAGTGCCGACTTTGTGCTAGGCACTGGGGATACAAGCACAAGGGAGAAATATAGAGTTGCAAAAATGTAATTAGCCTTAGCAAGGTCATTGTACAGTATTTTTTTTAAAGGAGCAGAAACCCTATACTAGATGTAAAACTTGTTTTTACATTTTATCACACCTGTAAATGGATTTCAAGACCCAAAGGGCCATGCTGATTTTGGAAAAACTGAAGAAATTAGATTAATAACATTTTACCTTTTTGAGGCTCATTACCGGTTACTATGATTGGTGAAAGTTTTGGAAAGTAAGAGGCATCATGGTATAGTGGATTGAGATCTAGCCTTGGAACCAGGAAAACCTGAGCTCCAGTCCTGTCTCCTGGCAGAATAACCCTGGGCAAATTGCTCAACGTCTCAAGGCCCCTGGCTTTAAGACTCCAAGTTAAAAAGGAGAGGCTGATCTGCATTGAAGAGGACATTCCTCAGAACCTCCCTGTGCTGATGAAATCACGTCCCCCTTTTAAAAAACCCAGAAGAGTATCCCTAGGGTTGCTCACTCATTTCACTCACTGTCGTGAGACAATGATGTTGCCTGCTCAACTCACTTGTCCTTTAACTCTACCAAAGCTTTTGGTTTTGGTTTTCTTCCCCCAAACAAGGTAATCTACGCTATACTGGAAAATTTTATTCACTGTTCCTCTGATTAATTTAACATTGTTTAGAATTTCTGTACATGCTTCCCTGATAATGTCTTCGAAGTGACCTTTTTATTTATCTGGGAGAATAAAGTCCCTAGGCATAACATTTGGCTACTAGCATAGTATTTCACTGAAGTCTGGTTTATTACTATAACCTTTCAATGAATTGTTTATGGAAAGCTTGAAAACACCCTTGGCTTGTTTATTTATATACCACAAACAAATACAGCATGTTCTCAAAGTCTTAGTAAGCTTTAGGAGCTTAAAAATGAACTGACTTTGGGGACACTTGATATTTTCTGACCATATGCCATGTGAGAACAGAGACTGTGAGAAAGGAAAGAATGAACTGAGAGTTGTTACCATGAATGGTACCATGAATAAGCTCCGCTAAAATATAGAACTCAATCCTGCTTTCTCAATCAGGATCTTTAACCTGAATCTAATCCAGTCTTACAGAAAGACCACAGAGTTACTACAATTTTGTTGATTGGATAGTATTCTAAGCAAAAACTTTGTACAAATATGGTTTCATTTTGACATAAAAATTTGAAGTCACTATTTTAAACTCTTTCTTGACAGCCAAACTTACTCTTCCAAAGTAATAAAAAGAGAAAATAACAGCAAAAGTGTCCTCACGTTACAGACCCCATCTTCTTGCATCTTTTTCCCTCTAAATACTCTGCAATCCAGTGACACTGGTATCCTTGCTATTCCTTGGACACAATACTCCATGTCCTGACTTTGTATCTTTTTGTTCATTCTACCCGATGCCTGGAACTCTCTCCTTTCTTATCTGGGTCTCTTGAATTCCTTCACATTTCAGATAAAGTCTCACCTTCTACAAAGAAACTTTCCCAGTCTTCCTGAATCTTCTGCCTTCCCTATGAAATTTTCCTCAACTTAGCTTTAGCTTATATAATCTTGTTTGGACATAATTATTAGTGTTTTGTCTCTCTTATTAGACTGTGAACTCCCTGAGAGCAGGGACTATTTTTGTTTTTATTTTTCTTTTAATCCCCAGCTAGTAGCACAGTGCCTGGCACATACTAGATACTTAATAAATGCTTGTTTACTGATTCTAATTTGCCTAGCATGAAACCACCTTATAGTAGTGAAATCCAACAGAAGTCACTATGGAAGGGAATCTGGGTGAGGAACACTTTTCACCTCCTCTTCCTTTAAGGGACTGGTTGAATAGAATTGATCATGCCAAGCTTCACCAATTGGGGGCTGTTTCAGATGCCTTCTGCCATCATCTACTCCTTCATCTCTCCCTTACATAAAGAGATGGCCCCTTTCCTTGCCCAGGAAATTTACATAATATTTACATATATGTATTATGTGCTATGCATATTATATATAATACATTACATTAATATAATTTTGTTACAGTTCCTCTTTATGTGCACAAGTGATCTTGTTCCATCTGATTTCTCTAGCAGAATGTTCTATCATACCTTTTCCCACTAATCTTCATATATCTCCCTGCCTACTGGCTGCTTTCTTACTACCTACAATCATATCCATCTCTCTCTCACCTTCAAAAATCTTTCAATTAATGTGTCCATTCCTGCTACTTACTGTCCTATAACTCTTCTCTCTTTTATGACTAAATTCCTTGAGAAGACCATGTATAATTGGTGCCTCCATTTCCTTCCCATTCATTCTTTTTTAAACTCTTTGTAGTTTGACTTCCTACCTCATTATTCAACCAAACTGCTCTCTCCAAAGTTACTAATGTCTTGATTACCAAATCTAATGATCTATTCTCAGTTCTCCTCCTTCTTGACCTCTCTGTAGCCTTTAACATTATCCATCACTCTCCTCTCCTAGATTCTCCTTCCTCTTTAGATTTTCATGACACCAATCTTTGTTCTCTCCTGGAATAATGGTGAATTAGCTTTAGTTTCTGTTTCTCCCCTCTGTTTTACTGCCACATGCAATATGGCCTGTTACCAAATGTTTCTCTGCTACTTGAAGTTTTTCTCATTAGTTATCATTTCAAGCAGTGGTTTACTAGCTAAAGATAAGATCATTCAAATTACATCGAGAGTTGTTTTTTGTTAGAGAAAGTGAGGTGAAGGTGGAAGGGAGGGAAACCCATGCATAACTGGTTATGACAGATTCAAATGGCTAGGAATCTACCCTCCAGTTTGCCAATAAACAGATGGCCTGGCCATCGAAGGCATTTTGATAACCTTTATTTACAATCTGTATTTTTAAGCCTTCTGTCTTTGTAGAGAAAATAAGCCACAAGAGACCTTTATCCTAGACCCTTTTAGGGCTATGACCCCCTTCTCTTTAATAGTGTGGTGATGCACAAGGACCCTTTCTCAGAATAATGCTTTTAAATGTATAAAATTAAACAAACAGGAGAAATATTCGACAATAGCTGCTGGGAATGGTAGCATCTAGTGATTAGGTTTAATTTTTTTAAGGGACACAGAATAGGAAGAGAGGCTCTGTGTGTATATATTCATACATATATAAACATACTTATATACATGCAGAGACATATAGCTAGATATCAGTATATGTGTGTGTGTGTGAATATTTGTATCTATGTTTATCTATTATTTTCTTTGACAAAGATAAGGGCCACTTTTTCATGTGAGATGTGAAGAAGGAGATAGATAAAGGCAAATAAGAAATGTGAGATGAAGAAGGAGAAGGTGGAGCTCTTAGCTAATGGCTTCAATGTTTTCAGTGAAATATGACGCAAGGTTTTTAGCTGGGAGAGTTGCGGGGAGTGAGGAGAGCCTTGGAAGGACTGAGGAGAGATGCAAAGGTTTGGAAAAATCAGTATGATGAGTGGGATAATGAACTGATTGGAGTATAGTAAAAGCATCACCTTACTGCGGTCAGGATTCAACTGAGACTATATAGCATAAATCTGTGGTAGACCTGATCAGCATGGTTACTGATTTTTCTCTAGTTTCACTCAGTGGAATGTGAATAGGATAGAAGGAAGCAGATGATTGTAGTAATCCAAGGTTAGAGTTTAGCAAAGCATGACTGGCAATAGAAAAGAGGAGAAAGGGATTTGAACGTGGTTGAACTACTTCAACAAGGTCTCGATAAAGGGAAAGTGTAGCCAGTGCAGGGATGATGGCCTGGGAAAGAGCTGAGGAATGGAAGGATTAATGGTCAAGGTGAGGACAAAAAACAGGGTTGGGGTTTAAGGCCCAGGGCAAAATGAAATGACAAAAATTTTGCTCAGATAAAGGAAATCTGGAGTTCATGAACGGAGAAATGGTTAACACTTCCAAGTGATGGCAAACTTAAGGATATAATGATCTCTCTGTAGTTCAGGTAGAATGGAAGAACAGGCCATGGGAACTGAGTTGATTGAGGAATTGGGAAATTAGAGTAGCTGAGGGAACAATAATATGTATGTTGAAATCTTCTAGAATGAGGGCAGGAATTGGGTTAGAAAGACTGAGCCAGGTATTGAACTTATTGAGCAAGGGGAGATAATGTGTCGTGGGTGGGAGATAGCACAAAAGATAATGACTAACAGAATCTACACTGGGTGATAGTTTTGGACAGCATGAAGCTCAGAGGAGGAGAGACTCCTTCGTAGTGGAGGCAGGATAACTGGGAAGTGACAATGTGGAGCAGGGAGTTATTACACTTCTCTCATTGTAATCTGTGAGTCAGGGTATAAATAATAAAAGTGCAGTTAGTACTGGATGCGATGTTATCAGGAGGGAGCCAGGCTTCAGTGAGTGACAGAAGATGGAAGGAAAGGAAAAAGGAGGATATTTATGATGAAATAAAGTTTAATTGAAGATGAGTCACTCCAGAGAGTACTGTGGGAGGAGAAGGCATGTCTGGAGAGGGACTTTTTGGGGGGCATGTGTGTGGGGTTTATGGGGTTAAGAACAAGAAAACAGGCAGTTGGGGACGGCAAACAGGGTTTGTATATCAGCAAGATATACAATAAGAATAATATGAAGTATATGCTAACCACTGGTGAATGAATTCGGGAAAAGCAGACTGAAGAGAGGTCACTGGGGACAGGTTACTAAAATGTTCAAAGTTCTCCCTCAAAGCCCAGACTTGTGGCAGTTGATGATACTGTGTCTCAAGAGGCCCAGAGTGGGGTGTTTCACACCAAGCAGGAGCAAGCAGAAGAATGGTCCAGGGCAGCTCGTTCAGGAGGCAGGAGGGAGCAACTGGAGGTAGACCAGCTGCAGAAATGAGGGTTGGGGTTGGGGTCTACTAAGGTATACTCCTTCCATGCTGACAACTAATGAACAGAATTGTATAGGTAATAGATTTATAGGGAATTGGAAGGGACCTTAGCTATCTAGTCCGAGCCCTCATCTTCCTATTGAGGAAACTGACCCTTACTCTCTGTTAGTAATTGACTGATTCACCCATTCATTTATTCAATAAACACCATTCACAATATGCTACAGTAGTCAATGAAGAAATGGTCCCTGCCCTAAAGGGGTTTACAATCTAGTAAGAATGATTAGACATGTATACAGACAAATTTAATGCCAACTACAATATAAGCACATAAAGGAGTATAGAATATTAAATGAAAAATCTGTGAACAAATATATTATTGTATGAAGGGAGCTGCTTTTAAGGTAATCTGTCAATCTTTTTGTGCAAAGAATTGTCTTCTCTCATCCTATATTTTACATTTGGATTTCTAAAGTGAGAAATATTTAAAACCTGAATCTTTTGGATTGGTAGGCAGCATCCATATAAAAATGTGTCACTTTTCACCAACATATCAATAGATACATTAATTATTGATAGTTGGAAAAACATGGGTACTCAAAGGGTTGCTTTTCCCATAACCAGAATATTCTAGGGACAATAAAGAAGATAGTGGTGAATAAAAATGAAATTAATTTGACAGAGACTAATATTATCATTCATTCATTTGTTCAAGAAATCATTATTAGGAACCTATTTTATGAATAACCCAGTGCTAGGCACTAAGATACAAAAAAAAATAACACATAGTCCTTATTGGAGACTTCTTTAGGCAGTGATCTGCCTAATAATAATCTATCATGCTCCTCTGTGAGTCACATACTCTGTGTGTTCATCTTTCTTTGCTGAAGAAGACCATGCCATCAGAGAAATGATGACATGACTTGCACTTGACTTTGTTTTGTGTGAAGGAGGGATGTGCAGGTCACCAGCCTCACTTCTCCTCCAGAGCATCTGAATCCAGTGACCAGATATTCATCAGGATGACTGGAGATGACCCACAATGAGGCAATTGGGGTTAAGTGACTTGCTCAAGGTCACACAGCTAGTGAGTGTCAAGTGTCTGAGGTGAGATTTGAACTCAGGTTCTCCTGACTCCTGCACTGGTACTCTATTCACTGCACCACCTAGCTACCCCGAGTCACATACTATTTGAGAGTGAAATGGGAGACGTTTTTCTCTTTCAGATGCTATTAATCTCTTTCAAAGTCATATCCTCAAGAGGCCTTTCAAGCACTTATCAGTGACCTCAGATAGGTAAAGAAAAAGACATTAATGTCCTCAGCAGAATTAGATTGCTTTCCCTGAAGTTCAATTTCCAATGACATCCTATGCATGCATGATAGCACTGTTTTCCAGAAAACCCCCTAGAAGTGTCCTGGCATCATAAAATGGAGATGGTTTTACTGAAGTCTCCTATATAAATCACAGATTCATAATACCTTTGAATTTGAAAGGACAACAGAACTCAGCTAGTGCAAACTATACTGGAACAAGACTTGACCAAGAGACTTTTTTAGTTCCTTAGAAAAGTTCACCTCACTTTACTCCAAAAGTGTACTTCCAGTATTCAACATGTAAGTGACTTAGTAGAATAGAAATGCTCACATTAACATCAGTATGAGAACTTCATGCCTATTTAAATGGTTTGGTGTTTTTCCTTTGGTAATACAAGTTATGTGGACTATTTTGGGCCCTCAGCCAGTCCTTTTGTTAAGACATCATGGAGAGAAGAAATTTGGTGCCATTAGTTTTGAGCCTGGGTGGAAAGATTCCCTCCCACATCCCACACTCTGGGATGTTGCCTGGGCATGTTGCCTAGAACAGCAAAAAGCGCGTTTATCCAAAGGGTCCCATGGGGGATCCAAAGAGCAGCCTGGATATTAGCTAAGGTTAACCAGCTACAGCTGTGGGAAGCATAGGTCATGTGTGTGAACATTTTTTAAAAAAAAAAGTAAGAATTTACCAAGCTGAATTTACCATTTACCATGGTGACAGGTCCACACAATTCTTAAGCTTTAAAATCCAATACAAATGACTCTGATAACTTAATAACTTAATAACTTTTAGAGGGAAAAAGTACATAAATTAAGTATAATGCTTTATTTCTTCCACTAATATAGTTAAATGCAGTGATAAAAATCTTCACAAGAAGAAAGTTGAGAGTATTAACAAGTCTTCATTATTTGAAATAACAGTGTTTCAAAACATTGAATGTAAAAACAAAATATACATGCTCTGGTACCTAGGATGTTTAATCAGCTGTAGTAAGACAAAACACTGAATGTAAAAACAAAATATATATGCTGTGGTACATAGGATGTTTAATCAGGTGCATTAAGACTCATGTAAAGAAACTAACATGTGGGGCAGCATTCCATTATTCATTAATTCAATAAACATTTATTAAGTTTGGGACAGCTAGGTGCTACAGTAGACAGAGAGTCTGGCCTGGAGTTAGGAAAACCTGAGTGCAAATCTAGCCTCAAACTTTTTTTTTTTTATTTATTTATTTTTTTTTAATGTTTAACAATCACTGCCATACAATTGCGATTTTATCCCCCCCACCTACCCCCCCTCCCCCCCTCCCTCCCCACGACTGCATACAATTCTGTATAGATTCTACATATACTTTCCTATTGAGTATATTTTCACTATAGTCATGCTGTGTAGTCAGACTAAGATAAATGAAAGAATCCGTATAACAAATCAGAACATGATACACAAACAGATACACATACACAAACATGATCTGCTACATTATGTGAGTGACTTCCATATTTCTCTCTCTGAGTGTGGAAGGCATTTTGCCTTGAGGTCCACCATTGGGATTTTTTTTTTTTTCAGAAGTTCTTGTGTTATTACAAAAATCTAAGTCTACCAGAAAAAACTCTCACACACTGTGGTTGTTGCTGTGCTAGCCTCAAACTTTTACTGAGCTCTGTGACCCTGGGTAAGTCATTTAACCTTTATCTCAGTTTCCTTATCTGTAAAATGAGCTGGTAAAGGAAATGGCAAACCACTCCAGTATCTTTGCCAAGAAAACCCCAAATGGGATCATGGAGAGTCAGAAATGACTGAAATGATACAGCAACAACAAAAAAAATAACAACAGGGTTCACTATGGATCAGACATTTGCTAAGTATTGGGAGTACAATAAGAGGCAAAGGACAATCCTTGCCCTTAAGAAACTTGCAATCTTAACATCTCACAAATCAAATACTACTTAAAGAGCAGAAGAACAAAGAGTAACTTTTTTAAAATTAATTAATTTATTTTTAGTTTTCAACATGCATTTCCACAAGATTTTGAGTTCCAAATTTTCTCCCCATCTCTCCCCTCTCCCCACCACAAGACACCGCAAGATTGCCCCTTCCCGCAATCTGCCCTCTCTTCTATCACACCTGTCCCTTATCCCCATCTCTATTTTCTTGTAGGGCAAGATAGATTTCTATACTCCATTACTTGTATTTCTTATTTCCCAGTTGCATGCAAAAACAGTTCTCAACATTTGTTCCTAAAACTTTGAGTACCAGATTCTCTCCCTCCTTCCCTTCCTCCCTCCCTCCCAACCAACCCATTCCCACAGAGAAGGCAAGCAATTCAATATAGGCTATACATGTGTAGTTATGCAAAAGACTTTCACAATAGTCATGTTGTGAAATATTTCCCTCCATCCTATCCTGTCCCCCATTTATTCTGTTCTCTCTTTTGGCCTTGCCCCTCCCCAAAGTGTTTAGTTGTATTTACTCCCTCTTCCCATTTGCCCTCCCTTCTATCATCCCCCATACCCCACTTATCCCCTTCTCCCCTACTTTCCTGTAGTGTAAGATAGATTTTCTTTTTTTTTTTCTAATTAATTTTTTTATTTTTTAATGTTTAACAATCACTGCCATACAATTGCGATTTTATCCCTCCCCACCCACCCCCCACTACCTCCCTCCCTCCCCACGACTGCATACAATTCTGTATAGATTCTACATATACTTTCCTATTGAGTATATTTTCACTATAGTCATGCTGTGTAGTCAGACTAAGATAAATGAAAGAATCCGTATAACAAATCAGAACATGATACACAAACAGATACACATACACAAACATGATCTGCTACATTATGTGAGTGACTTCCATATTTCTCTCTCTGAGTGTGGAAGGCATTTTGCCTTGAGGTCCACCATTGGGATTTTTTTTTTTTTTCAGAAGTTCTTGTGTTATTACAAAAATCTAAGTCTACCAGAAAAAACTCTCACACACTGTGGTTGTTGCTGTGCATAAAGTTCTCCTGGTTCTGCTCCTTTCACTCAGCATCAGGTCATATAAGTCCTTCCAGGCCTCTCTGAAGTCTTCTTGTTCATCATTTCTTATGGCACAATAGTACTCTATTACATTTATATACCATCATTTATTCAGCCATTCCCCAATTGATGGACATCCCCTTGACTTCCAGTTTTTGGCAACTACATAGAGTGCTGCTATAAATATTTTTGTACATGTGGGACCCTTTCCCATTTTTATGATCTCTTGGGGATATAGTTCTAGTAGCGATATTGCTGGGTCAAAGGGTATGCACATTTTTGTAGCCCTTTGGGCATAGTTCCAAATTGCTCTCCAGAATGGTTGGATGCGCTCGCAGCTCCACCAACAATGAATTAGTGTTCCAACTCTCCCACATCCTCTCCAGCATTTATCATTTTCTTGTTCTGTCATGTTTGCCAATCTTATAGGTGTGATGTGGTACCTCAGAGTTGTTTTGATTTGCATCTCTCTAATCAATAGTGATTTAGAGCATTTTTTCATATGATTATAGATAGCTTTAATTTCTTCCTCTGAAAATTGCCTGTTCATATCCTTTGACCATTTATCAATTGGGGAATGACTTGTATGATTATACATTTGAGTCAGTTCTCTATATATTCTAGAAATGAGGCCTTTATCCCCGAGCTTAGCTGTAAAAATTCTTTCCCAATTTACTACATCCCTCCGGATTTTGGTTGCATTGGGTTTGGTTGTGCAAAAACTTCTCAGTTTAATGTAATCAAAGTTATCCATTTTGCATTTCATAATGCTTTCTATCTCTCCTTTAGTAAAGAATTCTTCCCTTCTCCATAGATCTGATAAATACACTATTCCTTGCTTCTCCAGTTTATTCATGGTATCAATCTTTATACCTAAATCATGTACCCATTTGGACTTTATTCTTGTGTACGGTGTCAGGTATGGGTCTATGCCTAATTTCCGCCACACTGTTATCCAGTTTTCCCAGCAATTTTTGTCAAACAATGAGTTCTTATCCCAGAAGCTGGGGTCCTTGGGTTTATCAAACAGAAGGTTGCTATATTCCTTGCCTACTGCATCTTGAGTGCCGTAAGATAGATTTTCATACCAAATTGAGTGTACATGTTACTCCCTCCTTAAGCAAATATGATTCAGGTAAGCTTTACTTTTTCCCTCTCACCTCCCCTCTTTTCCTCTACATTGAGAAAGCTTTTTTTTGCCTCTTTTATGACAGGTGATTTGTCCCATTCCTCCAATTTCTCCCTTTCTCCTCCCAATATATTCCTCTCTCATCCCTTAATTTTATTTTTTTAGATATCATCCCTTTCTATTCAACTCACCCTGTTCCCTCTGTCTGTATCTATATATCTATTAATATCTATTTGTATATATATATACATATACATATATATGTATATATATATTCCTTCGAACTACCAAATACTGAGAAAAGTTTCAAAAGTTACAAATATTATCTTTCGATGTAGGAATGTAAATAATTCAACTTTAGTAAGTCCTTTATGATTTCTCTTTCCTGTTTACCTTTTCATGTTTCCCTTGATTCTTGTGTTTGAAAGTCAAATTTTCTATTCAGCTCTGGTCTTTTCATCAAGAATGCCTCAAAGTCCTCTATTTCATTGAATGACCATTTTTTCCCCTGAAGTATCATACTCAGTTTTTCTGGGTAGGTAATTCTTGGTTCTAATCCTAGTTCCTCTGACTTCTGGAATATCATATGCAAAGCCCTTCGATCCTTCAATGTAGAAGCTGCTAGATCTTGTGTTATCTTGATTTAATTTCTACAATACTTGAATTGCTTCTCTCTGGCTGCTTGCAATATTTTATCCTTGACCTGGGAACTCTGGAATTTGGCTACAACATTCCTAGGAGTTTTTCTTTTGGGATCTCTTTCAGGAGGTGATTGTTGGATTCTTTCAATATTTATTTTACCCTCTAGCTCCAGAATATCAGGGAAGTTTTCCTTCATAATTTCATGAAAGATGATGTCTAGGCTTTTTTTTTGATCATGGCTTTCAGGTAGTCCCATAATTTTAAAATTATCTCTTCTGGATCTATTTTCCAGGTCAATTGTTTTTCCAATGAGATATTTTACATTGTCTTTTATCTTTTCATTCTTTTGGTTTTGTTTTTATAGTTTCTTGGTTCTTCATAAAGTCATTAATTTCCTTCTGCTCCATTATAATTTTTAAAGAACTATTTTCTTCAGTGAGCTTTTGAACCTCCTTTCCCATTTGGCTAATTCTGTTTTTTAAAGCTATCTATATATAGATATAGATATAGATATAGACAGATAGATAGATAGATAGATAGAGAGAGAGAGAGAGAGAGAGAGAGGAAGAGAGAGAGAGAGAGAGAGAGAGAGAGAGAGAGAGAGAGAGAGAGAGAGAGAGAGAGATACACATAGACAGAGGGCACAGGGTTAGCTGAATATGAAGGGAGAATACCTAAAAAAGCAAAATTTACTGTTCAATGGAATGTACTAGGATTAAGAGAAAGGGAGAGATACAATGTAGCAAACCATCTCACATACAAGAGGGAAGAACTTCTACAATGGAGGAGAAGAGGGGGTAGATGAAAGGAAATTGAGCCTTACTCTCATGGGATTTGGCTTAAGGAGGGAACAACATACACTCAATTGGATATTGTAATCTATTTTACCCTGCGGGAAGGCAAAGGAAAAATGGATAGGAGAGGGAAGATAATAAAAGGGACAGCAAATTGGGGAAAGAGATAATCAGAAGCAAACACTATTGTGGGAGGACAGGTCAAGAGAGAGAATGGAATAAATGAAAGGTAGGATAGGACAGAGGGAAATGTGGTTTGTCTTTTACAACATAAATATTATGGAAGTGTTTTGCATTGTTACACATGTATGACCTATATTGAATTGCTTGTTTTCTCACTGAAGGTAGGTGGGGAGGGAGGGAAATTTCTAGACAGTTCACAATAGTATAGAATAAAGTTTTATTATGGGGGGAACCCCTGCCGAGAAGTTCAAATGAGTAATCACCTCCCAAACACCTATTTAAAATTCACAATTATATTTCCAAATATGAGGATTGTGTTCCCACTTCAAGTTCCAGTCAACATTTCCAAAAGTTGCTTCTCTGAAGTGTCTTCAGATACTTTAACTACCTTTACATTTCCCTGTGCCCAGGAGGTGACTTGATTGCTGTCCACTGGGATCCTTCTACTGCTTTCTTCTACTGACATCCTTCTTCTACTAGAAGGTAGATTTAGCCAATGCTCTATTAGCAACACGTTTGTCTTTTGATAAGGCAGGCAAAACTCTTGTTCAGTTGTGGTGTTCACTTGGCATTAAAGGAAAAAACCTCGAGTTCCCCTTGTCTGGTAGGAATTACCAATCCCACTGTGCCATTGGGGTTTTCTTGTTTCAGGACCAGACTGAGTCTTTTTGAATCTCTTCCTGTGATTATTCCCAACAGCTCTTGAACACACACAGCAAATTGCTCTGAAGCCTAATCTATTATGCCCCTCATGATACTCTCCATCAAGAACTCAATATAATTCTACAACTCGATATCCTGGATGGAGAAGCAGTTAAGTACAGGTTTTCTTTAGCAGAATGGATAGGCTTTAATATGAAAAACATGAAGATGAAAAAGATCAGAAGTTAATTCAGAGTAAATTAGATAATGTTGGAATTCACCGTATTTTCATTTCTTCTACATACTCCAAATAACTGTATATTGTCTTCCCTCTGTATATCAAGGACTTTTAGCTTCATTCCATATTTTTTAGATTCAGTTAACTAAAACACATCAAGATGCCCAGTGATCAGTGAATCATTGTTATAGGTGCCCCCACAGACAACAAGGTTCGCACACAGTCTGACTGAGTTGCCCTGCCTGGTGCTGTATACAAGCCAGGAAAGGTAAGAAACCTTTCCAAAGATCCAAATGGATCCATTGCACCATGAGTCTCTTTCATTAAATTTACACAGAATATCATCTGGTGGCCAGTTTTTTCTTGATAAGGCTCATTTCACAGAACTTAGACTTGTGCAGTACTTGAACAAAGACAGTCTGTTGACAGGTTCATATTTCAAGCTTCTTCTAGGCCTGCTAGATGCTGATACACTTTGAGCCACTAGACCCTTGAGTCCTAAGGTTATCTACATGCCCTGATTAGGTATCATAGGACAATAGTGGAAAAGGGTAAAATATATTTGGTAAAAATACATGCTATCAAAAATCTTTGCCAAAGACTTCAAAATGTCAGAAAGAAACATCAAGTCCCTTCAATTTAGTCTTTGAAAAGGTATGGAATTGGGAGTCATTTAACTATTACAGTTTTGGACCTAAAGTTTGCTCACTAATTCTAAGTAATGAAAGATATGGAGAAAGTCAGTTATTGTTCAGTAGAAGACTACCTAAAGATTACAAGCACAGAATTTCCTAGAGGGGTGGCAGATAAACAGGAGATTGTTATGAAGAAGCAAATGTAATAGTTGTAGTTAGTAAAGAGGGAGAAGTATACCAATCTGACCTCCAAACTTTAAATAACACGAAGAACAGCGAACATTTACATAGTGTGCTAAGGCTTGCCAAGTGCCTCATTTAATCCTCACAAGAACTTGGGAGGTAGATGCCCACCCCCATTTTACAGGTGAGAAAACAAGACTTATGTGACTTACCCCAGGGTCACACAGCTAGAAAGTACTTGAGGCAGAATTTAAAATCAGGTCTTTCTGATTCCAAGGTCAGTGTCCTATCCATTATGTCATCTAGCTGCCTAAAGAATTGTGTAAAGCAATACTGTACTGAGCTAACAGACAACAAGGCTTTCTTCACTGTGTTTCTGTAAACACATGTTTAATGATATAGTTAGCAGCTAGACTAGTCTAACCTGCAATTAGAGTGTTTTCCAAATTCCCCAGGATTCAGTTTTTAATTATATACAAGCAATGCCCAAGGTAAAATGTTCTGAAATGTTTCAAACAGAATAATTAACTATACATTAATCTTAGGTATTTCCCAACTAATAATGTGGAAAAATAAATTTTTGTTCTAATAAAGTAACATAGATGAGAGATCAGGTTAGTTAACAAGATATATTCAGCTGAAAATTGCAAACAGCCCCCATCCCTGCAAAACTTAAAAGAAATGAGGCAGAAATTAAGAGGATATGAAATGTAGGGAAGGCAAAGGAAAGGAAATCATTGTTTAAAGTCCTTGAGGAATCCTGAAACTGGGCATCCCTTGAGGACTTTTCACAAAAGTAAATTTACAAGGTTGATGACTGATAGTATATGCATGGTACCCTCATTTTATGGGTAATCTGATTTATTGTGTTAGTCACCTGTGACAATATTGTAAAATGGACTTGAAATAGCTTACATTGACTAGTCTACTAGACATGTGGTACCCCAGGAGAAGCATATGTTCAGATATGAATTTTCTTCAATATGGGATAGGGATAGGAGTGGACCTGTGATTTCATTGCAAAAGGAACTTCCAGATGAGGAAATTCTCTCTACCAATGCAGGCTGGCACCATCTCTACAACTTGAAATTGTAGAGAGCTGCCTGGAACACTGACCTAATAAGTACCATCCAACTAGTATGTATCAGAAGACCTGAACCCAGCTCTTCCTGGCTTGGGGGGTGGGTTCTTTGTCAAACAATTTAAACATTTTTTCCAATTTTTTTCAAATTTAAAAATTTTCAAAATTCGAATTTTCCAAATTCTCTCTCCTCTCCCTCCTTCCCCATTGAGAGGGCAAGTAATTTGACATAGATTAATACACATGTAGTCATACAAAACACATTCCTATTTCATTGTTTTTTAAAAGAAATGTTTCTATGACAGAAGTTTGTTGACTTGTTGAAGTTTATGAAGGGAATGTTTTCAGTCAAATAATATTATCAAAGGGCTTTACAGACTTTCAGGAAAACAGCATATGCGGTAGACTCTCCAATTTCATTTTTATGCGAAAGGAGAATTCTGTGTAGAATTGATTATGAATATGTAGTAAAAGTAGCAAAAATTGGCAATCTGATAGTCACATTGTAGTGTCATTTCCAGACTCTCCCAATTTTCCTCAAGGTTTCCTTAAGACCCAGACTATAGAATATATTGTATGTGAGCTCTTAAGCCTAAGTAAAAAGGAAAACAAAGAGACACTTTTTAAGATAGTAAGATGATTGTATACAAATGTTGCTCAACTCTTTGAACTCCACAACATGAAAAACTGATTTCAAGGTCAGTGAAACATCAGGATATATTATGCTCTGGTTCATTTTATTGAATAAGCAGAGATGTTAGAGATCTTTAAAGTTGTTTCCAGGGTATTTATGAGATCCCAGTTTCTACAACGGTCCCAAGGAAACATCTGACCTAACTTCATATGTGCTCTGCACAAAATTGGTACTCAATTTTGTTGACTGACTACATCTGATTTCTGTTCATTCTAAGGTCAAGTTTACCTCCCACAAAAGAGTGAGTGCATAAAATGGGAGCCACAGAACTCCAGCTATTTCATGACCCACTCTATGAATTTGGAGTACTTTCTTCTATTACCACTGATGGAGAAGAAGAAAATTCCTTTCACAGAAAGCTGAGTTGTTGGCTCTAGCCTGCTTTTACTGATTCACTCCCATTTACTCCTTCCTGAAAAGGGACTGAAAAAATTTTCCTATTTGGGACAACTCTGTCGCATGTTCTGGGATCTTTATTTCCCATATCCTTCGGCAATCTGGGAAATTCTCAGGGCATTCTCTCAATTAATTCTCTTTTGCTCTTACTATTGTCTCCCATTATTCACTCAAATGGTTCAAACATGTTAGAACTCTAAAGGGGAAAAATAATTGAGTATCATGGTAACTTTTCTACTGAGTTTATTTTTCCTAATCTCAGACTTTTACAGTTCTGCTTCTCTAGCACGTTATTGGATGAAAAGTAGGATGGATCTAGAGTGTGATGATATCTAAGAAATTCATATCATTCAGTTTTCTCATTTTATAGATAGGGAAACTGAGGCCCAGAGAAATTAAGTGAACACATATGCTAAGATTCAAACTCAGAACAGTGTGACAGAACTGGTCACTGAACTCAAGATGGGGAACTCCCAAGTTCAGCACTCTTTCCACTGGAACCTGTTGCTACCATATGTGATATAATGGGGCCATAGATCACTTGGCCAGGAGTTCTCCATCCTCTTATCTAATGGATGGATCTAGGTGGTTCAGGAGATACAGTGCTGAATCTGGAGATAGGAAAACCTGATCTCAAGACCTGTCTCAGGTATTTACCAGCTATGTAGCCCTGGGCAAGTTACTTAAATTCTGTCTATCTCAGTTTTCTCATCTGTAAAATGGAAATAATAAAAGCAGATACTTCTCAGGTTTGTGAGGTTAAGGTTAACCTTTTATAGTACTTTTCAAAACTTAAAGCACCACATGCTAGCTATCATTACTATTTATCATTATATCATTGTTTGTCATTATCTTCCATTATGTTTGTATCATCCAAAAGGGAAAATTTTAAAAAGATGGCTGTTTTGATTTGCATCTCTCTAATCAATAGTGATTTAGAGCATTTTTTCATATGACTACAGATATCTTTAATTTCTTCCTCTGAAAACTGCCTGTTCATATCACTTGACCATTTATATATTGGGGAATGACTTGTATTCTTGTACATTTGACTCAGTTCTCTATATATTTTAGAAATGAGGCCTTTATCACAGACACTAGTTACAGAAATTCTTTCCCAGTTTTCTGTTTCCCTCCTAATCTTGGTTGCATTGGATTTGGTTGTGCAAAAAGTTTTCAGTTTAATGTAATCAAAATTACCTATTTTGCATTTCATAATGCTTTCTATCTCTTCTTTAGTTAAAAATTCTTCCGTTCTCCATAAATCTGATAAATACACTATTCCTTGCTCCACTAATTTGTTTATAGTATCACTCTTTATACCTAGATCATGTACCCATTTGGACTTTATTCTTGTGTACAGTGTCAGGCATTGGTCTATGCCTAGTTTCTGCCACACTTTTATTCAGTTTTCCCAGCAGGTTTTGTCGACAGTGAGTTCTTATCCCAGAAGCTGGGGTCCTTGGGTTTATCAAATGTAGATTGCTATATTCATTGTCTACTGTGTCTTGAGTACCTAGCATATTCCACTTGTCTACCCTTCTGTTTCTTAGCCTTTACCAAGTGGTTTTGATAATTGGGGCTTTATAATACAATTTGAGATCTAGTAGAGCTAGGTCACCACTCCTAGAATTTATTTTCATTATTTCCCTTGCTATTCTGGACCTTTTGTTCTTCCAGATGAATTTTGATATTACTTTTTCTAGCTCTAAAAAATAACTATCTAATAGTTTGATTGGTATGGCACTAAATAAGTATATTAATTTAGGTAGAATTGTCATTTTTATTATATTGGCTCGGCCTACCCATGAGCAACTGATGTTTTCCACTTACTTAAATCTGACTTTATTTGTGCAAAAAGTGTCTTGTAATTGTGTTCATATAGTCCCTGGATTTGTTTTGCTAGGTAGACTTCCAAATATTTTATAGTGCCTACCCTAGCTTTAAATGGGACTTTTCTTTCTATCTCTTGCTGTTGGGCTTTGTTAGTAATATATAGAAATGCAGAAGATTTGTGTGGGTTAATTTTGTAACCAGCAACCTTGCCAAAGTTGTTTATTATTTCAAGTAGTTTTTTACTTGAATCTCTGGGGTTCTCTAAGTATATCATCATATCATCTGCAAAGAGTGATAACTTAGTTTCTTCTTTGCCTATTCTAATTCCTTCAATTTCTTTATCTTGTCTAATTGCTACAGCTAACATTCCTAGTACCATATTGCAGAATAGTGGTGATAATGGATATCCTTGTTTCACCCCTGATCTTATTGGAAATACATCTAGCTTATCTCCATTGCATATAATGCTTGCTGAAAATTTTAACGTAGATACTGTTTATTATTTTATGGAAAGTTCCCTTTATTCCTATGTTCTCCAGTGTTTTAAATAGGAATGGGTGTTGTATTTTGTTAAAAGCTTTTTCTTCATATATTCAGATAATCATGTGGTTTCTGTTCAATTTGTTGTTGATATGATCAATAATGCTAATAGTTTTCCTAATATTGAACCAGTCCTGCATTTCTGGTATGAATCCTACCTGATCATAATGTATTATTCTCATGACAAGTTGCTGTATTCTTTCTGATAAAATCTTATTTAAAATTTTTGCATCTATATTCATTAGAGAAATTGGTCTATAATTTTCTTTCTCTGTTTTGTCTCTTCCTGGTTTAGGTATCAAAACCATATTTGTATCATAAGAAGAATTTTGGAGGACTCCTTTTCCCCAAATTTTCCCCAATAGTCTATATAGTATTGGAATTAACTGTTCTTTAAATGTTTGATAGAATTTACTTGTAAACCCATCTGGTCCTGGAGATTTTTTCCTAGGGAGTTCATTGATGGCTTGTTCAATTTCAAATTGAAACAACTCTGAGATACCACATCACACCTATCAGATTGGCTAACATGACAGAACAGGAAGATGATAAATGTTAGAGAAGATGTGGAAGAGTTGGAACACTAATTCATTGTTGGTGGAGCTGTGAGCTGATTCAACCATTCTGGAGAGCAATTTGGAACTATGCCCAAAGGGTTACAGAAATGTGCATTCCCTTTGACCCAGCAAAACTGCTTCTAGGACTGTATACCCAAGAGATCATAAAAATGGGAAAGAGTCCCACATGTACAAAAATATTTATAGCAGCACTCTCTGTGGTAGCCAAAAACTGGAAATCAAGGGGATGCCCATCAATTAGGGAATGGCTGAATAAATTATGGTATATGAATGTAATGGAATACTATTGCACTATAAGAAATGATGAACAGGAAGACTTCAGAGAGGCCTGGAAAGACTTATATGAGCTGATGCTGAGCAAAAGGAGCAGAATCAGGAGAACTTTGTACACAGCAACAACCACAGTGTGTGAGGATTTTTTCTGGTAGACTTAGAACTTCATTGCAATGCAAAGACTTAAAAAATTCCCATTGGTCTTTTAAGGCAAATGCCTCCCACATCCAGAAAAAGAACTATGGAATTTAATTGCAGATTGTAGCATATCATTTTCATTTGTATTACCTTTTGGTTTGTTATATGATTTTCCTCATTCATTTTAATTCTTCTATACAACATGGCTATGGTGAAAATGTATTTAATAGGAATGTATGTGTAGAACCTATATAAAATTGTATGCTGTCTCGGGGAGGGAGGGGGAAGGAAGGGAGGGAGGGAAAGAAAAAATCTAGGTTGTATGGTAGTGATTGTGGAACACTGAAAATAAATTAAAAAAAGAGATGACTGTGGTGGATATTTCTCTAATAATAAGCTACCACCTAGAAATCCCATTCTCTTTAGCTTCTCTTTTTCAGCTGTACTCTCACAGCCTTCTTTACCTAATCCCTACATCTAAAACTGGCCTTGTGTAAATGTGGTCCTAATACTTTTTCTTCCGTTTCATAGGTAATTTCTGATTGGTTGTTTATAGTTACATCTAAGCACAACTTTTGTCTTGCTAGTCCATTTCCAATTAACTTTTTGGCCTCAGCTTTCTCATCTGTAAAATTAGGCTTATAATACCATGTACTTTATAGGGTTATGGTGAGTATCAAACAAGTTATTTTGAAATTCTAAATTGCTATGTAAATGTTGCCTATTAACAAAGCATGGGTCTCTCACTTTTTAGAAACCTCCCTATTGCCTCTATGATCAAATATAAACTTTCTTTTACCATTAAAAGTGCTTCATAATCTGCATCCAATCTATTTTTGCAGAATAATTTCACTTGACCTCATGCATTTTAGGGTACAACCAAACTGATCTACTTGCTGAACCCATTACATGACTTTCCACCACCCACCTCTATGTGTTTGCTTAGGCCAGTTTCTGTGCTTTTTGGTACATCCTTTCTCCTCAGACTCACCTACAGTATGTCTTCATTCCTTCTAAAATATGACACCAGAAACTGAACACAATACTCCAGGTAGGCTTGGACCAGGGCAGAGCACAGGGGATTATTATCTCTCTGCTTTAGGACACAATCCTTTTATTAATGCAACTTAAAACATTAGATTGTTAGAGCTGCCACATTACACTGTTGACTCAAACTGAACTTTCAGTCTATTAAAACCTTCAGCTTTTTTTCATAATCCATTGTCTCATTTTGCTTTTCCATATTCTTTATTTGTATAGTCACAGAACTAACATTTATTCCTATTAAATTTCCCTTAGGAGAGGCAGTTTAGCCTACAAAATGGAAGGGTGACCTTGTAGTTAAAAAGACCTTGGTCTGACTTCTACCCTTTGCTACATATTGTATGACTTTAAGCAAATTACTTAACTTTTCAGTAACCCAGTGAGCCCACAAATCAGAGAAGAGCTCAAGATGTCCCTCAGTGATGAGAATTTCCACAATAGGAATTTCAGATGCTGATATAGACCACATTTCTGGACCAAAATAAGTTTCATTTTATTAGAATTGATCTCCTTGAGAGGATGGTGTGATGGCTGATTCTTTTGGATGTTAATTCCTTCATATAGTACACATAGCCCATCCTTTCTAGCACTGTGTTATCTGCACATCTGATAAGCATTCTCAATGCCTTCAATTCAAATCCTGATTTACAAAAAAGAAGTTGTAATGTTATGATGGAAAAACAGTAGATTTAGGAAACTTCAGTTTCAATTTTGGTTCCACCACTTACTAGCTGTTTGATCTTGGGTAAATCATTTAAAATCTCTGGGCTTCTCTTTCCTCAGCAGTAAAGCAAAGCAATTTGACTTCAGGGCTTCTTAATCTTTTTCCACTTGCAACCTCTTTTTGAGTTTTGGCAGTATTTGTTGGCATTGTGTGGCATGACAGTATGCACAGTGCAAAGTACTCATGCTGTGTGTTTAGTACCAAGGCTGCAGTGAAGATGCATGATGCAACATGGGAAAATGCTACCAGAAACATCTTGAATGCATTGTGTTTGATTTTTAATTAATTTTTGGTTGTTGTGCATTTAGAAACCATTTACTGTTGCCAAATTTGTCATAAGCGGTCACTACCCACAGCTTAAGAAGCTTTTAATGCTAGATGCATTAAAAAGCATCTAAAGCTAGATGATTTCTAAAATCCTTTTCAGCTCTAAAATTCTAGAATTCTATGATCAAACAAAAGGACTGACGGTCAGGCACTTCCTTAAAGCTGTCTCTAAGAAGTTGATGGTGACCCACTGATTCTTTCAGTAGGTCTTTTCAGTCAGCCAGTTCTATATCCACCTAATGGTATTTTTATTCATTTCACATCAAGGATATTATGGCAGATTCTGTTAAATGCCTCCTATTGTCCAGGCATACCATATGTCTATGAAATCTTTTTGATTACTAGTCTAGTGACCTTTCTCAAAAAGGAAATAGGGTTAGGCTGATATGACTTGTTCTTAACTGAGCCAAGCTGATTTAGAGTGATTGTTATTTCTGAATCCCCATCCCCTTAACTTATTCTAGAAGAGAGGTGTCAAACATGTGGTGTACAACACTCCCAAATGTGGCCTGAACCAGATTAAAATATAATTAGGAAATATTTAACAAAATAAGTATTTAACATCATATTTTAAAACTAAGGCAGGGATTCTTCTGTACAAATTAGTGGCCCCTGTTACTACTTGAGTTTGATACCACTGTTTTAGAATTTTACAGGGAATCAATGTCGTTTATTAGATAGCAATTTGAAGACTTCAACTTCTTATCCTTTTAGAAAACTGAGGAAACATTTGTCTATTTCTGGTCCTCTAATACCTTAGTGATTTTCCTTGATTTTTCAAAGATGATTGAGAATGCTTCAGAAATTACATAGAGAAGTTTTAAGTAACCCTGGATGTACTATACCTGAGTCATAAGAGTTAAACTCATATAGTATAGTTATGAGCTTTCTTAGTCTCCCTATCACTTATCTTGGATTTTAGTTCTTTGCTGACCACTTTGACCCCAGCTTTTCCAAACCAAGGATCATTTCTTTTGGTTTAAAAAAAATGGGGATTGAGTAACTAACTAATCAACTCTCCTTTCTCCTACCACCTATGACCATAATCCCATCCCATTAGAGTGACTATCTCTTCTCTGTTTTCCTTTCCCATCTCAAACAGCTGGAAAAATTCTTTATGCTATCTTTAGAATTCACTAGACAAATGAAGTAGAGGCATAGAGGATAGAATTCTGGGCTTTGAGCCAGGAAGACTTAGGTTCAAATCCTTCCTATAAATATTCAGGAGGTATATTATTTTGGGTAAGTCAATTAACCTCTTATGTGTTTTACTTCTTAGTAAAGAAACGTAAGTCGTCTTGACTAAGTTTTACATAGATGGGTTGCAATAGAGGATATGAATACCTTAGTATGTATGTGATCTTTCTATCACTGACCTCCATGTATTACGTGCCCACCTATGGGATGGAAGGGCCAAAAGATATGAACAATTTAGTAACTTTTCTAGCATAATTCAAAATTATTTTACAGAGTGATTGGATTAGTTCATATCTCAAACAGTGTATTATTTAGTGTGCATGTCTTCCCACAATCTCTTTGACATTTATCGAGTTCATCTTTGCTAACTTGGTAAGCATGAGGTGACAGTTCAAGTATGTTCTATTTTACATTTCTCTTTATTAGTAACTGAAATTTCTTCGATATAGTAATTGATGTTTGTATGTCTTCTTATGAAAAATATTAATATCCTTTGATTGCTTATCTAACAGAAAATGACTCAGTCTTACATATTTGTTATTGTTTAGTGTCTGACCCCATTTGCAGTTTTCTTGGCAAAGATACTGGAGTTATTTGCCATTTCTTTCTCTAGCTCATTTTACAGATGAGGAAACTGAGGCAAACAGAGTTAAGTGACTGGCTCAGGGTCACATAGCTAGTAAGTATTTGAGGCTGGATTTGAACTAAGTCCTCCTGACTCAGATTAGGCACTCTACCTACTGTATCACTTAGCTGTTAGGTTGCTTTCTCCTCCCTACCCCATTATTTTCCTTAAAATTCTTATATAGCTAGAATTTATTTATTTTTGACCATTTGTTCCTCCAAATAAATTCTGATTTTTTTGGTTAAAAATTGATCTTTTTATATTTTGATTAGTATAACACTAAATTTGTAGATTACTTTAGGTATTGTCATTTTATTATGTTGGTATAGTCTAGCTGTGAGTGAATGAATATCTTCCTAAATATTTGTCTTTTATTTCTATAGAGGGTTTCATAGTTTTATTTCTATAAGTCTTGTATGTGTTTTTTTAGAGTAATTCCCATAAATTTTATGCATTTTATCATTATTATAATGGAATTTATCCTTCTATCATTCCTTCCTGATTTTTGTTAGCATTATGCTAGAAGAAAACCTCAATAATTTTTATGTATTTATTTGTATCTTGATAGTATACAAAATCTATTAAAGACCTTGATTAGTTTCTTTGCTGATTTTCTACACTTTTCTCTAAGTAAACCATCATATTGTCTATAAATGGAAGATTTTGTCTTCTCTTCACCAGTGCTCATTTACTTAATTGTTTTTGTCTTACTGCTATAGAAAACCTTTTTAAAAATCCAGGATCAAATAGTGTGGAGACAATACATCCTTGTTTTTCTGGGAAGTTTTATTGGGAATTTACTGGGAAAGGTTCCAGTGTTTCATGATTGCAAATACTGATGGCTTTTTAGCTCTATCCCCCTTTCCCCTCTCATTAGATTTATTTTTGACTATAATATCAGAACTTAATTTTGAAGAGTCTCCCATCCCCCTTGACACTACTTCCTTTGTAGAATCTACGCATTTCCCAAATCTAAGATTTGCTTTATACTTTGCTCTGTGTTCCCCTTTCTTATTTAATTACGATCTATATTATTTGGCCACTCCTCCAAAGGTTCTTGTAATTTTAATTTGCCAATCAGTTCCTCCTTATTATTAGAAAATACATTCTTAAGGCAAAAAAAGTCCATTGTGTTGGCCATGCAAAGAATGACATAAGGAATAATCTAACGTGGTATAAAAGGGCACTAAGAATGAATCCTTGATTTAAGTTGTTATAAAGGTAGTAACTGTCCTGATTACAAACAGAATCCTCTCTTCGCAATTCCATGAGAACTTTTAAGCACATTTTCATTCATGATTTCTTAGGCTAAACAAAGATGCTTTTCTGGAGTGTTGACAACTGTTCCATTGTATTATCAGTCTGCTAATTGAGTCACAGGATCACACATCTAGAGGTGGAAGGGACCTGAGATTCCACTTTGATCAATTGCCCCATTTTGCATATGAAGGAATTGAGAGCTAGAAAGGTTAACTGATTTGCCAGAAATTTCATTGAAGGGCCAGGATTCAAACTTAAGCTCCTGTGAATCTAAGTTCAGTCTTCTTTCTATTATACCATGCTGGGTCACGTGAAAATCTGAAACTTCCATATGAAATGATTATGAACCAAATATGAAAATCTGGTTTTGCACTGCATGTCAAATATTGTTATACAAACATAGAGCAAGGAACTAATATGATAGTACAGACTATTACAATCTTTGGGTATAATTACCATCTATATGCACATAGGGTACGATTTGAACCCAGGTCTTCTGGATGAAAAATATATTGACTATACTTATATTTTTAAAAGTACAGCATGGTCATACTATAATTCTAGGATTTTGACAAAATAGAGCTCCTCTCTGGAAGGTATTCTTTTTAACAGTGAAAGAAAAGCACTGTCACTTTGGATGTAAGGAACATGATTTGGTCTCTAGTATGATTTGATCTAGGCTTTAACAAGGCAGTTTATAATGAAGTGGTACTATTAATATATTCTAGAAGAAGATGATTTGTTTACTTAGCATCTCTACATCACAAATACTATCTATTTCTCTTATTCTCTCTCTCCAGACATACTGCTTCAACATAAAAGAAAGCTTAGTTTTACTTTCAAATCTGACTTTTAAATGAAATCATCTGTCTACCTGCTCAGAGAGGGATAGCATCACTTTTTCTGATGGTTCATAGTATTTCACAAGCACAGTCACACCAAAAAATATAATTAACTTCCCTATTAGTCATCTTCATAAATCACCTTTATAGCGGACCAGTCATATAATACACACACACATACATATATGTATGTGTGTGCATATATGTATATCTGTACACATATGTCTATATATACATAGGCATATATATCCCATTTAACATATATCCTATTTATGGATAGGACCAGACCATTGCCTGGTTCATAGAAAACACAAAAATGGAACCTTTCCTTTTTAGTAGGGGTTTTATGGCCAAGGGAAAGTGGATCTGGTCTAGGGCACAGTTTTTCAGCAGCATTTACCATAAGAAAAAATGAACAGGTTGCTATAGCATTATATTTTGCCAAAGGTATTTCATTCTATGAAGAATCTAAAGTTTAGGGTTTTTTAAGCTTCTGTTTGATTCAAGTACAGCTCTATCAACCAACTTTGGTTTAGACTTGACACATCTTTAACTTAAGGAAATTAGGCAATGTTTTAAGGCATGAAGTGACTACAGGAAGACAGATCCAAGCATCCATGTTGGTGGTCTTAACAGTGAATGTAGTTTTACATAACTGATTCAGAGGTAATTATAATAATAATGATAGCTCACATTTACATAGCATTTTTAAGGCAGTAGAGGTATAATTATCCCCATCTTATGGTTTAGGAAACAAACTCACAGATTACACCTGGATCGTCCAAGGTCATACAGTTACTAAGCATTGTAGCCAAATCTCAAAGACAAGTTTTATGACTAACTCCACTACCTCATACTGCCTCAATGAGCAGTAGTAATTATGATGGTGGCAAATTTGAAGGAATAGACCATGAGATTGTTTAGTTTAATGACTATGTAGAGAGATGGTCTTAAATTTGTCCAAGTAAGAGAACAGACTTAGGGATTAATAGATGCCTTTTATTATTGGCAAAGGCTAACAGTACCTCAAAATTCTCATTTTAACAGATATTTTAATCTGTCAATCAGCAGAGTTCTAAGTTCACATATGATTGACCAGTTCCCACTTAACTTTAATTTGAAAGATATAGATGCAAAGTAGATGTCTAAAGTAGTCTGATCCAAATAGGATAAAAGAAATCTGACCCATGAAAGCTTTCCCTGGTAGAAACATCTTACTAAATAATGTTATTTGATCCTAGCAGTGAGGTCAAAATTCATATATTCCAAGAAGCCTTACCCAACTAATCCCACCATCCAATGATCTTTCATTCCCTTTGTTTTTCCCGAGTTTACATTCCCTGAGTTCTTAAGAGTCTATAGCTTATTATCATACACCTCTTTATAAACTGCTTGGTATTTATTGTCTAGTTGTTTCCAATGGCTCCCTATTACTGATAAGATCAAATATAAACACCTTTATTTGGCACTTGAAATTCTTTACATTCTGGTCCTTTCCTATATTTCCAGTTTTTTAACATTTAACATATGACTCCCCCCTACATACTCTTTGCCCTAGCCATACTGGCTTATTTACTGTTCTTCACGTAGGATATTCTGTGTCTTCCTTCTTTTGTAGCAGCTGTCCTGAGTCCTTTCTTTAGGACTCAGCTCAAGTTCCATCACCTCAAGAGACCTAACTTTGTTCCCACTACTGTTAATGCTTTCTCCTCTAAGGCCAATTCTCATCTACTCTGCATTTGTCACAAAGGTACTGACATATACAGATATATACATGGCTGTATTATTGCATTAAGACTTTTGGAATACCCTGTGTATATCTGTGTATGTACACACATACTCACGTATGCGTACTTGGATATATAGGGGTATATTATACATATACATAGGTATATATGTGCACATACTCTCCCCAGTAGAATGTAAATGTAATGTAATCCTTGTGAGTATGTGTTCAGGGACTCTTCTTGACTCTTCCTTGTATCTCTAATACTTAACCTAGTACCTAGTATATAGTAAGTGATTAAGAAATTCTTGTGGATTGATGTGTATGTATCTCTTCTCAACTGGATTATAAACTTTCTTAAAAGACTATTTCTTTTACTGTTTCTATAACTGCAGCTAAAGACAATTAGGACAGTACTGTACAAACACAAGGCACTCAAAAAATGTCTAGGGAGTGTATGAATGAACACATACCAATCCAAAGACTGAAGGTTTACTTTCCTGTTCCAAAAATATTTCAGATAAATGTTGCTTTTTCATTAAGTTTAAAGATAAATCTTTACCCTAACTATGTCAACAATGGGTCATTAGTACAAATTGTATAGTCAATAAAAATCTATTATGTAATGATATGTGTTCAAGGAAATAACTGTAACATCAAAGTATGGAACTGTTACCAGCTGACCACAAACAAAAAGCTAACACAACTTAACAGAATATTTTTTGCTTAACCCCTCTTTTTAACCCTTTTAATCCTCTCTTTTAACCCTTTTTTTCAGATCAAGTCAAAACAAACAATTCAGTCAGACATTTGAACAATTATTTTACTCAGATATTTACTCAACCATTTTAATCAAATACATAGGTGTCATGAAAACAAATCTACCGATTTTAACAAGATGTACTATGTAAAATAAAATAAAATTACCTCTGAGTAATTTGGTGAGAGATATTTTCCATTGTACTTGGCAATGCTCTGCAGAATTTTCAAGGCCTTTTCCCCTTTCTTCCGAGTGATTAGCCATCTGGGAGACTCAGGAACCACCCTGGCAAAGTAAGGAAGTTGGTGAAGTATATCTAGACTTTCCAAAATTTTGATGTTTGTGCTTTGTTTATTTTTTCCACCTCTCTTCAAATGGGATCTTGCTATTGGCTAAAAAACCAACCAACCAATAACCCCAAAAGCAAACTGAACATTCTGAGGGTCGGGTAGTAAGTAGGTTAAGGAAAATTTCACTAATATTTCCTATCAGCTTATATTTGGAAATTCATACTTATTTGATGACTTCTTGATGACACACTAAATGATAAAGGATATGATAAATTGAATAAGCTCAAAGAAGTGAAGCAATTTTTATCTCCTTATCCTTGTCTCTCCAAAAAGGAAAGTTTGAAGAAGTGGGCCAGAGTGAATCCTCAATAATTAATAATTAGATTAACTATTAATAATTTATTCTATTCTATATGAATTTCTAATTGTTAAGTTGTTAACTTTTGTTTAATATTATCTCAGATGATAAATTAATTCTGAATGGTCTATAGTTAACTGGAAGAAATTATCTACACCAATAAGATCATAGATTCATCAAATTATAAAGAGAATCATATATTTGTTTGATTTTAATGTTCTTTTTTAATGATAGGCATTTTGTAAGACTACAAAACAACTAAATGTGACACATGCTTTCATTTATCATTTTATGCTTTTGAAAAGGCAACATATAACAAAGTGGTCTTAGTTAATTTTCAAAATTTCAAATCTAGGACACATTATTGAAGAATTTGGAAAATCTCCATTACTTTTGGTTTTATTATGATTCTGACTCCAAAATTTTGGACAACTATAAAGAATATATGACTATAACAACGACCATCACCATATTACCAATAATAGAGTAGGAACAGAAAGTTGGGCAGCGTGATGGCTAGCTGGATCCCTTGCCATTTTGGGATAAGGTAAGCAATCCCAGGGATAATTATGATTCCAAGGGTGAAGAACATTTGAATCACGATTCCCACAATCCTTCTCTGTTTGGAACCAACCATTTCTGTCACTAAAGAGAGAAAAACAAAAGAGATTAAGAATGAAAAGGAACTATTCTACAGGAATACATTAAACCAATAACATCCATTAGGTGCTAGATGTATATTAGTTTGTTGGGTTGTTTGTTGTTATTTTCTGATGACATTAGAACCATCACAACCATTGAAATCATGAACAAAATGGTTTGTACATAAATAACAATCCACATCTAAATAATACTTTGAAATTTACAATCCTACAGGGTAGGTAGTCAAAATAGTATTAACTCAATTTTTTTTCAAGGCAATCAGGGTTAAGTGACTTTCTCAGAGTCACACACCTATGAAGAGTATAAGGCCAGATTGAACTCATGAAGATAAAGTCTTCCTGATTCCAAGCTCAGGGCTCTATCCACTGTACCATCTACCTGCCCTAACATGAAAGCATGCCTCTTGCTTGTTCATGTTTTCACAGAGATGCCCTTGATAAATGAAGTATTTTTTAAAGATGAGAAAATAGGTATATATGTTGCTAGTTGCTACCATCTTCTCAGTTACTTTTTTGGGTAATCGCATTGTGAATTATCTTTTTCTTTTCTTGGAACCCTTCTCTCTTTGAGACAGTCTTGAAAACTGGATACCTTTAAAATAGTTTTCTATGTGTTTGCTTGGGTGCAGCTATTCTTCTGAATTTAATCTTCATAAATGCTATTCCTTGTCCTCATATAGGAGCCACTGGCTACTGAGATGGTAGGAGTCAAATGTCAATATTTCACTGTCACTAAACATAAAAAATTTATTGTAACAATACTGAAACTATTCCATTTCACACTTATTTTTGTTCTCCTTCCAGTTTTATTCATAAATGCTTTTGGGGATGATCTGCTTTACACAGGACTTATGATCTGCAGAATCATTTTCTTCTCAACTCCTTTTTGCTTGCAATGTCTGAACATCCTTCTCTCATGTTCTTCACTTTAGCCTGGATGATAAATTCACAGTGTCTTTGGGAGTCATCTCCCCTACCACATCAAGAAATCACAGGGTCTCAAAAGTGCAAAGGACTTCAAAGGTCATCTAATCTAGTTCACACATGAGCATGACTCTTCTCTTTTAATCAGTTCCCAATACAGCAAATTCCTATTGTCTAGCCCACATTTTCCAAGATAAGAAAAGAGTAGGAGAGACTATGCTAAAAATCTAAGTAAATGACCTTTGCAACATTTCCATGCTCTACTAATCTATCAAAAAAAGGAGGTGTGGTTTGTTCAATGTGACTTGTTCTTTCTGTCCTGGTGATCTATGGTATAATGTGATGACAATATTACCTCTATTTCAGTCTCTACTCCACCCAAATACTCCCCACCATTCTCTACCCACACCTCTAATTCCTAGAATTCCTTCTGTAACAAGGGATCTACCCAACAAGGGCCTAGTGGAAGGGTGGAGCCTTGCCTTCCACATGCCCACATGGAGTATTGGGGAACCTGCATATAGAAATTCATGATGACATGCCATGGGTCTGATTTTTCACTTCAGAGTATATACAGATATTCTATGACTATTTCTGTTCTTTTACTAAGTGGTGAAGAAAAACCTTTTAATTGGCTTCCGAGCAGGAAATAAATGTGCTTACAAAAGGCTCTACCTAGTACCTCTTTGGGCAGCAAGGGGGAGGTAGCAGCAAGTGGCTTACTCTCTCTACTGGGGCTGATCTGTGGTTGTTAACATATTGCTTTGTTATTGCTTCTGTCCTTGTTGTATCTATTCTTTTTCTAATTTAATTTTTATTCATTTTGAGCTTAAAATACAAAAAGACAAAAAAAGAGAACATTTCTATATACATAGCACAACATAAAAAGGGGATTCAATAACACAGTTATGATTACTTTGTATTTCCCTCCTTCCTATTTTTCCTCCTGTTAGTACTCTCTCTCCTTTCATCCTTTCCCTCCTCAGTAGTGTTTTGCTTCCATCCACCACCTCTCCCAATTTCCTGTCCCTTCTTTGAATTTTCCCCCCTCTTTACTTAATTTCCTCCCCTCCTACTTCCCTACTGGGTAAGATAGATTTCTACATTCAACTGATTGTGTACATTATTCTCTCTTTGAGCCAATACTGATGGGAATGAGGTTTATCAGCCACCCTTCCATCTTTCTTTCCACTATAATAGATGGAAAGGTGCACCTCTTCATGTGAAATAATTTACCCTGTTCTATCTCTCCTTTCCTTCTACATCCAGTGTTCTCCTCTTTCTCATCTCTTCTTTTTTTATGTCATTCCCTCGAATTCACCTTATACCTGTACCCTCTCTCTATATATATATATTTCTTCTAGCTGTACTATTAGTCATACAATATTTAAGAATTACAAGCATCATCTTCCCATGTAATTTAGCTCTATTGAACCCATTATATTTTCTTTTCTCTTTTACCTGTTTAAGCTTCTCTTGGGTCTTGATATTGGAGATCAAATTTTTGGTTTGGTTCTGGTCTTCTTCTGAAAGCTTGAAATTCTATTTTATTGAATGATCATTTTTTTCCCCTTGAAGAATTATGCTTAATTTTGCTGGGTAGGTGATTCTTGGTTGTAATCCTAGCTCCTTTGTCTTCTAGAATATCATGTTCCATGACTTCTGATCCTTTAATGTTGCAGTTGCTAAGTTCTGTGTAATCTTGAAAGTGGCTCCCTAATGTTTGAATTGTTTCTTTCTGGCCATTTACAGTATTTTTCCCTTGATCTGATAGTTCTGAAATTTGGCTATAATGTTCCTTGGAGATTTTATTTTGGAATGTCTTTCCTGAAGTGATCAGTCAATTTTTTCAATGTCTATTTTGCCCTCTCATTCCAGGATATCAAGGAAGGTTTTCTTGATAATTTCTTGAAAGATGCTGTCCAGGTCCTCCTTTTGATTATGGTTTTCAGGTAGTCCAATGATTCTGACATTGTCTCTCCTGGATCTATTTTGCAGGCCAGTTGTTTTTCCACTGAGGTATTTTACATCTTCTTATGTTTTTTTTCATTCTTTTGAATTTGTTTGCTTGATACTTGCTGTCTCATAGAGTCATTAGTTTCCACTTATTCAATTCTAACTTTTAAGGAGCTGTTTTCCTCAGTCAACTTTTGTACCTCCCTTCCCATTTGGTCAATTGTACTTTTTAAGCAATTGTTTTCTTTTTCTAAACTTTTGACTCTTTTTTCATAATTTTCTTGTAACATTTTCATTTCTTTTCCCAATTTTTTTCTACCTCCCTTACATGATGTTAAAGCACCTTTTTGAGCTCTTCCATGAGTTCTTTCTGGGCTTGAAACCACTTCCCATTTTTCTTTGGGGTTTTGCCCATAGCTGTTTTGACATTGTTGTTCTGTTCTGAGTTTGTGTCTTGAACTTCCCTGTCACCATCATAATTTCCTATGGTGAGGTTATTTTTTTTTTGTTTTTTGTTTTTGCTCATCATTTTCAGCCTTTTTCATTTCTTTTAAATTTGAGCTCTGGTCCTGGGGTGGAAGGAACACTGTTTCAGGCTTCTTGTGCCTGGAGCTTTAGGCCCTGGCAGTTTACCTGGTGTTGAGTTGGGCTCCCAGTGCTGGTATCTGGCATGTGTTGAGGCCTGAGAGTTGTTACTGCTTTGGCTTCTGCCTGCTTACCCAAGCTACACTGAAGCATGTGGTGGTCTCTCTTTACCTGTGGCTATGCTAAAGCAAGTGGTGGGACCTCGCACTAGCATCAGCCCATTCTTCTGTCTATGCTGAGGCACATGGGCGGTGGGCAGGAGGGTTGTCTTGGTGTCGACATTTGCCTGCTCCACCACACTGGGGCTCAGGATGTCCCACTGGTTTGCTGAGGCAGGGCTTGCTGAGTCCTGTCCTTAACTATACCCCCTTTTTACCTAAGTGAGACAGACCTTTCTTGCTGACTTTCCAAGTTTCTTGGACTAAAATATTGTTTCACCCCATCTTTTTGCTGGTTCTTCTGTTCCAGTATTTGTTTAGGGGAGTTATTTTATGCTTCTTTGGAGGTGAATATGGGAGAGTTACAGTGATTTCCTGCTCACTCTGCCATCTTGACTCCCAGAAGTTCTGTTATATCTATTTCTTGTTATTCAGCAAAAGAAGATTGAAAGCAAAATTGAAAGTAAGCTTCAGAAGTTTGAAAGAGCTAGCAACTTACTAGTTGGCAGATGACACCACAGCTCTGAGATGTAAACTGCTTAACCAAGTTTGCCACTCTTCCACTGGCTATGCTATACTCAGAAGTGAGCTTAGTGGTAAGAAGAATGTTTATCCTTACTACTATAAGTTTGAGCCCACTCTCCCCAATGACCAGAGTATTAAAAAAAAGGGTATGCTCTGGTTTTGGAATGTTTGCATATTTTGATTCTTGCTATATCTTATCAGTAAATATCCCTGCATAAAAGCTAATTGATATTAAACTGATATTAAGAAGAAAACTAATGCTCAAACTGATATTAGAGAGACAAAAACTGGCACTATAAATATTATTGGAGCAGTAATCACTAGAGACTGATATTGGGGGGAACACATCAGAATGGGATTTCAAGCTAATAGTGTTAGAATGACTCCCTAATCTTCAGAGGTGTCAATGGATGTCTGAGGGAGAAATATTACCTTGTTATGAAGATGCTATTTGCCAATGGAATCCTCAGAGCCTATATTCTTATAACACTCCTATAAGTTTGTTTTCTAAATACACAATGCACTTATAGTTCCTCCCCACCACCAATATTTACCTTTGTTATTCATTTTACTTTTGTGTATAAATTGGAATGGCAGGTCACTCGAGTCCCTTTCAGCTATCATATTCTGTGTGTTTGAATTATTTGTCTTATTATATTCTTTGGTTTTCAAGGAAGAGGGACATTTCAGCCCTATTGTATGAGATGACACCCTTTATAGAATTCTTTGTTGCAGAAATAAATAAAAATAAAGTTTCTCTATTTTATTGTTAAAGACTCTGAGATTGATGTCAAGAACATATCTGACATCCACTTAGAATCCACCATTTAAACTGAAAAGAGAATGTAACTTAACAGAAATGAGTTAGAAGTACAGTAGAATGTAAGCTCCCTGAAGGAAGAGACTATTTCACTTTTATTCTGTGTCCCCAGTGTCCAGATACTCAATGTTTATTGAACTTCTTACCAATAACATAAGATGTCATCCATGTTCCTTTTCCAAAAACACCTTGCAGGAAGCGAAAGATCACAAATACAGGAAAGTTTGGAGCAAATGCCACAACGATACCACTTACTCCCACACCAAAACAGGAGATTAAATATATAATTATTCTTCCATACCTTTTTGAGAAAGGAAGAAAAATCACTTCAAATAATTCTTCAACACAATACAAACAACAAATACCATAAACATATAATAAAATGATGTCATGTGCAGAATAAGTTTCCTTTATAATTTCAAAACTAATTATAATGTTAAATGAATACAATGTACTCTAGCTACGATTTAAGGGCAAGATGCAGGGGGTGGGGGGAACCACTTGCCTAAGCAGAAATAATTTTAACATTAAAAAAATCAAATGAGATATTTTCTATTGTAGCTTGTCATAATTTTCCTATAAAAACCTTTTAGACTTTCCAATAAAGTCCTCTTCTAAAAGCTGACAGTGGCTCAAAGGCAGTCCTTGAACCATGATGGTCATACTACCAGATTACATGTTTTGATAGCTCTCATCTCACTGGAAATGATTGTCATAGGAACTATCTAATTGCATGTGGAGAGGTTCATCATCAGAAAAGTTGACTACCAAGCAATGAATTTTCCCACAATAATAATTAATACAACTTGGAGGGACTATGATGATTGTCTGAAGAAGTGCCCATACCAACAAATTTATGGATCTTTCCCTAAAAGTAATAAAATAATTCACTAATGCAATTCATAAAAATAGCATTGAAAAATATGCAGGCTATACATGGGATTTGGTTTGATATTTGAAAGTAGGATGCTTATTGCTTTAGATAACAAAGAGAATAAGGAAAACTGGAAAAAAGTGGGGAGCTGAACATCTAACAAGAAAAAGGATCTGCTTACAGAGAGAACAAGTTCTAGGTTTGTATCCCCCAGGAAATGATAAGGAAGACCTCCAGTGAACAGTATAGATCTTCTACAGAGGATTTATGGGAAGACAAAGATAAGAATTATACAGAGTGAGAAGATACAGACAGTGGGAAGATTGACCAATTCTGATGGAAATGTGGATTTATTAATTTATTAATTAAGTCATGTATCCAAGTAAAACATGGATCAAAGTAAGTTAAGTTAACAAACATTTATTTATTAAGTACTAGGCACTGTGCTAAACACTAAAGATACAAAGAAAGGCAAAAGACTGTCCCTGCTCTCAAGGGGTCCACAGTCTCATGAGGGAGACAACAAACAAATATCTATGTACAAATCACATTCATATACACATATATACACACACCCATATATATATACCTTCCATCAGAGTAATCCTTACAAACTTCCATACATTAATGCTAGATTATTGAAGTAAGAGAAGAGAAAGTAGAAGAGAGGAACTCTGTTCTTGTTCAGTCATGTCTGACCCTTTGTGACTCTATTTGGGGTTTTCTTGGCAGAGATACTGGAATGGTTTGCCATTTCCTTCTTCAGTTCCTTTTACAGATGAGGAACCAAGACAAACAGGGTTAAGTGACTTGCCCAGGGTCACATAGCTAATAAGTGACTAAGACTGGATTTGAACCATGAAGATGAGTCTTCCTGACTCCAGGCCTGGTGCTCTAACCACTGCACTGCCCAGCTGCCCAGCTTGAAGGAAAGAGTTTGGGAATGGGGCAGCTAGGTGGTGCAGTGAAAAAGAACAAGGTCCTAGAGTCAGAATGACCTGAGTTCAAATCAACCCTCAGACACTTGACACTTACTAGCTGTGTGACCCTGGGCAAGTCACTTAACCCCAATTGCTTTGCCATCCCCCCTCCAAAAAAAAAAAAAAAGAGGTTAGTAAAAGTGAAAGGAAGGAAGCCAAAAAGGGACAAGGTCCTTTGAAGTTGATTTGAATATTCATAATACTCAGAATAACTAGATTGTCCACAGTTGTTCTTCAAACTATATTGCTGTCACTGTATACGTTTGCCTGGTTCTGTTCATTTCACTTTTCAATATTTCAAGCAAGCCTTTACACACACAGACACACACAACACCGACCCCCCACCTTCACATTATACATATTATATATAGGCATATAAAAATTGCTCTAAATCATTACTCATTAGAGAAATGCAAATCAAAACAATTTTGAGATATCATCTTACATCTATCAGATCAGCTGATAAAAAGGGGAAAATGACAAATGTTGGAAAGGATGTGGAAAAATTCGGACACTGCTACACTGCTGATGAAACTATGAACTGATCCAACCATTTTGGAGGGCAATCTGGAATCATGCCCAAAGAATTATAAAGCTGTGTATACCCTTTGACCAAGAAATATCACTATTAGGTCTGTTTCCCCAGGTGATCAGGGAAAAAAGGAAAAGAACATATATGTTGTAAAATATTTATAGCAGCTTTCTTTATAGTGGCAAATTGAGGGAAAGTCCATCAACTGGGGAATGGTCGAATAAACTATGCTATATTATTGTGATGAAATACCACTGTGCTGTAAGAAACAATAAGGTGACTGATTTTAGAAAAATATGGAAAGACTTGCATGAAATGATGAAAAGTGAAATATACCTAGTTTTCTACAGGACTACTTTCTAGTTTCCCCAACAGCTTCTGTCAGTAGTGAGTTTTTGCCATGGTAATTTTTTTCTGCATCTATTGAAATTGTCCTAGGATTTTGTTATTAATGCCGTCAATTGTGCTTATAGTTTTCCTAACATTGAATCAGTCCCATATTCCTGGTATAAACCCAACCTCATCCTATGTATGATCTCTATGATATATTACTGTAGTCTCCTTGCCAGTGTTTTATTGATATTTTTCGCATCAATATTTATTTAGGAAATTGGTTGACAGTTTTCTTTCTCTCATTTAACTCCTTTGTTTAGGTATCAAGACCATATTTATTTCATGGAAGAAATTTGCTAAGATGCCTTTCAAACAGTTTATATAGTATTGAAAGTAATTGTTCTTTAAACGTTTGGTACAATTTCCTTGTAAATCCACCTGATCTTGGAGTTGAGAGAAGTAGGTTCATGAGCATGCTTCACAAAATCCATATTTTTCATAACAATTGATGTTGCAGAGCGACTTTTGATATTTTCTCTTTTAAAACTATCAAAACTTATCTGGTCTTATTGGCCGTAAAATCACTGTTTCACAATACTTCATGACTTGCTACTACACATGATATATTTGATGGACTCATTTCATTTTGGATATTCCAAATTTTAATTTGTAACATATCAAATCTGGTAACTTTGCAAAGTATCTAAAATTCCTGTATCTAAAAAAAGAGAAATTGACAGTGCCTCACTATTTTTTCTCAATTACATGTAAATTTTTATTTATTTTTTTAATTTTGAGTTACAAATTCTTTCCCTCTGTTCCTCCTTTCCCCACTTTTTGAGGAGACAAGCAATTTGATGTAGACTATATATGTGCAGTCATGCAAAACATTGCCAAATAACATGCTGCAAAAGAATAAACAGACAAAAACCCCAAAGAAAAATAAAATTAAAAAGTATGCTTTAATCTGCATTCAGACTCCATCTGGGATAGTATTTTTGATTATAGGTCCTTCAGAATTGCCTTGAATTCTCACTATTTTTTCCAAATATAACAATATTTTTTAAAACATAACAAATTAATTTGTTACATATACTACTTTCATGTTATTTGTGGATTAACTGCTTTCACATCTTGGGAGAAAGCACATTCTCATCTTATGCTGAGATATGCGATCTAAATCTATAGAACTGAAACCTATGGATTGTTTAGCTAGTAACCCAAGATCTAGCAAAAACTAAGACTAGGTCCATATGACTGAACTAATCAAACCACAGTCTGTAACTCACTCTGCTTTGACCATTCAATCAATTTGGATTATAATTTCACAGTGATTCAGGTAGAGTGAAATCAGTTGCTACGGAAGTGGATCAATCACCTAGCAGACCTGAATGGTTTAATGTGCCACACTGCTTGGCTCTTTGGCTGAGCTGAAAGCGCCTTCGTTGTGATTTACTGATGAGTAACAGTCAAAACATAGTAGAAACAAGTTTTCCATCAGCAGATGGAAGTCACAATTTGAAAAGATGAATTCCCATCTAATAAACAAAGAGTGTGAATTAATCACAAACTTAGAAGTTTAGGATTTGGGGGAGTTCCAAATTTGGAAAATCATTTTTTCTTTTAAGCTCTTAACATGCTCATCTTTGTAGTTACATGTGTTAACTTAAAATAGACTCTCGCCTTCGTACTTACCTGTCTGCTGCATAGCACAGAGTAAAAGCCCCAGCCAGAAACCCCAGATTCAGAATAGCCTGGGTAAAGTCCAGCATCCAAGAGTTTAAACACACCAGGTGAAACTGTGATAGAAAAAAATCATAATGAGACATAATGAAGTAATTACCCCTCAAAAAGCTAATTATAAGCTATTTGTAAGCTAACTAAATAAGTTGTTTAATCATTCTGTGACTCAGTTTCCTCATCTGTAAAGTGAGACTAATACCTACTTTACCTAATTTACAGGGTTATTCTGAGCATATCAGCTAAAATAAGAGATAAGAAAGCATTCTGAATGGGTAAAAGCCTTACAAAAATAAATGTACAGTAGTAATAACACCAATCATTTTAAATATGGTGGGAGAGAGAGTGGGGGAAGAGAGAACTGAGTACAGATCAGAGATTGCAGACTTGGGGGAACTGAATGATCCCACCCCGCTCCCTAATTCAGCTTAAGAGATGAAATCCTGGAATTGCAACCACATCACAGCATGGCAAAATAATCAGATGAAGTGCCTTCCACAGTTCTGGGTAAAGGAATAATTCTTAGCCAAAAAGGAGGTGAAGGTAATTACAGAAAACATCAGATTATTTCAATTACGTGAAATTAAGAAGCTTTTGTGATAATATAACAAATGAAAGTAGGATAAGAGGGTAAATGGTCAACTGGGAAGAAATCTTTATACCAAACATTCCTCATCAGGGTCTGATATCTAGGATATAATGGAAATGAAGACAAATATATAACATCAAAAGCCATCTTCCAATGGATAAATGGTCAACATATATGAACAATTAGTTTTTGAAAGAACTGCAAATTTTTAACAACCATTTGAATGACTGTTGCAAATCACTAAGAAAAATGCAAATCAAAATTACCTTGACATTTCACCTCACATCAAGCAAATTAGTAAAGATAATAAAGTATCTTGTACAGGGATGGGCATACTAATGAATTCTGGGATATGTGAATTGCTCTATGCTTCCTTGAAAGAAATGTGGAATTATGTGAAGAAAATGAACAAAAAAACCTAAACCATTTTCCCCAAAGACCTCAGTGTTAGGCATATACCCAAAGGATGCCAAAGATAGGAAGGAGGAAAGGAAGGAAAAAATGTGCTAAGTATTGCACTTAGCTCTTTACAAATATTATCTCACTTGATTTTCAAAGCAGCTCTGGGAGGTAGGTGTGATTATTATCTCTATTTTATAGTCCAGGAAACTGAGTCAGAGAGAGGTTAAATGACTTGCCCAGGGTCATACAGCTAGTAAGTATCTGAGGTTGGATTTGAACTGTGGCCTTCCTGACTTCACCAATAAGAAAGATTCAGTACACACTAAAACATTTACAGCAACAAAGAACTGCAAACAAAGTAGCTGATAATCAATTGGGAATATCTCATTCTCAGTGGGAATGGTCAATGGGAAGTAACCATGAACTACAATGGGAATCACACTGTTGTTCATGACTGCAGTAGAATACTGTTGCCCAATAAGAAAAAGTGATTATCAAGAATACAGTAAGGTACGGGGAGACTTTATGAACTGATGCAGTATGAAGTAAGTAGAAGCAAGAAAACAATAGATGCAAAGACTACAACAATTCAAATTTTGAAAGCAAAAATGAAAATGAACTAAATTTAATAACAATGACAAATGTTGGAACTGAAGAAATTATATGACAATGAATTTCCCTACCTTATTTGTAGAGGTAGGGTACTATGGCTGTGAAATGCTGTGCATGTTACTGGTCATAATGAGCACTACTGCTCCATGGTTAGTTTTGCTGAACTATTTTTTTCTTTTTTTAATTCTTTGTTACAAAAGTTGAAGAGAAGGAAGGGATATATTGTTAAAGTTAATGTTTACAAAGATATCAATAAAAATAATTCTTAAAGACAGCTTGTATTACCAACCTTTTTCCTCAATTCATTTAAAAAAATGAGGGGTGGGAGTAGAGAAAAGTTCTGACTTTGGAATCAGAGGCTCTGGGTCTGAGTATTTGTTTCTCTGCCGGTTCTAGTCTGAGAGGTGCCTGGGATCTGACAGCTTAAGCTGCTTGCTTGCAATGTCATATAAATCATCTGTCAGAGGTGACACTTGAACTCAGATATTCCTGCCAGCCCTCTATCTATTACAGCATGTGGCCTCTTGAGGAGTTCTTAGTAAAACAAACATTTCTACAAACTTCTTGATCTTAATTGAAAAAACACAAGGCAAATAATTGTATGTGTTTTAAGGTTGGGATATCTAGACAATCATTAAAAGAAGTAAGGCACTGCTCCAAAACAGAAATATCAGATTTGGGAAAGAATCCCCAAATAAGGATGGAGCTATTAGTCTATTTCCCCACCCCCTCCCTTTCCTGCATGGGTTTAAATAAGGAAATACAATATATCAGAAACGTAGGCAGAGCTATAACCAGGAATTTTTGCCTGAGGCAAGTGGCATGAAGCACTTCCTCCGTTGACTGGGTTACAGGGTGAGTGGTGGAGAAGAGATCCTAGGACACTCAGGCTCAAGGTCAATTCTAGGGAAGCTACCTTGTGTATGCCAGAGGTCGGGTAGGGAAAAGAGAACCCTGAATATCCTATTTTAACTACTGGCTCTTACTAACTCAGTGATAAGCTTGGTTGTTTGTACTGTTGCTAAAGGACTACAAGAGCTGTCAGCCCTCTAGATTTGAGGCTTTCAGACAAATACTTGACTACTCTACCAGAGCTGTGGCTCTGATCCTAGAAATAATTTCTTGAACATGCCTCAATTGGCAGGCAATGAACCCAGTATGATCTCTAGAGCAAAGACTTCCACAGTACTCTGCTTTAGCCATATTAAACGAACTTCTGAAGAGACTGGCTGGTTATTTTGGGTTTGAGGGAAGGGACAATGATTGAATTCTCAATCACTGTCTATGAACTATAGTTCTAGCATACAGTATATATACTTCTATATGTAGAACTAGTATCCTAGTATGTATACTTCTAATAGGTTTAAGTTACTTAAAGAATCAAGAACATTCTGAAATAAAACCAGAGAATGTTCCTATTGCCCATGTCTTCATTTTCTAAGTCATTTTAAAATAGAATCATTTTCAAACGGCTAGTTTTTTTTCGTTTTAATCTGTGCCTAATCTCTCATTTTAAGCTGTGCCTAATATTTATAGCTGTGCCAAATATTAGTGTCTCTGAAGCTATGGAAATGCTTTAGAAGGCCAATTAGAACTGCTGGAAGCAGCCAAAACAGTTACATGCTTTTTTTACTGTAGAAATTCCACTGTTTTGGTAGCAATAAGAAACTACATCAGGATTTGTAAGATATGACAACAAGCTCTGTAGCCAATAACTTCTTGGCTGGGTTTCTAGTACTGAAAAATTTATATGTTGCTAACATATAAGCTCTCTCCTCACTATGCCATACTGCTTCTCATATATATATATGTGTGTGTGTGTATACATATGTATCCTATATATGTAAGATATACACGTATAATATCATACATATACATATATCATACATATTTGCATAATAAAAATAGAGCATATTTCACATTTCATATTATAAATACATTAAATATTATATGTATGTGTATATATTGTGATATAACTATACCACACACATATTTGTGTTAACCTACACTCCCATATGAGAAGCACCATACTGAGGAAAGGTCCCCTCTTGGTTTCAGGATGAGCCTTCCTCAGTTCAAATCTAGACGCATCTTAGTCATGTGGGCAAAGGTAAGTCACGTAAACTTCAATATAATAGGGTGTAGGGTGTGTTCAGGGAGTACCAGTACCTTTGGTGTGATGGCTGGCTCTTTCTACCTTTGGTGTCCACCTGTTCCACCTAACTCTCACCTCCACTAACTCTCCAAGAAGCTGCAGCATGCACAGCAGCCACACCCTGGTAAATCGTTTTAGCAGACGGGCCAAACCAGATTGAGGGGAACCAAGGGGGCTCAAACCCATTGGTGAGTTAGGGAGGGTCTCTACCCCAAGCATGTGAAGACTTCCTCTGGTGGAATGGATGGATGAGAGCAATTTGTTCCAACAGCCATAAAGGCAGCTGAAGCAGGTAATGTGGAGCATTTAGGGCTTGGTTAGACACCGAAGATGCCAAGGTCATTCACTGCATCCTGAGCCATCACCAGCCATCTTGACTCTGTTCTGCCCCTGGACTATGATGACTCTGGAGGAGAGAGTGAGGCTGACAACCTCATGCAACTCAGCCTCACTTAAATCCAGTTTACGCATGAATCAAAGACATCACCTATCTCATTTCACTATTATGCCTCAAAGTCCTGTGGTGACAGGCAAGTGATGAAGCAGTAGGTGCGGATACACTGGGAGCTGTAGTCACAACCCTGCACACAGGGAGCCCAGGCCATAGGGTCGTTTCTTACTGGAAGCAGAAGTGGGACTTGGCAGTCCCCTGGGTGTCTAAGCAGCCTTTTAAAGATCGCACTGCTCACCTCCTACAGTGAAGAAGGGGGCTAGAAAAGGTACCCTAAACATTGTCTGCTTACTCAACCCTGGCCTAATTACTGAGGCAGGCAGGGAATCCCACTATGTGGTCGAAACACAAAAAAATGTACAAAAATGTACAAAAACATCTGCAAAGATGATTCCACTCACCATTGGCACATGGAACATGTGCAAACTGATAGACAACACAAAATCTAGTAGACCTGAAAGAAGAACTACTCTTGTTGCAAGAGAACTTAACAGGTATCACATCCAAATAGCAGCCCTGAATGAAACAAGGTGGGCAAATGAAGGCCAGCTCACTGAAGCTGGATACACCTTTTTCTGGAGTTGGCGCAGTGAAGGGGAGCACTGTGAAGCTGGCATGGGTTTTGTAATCAAAACTAATCTAATCAGCAAGCTGGTGTGCCTGCCAAAAGGAGTGAATGACAGGCTCATGACAATGCAATTGCCACTCACAGGAAAATGCCATGCCACCATCATCAGTGCCTATGCTCCCACCACGACAAACCTTGATGAAGTCAAAGAAAAATTTTTTGTAGACCTAGAGACCCTTATCGCCAATGTGCCGAAAGAGGACAAGATTATAATTCTGGGCAACTTTAATGCTAAAGTAGGCTCAGACTACTAGACTTGGCAGGGAGTCCTAGGGAGGAATGGAGTTGGAAACAGCAACAGCAATGGTCATTTATTGCTGAAGACTTGTGCATCACATGACCTTCTCATCACCAACACTGTCTTCCGTTTACCTAAACGCAATAAAACTTCATGGATGCATCCTTGCAGCAAATGTTGGCATCTAATAGACTATGTGATTGTAAGGAGAAAAGACAGACAAGATGTGAAAGTGACAAACGCAATGTATGGTGCAGAGTGCTGGACTGATCATAGACATACTTTCCAAGAAATTTGGTGCACAGAACTGCATTTACTCATCTGACTCAGAACACTCGCAAACACCAAGACTGGTTTGATGAAAATGATAGGGAAATTCAGAAGCTGCTAAATGAAAAACAAGAAGGCAGCATTTAATTCCATCAAAAGCAAAGTACAAGCAAAGCTTAGAGAGGTGCAGGATTCCTGGCTCAGTAAGAAGACAGATGAAATTCAGTTTTATGCTGATAGTAACGAGCCAAAGTGCTTTTATGATTCCCTGAAAGCTGTTTATGGACCAAAAACCTATGGTGTATCACAACTATTCAGTGCTGATGGAGCCACATTGATTAGTGATAAGGACATGATCCTAGAAAGATGGGCTGAACACTTGCACAGTGTTCTCAATAGACCATCATCAATCAATGCTGAGGCCCCTGACCATTTACCTCAGGTTGAAGTCAGTCTGTTCTTAGTTGAACTTCCAACTGAAGAAGAGGTTTTGAGGGCCATGAGGCTCCTTTCATGTGGCAAAGCACATGAGGGTGCTGATTCTATTCCAGCTGAGATTTACAAGGTAGGTGGACCATTGCTCATACAAAAGCTGACTGAAATTTTTCAGGTTATATGGCAAGAGGAGGTTATCCCCTAGGAGTTCAAGGATACCTCCATTGTTCATTTCTATAAAGGTAAAGGGAATAGATTGTCCTGCAACAATCACAGGGGGATCTCTCTCAGTCACTGCTGGCAAAACTCTTGCTAGAGTCCTTCTTAATAGGCTGATCCTTCACCTGGAAGATGGTCATATACCTGAGAGCCAGTGTGGTTTCAGAAAGCGCCGAGGAACAATCGATATGGTGTTTGCTGCTTGACAACTCCAGGAGAAATGCAAGGAGCAGAACAGAGGTCTGAACACAATATTTGTAGATCTGACCAAGGCCTTTGACACTGTTAGTCATGAGGGTTTATGGGAAATTATGTCAAAATTTGATTTCCTGGAGAAATTCATTATTACTGTATGTCAATTTCATGATGGCATGTTTGCCCATGTTCTGGATAATGGACAAAGCTCCTGTGCCTTCCCAGTCACCAACGGAGTGAAACCTGGCTGTGTGCTTGCTCCCATGCTTTTTAGCATGATGTTTTCAGCCATGTTGATAAATGCTTTCAATGAGAATGAACACAGCATCAAGGACAACTACCATACTGATGGTAAGTTCTTCAATTTGAAAAGGCTACAAGCCAAGACCAAAGTGAAGGGAGTGTTGGTACATGATTGTCTGTTTTCAGATGATTGTGCACTCCATGCAGCTTCTGAAGCTGAGATGCAATAAAGTATGGATCAATTCTCTGCTGCCTATGCTAATTTTGGCCTGATAATTAACACCAAGAAAACACAGGTGCTCCATCAGCCACCACCACACCATCCATATGTGGAACCATCGGTTACAACAAATGGAGAAGTTTTGAATGCTGTGGATAAGTTTACTAACCGTGGTAGTATACTTTCCAAGGATGTACACATCAATAATGAGGTTGATGCACACATTGCCAGAGCTAGCTCAGTGTTTGGGAGACTCTGAAGAAAGGTTTGGGAGAGAAGAGGTATTAGACTGACTACCAAACTGAAGGTCTATAGAATTGTTGTGCTGACCTCATTATTATATGCTTGTGAAACATGGACAGTCTACCAGTGCCATGCCAGGAAACTGAAGCACTTCCATTTGAACTGTCTTAGGAAGATTCTGAGGATCACCTGGCAGGATAAGGTACCAGACACTGAAGTTCTTGCTCGAGCTGAACTGTCAAGTATTCAAACTATGCTTCAGAGAGCGCAACTCCAATGGGCTGGTCATGTTGTTCAAATGCAAAATGTATGCCTGCCAAAAAGACTATTTTATGGAGAACTTGCATGGGGCAGGTGATCACATGGTGGCCAGAGGAAGACACTCTCAAGGTCTCCCTCAGGAACTTTGGATTTGACTGTGCAACAGGGGAGATACTGGCACAGGACTGCTCAGCATGGCGTGCCCACATCAGAAAGGGTGCTGTGCTCTTTGAGCAAAGCAGAATTGAGACAGCACAAAGTAAATGCAGGATGTGCAAACTTGGGATATCCATGCCAAGCATTCACATGGACTATCTGTACCCAACCTGTGGTGGAGCATTCTGAGCTTCTATTAGTGTGATCAGCCATAGTTGGACACACTGAAATTTCACTTTACAATGGTGATGTCATTTTGGTCCCCTTTGAAGACAGACAACGACCAACATTTAACACTCTAAAACTTTATGTTGTATAGTAGTTGCCAATTGTCTTTAGTGAAGGTTCCTCACTGAAAGTTTCCCTTCAAGAATGAAATCACAATGCTGTTCTCAAAACAAAATACCTCTAAGCTATATATGTACTACCATATAGAGATACCAAATTAAAGTTCAATCAACAAGTTAATTTTAAGAAGCTGATATAGGTCCATCCCTGTGCTAGGTATATGTTATAGAGGGGAATCAAAGGAAAGATAGGAGCTTTCCTTTTGGTTTAGCTTGGGACAGAAAATTAACAAACAAAAATTTAAGTACTAAGTTATACTTTTAACTACTAATTATATGTTCTTTGTCCTTCATTTTCAAAGAGAACCAGTGACATCACAGGTGATGTCTTAACTGGAGGGTGAATTGAATTTAAGTGAGGCAGAGTTGCACAAAGTCATCAGCCTCACTTTCTTCCAGTCATTGAAGTCCAGTGGCAAGACAAAAGTCAGGACAAATAGTGATTGCTCACTATACAATGGATGACTTTTGCACCTTTGATGTCTGACCAAGCTGCAAGCACTCCACAGCACCTGCTTCAGGCACCTTCATAGCCATTGGAACAAATTATTCTCATCCACATTCTGCAGGGGAAATCTTCACATGCTTGATGTAGACATCCCTTTAACTCAGTGACAGGTTTGAGGTCCATCATTTACCGTCGGCCTAGTTTAGCCTATCTACCAAGAAGGTTTACCAGGGTGTGGTCACTGCACAGGGTACAGTTTCTTGGAGCCACAGGTGTGAAACGAATGACAGGTAGACACCAAAGGTAGATGAGCAGCCCTGAAAAGGGCTCAGTAAGCCCTCACACTGGAGGTGCTAGTCCTCCATGAACATCTACTATACCCCAATTATACACTCCAATTATAACTGGCATAGTGCATAGAGAGGTGCCCTTGGGGTCTGGAAGCTATGAGTTGAGAGTCCTACCTCTAATCAATCCTGGCAGTGTGAGCTGGGCAAGTTACTTAATCCTCAGAACCTCAGGTAACTAATGTGTTGCAAAGTAGGTAGTCAATCTAAAGGAAATTTCCTCTCTGTGCCAGTGAAATCAAAGGTCTGAACCTACCTTAATTAAATAGAGTTATTGTCGAATGTTAATTTTAACTACCCTAAGCATTTAGAGAAGAAAGACATTAATGTGGCCTGGAAGAGTCAAAGAAATCATTCACGATTTCAACTGGAGAAGCTTAAGCTGGGTCTTAAAGGATGTGTAAGATTTAGCGTAGCAGAAAAAAAAGGCATTAAAGGTGAATAGATGACAAGAACAAAAGCAGGGAGATACAAGTGTAACATTTATATTTAGGAGCACTTCTTTTAGAAACATCTGGAGTTAGGAAGAACTCATTTTACAATGAAGCACAGTTTGGTAACAATTAGGTGACTGATTCTCATTTTGATGGCATTTGATCTCATGAGCTAGGATAACTTCCAAGAATTGCATGTTTTAGGTATAAGGTCAACAGCATAAACTTAGAATGCTGGTGGACATAGTGCTTCATATTTCATCTGAACGTATGTAGCAATAGCAAAAAGTAACATCAACAACTAATTTAAGCACTTCACTAATCCCTTGTCACTTATCAACCATATAACATTCATGATGAATAAAATTTTAGGAAAGATGCATCTTGTGTATTAGTGGGATCAAACTATGGACTTCACCTTAAATCCGAGAGATGAAAACCTGCAATTATGTCTCTATAAAAGACCTAATATTTCATCAAACAATCAAGAATATAAAACATTTAGAAAAATGCCCTTGGGGTGCTATAGACATGTACAGGTCTAGAGACCCTTTGAGTACTCAAATTCCCAGCAAAGTATAAATTCAATTTACTAAATTCAATCCCTAAAGATCAGTTTTGACCATATCACTTAAGTGCTCAATAAATAATGGTGATTCCAAGACTGAATACAAACTCTTCTGTTTGGCATTTAAATCCTTTCACAAACTAGCTTCAAATTACTTCTTTCACCTTATTATATGCGATTTCCTCTTTCTTTGGTCCAGTCAAACAAGCGATCTTGCTGTTTCCCACATAGACCCTCTATTTCTTGTCTGTGTGGTCTTACATCAACGATCTTCAATTCCTGGCATGTACTCCCTGCTCTGCCTTGTCTCTTAGAATCCTTAGATTCTTCTAAAACTCAGCTCAAGTGCAAGCTCTTACGTGATGTCTTTCCCGATCTAGCTGTTAGAGCATTCCCTGTAAAATGACCAGTTATTTTATTTATATTTCTCTCTATATATATATCTATATATCTACATACATACATATAATTATACATGTTCTCTCACCCTAAAGAATGAATACAAGCACTATTTCAATTTTTTCTTTGTATCTTCACTGACTAGCACAATTTCTAGCACTAAAAAGGTCCTTAATAAGTACTTTTTGATTAATTGGGTTCAATAAACATTTATTAATGCTCATTATCTGCAAAGCACTGCGGTAGTCACTAGAGACATAGGGATTCAAATAGGACAATAAAAAAATGGCACCTGCCAACATCAAGGCTGCAGAATCATAAAAAAGAGACAAGCTACTCTGTGATGAATATCTAACCCATACACAGCATGAACATCATTCAGATCAGGGAAAGAGTTATCGTCAGCATACAGACTTAATTTAAGGAGGATGGCACGTGATACCATGGGGCAGTGTGTAAAATTATCTTGCAATGTATAGGAAAGACAGAGAATACCACTCAGCTTAGTCAAGCAATATTATCATTATGTAAAAAGGTATCATTTCATTTTGCTATATAAAAAAGAAATCTAGTGAAAGCATGATGGTAATTTCATATATTTGCTTAGAGAGGAGAGTAGGACTAGGTGGTTTTATTGATTCTTGACACTCTGTTTTCTGGATGTGACAATTGAAGACATTTAATTGACCTAGTAACCACTGCTAGATTGGCGGACTTCTTGAGTTGTCTTATGTAGGTTAAGGGGATGTTGAAATAGGATTTGTCTAAAGGATTCAGGACCTTCGAAATTACCAAGTTTTTATTTCTTTCCTTCCTTTCACTAACTCTCCCAAACTTTAGAAAATATTCATTATTTCTGATTACTATCTCAGAACAAATATTTTCCTGCAATTGACTACTTATTTCTGATCACTTGTGAAATACATTTAGTAATTACAAATATATCTTTGTTTTCTACTAAAGAGAAAGGATTTCTGTGAAAATTGCAGATGAGCAAGCAGAAAGATTTGTAGAATTATGTCCCAAAGCAAAAAATCCAAGTTGACAGCAATTTTGATACTTCTAACACTACAGAAAAATTCAGAGATGACAAAATGATGCTCTTATTGAATACATAAAATAGATTTGCTCCATCATCATTTTATTAAAAAATAATTCTTAGCATAAATCTGAGCACTGACAGACCTTTGTTCTCAAGCCTTTATTCTTGTGAGTACTTTAGTGACAAAGCCACACTGGGGGTAAATGAAGTACTACATTTTGAAAATCAGTGTTTTTCACACTGTTTTTGTGGACAGTTCCATGAACTCTCTCTAGAGACATTTTGAAAAAGAAGACATGTTCTATTCAGGTCTATTTAACATGCAATGAAACCACATCAAGGATTCAAGTTTGGAGGCCTGAAAAACAATAAAGTGTTCACAAGCTCAGAAAGTTTGGAAAACCACTGATTTAAATGAATCATCAAAGACAGCTATTTACAAGGAGTTGCCAAGGCATTAATTCATCTTCCCTTGTATCTCTCCATCCAGATCTCATTTAAGTTCAGTACTGATGTAATTAAGTTAATTACATTATTTAATATCCCCAAGGTAGGCCATTATTGTTTTTCCCATTTTGTAAATTTTATAACAGGAGGAGGATTAAAGGTTTCTATGCATGAACTAAACAAATAAAAGATGCAACTCGCCCCCCTCCATGTTGGAACCACTCCCCAAGAGAGTCTAGATTTATTACATACAGTCAGAAAAAGTAAGTAAACTAAAGTGATTCATTGCAGCTTCAATATTGCTAAATATGTAAAACCAAAACCACCTGAATGAATATTCATGTCACATTCACATTTGATGATTTTTGGAAAATTGTTTTTTTTAAACCAAGAACTTCCTGGTTTATGCTGACTTTGCTTCTGGTCTATACTGTGCACTCCAAATGACTCTTTTTCTTTCTTTTCTCTTTCCCTTTCTTTTTTTCTGGCTAAACAGAGTACACAAATTCAGAAGGATATAAATTATGACTGTGAATAGTGAGGAAAAGACTAGCCCTAGGCATGAGAAACCTACAGTAGAGAGTATAGGCATATACCTAACTTTTTAAAGTTGTCTGTTAAGAATAGTAATTAATAGCTTTGAAAATAAATGCTTGGAAACATAGGAAAAACAAAATTAAACCTTTGAAAAAATCCATTAAATGGTACTGAATTTTACTTAAGGGCAAGTAAATACTACTTTAGAATAATATACATAGCAAAACCAAGATATCCATTTTGGCATAGTCCCAAACTAGTATAATCTCAAGTCATTATAATCAACGAATTCAGTTATCCTCCTCTGCCTTTTCATGAGCTCATTCAATCCTTAACCACTAGAACTCTTACAAAGGAAGATAAAGAAAACTAGAAAATTATAATCCTAATGAATACCTACTCAAGAAAATTAGATAAAATATAAAAGGAACTACAGCACCATATGAAGAGATTATGACCAGATGAATTCATTTCAAGCATTCAGCATTTATTCCATACATATGAACGTAACAGAATGTACTAAAAAGATGATGAAATGGAAATGAAAAATCACAAAAAAACCTTTGATAAAAAACATGAGACTCATTTGTTAATAATAAGAGTAAACAGACTCAATATGTTAAACAGGACACATCTAAAATCAAGAGAGTATTATCTGAAATGGATAAATGACTATATGTCTTTTCAAGAAGATCAGGGATGAAGAAAAAGGGTCCATTATCATCAATATTATTTAATCCAGCACTATACTAGCACTAAACTAGTGCTAGAAAGGCCAGCAACAGTAATAAGACAAGAAAAAGAAAGGAAGGGCATAGTCGTAGGCATAGGGGAAATAAAATCATTTCTATTTATAGATGATAGAAAGCTCTGAAGAGTCAATTAAAATTAATTGAAACAGCATCCTCAGCAAAGTAGAAACCCACAAAAACAAACCCACAAAGTCACGCACTTTAATTTGTATTACCAGCAAACAGAAAAATAAAATTCATTCAAAATAACTAGGAAATGCTCTAAAAACATATTTGGGTGTCTTCTTACTAACACAGAAACAAGAACTATGAATACAACTACAAAATATTCTTTCTAGAAATAAAGGCAGACAAATAATTGGAGAGATATTAATTGCTCATTTTTGGACTATGTTAGTCAAATAAAATGATATTTCCTAAATTAATTTCCAAAAAAATTACTACTTTATAAAAAATAGCCACAAAATTCATGTGGAGAAACAAAAGTTTAAAAATTTAAAAGGAAATAGTCTTTTTAAGCAGGAAAAAAGGAGATTTAGGATTACCTGTTCTCACATTATGCTACTAAGCATTAATGATCAAGACCATATAATGCTGGTTTCAAAATAGAAAAGTTGGTCAATGGAATAGATTAGGTATACAACATACAGAAGTAAGTAATACAGCAGCATAGTGTTTAACGAACTCAAGTATCCAAACTACTAAAATACTTACTATTAAGCAAAATCTTCTGGGAAAATTGGATGTTAATGTGGCAGAAATTAGGTTTAGAACAACATTCCTACCATCATAAGCTTCAAATGAATTTATGAATGAATATAAAAGATTATATTATAAAAAAATTAGAGCAGCAGGGATAGAAAGGACCACAAGAGATAAGATGGATAACTTCATGTAAAAATATGCTTTATTGGTGGAGCTGTAAACTGCTCTCAGATTCAATTTCTTTGCCAATGCTACAACAGCTGCTATAAATATTTTTGTATATATAGGTCCCTTTCCTCTTTTTAGACATAGATATAGTAGTAGTATCACTGATTCAAAAGGTATATACAGTTTTATTGTTTTGTGGACATTGTTCCAAATTGCTTTCCAGGATGGCTAGACCAGTTTACACCTCCGCCAATGATGTATTAGTGTATCTTTTTTCTAGGGCCTTTTCAGCATTAGTTTTTCTTTTGATTCAACGTTATCAAACTTGTGAGTATGAGATGGATCCTCAAAGTTGTTTAAATTTTGCATTCTTCTAATTATTAGTGACTTAGTAAATTTTTTTCCATGTGGCTTCTTCCCTCAGATATTGCTTATTCATATTCCCTGAGCACTTCTCATTTGGAGAGTGGCTCTTTTTTTAAAAAAAATTTGAATCAGTTCGCCAAATATTTTTTAAATGAGACCTTTATCAGAGAAACTTACTGCAAAAATTTTTTTTAACCATTTACCTGTTTCTGTTCTCATTTCTGCAGCATGGGTTTTGATTGTGTAAAAATTTAAATTTTTTGTAACCAAAATTGTTCGTTATACGTCCTATGACCTTCCCTATCATTTGTTTGATCAAGGACTCTTCTCCTATCCATATATATGAAAGGTATTTTTTTCTTGGTCTTTTGATTTATGATACTCCCTCTTTATACCTAAGTCCTATACTTATCTGAATTTTATCTTGATATACATCGCGATATATTAGTCTATATCTAGTTTTAGCAAAAACCATTTTTAAGTTTTCCCAACAGATTTTGTTGATTGAGTTCTCTCCCTAGTTGTAGAGTCTTTGGATATATTAAATACTTGGCTAGAAGCTTATTTGCTTTTGTATATTATGTACCTAATCTATTCCACTGGCCCACCTCTTTATTATTTAACCAGCACCAAATTGTTTTTTGATAATTACAGCTTTGTAATATAGTTTGGTACTGCTAGCCTCCCTTCCTTCCCCCCTTTTTTCATTGATTTCCTTGACAGTCTTGACCTCTTGTTTCTCCAGATAAATTCTGTTCTTAATTGTTCTAGCTCTAAAAATCAATCTTTCTGCAAATCAATTTTAATGGAAGATAAGTAAATTAAATAGGTAAGCATAATAGGTAAGAAGATGGTAAATAAATCAAATAAGTGAATATCATTTTTATTATATTGGTTTGGTCTATACATTGAGCAACTGTGAACAATGAGCATGAACAATCAATATTTATTTATTTAGGTCTGCTTTTATTTGTGTAAAGAGTGCTTTATAACTATGTTCATATAGTTCCTGCATACGTCTTGGGAGGTAGACTCTCACGTATTTTATATTTTCTGTAGTTATTTTATTTTTTTAGAGTTGGAAGGAAGATTGACATCCATTTATTCAAGTATGGAGTGGAAACAGCACTAGACTTGGAGTCAACAGTCTGAGTTGGAATCTTTGCTCCATTTATTGCTATCTGTGCAAAATTAGACATGGCTATGTTGCTTCTCAGAGATTTAGTTTCTTCTTCTGTAAAATAAATTGTTGTATTTAGAATTTTATGATCATAATCTGGTCAGACCTTTTCTGAAGGTATTTTAAACAGAATTTCTCTTTCTATCTTTTCTTGCTGAATTTTGTTGGTAAAATACAAAAATGCTGAGAATTTATGTGGGTTTATTTTATATTGTGCAATTTTTGTTACAGTTGTCAGTTTTTTCCATTAGCTTTTCAATTGACATTCCAGGGTTCTCTAAATAAATCATCATATATATCACCTGCCAAAGAGTGACAATTTTATTTTCTATTCACCTATGCTTATTCCCTCAATTTTTTTCTTGTCTTATTGCTGTAGCTAACATTTCTGATACTATATTGAATACCAAAAAGGGACATAGGGCATTCCTCAGCCTATTGGAAAGGTCTTTCTATAGTTTACCTTATAGGTAATACTCACTCTTGGTTTTACACATGTATGTAGTCTCATTGTTAATATTTTATTTAACATTTTTGTATCAATATTCATTAGGATTGCTGGTTTATAGTTTGCTCTATTTTGAGTTTTCCTGGTTTGTAATATTTGTATCACATAAGGATTTTGGTAGTAACCCTTCCTAATTTTTTCAAGCAGTTTATATAATATCAAAATTAATCGTCCTTTAAAAGTTTGAGAGAATTCATACATAAATTTATCTGTTTCTGGGTTCATTTATGGCTTGTTCAATTTCTTTTTCTGAGATTGGTTTATTTAAGTTCTCTATTTTTTGATCTGTTAATCTGATCATTTTATAATGTTGTAAATATCCATTTCATTTTAACTGTCAGTTTTATTAGCATAGGATTAGGAGAAATAGTTACTACTCATTTCTTGTATTTATTTTCATTGATTAAGAATTCATCTTTTTCATTTTTGATTCTGATAATTTTTCTTTTTAAAAATTCTGTTAAAGCTTATTTTATTGTTTTTAAAAACAGCTTCTAGTCATATCTATTATTTCAATAGAATTTTTTAGTTTTTCTTTCAATTTCTTAATTTTTCCTTTGATTTTCAGGATTTCTATTTTGGTGTTTAATTGAGGGTTTTCAATTTGTGTGTTTTCTAGTTCTTTTAAAAAATTATTTTTATGCCCAACTACTGATGTTCTCTTTATAATTTTTATTGCTGAAAGAGTTTATAGGTATGAATTCTCCTGAACGTACTGCTTTAGCTGCATCTCCCCAATTTTTTATGTTGCCTTGTTATCTTTAAATTAAATAAAATTATCTTTTCCCTGCCTTTCAGTTAGAATTAGAAAGCAAAGGGTTAAATGGAACAAAAAATTCTTTGCATCAAGTTTCTCTGATAAAGATCTAACATCAAAGATGCATAGGAACTTGATTAAAATACGTAAGAAATTCCCCAATAAATAAGACATCACAGGATATGAGAAGGAGGTTCTCAAAAGAAGAAATATAAATTATTAATGGCCCTACAAAAAATGTTAGGAGGAGGAGGCGGAAGAAAAGAAGGAGGATGAAGAGGAGGAGAAGAGGAGTAGAAGAAGATGACGAAGAAGAAGGACAAGTACATACATGTATTATTTATAAAGCTATGAATTGGGGAGGGGGTGTAGAGCCAAGATGGTGGAGTAAAAGCAGGGATTTCCCTGAGCTCTCCCCCAAAACCCTCCAAATACCTATAAAAAGTGCCCCTAAACAAATTCTAGAGCTACAGATCCCACAAAATGACAGAGTGAAACAAATCCCCAGCCCAAGATAACCTAGAAAGTTGACAGGAAGGGTCTTTCATCCTGGGCAGGGAGTGAATTGCAGTCCATTGTGGGTCATATTGGCACAGCCAGGCCAGAGCAGGCCTCATGGGACTGAATCATTGGCAGCTATGGCAATTTCCAGACTTCTCGATTCACAAATGCCAAAAAAAGATCAGTGAGAAAACTCTGTGGGACCTGAGTGAAAGAGGAGCATGCAGTTTGGCCAGGTCCAGGCCCAGTTCCAAGGCAGTGGAGGATGGGGGGGGGGGGGGAGGTGGTTGTGGTGGCCAGTGGTGGTGGTAGTGGAAGCAGCAGCAGCAGAGACTGCTTTCAGAGCTCTGGGCCCACAGATAGTAGGGGATCAAGTGGCTGATACAAAATCCCTGAAGCCTGGGACAGTACATTCTGCCCCACACCTACTCCCACTGGAAGCAGAGTTCTACCTTGACAATGAGTTAGAAAGTCAAGTGTTTGGCTGAGAAGATGAGTAAACATTGTAAAAGAACTTAGACTATAGAATTTTACTTTGATGACAAGGAAGAACAGGGCATACAACAAGAGGAGGACAGCAGAATCAAAGCTCCTACATCAAAAGCCTCCAAGAGGAATATGAATTGTTCACAGGCCATAGAGGAGTTCAAAAAGGATTTTGAAAATCAAGTAAGAGAAGTAGAGGAAAAATTGAGAAAAGAATGAGTGATGCAGGAAAATCCTGAAAATCAAGTCAACAGTTTGCTAAAGTGGAGCCCCCCCCCATACTGAAGAAAATAACACCTTAAAAATAGACTACCCCCAAATGGCAAAAGGAGTCCAAAAAGCCAATGACAAGAATGCCTTAAAAAGCAAAATTGGTCAAATGGAAAAGGAGGTCCAAAAGTTTACTGAAGAAAATAATTCCTTCAAAATTAGAATGGAGCAAATAGAAGCTAATGACTTTATGAGAAATCAAGAAGTTATAAAACAGAATCAAAAGAATGAAAAAATAGAAGACAATGTGAAATAACTCCTTGGAAAAACTACTGACCTGGAAAATAGATCCAGGAGAGATAATTTAAAAATTATTGGTCTCCCTGAAAACCATTATCAAGAAAAGAGCCTACAGGGATGGACCCAAGGTTGCAGAATGAGAGCATGTACTCTGCTAAGTTCTAAGACAAACTCCTTCAGATATCTCTAAAAAGAGAATCTGAACAAATTTTAGAGTGGCAGATTCCACTAGGAGACAGAGTGTATAGTTTTTCAGCCCAGGACAGCCTGCAAGGTCGATGGGAAGGATTTGTTGCACAAGGCAGGAGGAGCACAGAACACACAGGCTCTACCAGCATGGACCCTGCCATAGCAAAGATGATCAGGAAACACAGGGCAGTCTGAAGCAGAAGCAGCAGTGTAGATTCTCAAACATATCAGCACAAGACAGGAGTCCAGTGGAACTGAGTGAGAGAGAAGCACAGAATCCCAGATAACAGCAGCAGCTGCTCCTGAGACTATCAGCCCACAGATTAAGTGTCTGTAAGTCACCTACTTGAACTTCCAGGGGTCAAGATGGCAGAGTGATCTGTAAGCGCTCTCCCTCTCCCCTTGAAAAACTCAGAGAATATTTCCCCAGGAAAAATCCTGGATTTATGGGATCAGAAAATCACAAAGGGGGGGCCCTCTTGCTATGGCTGAAGGGGACCAGTGCAGGACTGGAGCTGTCTCAGACAGCCCCACCTCAGTGAACCAGGAGGTGATCCTGAGACCTGAGCTCATAAGCCTGTAAGCGACAACACCAGGACCCCAGACATGCTTTATCACAGTCAGGGGAATCAGGAAGACACTAGCACAGATAGGGGTTCAGCAACCGCTGAGCCTGCCTGTGCTGTAGTTCAGGACAGGAGACCTTCTGCAGCCAGACTACCCCTTCTGCACACCTCATGCAGTGAGCTCAAGGGTAACTCTGGGGAAACTCAGAAAGACTTCACCTGGCCTCTGCTTTGGCACACCAGCCAGCTCAGCACCAGGTAAGCTTCTACATTCTAGTTTCTAGCTGAAAGAACTAGCGGCCACAATATACAAAGCCTCAAGTTCTAAGCACAAGAACTGTGGGACAGAGCCCCCTGTGCCCTAGAAGCAGGGATCCACTCTAAAAGCCAGGAAAAAGGCAATCATCATGAGTAGGAAGCAAACCAGAAAAGAAAAGACCATAGAATCTTACTATGGGGACAAGGAACAAAACGCGAATATCAAAGAGGTCAGTATTGAGACTGTACTCCCATATGAAACCTCAGAAGCAAATATGAACTGGTCTCAAGACCAAAGAGCATTCTTGGAAGAGCTCAAGAAAGATTTAAAAAGCCAAATTAGAGAGATAGAAGAAAAATTGGCCAATGATTTTAAAAATATGAAAAAAGAATTCATGGAAGAATTTAAAAAGAAAATTGGTCAAATGGATAAAGAGATACAAAAACTAACTGAAACAACTGGACAAATGGAAAAGGAGATGCAAAAGTTAACCGAAGAAAACAACTTGTTAAAAATTAGAATTGGGCAACTAGAAGCTAATGGCTCTATGAGACATCAAGAATCAGTCAAACACAATCTAAAGAATGAAAAAATAGAAGAAAATGTAAAATATCTCATTGGGAAAACAAATGACCTGGAAAATAGTTCCAGGAAAGAAAATCTAAGAATTATTGATCTACCAGAAAGCCATGATGAAGAAAAGAGCCTGGACAATATCTTCCACAACCTCAGAGTTGTTTTGATTTGAATCTCTCTAATCAATATTGATTTAGAGCATTTCTTCACATAACTATACATAATTTTAATTTCTTCCTCTGAAAACTGCCTATTCACATCCTTTAACCATTTATCAATTGGGGAATGACTTGTATTCTTGTCCCCACAGAAAAGAACAAAAAGATATTCTAGTGATCAACAATCAGGACAGCTTTGGAACTCACATGTTGAATGTGTTAAATACTGTAAAAAACAAATCTCTTGATATATGATTCACCCAATTATGCTTGAAGATTTAAATTTGATTCTCGAAGCTGATATTGGCCTACAATGTCAATATACTTGGAAAACCCTTCAGCCTGAAACACTTTATACCTTACAAAGTCCTTGTTCAGAAGTTTCTGTAGATTGATAATAATAATTAACACTCACAGGATTAAAGTGCAAAGTGCCTTATATACATTACAAAGGACATACTCTAGAAAACACACATATATGCGCACACAAATTATGGAATTTTAATAAACTGATAGTGATGATAATCTTAAATAAGACAAAGTTGAAAGGAAGTAATCACTCTCAAGGAGAAGTCAGCTAAAATTTCAGCTCTGACATGAGCTATATAATTATGGGAAAAGCACTTAACCTCATCTCTGAGCCTTAATTTTCTCACACTATATACCTCACATGGAGAGTTTTGAAGAAAGTACTTTGTAACACAATGTTATCAAAATATGAATTGTTATCATTTTTCTTTACCACACTGTATATTCCTCCCCTTTCACTAGGTTAGTTGTTTTGTTCCTGAGAGTTCTAGACCAAGTGAAAATCAATCCAATAAAACTATTTAGGTTCTACCACATTCAAGTACTATGCTAGGTCTTGAGTATATCAATAAACAAACAAAAAATAATGAATGAATGAATAAAATGACATCCCCTGCTCTCAAGAATCTTGCAATCTAGTAGGGAGACAAGCCACTACTTACAAATAATAAGTAAGATAATAATAAGATAAACTCTACATTTGAGACAAATTGACGCATGCCTGGCTATATCCCCAGTGTTTCCTCTTCATTTCTCCCTTGTAACCTCCCAAATTTCCTTCAAAGCTCAGCTCAAATGTCACTTTCTACAGGAAGTCTAGTTTGATTCTGTTCAGAGGTGAATGCTCTCCCCTGGAAATTAATTTGTATCTGTCTTGTATTTAATTTTCTGTGTACCTGTCATTTCTCCCCCTCAAGAGACTATTACCTCCTTGAAAGTATCAAAATTTTTGTTGTGGTTGTTGTGATGTATGTATCTCCAGCAGTTAGTAGCATATCTGGAACACAGTAAGTGCTTATTAAGTCTTGTTGAATGAGATATTTACAAGCAACTGTGATACAAGTTAGAAGATGAAAGATTCAAGGAACAACCATTTCTGGATGGGATGATCAGGAATGGTGAACAATGTTGTGGTTTGGCCTTGAAGGGAAAGAGAAGAGGAAGAGATGGGACAAAGATGGGACATGGATGTCAGGGAAATAATGACTAATTAAGTAAAAGCTCCTGACAAGTTTCTCCTTCCATTATAATATAATAGATTTAGAGTTAAACGAGATCTTAGAAGTTATGCAGTTCAATCTCTTTCTTTTACAGATGAGGAAACTGAGACCCAGAGAGATTCAGTGACTTAAGGTCGTAGTAGTAAGCATCAGACTAAGGATTTAAATTTACAGTACCATGTTTAGATAAAACAGAATCTTTACCCTCAAGGAACTTACAAGCCAATAGAGGCACAAGACACAAAAATATATAATTGTAATTAACACTAATAAGTGATCTTTGAAAGGGGGGAAGGAGTTGCATGGGCATCAGAGCTGTAATTTCATTGGTACATGGAATGCCCACTGCGGGAGTCATCCACCAAACTTTTCCATTTCTGTTGAGTACATTTCCATCCTTCCAGTGACTTAGGTTCACCACCTTATAATCATCCTTCACTCTTCCTTTCCTATACATCCTAGAGTGAATCAACGGCTAAGACATGTGGATACTAACTCTTAAACATCTCTGGAACTATCCCCTTCTGTCTACTCACCTGTCCACTCCCCTATTGTAGGCCTTTATCTCTTCTCATTTAGATTATTACAATGGCTTCTAAATTGAAATCTCAGCTTCTAGTGTCCCTCCTCTCCAATACTATCCTCTACACAGATGCTAAAATAATCTTCCTAAAACAAAAATCTGAATATATCACTTTTTTTACTCAAGTCTTCAGCAGTGCCCTGTGCCTCCAGGATAAAATACAAATTCTTCAGTTTGGAATCATTATAGACTATTTAAGACAAATTTTTATTTATTAAAATTTTATTTAAGGGGCAGTTAGGTGGTATAGTGAGTGCAGGGCTTGGAGGCAGGAAGACTCATCTTCCTCATGCCTCAAACACTTACTATCTGTGTGACCTTGTATACATCCCTTAACTCTGCTTTCCTTAGTGTCTTCATCTGTAAAATGAACTGGAGAAGGAAATGGCAAATCATTTCGGTATTTTTCTGAGAAAACACCAAAAGGCCAACACAAAGAGTCTGGAACAACTAAAAAACAACTGATCTTGATCACTTATTTAACCTTTGTACAAAAATTTGATGAATAGGTCACATTGTCCCTATGCTATCTGCACATTTTTTCTTCTTGCCAATATCCTAGAAATAGTATTTAGCTATATGATCCAGGCAACCAGCAATGATGCCTCCACAATGTCACCCATAATGCCTTTCTGGGTTAAAAATGAAATATGATTTTAAAGGTATAGCAGCAAACTGGTATTATCAGCTGAGTATCTGGATTCACTGGAATTTGCTGAAGCAATATCTGGTTTCTACAGAATCTCAGTAAAGACCTCAGAAGCTCTTTAGCCCAACATTATTATATATATTATTTTGCCAAGAACTTAAAGAAATACTCTTATGCTTTAGATTAATTTTAAATAAGAGGCAACATTACAAAATGGGTAGAGGCTAGTTTTGGAGCCAGGAAGATGTGAATTCAAGTCCTATCTCTGTCACACAATGGTTGTGTAACCCTGGATAGGTTGCTTAAACTATCAGTGGTTGTTCAGTTGTTCCTGACTCTTCATGATCTGACAGACAATAGCACACTAGTGCTGTCCTTGGGGTTTTCTTGACAAAGATACAAAAGGGGTTTGCCAGTTCCTTCTCCAGCTCATTTTACAGATAAGGAAACTGAGGCAAACAGGGTAAAGTAACTTGTCCAGGGTCACACAGCTAGTAAGTGTCTGAGGTTGGAAGTAAACTCAGGTATTCCTGACTTCAAGCCAAATGCTCTATCCACTGAGCCACTGAGCTGCCTCCTAATATCTCAGTGCTCCCAGGTAACTCTCAAAGCCCATAGTTTGCAAAAAGAATTTTCCTGCTTTTATGGGAGAGGGGAGTTTTTTCACCTGAGTTCACTATATCAATGAAATCATAGTGTAAAACATACAAAAATTCTAAAATGATAACTTGCTTTGGAAATGAAAAGGCCAAAGAGCCTTCTATTTATCAAACAACAGGAATGTATTTTCATAGGAGGGAATGATTAACTATTTCCAATGAATTATTAAAATCTACTTGATAGTAATTTCTTTTTACTCTACAAACTATCTCTGTTAACTTTGACTCAGAGAATTCTGTGATAGCTATATTAGTTCCTACTAAGATATAAATGCATAGCCAGGCTAAATCTGCAGTCCATTTTTTACATATTGAAATAATAAGAACACTTCAGCTTTTCAAATTAAACAGAATTGTTATTGTTATTCAATATATCTATCTAAATCTGGGGTTCTTAACTATTTTTTTTGGTCATGAACCCTTTTGGCAGGCTGGTGAAGCATATAGACCTCTCCTCAGAATAATGTTTTTTAAAATGCATAAGATAAAATATATGATTATGGAGGAAACTAGTTATATTGAAATATAATCATCAAAATATTTTTAAAAAGTAGTAGTTCAGGGATCTTAGGTTAGGATTCTGTGACTAAGAGAGATCACTGGATTGTGGATTTGAAAATGGAGTCATATTCTAGTAGAACATACTTGTTTTATAAATGAGGAGACTGAGACCTGGAAAGATTCACACAGCAAAGAGAGTCAAGATTTTAACCCAGGCTTTGGGACTGCAAATCCAGGTGCCCTAAACATTGTCTGCTTACCTAGCCCTGGTCTGATTACCATATCAGGCAGGGAACCCCACTCTGTGGTCAAAACACAAAGAAATATACAAAAGCATCTGCAAAGATGCTTCCACTCACCATTGGCACATGGAATTTGCACACACTTATAGACAACACAAAATCCAGTCGACCTGAAAGACGAACTGCTCTTGTTGCAAGGAAACTCAACAGGTATTGCATCCAAATAGCAGCCCTGAGTGAAACAAGGCTGGCAAATGAAGGCCAGCTTACTGAAGTTGGAGCTGGATACACATTTTTTTCTGGAGTGGGAGCAGTGAAGCTGGCGTGGGTTTTGCAATGGTTGTTGTCCTTTGTCTTCAAAGAGGACCAAAATGACATCACCATTGTAAAGTGAAATTTCAGTGTGTCCAACTGTGGCTGTTCAAACCAATACAAGCCTGGAATGCTTTACCATAGGTTGGGCACAAATAGTCCATTTGAATATTTAGGGTGGATATCCCAAATTTGAGCATCCTGCATTTACTTTGTGCTGTCTCAATTCTGCTTTGCTCAAAAAGCACAGCACCTTGTCTTATGTGGGTAAGCCATGCTGAGTGGTCCTGTGCCAGTATCTCCCCTGTTGCACAGTCAAATCCAAAGTTCTTGAGGGAGACCTTGAGAGTGTCCTTGTATTGCTTCCTCTGGCCACCATGTGATCACCTGCCCCATGCAAGTTCTCCATAAAATAGTCTTTTTGGCAAGCATACATTTTGCATTTGAACAATGTGACCAGCCCATTGGAGTTGCGCTCTCTGAAGCATAGTTTGAATACTTGGCAGTTCAGCTCGAGCAAGAACTTTAGTGTCTGGTACCTTATCCTGCCAGGTGATCCTCAGAATCTTCCTAAGACAGTTCAAATGGAAGTGATTCAGTTTCCTGGCATGGCACTGATAGAATGTCCATGTTGCACAAGCATATAACAATGAGGTCAGCACAATGGCTCTATAGACCTTCAGTTTGGTAGTCAGTCTAATACCTCTTCTCTCCCAAACCTTTTTTCAGAGCCTCCCAAACACTGAGCTAGCTCTGGCAATGTGTGCATCAACCTCATTATTAATGTGTACATCCCTGGAAAGTACACTACCAAGGTAAGTGAACTTATCCACAGCATTCAAAACTTCTCCATTTGTTGTAACCGATGGTTCCACATATGGATGGTGTGGTGGTGGCTGATGGAGCACCTGTGTTTTCTTGGTGTTAATTATTAGGCCAAATTAGCATAGGCAGCAGAGAATTGATCCATACTTTGTTGCATCTCAGCTTCAGAGGCTGCATTGAGTGCACAATCATCTGCAAACAGAAAATCATGCACCAACACTCCCTCCACTTTGGTCTTGGCTTGTAGCTTTTTCAAATTGAAGAACTTACCATCAGTATGGTAGTTGACCTTGATACCGTGTTCATTCTCATTGAAAGCATTTGTCAACATGGCTGAAAACATCATGCTAAAAAGCATGGGAACAAGCACACAGCCAGGTTTCACTCCATTGGTGACTGGGACATGGGCAAACATGCCATCATGAAATTGACATACAGTAATGATGAACTTCTCCAAGAAATCAAATTTGGACATAATTTCCCATAAGCCCTCATGACTAACAGTGTCAAAGGCCTTGGTCAGATCTACAAATGTTATGTGCAGACCTCTGTTCTGCTCCTGGCATTTCTCCTGGAGTTGTCAAGCAGCAAACACCATATCAACTGTTCCTCTGCCCTTTCTGAAACCACACTGGCTCTCAGGTATATGACCATCTTTCAGGTGAAAGATTAGCCTATTAAGGAGGACTTTAGCAAGAATTTTGCCAGCAGTGACTAAGAGAGAGATCCCCCTGTGATTGTTGCAGGACAACCTATTCCCTTTACCTTTATGGAGATGGACAATGGGGGCATCCTTGAACTCTTAGGGGATAACCTCCTCTTGCCATATAACCTGAAAAATTTCAGTCAGCTTTTGTATGAGCAATGGTCCACCTACCTTGTAAATCTCAGTAGAATCAGGACCAGGTGCTTTGCCACATGAAAGCAGCCTAATGGCCCTGAAAACTTCTTCTTCAGTTGGAAGTTCAACTAAGAACAGACTGACTTCAACCTGAGGTAAATGGTCAAGGGCCTCAGCATTGATTGATGATGGTCTGTTGAGAACAATGTGCAAGTGTTCAACTCATCTTTCTAGGATCATGTTCTTATCACTAATCAATGTGACTCCATCAGCACTGAGTAGTTGTGATGCACCATAGGCTTTTAGTACATAAATAGCTTTCAGGGATTCATAAAAGCACTTTGGCTCATTACTATCAGCATAAAACTGAATTTCATCTGCCTTCTTACTGAGCCAGGAATCCTGCATCTCTCTAAGCTTTGCTTGTAGTTTGCTTTCGATGGAATTAAATTCTGCCTTCTTAGAGGTGAATGAACAATCTTGCTGGTAAATCCTGTGGAGTTCTTGTTTTTCCTTTAGCAGCTTCTGAATATCCTCATCTTTTTCATCAAACCAGTCTTGGTGTTTGCAAGTGTTTTGCAATATTTTAATCAAGGATGTCCTCAGTATGTGTATAGATGACAGAATCAGAATCTAAGAATTGGAAGAGATCTTAGAGACTGCCTCATTGATCTTTTTACCTGAGCAAGAATCCCTTCTACATCTTAGCCAAGAAGTGGTTTCCAGCTTTTGATGAAGGGAAGTAGAAACAACTACCTCCTGACGCATCTCTGATTGTTCATAAACATTTTCAAACAGCTAGCTGAAATGTGCTTGCACCTACTGCTCCCAAATGGGGCCAGGCAGAACAAATTTAATCCCTATTCATATGCTAGCCCTTCAAATTAAATTTCCCCATTACCACAGAAGTATTTTCTTCTGCAGAGAAAATGTATACATTTTTCTTTTCAAAGTTCCTTATATGCGTACCATATCATGGTCCTGCTCTAACCTCCATCTTCAACTTAGGATTCCAGCACCTACCTTGTGTACCTGGGCTTCTGATTGGTGAGACTTCCCCATTTATAGTTCAACTCAGACAACCAAGCCTGCTCTTCCGGTCATTTTTGTGTCTTATAACTGAGCACTCTCACCCCACCCTCTTAAGCTCTGAAAACAATAATGAAATCAACATTAACATTCTTGGAAAAGTCACATCAATCAATTGTTCTATGACTCAGTTCCTCATTCCTGTGATTTCCCCAACCAAAATAACCCTCCCAAGTCACCACTCCCCTAGCATGTAAGTTTTATGATAATCAGGAGTATCTTGCTTTTTGTATTTGTATTTCCAGCACTTCTTGCCTGGTACAGAGTAAGCATTTAATAAAAGCTATTTTCATTTATTTCATTTATTAATTCTTCATCATCATCTGAATTCTATCCAGTTTTTCAGTGTCCTTCCTGAACTGTGGCACTGAGAAGTGAATACAAAATTTGTTATGTGTTCTGGGACCATCTCACATCTCATTCTGGACATTATGCCTCTCCTAATACACTGTAACATAGCATGAACTTTTTTTTGGTAGTCATATCATGCTTTATTATGTTGAGTTTGCAGTAAATTAAGCTCTCTCAGACCATTTTCAGATGAATTAGTATCTATCTACATCTCTTCCATCTGTCCCCAAGAAAACAGAGGAATATCCCCAAATAGTTATTACATTATGTCCATATAATGCTAAAAAATGACAAGAAGGTATCAAGCATATTGGGTGGGATCTCTTTGGAGGATTAATGGGAAGAAAACAACAAGAAATGAACAGGGTAAGTCCCAAATCACTGGAGAGAGCACCCACATAGATTAAATCACAGACCCATATAACTACTCAAATAAGGTCCAGAAAAAGAGAAAGGAAATGGGTAACAAAGAGTGGAGAGAGTATAAGAGGATATGATAGAGGAAAATGCATAATTAACAGCCATAAGGATGAACTTGCACATAAAATAGTATAGCAATATGGATTAGAAAGTAGAATCTAACAATATCTTGCTTATAAGAAACACATTTAATACATAAAACCTCATCCAGGGTTCAAATTAGGAGCTGAAATAGAATTTATTATACTAATTTATACATGTTTCTCCCCCTTTAGAATGTAAGTTCCTTTAGGTCAGGGTCTGTTTTGGAATTTTCATTGTATTCCTTTTTTTTTTTTAATTTAACTTTTAACATTTATTTTCACACAATTTTGGGTTACAAATTTTCTCCCCTTTTATCCCCTCCCCCCCCCCCAAACCCGAGCTTTCTGATTGCCCCTGTGACCTATCTGCTCTCTCCTCTATCCTCCCTCCCTGCCCTTGTCTCCGTCTTCTCTTGTGTCCTGTAGGGCCAGATACCTTTCTTGACCCCTTAACCTGTATTTCTTGTTACCCAGTGGTAAGAACATTACATTTGGTCCTAACACTTTGAGTTCCAACCTCCTTAGCTCCCTCCCTCTCCACCCCTTCCCCTTGGAAGACAGGCAATTCAATATAGGCCATATCTGTTTAGTTTTGCAAATGATTTCCATACTAGTTGTGTTGTATAGGACTAATTATATTTCCCTCCATCCTATCCTGTCCCCCTTTACTTCTATTTTCTTATGGTCCTTTCCCTCCCCATGAGTGTCAACCTTGTATTGCATTTTCCTCCCCATGCCCTCCCCTCCATCCTCCCCCCCACCCTGCTTGTGCCCCTGTCCCCCACTCTCCTGTATTATGAGATAGGTTTTGCTATCAAAATGAGTGTGCATTATATTCTTTCCTTTAGTGGAATGTGATGAGAGTAGACCTCATGTTTTTCTCTTGCCTCCCCTCTTTATCTCACCACTAATAAGTCTTTTGCTTGCCTCTTTTATGAGAGATAATTTGCCCCATATAACTTCTCCCTTTCTCCTCCCAATATTTCTCTCTCACTGCTTGATTTCATTTTTTTTTTTTAAGATTTGATCCCATCCTCTTCAATTCACTCTGTGCACTCTGTCTCTATGTATGTGTGCGTGTGTGCATGTGTGTGTGTGTGTACTCCCACCCAGTACCCAGATACTGAAATGTTTCAAGAGTTACAAATATTGTCTTTCCATGTAGGAATGTAAACAGTTCAACTTTAGTAAGTCCCTTATGACTTCTCTTTGCTGTTCACCTTTTCATGGTTCTTCTTCATTCTTGTGTTAGAAAGTCAAATTTTCTTTCCAGCTCTGGTCTTTTCATCAGGAAAATTTGAAAGTCCTCTATTTCATTGAAAGACCATTTTTTCTCCTGAAGTATTATACTCAGTTTTGCTGGGTAGGTGATTCTTGGCTTCAGTCCTAGTTCCTTTGACTTCTGGAATATCCTATTCCATTCCCTTCTATCCCTCAGTGTAGAAGGTGCCAGATCTTGTGCTATCCTGATTGTATTTCCACAATACTTGAATTGTTTCTTTCTAGCTGCTTGCAATATTTTCTCTTTCACCTGGGAATTCTGGATTTTGGCCACAATGTTCCTAGGAGTTTCTCTTTTTGGATCTCTTTCGTGCGGTGTTCTGCGGATTCCTTGAATATTTATTTTGCCTTCTGGTTCTAGAATCTCAGGGCAGTTTTCCTTGATAATTTCATGGAAGATGATGTCTAGGCTCTTGTTTTGATCATGGTTTTCAGGTAGTCCCAGAATTTTTACATTGTCTCTCCTGATTCTATTTTCTAGGTCAGTTGTTTTTCCAATAAGATATTTCACATTATCTTCCATTTTTCGAATCTGCGCGGTATGTTCTGAGATATCTGTCTTTCTCATAAAGTCCTTAGCGTCCATCCGTACCATTCCAGATTTGAAAGATCTATTTTCTTCAGTGAGATTTTGAATCTCCTTTTCCATTTGGTTAATTCTGCATTTGAAAGCATTCTTCTCCTCATTGGCCCCTTGCACCTCCCTTGCCAGCTGAGTTAGGCTAGTTCTCAAGGTGCCAATTTCTTCAAGATTTTTTTGGTTCTCCTTTAGCAGGGAGCTGATCTGTTTTTCATGCTTCTCCCTCATCTCTCTCATTTCCCTTCCCAGTCTTTCCTCCACCTCTCTAACCTGATTTTCAAAATTCCTCTTGAGCTCTTCCATGGCCTGAGCCCATTGGGTGGGCTGGGACACAGAATCCTCGATTTCTGTCTTTGCCTGATGGCAAGCATTGTTCCTCCCCATCAGAAAGGAAGGGAGGAAGTGTCTTTTCTCCGATAAAGTACACTTCAATAGTTTTATTTCTTTTCCCTTTTCTTGGCATTTTCTCCAACCAGTGGCCTGACCTCTGAATGTTCTCCTCACACCCACCTCGCCTCCTGGTCCTCCCAGCCAGTGTTTGGGGACTGAGATTCAAATGCTGCTTCCCGCCTTAGAGTTTTTGGCGGGGGCAGGGCTGCTATTCAGTGTTAAATTAAGTTCAGGTGCTGAGGTCAGGGGCAGGGCCGCCTCTCTGGCTTGGTTCCCTCAGGGGGTTTATGCACAGACCTTCCACAATGGATCCAGGCTCCCGCCTGTTTGGGGAGCCCCTGTCTGCAGCCGCCTCTCAGCTTCCATCTCCTGGGGGGGCCCGAGCCATGGGAGCACCCCACTCCCCTCTCAATCCGCCAAAGAGACTCTCTCACCTACCCCCGTCAGTCACCTGTTGGTGGGGGGGTTTGTGCCGCCGCTGAAGATCCCGTCTCTGGAGCCCTCCCAGATCCGTGCCTCTCAGAGCCGCGGCCGCCGCCGCCACCGCCACAGGTCCGGGCTGGGCTCCGCGTCTGCAGCGCGACAAACCTTTTGCGAGAGGTTTGCAGGTCCCTCTGTGGGTGGGGGGACCCGCGTGGCCGCTGGAGATCCCGTCCCCGTAGCCCTCTCGGATCTCTTCCCCTCGGTGTCGTGGCTGCGGGGGGCTGCACTCTGCTCCCCGTCCCGGCGCCCAGTCCATGGCGCGAAGGACCCCCCACGAGAGGTTTGCGGGTCTCTCCGGAGCAGAAATCTCCCTCGCTCCAGTACTCCGTGGTCTCTGGTTGCAGAATTCGCCCTGGCTTCGTCCCCTCTAGCTGCTCTGTGGTTTGTGGGCTCGGAGCTATGTGTATGTGCGTCTTTCTACTTCGCCATCTTGGCTCCGCCCCCCCATTGTATTCCTAATGCTTACCACAATGCCTAGCACCTAGGACATACTTTGTAAATGACTGATTATTCAGATAACTCAACAACCAAACAACAAATATTTATTAATTGTATGACTTCCTATATTATCCAAAAAGGGAATGTGGCTGCCCAGTGTTTAGAACAAATAGATGATTAAAAAATGTAGATTTTTAAAGTCATTTTCATAACAACAGATTTATTGTAGATTGTGAATTGCATGAAATAAACCCTTTTTGCCCTTTTAAAAACATTTACTAGGCACTCGCTATATACTAATTACTATACTCCCTGCCAGTGACATAAGTAAAATAAATGAAACAATCCTTACAAAGAGCTTGCTTTCTAAACATGATCTCAGACAAAACAGCATTAAAAATATAACCATATGAAAAATGCTCTAAATCACTATTGATTGGAGAAATGCAAGTTAAAATAATTCTGAGGTACTATCTCATACCTTTTAGGTTGGCTAATAAGAGAGAAAAGGAAAATGATAAATGGTGGAGAGTATATGGGGAAAATGAGACATTAATGCAACCTGATGGAGTTGTGAACTGATTCAACCATTCTATAGAACGGAACCATGCTCAAAGGGTTATAAAACCATGCATACCCTCTAATCTAGCAATAGCACTACTAGGTCTGTACCCCAAAATAGATAAAAAACAAAAAGGAAAAAGACCTATATGTACAAAAATAGCTACAGCAACTCTTTTCTGGTGGCAAAGAATTGGAATTTGAGGGAATGCCCATCAACTGGGGAATGGCTGAACCAATTGTGATATGTGATCATGATAGAATACTATTGTGCTATAAGAAATGACAAATAGGATGCCCTCAGAAAAACCTGGAAAGTCTTACGTGGGCTGATGTAAAGTGAAATGTACTATGTACAAAGTAACATCAATATTGTGTGATGATCAGTTGTGAATGACTTAGCTATTCTCAGCGATACAATGATCCAAGACAACTCTAAAGGATTTGTGATGAAAAATGCTATTTATCCCCAAAGAAAAAACTTATGGTCCTGAATACAGATTGAAGCATGCTTTTTTTCACTTTATTTTTCCTGAAGGGTTTTTTTTTTTTTGGTCTGTTTTCCTTCATGACATGACTATTATGGAAATGTTTTACATGACTATATCACCTATACTGAATTGTTTGCCTTCTCAATGAGGGGGTTGGGGAGGGAGAGAATTTGGAGCTCAAAGTTTTAAAAACAAATATTAAAAATTATTTTTACATGTAACTAGGGAAAAATAAAATACTAAATAAATTTAAACAAAAAACAGAGATAGCTAAAATATATTTTTAAAAAGGAAACTACATTATGCCATAGATAATTAATTGCAGGTACCACAGATAATTTCATAATGTTAGTACTTAATATATATGCACTAAATAGCATGTTAAAAGGAAAACTTATTTGAATTAGGAAAAATAGATATCAAAACCATACAAGTTGGAGACCTGATTCCCTTTGAAACTCAGGAAAAACTAAGAAAAAATATAAAGAAAGGATCTGAATAGAATTTAAGAAAAGTTGGATATGATAGTTCTCTAATGATTACTTAATGGTAATAGAAATGAATATACATATCTCTCCAATACACATAGTACCGTTACAAAATATCCTTTACTCACTATATTGTAATAAAAATAATAATCAATAAAAAAAGCTTTGAAGAAAGGATTCAAGCAGCAATACTTCTATCAAAGATGGCTGGCTGACTACAGGTACATCATTTAGCACCTATTCCAGCAAAAATCTAAAATTTAAACCACATCAAATAATAATCCAGAAATCTCATGAGAAAATACAGAAAATATCCTTGTCCACCCAAAAATGCATGAAAAAAAGACAGAAGCCTATGAATAATAGCAATAGTAAATTGAATAATAGCAGAGTGGCCACCAAGTCTTACTGTCAGACTTATTCTTCCCTGGCTTGGGAGAAAAATGAGGCTCATGATATCTTAGACTACAGCTTCTGTCACTTAGAATCATTAGTATCATTTGGAAAGGCAGCATGATATGGTAAACAGAGAATGCTGCACTCAGAGACAGGAAGATTTGGGTTCCAGTCCAGTCTCTGACACACACAGGCTGTGAGATACTGGGGGGAAAATCACTTTAACTTCTCATTGCCTCTGGCAACCTTCTAACAGTACAAATGACTGAAAAGATCCAGGTCTACAATGGTAAAGAGAAAGTTTCTTCACTGGGAGTTCCCTACAAATATGAAGTCATAGATCTGGGTTTGGTTTTTTTTTTTTTTTAAAGGACTACTTATTCAACTACTTGGAAGCAACAGCTGCTATAGACTTTCATAATCTGGTAAGAACATGGAGTAACACTTGTACCTTTCAAAGTTTGCCAAAAACCATATTTTCTAACAGCAACATGACATTGGGTCACAGAGGGCCACTCTTATGAAATGTTACCATTACAGTCTTTTAAAAAGCTATTTCTCTGGGACAAGAATTCACACAAAGTAGCCTGGAGTATTTAAATTTTTAGAATACATCTCCTACCCATTTCTTTTAAATTTCTAAATATCGTTCTTTAAAAAACAAATTTCAGATTTGAATACCAAACATCTCTCTTTTCTCTCCAATCTATTCTTGCTTCCCACAGCTAACAATGTCACCCACCCCAATCCCCAACTAAAGAAAAAATTCAATTGCTCTCTATTGCCTCTACACCAAAATACAAAATCCTGGCATTTAAAACCCTCCCCCAAATCTGGTTCCTATTTACCTTTCCAGTTTCCAATCAAATTAGTCTCTGCTTAAATAGCCTTACTGGGAATGTGCTCCCTCCTAATTTCTGCCTACTATAATCCTTAATTTCTTTACAGCACAGTTCTTATCTCAGCTCCTCCTTGAAACCTTTTCTGATGACCCCAGCTCTTTGTCCTTGCAACTATTTTGTAGTCACTCATCCAGATGCTCATGCTATATTGTCCCAAAAGAATCTACAAGGAAGGGAAGAGCTGGTTTCATTTTTTACTTTGGATCCTCGGTATATAGCAGAGTGTCTCAAATATAGTAGTAGGTACATGCCACATATTTGTTGAATTGAAGTGAATATAGGTTCTAGTCATCATTTTGCCACTGTGTCACCTCAGGCAAATCACTTCTACTGTTTAGAATTTTATTTTCTCATCTGTACAAATAGTGTTGGATTAGTTTATATCTACAGTCACTTCCATTGCTAAAATCCTAGGAATTATTGAATACAGACTAAACATGTGGCATTAGCTACGATAGATTCTAGGCAGGGAAGGACTAAACCTATGATTTCATTGCTATATTTCATTGCTATAGATACACTTTGCTATATACTAAAGTGAGGGAAAACACCCTCTACCCATTCAGGCCAGGATCTTTCCTGCAACAACCACTCTTAGAGCTACCCAGGGCTTGGGAGAACCAAACCCAGCTCCTTGTGCCTCTCAAGTCCCTTCTCTAGACTAAATGCTGCATTTCCTCTTGAGGTTTCTGACAATTTTTTTAGGTAATTGACATCACTGAAGTAATCTTATAATTTCATGGACTAATACAAAAAGTTGCTTGGTTCTTCTAGGTAACCTTAAATTCTGGCTCTTCCAGTGCTTCTAACAACATTGTACAATGGATTAAAAAGCTTGATTGAAAGTTAGAAAGATTGGTTTTAAAGGCCCACCTCTGATACATTGTATCATCCTAGGCAAGTCATATAACCTCTCAGTTTCCTAAGCAACTCTAAAACTTTTAAGTTGCAGAGTGCTGATTTGCACTGGGAAAGGGAGTTTCCTCATCTGGAGCTCCCCAGTGAAATCATATGTCCAGTTCCTACCATTTATTAAGTTTAGAGAAAAACAAATGTACAATTAGAAAATATTATATAACAAAAAAGGAAAAGACATAGTCCCTTTAAAAAAATACAGCCTCAAATATACAGTCTCTCCAAATGTCTTAAGGAAAGATTTGATACTAACAAAAATGCCAAATTACATCCACATCAAAACTTTAAAACTTTCTTGGCAAGCTATAAGGATTTAGGTAGAACATTTAGAACACTTGCCTATGTTCTCTTGTCATTTCACTTGTTTCTGTACCTCCTGTTTTATTTGATGGAATAAATGCAACAGTAAAATAACAAAGATATTTTCATAACATTTCCAATCATCAGACTCAAGGAGTGCCAGAAATACTAACAAAATGCTTTGTCTTGGGAGATTTTTTTCTGGCAGGAGTATAAGATGTTAAGTTTCAACGAAGTCCTAAATAAGAATCTAAACAGCTGAATGATTACCTGAAATCCACTTTCAGATACTAATTCTGCAAATCTGTCGGAAACGTATTTAAAAAAAATAAACCTATTTGGTTCTGGATGAAAGCAAAGATTTAATCTGCAGAAAACAGTCTGTGTTTTGCATTCTGTGTTCCCTCACTCTGAACTCTTAGAGTGTTGCTTTCATAGTTATTTATCCAAGAAACAACTGAATTGAGTTCAATAAACATCTAAGGAATTAAAAGGAAGGCACTGTGCTACAGGGAAAGACATCTTCATTTCAAAAAGCTGAAAATGAACATCCTTAAAAACTGTTTCAATACATTAAATATGCAGGGCTGAAGACAATCATTTTTTAAGTAATCTTTTGCCCTGGACAGTTTTTAATTTGACTAAATAAAGAAAATTACATTCACTTTAGCTCTTCTCTCTCTCTCTCTCTCTCTCTCTCTCCCTCTTCACTCCTTCTCTCTCCTCCCTCCCTCTTTTTGTCTTTCTGTCTGTGTCTGTCTCTTTCCCACCCCTTTGTTCTTAGACAAATAAGCACCAAAACTTATATCAGCTCAACCAAAATAGCTTCTTTTACATAAGTAATCTACTACAGTTGTATTTTTGGCAATTAAAAGCACTCTTGCATTTACTTCTATATTTTCAAGGATTTTCAATTCAAGAAAAATTGATATTTTCCTGCTCAGATCATGCATTAATCTGACCTTCTTTTCTTACAACACTGTCCCCTTTGAAGCACACATCTATTTGAAAACAGAGGACACACACACACACACACACACACACACACACACACACACACACATCCTGTGCATACACATGTCCCTAAGTGAAAGGGAGACAACTTATCTTTGCCTTCAAAATGTTTCAGAAAAGAAGACATAGGGAAGGAGTTGGGGGTGGAAGAAGGAGAGAAAAGAAGAGAGAGAGAAACAGATGGTCCAATGAAAGAGGACATCACCCCTCTCCTTTTGCCTTGTCCTTGGCTCAGGCTTGCACCATAGTTATATTTTTATAACTACATTTGTACTATCAAAGTCACCAGACAAGTTCTGTGGGTTCCAACTGGTTTTCAAAGACATCAAGTAGTGTTACTTGTGCCCACTGAGAAAACTTTCCTCTTCTCCCAAGAAGCAGAGAGTAAAGGACGTAGGTCTACTTCAGGTTTGGTCAGGTTCAACAGAGATAAATTTCGTCCAAGATTCAGATGCAGTTCCTTTATCTCCTCTCTTAATGACATTTACCATTCCCTCCTTTCAAGGCAAACCACTTTGTTCCTGTATTAGCAAACACACTAGCACACAGAGTGGGCTACTAGCACAGGTTCTTTGATCTGCTTTTCTAAAGGAAAGACAACTTTAAAAGGGTCAACAATCTTACTTTAATTACAAATAAGTAGAAAAAAATGAGTATAAAAAATACAAGCAGAGAAATTAGCACAGAGATTCAACAGACAGGGCTCCAACTGTCTGAACAAAGTAATATGACCACCTACATACACCATCAGATCAGAAGAGCACCAACATCTGAGTAGTAGGATGGCTTTTAACACATGGCTACTCAGAGTCCTGTCCAGGCAAGCAAAAGGTCCCTTTCATGAGTGAGTCCCCAAAGCAAAATACCAACCACTCAGTAAATATAGTTTTCAATTAATAGACTTAGAGCCCATAGGCATCACAATCCACATGACTCAGTACAGCTGTGAATTATCCTTCGGATGTTTTTAATTTAGCCTGAGCCTAGGAAACTAAACTCCAGGGGAAAAAAATCCCACTTTGCTTACACTTAGAGTTCCCAATGGTCAACTCATTCCTTTATACCTCCAGCAAACATGTATTAAACATCTCCTATATGAATGATATTCTACTAAGTTCTTAGGGAGCAAAGAATAATATGAAATTCCCAAGGGCTGATTGAAGTAAAATAGCTATGTCCATTTATTATTAATAATCTATCATGTTTAAACCAAAATTGGCAACCAATAGCACTTACCCTAGGAAATGGCTTTTCCAAACACCATAGAAGCATTTCTAGTAAGCATGCTAAATTTAGATAAGTACCTGAGTCTTTTCACCTTCTAATTTCTTGGCTAAGTCATTTTCCACTTTTCATAGACATCCTCTGAAAAGTGGACCTTTTCTACCTGCTCATCCCAGGTCAAAGGGTGATTCTGAGGCTCAAACAAGAAAACAGAGGTTCTCCATCAGCTAGCACTAGGAGTCACTGGTCATAGCCAATGGAGAAATTTTGAATGCCATGGATAAATTCACTTACCTTGGCATCACAATTTCTAGAGATGTACACATAGCTGAAGAGTTTGATGCACACATTGCCAGAACTAACTCAGTGTTTGAGAGGCTTTGAAGGGAAATGTGGGAGAGAAGAAGTAGGCTGTCTACCAAAGGTCTATGGAGCAGTTGTGCTGACCTCATTGTTGTATGACTGTGAAACCTGGACAGTCTACCAGTGCCATGCCAGGAAACTAAATCACTTCCATTTGAATTGTCTTAAGAAGATCCTAAAGATCACCTGGCAAGATAAAGTGCTGGACACAGGTCTCTTCTTGAGCTGAACTGCCAAGCATTCAAACTCTATTGCACAGAGAGCAAGTCTGACAGGCTGGCCACATTATTCAAATGCCAAATGCATGCTTGCTTAAAAGACTATTTTACAGAGATCTCATACAAGGCAAGAGTTCATATGGAAGTAAGCAGAAGTGATACAACTTCTCAACTCTCAACATCTCTGTGAAGAACCTTGGAACTGATTCTAAGATGTGAGACACCAGTACAGAGCTGCCTGAATCAAAGATGGTGTTATGCTCTATGAATAAAGCAGAATTGCAGTAGTTCAAAAAATTTGTGAGATGCATACATTTAGAAACATATCCATTCCAAATGTTCACATAGACTACTTGTGCCTGACCTGTGGTAGAGCCTTCTGAGCTCATCTGATCAGCCACACTCAGAGGTACTGTACAATGACCCCAACTTAGTGATGTCATTTTGGCCCTCTTCAAGTAGGAAGAACCACCAGTTATACTATTAAGTGATTCTTATATGTGTTCCTCAATATTACTGCATTGTTCAAAGTCACTCAAAAGCTACAGGGTTTATGGGGAAAATGAGGTTTGTTATATAACACTCAAAAACTTTATCAGTAACACATAAAAAAAGGAACTTGAGAAAAACTATAGCACAGTTTTATATGTGTTAAATGGTTAAGAAATACATAAATACTATAATAAATAATGGCAGTTTCTGGGGGTAGGAGCTGCTCCACCTGTGCTCTGTTCCCATAGGCAGTGGAGAGAAAAGAGACATAACTTTAAAGGACGGGAGTAGGTTATATCCTTGGCCACAGAGAAAGGTGGGGGAGAGTGTGCAGATATGGACCAGCATCCCTCCACCCACAGTTCCTACCACTCCAGAAGATATATAATATCATACTTTATCTTGAAAAAGATCTGGTTTGCTTGCGTCAGAAAGGTTGCAGGTTGTAAGTTTTTGTTAAGACCTGCTGTTTTCTATGTACTCTTGCTCATCCCACACAGAACCGTCAGAAGCAAATTCAAAATCGGTGTTATACTCAAATTGTTGCCTAACATATCGATCACACTAGAACCAATTCACATTTGCAAAACAAGCATTATAGCAGGACTGACTGTATTTTTTACTGCCTCTCATAACCCAGTACATTCAGTGATAAATGTGGCACTTGATTATTTCATGAATGTTAGTTGTGTTGCCCCCAACTAGATTGTTCACTTCATGTAGAGTATAGTGCAAAAGGCTGTTGGACTTGGAGCCAAAGGATATGAGATGGGATCCCAGCTCTCAACTACTTGTATGACCACCAGCAAGTCATTTAACATCTCTGGTGTCAGTTTTCTCATCTGTAAAATGAAAAGGTTAGAATGCATAGTGGCTTATATCCTATCCACTATGACATCAAATTAAACAAGGGATGAAGAAAATATGGTGCTGTGAAAAGAATACTGTTGAACAACAACTCCTACTTAAAAAACATGTTGATACTTGCAAAGTATCAAAATATTTTATGGCATTTGATCTTTAGAACTCTCTGAGGTGGATGTGATTATTATCCCCATTTTGCAGATGAGAGATAAAGTGATTAGACCAGTGACAAATAAGTCGTGTTTGAAGGAAGATTTGAACTCAGGTCTTTCTAAATTCAGCACTCTTCATTATGTCATACTTAAGAAACAACCCGGATCTTGTCCTGACTGCCACTTATTAATTGTATTTCATTAGGTAGTCACTTAACGTTTCTGGATCTTGATTTCCTCTATTAAACAAAATGACTAAATGATGTCTAAAATCCCTTTCAGCCCTAAATTCTTTAGCACAATGACACTCCCTTTGCTGCCCAACTCTCTGCTGATCCAGAACGAAGGAACCAATCTAAAGGTTTAAATTAGTGTAATGGGAATTAAAAATATTCCCTGCCCGTTGATAGATCTCAGGTGGGGCTATTGAGGGAGACTTGATTAGGGGAGACTTGTTTCCTATAAAAGCCCAGACCTTTTGATGATTGCTGATGAGGCACTGGGTCACCAGGGGTAGTGCCCTCTGTCTCTGGAAAGAGTATATATACTCTGAGATGAGGTGTTGCTTCGGGGCTTAGTTTTTGGAAGAAGGTTCATGTGCCAGATGAGACTCTGGGCAGCTAGTTTAAGAAGTCCCCCAAATGAAAATTCAGACATTGATGCTTCTCTCTCTAGTAATGATGTATGTATTGCCTATGGTCAGACAGTTGGAAACCCTGTCTGTTGGTCTTGCTTGCATTTTCTCTGTTGCTATATCGGTTTGATTACAGTGACTGTGACCCCTCAAAAGTTGCTTTCCTTTTAGAAAAGCAGATCTGTGTATACTGGGGTCCTTACTGCTACAATGAATAGCCTATTGTTTTTATCAATTCCTTAAGCTACACCAGAAAAATTCCCAACTGAGATTATTACAAAAGAAATACAACTTCTTTGTATATACGAGTATAACTTTTTTTTAAAGTGTCAAAATACCCATTTAGTCATTTGGTGTGAGGTAGATCATGCTAACCACTAACTTGATTCTATTTACCAAAAAGGAAAAGGTTCTGAGAAGTCTTGCACTTGTCATGGTGGTTATGTATTCCACCCTAGTCTAGAGGAAGTGCCAAGCTTTTTGTAGTCTTCAGTGAGTTGGGTGTCCTCTATTTCCCAGTTTTATCACTCGCTAACTGGCCATATTTGTCTAAGGGGTGTGGTTCATGTGAGGTTTACCCAATATCAAACCTTCTCATTAATTCTGCTGTATCTACCTAAATCTTAGTAGTATGACTATAATGGTAGCATCGTTCCCTCATGCCAACCGAAATAGATACCTGGATACTGTATAAAGCATTTTACTTTTTCATGTAGAATACAATATACAACACATAATAGTATATCTGCTATAAGGTTGTGTGGCTGCAGTTTCTTTTAATGCCAGGCTTCCCCCAACCAATATAAAAGCACTCTTTGAATCCTGAAGTTCTAAGAAATACTGTCCAGTTGCCTTAGCCCCATTACAACCAGTCCTGCTTCCAGGGGCAAAGGAATGTAACTCAAGTGGCACCCACTTATTGGCATCCAATTGAACTAATTCTTAAATAATGGACTCGGGAATTATGGATTTGAGATTTGGCTCCCACTGAAAGGAAATTTGAGCATGAGCTCAAAGGAATCTCTGGTGTAGACAGGATTTATTGTGGTAATGCTTTTACAATTGGTATCCTTTTTCTGGTAGGGACCTCTGCCTGTATCTCATTAGGTCTAGCTTATTGTTAATGGAGCAGAGAGGGATGAACTCAAAGGCAAGTCTGGACAAGGAGATCCTGCCACACCTGGACTCTCTAATATCTAAACTGAAACACCTGTGACACTTCTGCCTTGTTGGTGGGTGGTAACGTGGATAGAGGGAAGAGCCTAGAGTCAAGAAGACTCAGCTTCCTGAGTTCAAATCCAGTCTCAAACACTTGCTAGCTGTGTGACCCTGGGCAAGTCACTTAACCTTCTTTGACTCAGTTTCCTCATCTGTAAAATGAGCTGGAGAAGGAAATAGCAACCACTCTAGTATTTTTGCCAAGAAAACCCCAAATAGGATCACCAAGAGTGGATAAGACTGAAAAATAACTGACTATCCCTTTCCCTTATGCCACACACTCTCTTGCTGTCCTGCTCACAAGCAAAGCTTGTGTCTTTTACACAAAGGAGAAAGGACTGAACAACAAAAGAAGCACTATACCAATGATGCAAATACACAAATTATAGTATATATAATTGCAAGTGACCAGTCATTTTTTTAAAAAGTATTTTTGTTGTCAATTGTTTTCAGTTGCATCCAACTCTTTGTAACCCCATTCAGGATTTTCTTGGCAAAGATGCTGGAATTATTTGCCATTTCTTCCCCAGTTCATTTTACAGATGAGGAAACTGAGACAAGCAGGGTTAAGTGACTTGCCCAGGGTCACACAACTAGTATCTGAGGGCAGATTTGAACTCAGGTCTTCCTTGCTCCAAGCCAAGCACTCTATTCACCATACCACCTAGCTGGCCCTAAGGAAAAAAAAAGGATCAGGGATACAAATTCACATGATCCAGAATCTTGGGAGTAGCTTAAATTCCTCATAGCTAACCACAAATGAGGAGATACCCTAGGGACCAGAAGGATCTGCCTCACACATGTTTAGGTGGAATTCTTCCCAATACTTGGCTACCCCAAGTGAGGCTGGCAGAAGTATGAAGCAGGGAGTGGGGATGAGGTTTAAGGACAAAAGCACATGACAAGTTCAAAACAGTCTCACAAATGTCACAGTTGACACACATACTACTCCTCGTTGAACTGACAGAACTATCGCCTTCAACAAAACTGGTTCTAGCTAAAGGCCAGATCAACCAGCAGTTCGGATGTCATCCAACCAGTAATGTGATTGTCAGCACTGCATTGGCCATTCCACTACCATCACCCAACTACCCTCAAACTTTCTAGTAAGTTGTTAGTTACTCTGCAATTCTACAGGAAGGAAGCCTGTGTGCAGGTGGCAACACTATAGGTCTCCATCTCCAAAGCATAGAGTGCTCTGTCTCCACTGGTTCTTATGGGAGTTCATGTACCTTTATTTGGACCTGGGGCACAGGTACAGATTCAAGGGAACTAGGTCTTAAAGTTGTTATTTCAGGAGAATAGGGACTCCTGAGGGAGCTTTTCTCTTCCGTATGTCTATTGAACAAGGAAGGGAGTCAGGGAAAATAATCTAGTCAGGTTGCTAGGGATCAGAGATTCCTACCAAGAACTGGCTCCACATTAGTCTAATCAGACTTAAGGTTTGAACATGTAGGTAAGAGACCATGGCCTAATCTCCAGGTTTCTATTTTTAAGGAAGAATACCCAAGGAAGAAATGATAGTACCTACTTATTTGCAATACATAACAAGGTTTAAAAATTCTTGAAAGAGTTACAGTTGCAAAGGCAAGCATTTTTTTCTTCTATTTATTATGTCTTCTAAAAAACTCTTCTATTAATTATTTTAAGTCAATCAATTATTTACATGTCCATCACGAGATAACCTTCCTGATGTCACCGTCCTCTTCAAGAACGAAGGAGAAACATCAGCAACAACTGCCCCTTAACTGCTCTCACTGCCTCAAGTCTCTCCCACTTCAGCCTCTGAAGTGACTTTTCTTAAGCAAAGATGTCACTGTCCTACACAATAAATTCCAGCAACATCCTGTATCCTCTAGAACAGGGGCAGCTAGGTGGTTCAGTGAATAGAGTACCAGTACAGGAGCCAAGAGGACCTGAATTCAAATCTCACCTCAGACACTTGACACTCACTAGTTGTGTGACCTTGGGCAAGTCACTTAACCCCAATTGCCTCATCCTGAGTCATCTCCAGTCATCCTGATGAATATCTGGTCACTGGATTTAGATGACTCTGGAGGAGAAGTGAGATTGGTGACCTGCACAGCCCTCCCTCACTCAAAAAAACAAAGTCAAGTGCAAGTCATGTCATTATTTCTCTGATGGCATGGTCTTCTTCAGCAATGAAGGACGAACCCAGCTTCTAGAATTAAATAAAACCTTAACAGTCCTTCCTAATCTGGTCCCACCCTACCTCTTCAGTTTTGTTACATATTGCTCCTTTTCATAGACTTGACATTTCAACCAAATTGGCCTCTTCTGTTTCTTACATATGACAATGCCTCCTCCACCTCCATCTTCCATGCCTTTGCATCAGATGTCTAAAATACATTACATTCTCACTTGTATCTCAAAGAATCCCTCACTTCCTTCCAGATTCAGCTGGACTACTACCTTCTACATGAAGCCTTTCTTGGTGTCTCCAACTGCTACTCTCGTGACTCTCTAACAACCTTATATTTAACTACATATTTTTTTCAATTCCCATGTATTTATTTCATACTTATTCTGAATGTTTTATATCTAGCCACACATCTCTCTCGATAAAATGTAAGTTCCTTGAGAGCAAGCACTCTCAATTCACAACCACTCTCACACCACCCTAAAGGTTTGTGTTACCTGGCTTCCAACTAAGCCTGGGCATTTTTAGTGTTGCTGTGTTTCTGGAGGGAGACATGCATCTTAATTGCTGGAATGAATTCTGAAGCAACACTGCTTACCAACAGAAGGCTTGGAGTTAGTGTTCTTACAGACAGAAGTGAGTCCAGAGACTATTCTGGAGAGACACATAGAAAAGAAAGAAAGACTTTGGAAGCTGCAGACATGTAGGAGAAACAATCTCCTTAATATATTCCTGATAGACTTTGGAGACTTTTCCCCTGGGTGAGAGCAGGGCCTTTTCCACTAAAAAGCTCTTCTGCTCTTTTGTATTTTCTTATATATTCGAATCTACATAACTTCTCTTATTTCTGTTTACTGTTTATCTTGTAGAAATGAATTTATTCACTATTTGCTATTTGTGATGATCTTTTATTTAACTACTGTTTTGTGGGAAGGGAAAAAGCATTTATTAAGTACCCACTACGTGCCAGGTACTGGTAAGTACTTTACAAATATTATCTCATTTGATAGCTATGAATCTAGCCTGATGCCCTCCAATCACTCTGCCCTTCTCCTTCCCCCACTCAAGGTAGAAATTGTAGTCTCCGTTGGAGAGGGGTGATCAAGATTCCAGAGATCTATGCAGTCACTACAAGCTACATGTCTATACATTTAGACAATCCACATGGATATGAGTCTATATACTTTACATCTGTCTTTGTATCCACAATGTCTGGCATATAAAGCACTCAATAAATAAAATGCCTGTTTCATTGATTCATAAAGATATAATAATTATAATTATTATGAAAATAAGAAAGATTGAATGTTATAGTGGAAAGAACATGACCAAGACTCAGGAAATCTGGGCTTGGGCCCAACTCTACTGCCAGCTAGGTAGGTGACCCAGAGCCAGTCACTTTCTTCCTTTCTCTGGGATCCAGTTTCCTCATCTGTAAAACAATGGACTGAGAGATCATTATCTCTAATACCCCTAACAAATGTATAGCATATATTTTATGATCTATGATTAACTATCTGGTTAAAGTGGCTAAGGAAGGAGAGAGCATGGAACCAGATAATAATTTATATAAAGATGATTCTAGAGCACTGTTTTTACTCTGAGACTTTCAAAGAGCCACAATTTCATTTATATGGGTCATTGGATCATAGATTAAGACATAGAAGAGATCCAACAGTCACCTAGTCCAATCCTCTCATTACAGAGTTGAAGAACTGAGACCTAGATAGGTTAAGTGATTGCCTAAAGCCAGACAAGTAGTGACAGATCTAAGGTTCAAACCTGGATCATCTGATTTCAAAAACTGGCCTTCTATCAGCTTTCCACGCTGACTCCTAAAACTGATACAAGCTGTCATTCCTCCATATTTCGTGATCTGCTGTGGTCAAAAAATTAATTACCCTGCAGTCAACCTTCTGGTACTGAGTCTCTGAACTTAGACTGACTGATCCTCATATTTGACTATCACTGGGCCCATACTCAAAACCTTCCTACCTTAGTAGACACAGAGAAAGAGACAAAGTTAGAGAGATATGAAGATAGAGAAACATAAAGACACAGAAATATAAAGACAGAAAAATGGTGAGAGAGGGGAAGGAAGGAAGAGGGAGAGAGGGAGAGAAGAGGGAGAGAGGGGAGAGGAGAGAGAGAAACACATACACAAACATGAAGTTAGAGAAAGACAGAAACAGAATCAAAGATAAAGAGGAGAGAAGCCTGTCTGGCCATATGTCTGTGAGTCCAGTCTGAGAACAACAAACCCTTTAGAATACTTCTTTCAATACATACATCGTAAGTCAGTTGAATAAAAATAATGATCCTGCAGCTGCTCTCACTTAATGTTTGTGAGTTTCTTTTCTGTAGTTTAGTTTTTAAGTAGCTGAAAGGTAAATGCTTCATTTAGCATGAATTAGGATTAGATTTGGAGATTTGGATGTCTTCTGGTAGCAGAACGCACCTAAAAATCTAAGTGATTGTATTATATATTACTTGCGTTCCACAATTTAGGGAGGGAATCAATTATTTTTATAGTGTCACACTTGATACTTGAAACATCAAATATTTTTTGTTCAAGATTATTACATTAGGTTGTTTTGACTGTTGAACTCATTCAATCATAAGATAGTAGTTTGCTTAATCTGAAAATGTCTTCATTAAATTATATCATTCATTAAGCTTCTACTCTCATGAAAAAGCACTCAGTATTCCAAGAAAAGGCTCATTTCCTAGTCACTAAAAAAAATAAAACTAATTGACTTCTTAGATGATCCTCCTCCCTCTAGCCATGTTATTCCAGTCATACCATGCCACTATTGAATTAATCTTACCAGAGCATGACTTTCATCAGTCACTCTAGAAACTACAATTGATCTTTACTGATTATGAAATAAAGTTTCAAATTTCCCAGTCTGGTATAGCAGTTATGACCTTGTTTACTTCATACCTCTCTAATTATTAACTCATATTGAGGTTGCAGTACACAGGACAATAAGCTTCTATTATATATTATAATTATTTGTGTCCTATTCTCTATTAGACTATAAGCTTAATTAGGGCAGGAACTAAACTTTTATCTTCCCTAGCATCTGGTACAGTGATTTCTACATAGTAAGTGCATTTAAAAAATGGATGTTGAATTGAATTTACTTATCTAACCTTATGCTTGATTTTACTTATCTAACCCATTTATTTATCTAACCTTATGTCATTACCAACCTCAACATAAATAGTCCCCATGCTCCAGTCAAGGCATTCTTTTCACTATCCCATTCTATGTGACAGTGCTACTACTATCTGCCCCTCTCTGACATGAAGTCCACCTTCTCCATTTAATCAAATTTCAACCACCATACAAGTTTCATCTCTATAACATTTGTCTGCATGAAACAACATTATAGGTTAAATACAATTTCTTATTCTTCAAATTTTTAAATTACATTGTTTTCTTTTATTGTTTTATTCCATAAATTAAAAATAAATAATAAAATATTTTTTTAAAAATTACATCTAAAGGTACTAAGAAAATATGAAGATGTGATCACTCAACTGCCATCATGACCTTTAAGGAATCAGAACAAATAAGAAGTGTTGAGATATTGTATGTAGGCAAATAACTCAATTTTTAAAAGGATAGATTCCTGAAACTAAGAACAGAAAAACTTAATATCAATTCCCAGGAAGATTCTAGCTTGCATTATTAAATTAGTAATCTGTAAACACTTACAAAGAGATCATGAAAAGCCGCTAGAGTCTCAAGATACTCTCAAAGAGGAGAGGAAAACGTAAGCTTGGGGGGGGGGGGCAGAGTCAAACAAATAAAATATTAATTTTCTATGAAAACTAATCACCTACAAGCTTATTTTCCCATTTATGAAATGTTTATGAAAATAATTTATAGGTCAAAAGTTTCCTTGATGAAAGTATGAGAAGGGAATAGGTAGGCTTTCATGAATGATATTTTACAGCAGGTGACATCTTTAGGGGCATACAAGTGACTGAAGGATACAAAGAATATGAGATCCTTATGCTAATTACAGACAATTATTATTTGTTACTCTAAAAAACCTCAAAATACTTGAATTCAGTACAGCAAAGTCTAAAGTAGAGAATAGTCTGAGTTCTTCTACAGATATCTCCCATAAATATAGTAAGATCACACAAGATCCATAGAATTTCTATACCCATCTCTGAAAAAAGAGTACCTTCTACAATATGCAGCCTCTCTGCCCCCACTTCTTTCCTCTGACACTGCCATCCCGCTAGTGCAGGCTCTCATCCCTCTTGCCTGGAGTAGTGCAATAATCGGCCGGTAGGTTTGCCTCAAGTCTCTCCCCACTCCTAAGCACTGGTCTAACTGTGCCACCTTCCTACTCAATAAACTCCATTGGCTCCCAGTTGCCTTCAGAATCAAATATAAAATCCTTCCTTTGACGTTCAAAGCCCTTCCCTACCTTTTCAGTCTCCTTATACCTGACTCCCCACAATGCGCTCTTCAATCCATTGACTGTCCTGACTGTTTCATGAACAAGACATTCCATCTCTTTACTCCAGACATTTTCTCTGGCTTTCTCCCATGCCTGGAAGGTCACTCTCATCTCCACCTACTTGCTTCCCTGACTTCCTTCAAGTTCCCATCAAAACCCCATATTCCATAGGAAACCTTTCCCAATCACTCTTAATTCTAGTACTTTCTCTCATTTAATTATTTCCTATTTCTCCTTCACGTAGCTCGTTTGTACATATTGGTTTGCTTGTTATCTCCGTTAGACCATGAACTCTTTGGGGACAAGTATTGTCTTTTGCCTCCTTTTGTATCCCCAGCATGATGTCTGGCACATAGTTAATAAAAGTTTATTGACTGACAAAATAAGTGATCAGCCTTTGCTTGAGAGAGAGTCCAGACCCTCCAAAGCCACCTATTCCCCTTTTATTTAATTCTAATTGTTAGGAAATTTGTCCTTACATTAAGTTTAAGCTTGTTTGTTGACAGCTTTTACCCATGACTCTTAGTTGTGCCCTTTTTTTCCTATGACAATCCTTCAAGTACTTGAAAATAATTTTTATGTCCTCTCAAGACTATTCAGAGACAGTTAGGCGGCACTACTGATAAAATGCTGTACTGGGTATGGGGAAGATCAGACACTAGGTGTGTGATCCTGGGCAAATCATTTAACCTCTGCCTTAATTTCCTAATCTGTAAAATGGGAAATAATAACACCTATCTACCAAAGCTGTTGTGAGGATCAAATGAGATATTTGTAAACTTTTCAAACTTTAAAGTAGTATACACATATATACATACACACACATATATATACACACATAAATGTGTGTATGTGTACATAGATACGATTATTATCATTCTTTTATAGAAAAAGAGATGACCATAGAATAATTCTCTGATTCATATTTAGCAATGTATGAAGGTTTGAGGTATGTCTTCAATAAAAGTATTTGCCAGTGTCAGGTAATCTAGATGCTCCTCTTTGCACATGATGTGCTGAATATGTCAAGGACCAGAACACTACAGCCTCCTAAATGGGATCTGTAATAATTCAAAGAAGTTTGACAACTATTCAAATTAAGTGTGTGAAGAATGCTTATTGCTTAGATCAATGGTTCCTATCTGGTGATTTCCGAGTCTCTTCTGTGTTCACAATAATGGTTCAAGGAGTTTGGGCTAAAAATTCCTTAATGGAACCTTAAGCAGTAAATAATTGTAGATAATAGTAAGCATATGAAGTCTTGCTGAATTATTTATTTTAATTTACATACAGAATGTCCCAGGTAAAATATTCATAGTTATTATATAGAGTTTTATAATTTTATATTTAGTTATATGATTATAGAATAATTAGACACAGAATTGATGATGAAGAATACTGGATAGATTGCATTTGGGAGCTCCTATGGGACTTAAACTCTATTAGATATTGAAGTATATAATAAATCAATTAATTATAAAAATGCTATAGATAAGAATTTCAGGAAGACTTTTGACAAAATCTGTTAGAATTTTCTTAGGTATAAAACTGAAAACTATAAACTGGATCATAATCCAGTTAAAGATTTATAAGAGATGGAATACCAAAGAGTATTGATTTCTTCTTCTTGGTCATCCTTCCTTTTTAAAGAGGACCATTGACATCAAGATGGGATATGTCTTGACTTGAAATCAAAATCTGTCTAGTGGCGTGCCCTAATGCTCTATCCTCAGAACTATTCTGTTTAACGTAGAGTTATTGAATTTTGAATTTGCAAAGGATGAGAGCGCTAATCCACACTTTCATTTTGCCATTGACTTGGAATAACATGATGGATTATATATTTAGCAAATTTATATTTGCCATCACTGATAACCGTAATATATAACAAATTTAGAATTCAAAAAATTTTTGATAAATTCAGAACAAACATGGGGGCAAAAATGTTAAAGTTGAGGGTCAGGCCAAGGGTCAGGAAGATATGAGTTGAAACATGGCCTCACTTGCTAGCTATGTAATGCTAGGCAAGTCATGTAACCCTGTTTGCCTCAGTTTCCTCATCTAATAAAATGAGCCAGAGAAGGAAATGGCAAACCACTCTAGTATCTTTGCCAGGAAAACCCCAAATGGGGTAAGGAAGAGTCAGACACAACTGAACAACAAATACATATAAAGTATTGTACATAGGCTAAAAAAAACAATTGCCAAAGTATAGCATGAGAAAAACATAATTAGAGAGTAGTTCATGTGAAAAAGTACCACATCCTCTGAAATTGGAGGAAAAGAGAGGATGGTTAAGAACATTGCCAAGAGAAGGCTAGATGGAGTTTTTCCCAATAAAAGAACTTTTCACTTAAAAACTAAGGGAACAACAAATAATAATAACAAAGAATTCCCCACAAAATATAGAATTCAAAGAGCACAAATTTCTAATCCAAACTTGAACAAAATTCTAGCTAAAGGTTGTTCTGACTGCCAGAGCTTAACCCAGTCTCTGGTTCCTTTCTACTTCACAACAACTCTACTTCAGAAACTACCCAGATTTCAATTCCTGAACATGGTTCCCTCCTCCTCCTTCCTGCTGTAGGCTCATCCTCAGAAGGATTAAAGTTCTGGTTATATCTCCTAGAAATGCGGAAAAATAAACTATTAATTGGCTAATGATTCAACCTTTCTGGATAAAAAAGACCAATACCCTTTGAAAGTTACACATTAATTATCTTATCAGGGAATGAGAGCAGACAAAGCTTTAGCCGAAAGGGGTTTTTCTTTCCTCTTGTGAAAAAGTCATTCTCCCAATGATACTACCCATTAGCGTCATCATAGGATTTATAGCTGTACAAGATCTTAAACATCATCTAAATTCCATCTCCTCATTTTTTAAAAAATAATTTTCAAATTAGCAAAAATCTATTCAATTCCTTCATTTTACAGTTGAGGAAACAAGTCCAGAAAGTTAAGTGACTTTCCCATGGTCAAATGGTTAATAAGTGTAGAAGCCGGCATTCAAATCTAGTTCTCCTGACTCCAAGTCCCACAACATTTCCGCTGTACCACACTGTCCTCTGCACATGACTAGAGAACAAGATCAGGGATGAAAATCAGGTAAATGTTGATAGGAGTAGGGTAAGATGTGGTCTGGGATCTGGGAAGGCCCTAACGAGGTGCTACATCAGAGAGTTTTCAACAGAGCCACATATAGAAATTTTAAATTAATGGGCCTTTGGAAATGGGCATAGGGCACATCAAAATCTAAGCATCTGGGGATGGCAGAGACTTTGAGCTCAGGCATGGACATATTTAAATGGTACAAATCCCCAACTGTCCCGGTGTGGTTCCTATTATTCCAGTCCTATTATTACATAGCACCTCTACTGCAAATGAGTCAGGAAGGGGTGCACAGTATATCTGCTAGTCTGCAGGCTTCAGGAAGGCTAGTGGATGGGCAAAGCCTTGAGGAGACAAGCTACACCAGATAAGAAGTCATTTTGCCAACATTTCTGACAGAATTCCTCCTTAAAGCAATAGATACCACAATGGCTTCAAACCTTCTCTGGCTCTGGGCTTACCATTACCTTCTCAGACCCTTGTACTTGGCACTGCTGAGGCACTGGTGTTTTACCCAATCTAGCCTGTGTTTTCTGGTCACATTTTGGAACCCTAGTCCTCTTTCCAGTGATTGCTATCAGCACATGATGTTGGCTTCTTTCAGGGGATTCAGCATTCTGATGCCCATCTTCTACCGTGGCTTAGGTCAGGCAAATGCCAAGACATTTTTTGCCTTACAAGTTTCCCAGATGGATATCACAGAGACTCAGAACTCCTGCAAAAATTGGAGCCAGTTTCTAAACAAGTGACTCTGCTCTGAGTCATACCCACACACATGTGGGACACAAACCCCTGACTCCTCAAATGGTTGAGGTCAAATGCTCCTGGGTCATTCAAATGCTCATTAATGTAGCAGCAAGCACCCTGACACAGCCAGGATGGCCTGCTAGCACAGGTTCTTAGATCTGATTTTCTAAGGAAAGCAACTTTAAAGAAGTTCAACAATCTACTTTAATTACATTTACCAACAGAGAAAATACAAGCAAAGAAATAAAAACCAACAGACAGGGCTTCTAACTGTCTGACCATAAGCAATACATACATCACAGATCAACAGAAAGATCCAGCTGTCTGACCAGACATACATAGTTATCAGAGAAAGAAGCACCAGCATCTGGGTTTTCAAAGTTGGGGGGCTCCTTAATAGCTACCCAGAGTCTCATCTGGCACATGAACCTTCTTCCAAAGAGTAAGCCCCCAAAACAAAACCTCACCTCACAGTATATTATACACTTTTCTGAGCCAGAGGGCATCATGACCCTCATGACCCAGTGCCTCATTAGAAATTAACAAAAGGTGGGCCTTCCTATAAAACAAGCCTCCACTAATCAAGCTTCCACCTGAGACCTATTAATGGACAAGGAAGATCTTTAATTAACATTACAACTAAATAGGTGAAGGATCCCCCAGGATTCCAGGCCAGGTGACTTCAGTTATATCCTCCTTCAGGTAGAGGAGAGGAAGAAAGTCACCTGCTAGATACCCCCTACCTCCCAGAAAAATCTATTAATTAAATAATGTTGAAAAATTCCTTTAGGAGTTCAAGGAAACTTTTGACATGCCACTCAGACCTCTCACTGCTACAATGGAGTCACCCATTCTATTGGAGGCAAAGATTATGGTAGAAGATGCCAGCTCCTTTTTTTCAGGATTTTATAAAAATAAATTACTAAGAAAGAATTAAGTGCCTAGTATATGCCAAAGATAGATTCTGAGGATATACATCTATAAGTGAGATAGCTCTTGCCCTCAAGGAGCTTATATTCTAATATGGAGATACAACACAAATAGGGAAGTAGGAGCCAGGAAAGGGAAGCTAGATGGTTCAGTAAAAAGAATGCCAGGCCTGGAGTCAAGAAGACCTGAGTTCTATTCCAGCCTCAGACACTTACTAGTTGTGTGACCCTAGGCAAGTCACTTAACCCTGTTTGCGTCAGTTTCTCATCTGTAAACTTAGCTGGAGACACTCCAGTATCTTTGCCAAGAAAATCCCCAAATGGGGTCATGAAGAGTCAGGCACAACTGAAATGACTAAACAGCAAGAGAAAAGAGAAGGTTTGTCTAGGGAATCACAGGGATTGTGAGTAGAGCTATCCAATCATACTGATGGCATGGATTTGACTAGTGTGCCTAGAGCAAGACATAGAAATGAGGAGAGGGAAGGGTTGCTGTTTGTCTTTACTTTCCAACAGGACCAATGATATCATGGGGTGAGGTCTTGACTCACACGTGAACTGGATTTAAGTGAGGCAGAGTTATCCAAAGTCATCAGCCTCACCCTCTCTTCCAGAGTCATGGAAGTCCAATGGCAAGACAAAAATCAAAACTGGGATGCAGTGAATGACCTTGGCATCTCAAATGTCTGACTAAATTCTAAGTGCTATATACAGCCTGCTTCAGCCACCTTCAGGGTTGTTGGAACAAACTGTTCTTATCCACCCATTCCATCAGGGGAAGTCTTCACATGCTTGGGTACACACCCTTCAATACGCCAATGGATTTGAGGTCTTTTGGTTATCCTCAACCCTCAACCTGGTTTGATTCATCTGTTTTACTGAGATGTGCAATACACATTTTGGAGTCAGAGGTGAGAGTTGGGTAAAAGTAGACATCAAAAGTAGATGAGAAGCCCTGAAAAGGGCTCAGGAAGCCTTCACACCAGAGCTGCTAGTTCTCTCTGAATACCCCATACCCTCCAGGAGAAAGAATACGTATGTGGAGGAGGAAAGATGACAAGATGAGTGTGCTGAGTAGGCTCTGACTTCCTGGTAGATAACTGGATGAGATGAGAAGATGATCTAGGGCTGGCTAGGTATAGTGGGATTGATGACAGTTTTACTCTTTCCCCAACCCCAACTAGTCAGGATAGTTGAGGTCCAAGGGTTCTTAGCTATTTAGTATGTCAAAAATGAATGGATTAACCAATCTCTGGAGGCCCAGGCCCAAAAGATCACTATTTCTGGCCTTTGATTTCCTGATGGATAACTGGATGGGCTAGAATATATGCTCCATTTTTGGAATCACCTACACATTGAACTAATTAGAATGGACATAGCTACTAATCTGCTTGCCTGTGTTCATTCATCTATATGTCACTCAGTCAATCAGTAAACATTTATTAAGTACCTACTATGTAGCAGGGACTGTATTTAGTGCTGAGGATACAAAAAGAAGGTAAAAGCAGCCTTTGCCTTCATGGAACTCATAACTTAACAGAAGACAACAAGCAGACAAATACATACAAACAAGGTATATACAGGATAAATGGGAAATAAGTAAGGAAAAGCACTAGAATTAAGAGGAATTGGGAAGGGTTTCCTGTGGAAGAGGAGATTTTAACTAGCACTTGAAGGAAGTCAGGCAACATAAATAAGGAGGGAGAGAATTCCAGGCATGGGGGACAGCCAGAGAAAATGCCTAGAGCTGAGAAATAGAGGGTTTTGTTCATGGGTTTGCAAGGGGGTCAGTGTCACTGGATCAAAGAGTATGCATGAGGGATTAAGGGATAAGAAAACTGAAAAGATTATTGCCAAGGTTGTGGGGGACCCTGATGTTTTCTCTAAGCCTTCAGAAGGCTGTCAGACGATGAAGTAGTCTCAGGTCTAGTCTACCTCCATTGACCAGGTAATAATCCACCTACAGACTACCCTAACTACACTACAGGAAGAAGAACGTAAGGAAAGCATGCCCTTTTACCAAGCATGTGTCATACTAAGGGTACAGAATTGTTGGGGAGCTGCAGACAACCTCCATTCATTTTTCTTTCCCTTAAATAGCTGAAAATATCACAAGCACCCATAAGACAATGAATGGCTCTTGGAAATGGCTTATTTGAGAGAATAAGGAAATCTGTGGATGTTGCCATCTTACAAAGCTTTTCAATTAACAACAAATATATCTTTTGTTTATTATGTTTAGAATGGTACTTTCAGTTTATTTTAAATATCATTTCAATTCATATTGAGGTTAAACAGATTCTGAACCAAGAAGTGTACTTAGAAAGAAGAAATGGAGGCCACAGGAGTCTCACGTGAGAATACTTCATGTAGAACTAAAAAAACTCTTAGAGTGAAACTTTTGTTTTTAGAGGAAAAAGACCTATGACCCAGATTTTTTTGTGGAGGGGGGGAGTGAAAACCTATGATTTAATTGGTGTCCTAAAGCAGATATGAAAAAGTTCTTCAAAATAGCTTGAAAAAATTGGCTAGATAAGTGGCATATTCAGGATGACATATAGTTAGGATGGGTTAGAAGTGGACTTAAATTGAGGTATTTAAAGGCTCACACTTTATCCCCTAGGCCATAATGGCACTCATGTCCCAGGTATTAGAATTAAAATATGTTCCTAATATTCCACTATAGGATTCAACTTTTAACAAATGTTCATCAAGTGCTGACCACATCAAATAACTGAGTTAGCAGAGGTAGGCAGCTTGGAACCAATGGAAAAAATAGAGGCTCTGGGATCAGAGGGAATGATCAATATACTTCCAGAGGAGACAAAATAAGAGGGGTTCAAGGGATGGGATAGAGGAGCCATTTTTCTTATCTTGACTGATTTCAATCTCATTGCTTTCTAAAGAAAAATGAAAAATCTTAGGGAAAAATTAGGAAGGAGGAAGATTGTTGAAGGTATTGGGGAAGGGAATAGGAAAGAAGAAATCAGCACTTTCTATGTGTGAGGCATTGCGTTAAATGATAGTAATACCAAAAAAAGGAAGAAAAAATTGTCTGCCCTCAAGGAGCTTATAGTCTACTGAAGGGAATATAACATGCCCGCAGATAAGGGAAAATTATATCTATCTACATCTATCTCATATATCTATGTCTATTTTTGTTGTTATTGAGTCATTTCAGTCATGTACAATTCTCCATGACCTCATTTGAGGTTCTCTTGGCAAAGCTACTGGAGTGGGTTGCCATTTCCTTCGTTAGCTCATTTCATAGATGAGGAACTGAGTCAAACAGGGTTTGCCCAGTGACTTGCCCAGGGTTACACAGCTTATAAATATCTGAGGTCAGATTTGAACTCAGATCCTTCTGACTTCATGCCCAGCCCTCTATCCACTGTGCCATCTATCTATCTATCTATCTATCTATCTATCTATCTATCTATCTATCTATCTATCTCTATATATATGTATGTATACATATACATCTATATGCATACAAATATACATATATAATGCAAAGTGATTTCAGATTGGTTGGGGGGCAGGGTATAACAGTTAATGGAATTGGGAGAGTTCTCTTGAAAGAGGTAGCACTTAAACTAAGCTCTGTAGAAAGCTAGAGATTTCAAGAAGCAGAAATGAGAAAGGGAAGCACTCCAAGTAAGGGACAACATATACAAAGGTGTAGAGGAAAGAAATGAAAAAGTCATAAACAGGAAACCTCAAGCAGGCCAGTTCATCCATACTGGAGAGTATAAGAGGGAGAGTAATGTGTAAACAGCCTGGACAGATAGTCTGGAGGCAGATTGTGAAGGGCTTTAAATGCCAAAAGAAGTTTATTCTTTATCCTAGGGGCAATCCTACAGAGACTCAAATGTCCAGGAGCAGGAGAGCATCGTGGTCAGAACTATGCCTTAGGAATACATATCTGGCAGCTAAGTTAGGGATGGATTGTAAAGAGGAGAAATCAGATATAAGGAGTCAGTTAGGAAACTATTGTAATATTCCAGGTGTGAGAGGTGATGAAGACTTTATTTAGCATGACTGTGGTGTGAGTAGACATCTTGAAGGCAACTGATGCCAAGTTAACTTGCATTTATTAAGTACTAACTATGTGCCAGGCACTGTGAACACAAATGCAAAAAGACACTGGAAACACAAATGCGGAAAGAAGAGATGATCCTCTCTCTCCGGGAGTTTACTAATGGATGAAGATAACATATAAAAGGAAACTGAAGTGGGGGAAATGGAAGATATGGAAGTCCAGAGAGTTAGGAGGTCAGTCAATAGAGGAATGAAGACCTGGTTGGCATCACTATCCTCCTTTAAATGGAGGACCTGGGAGGAACTGGCCAATCAGAGGGAGAGGCTACAGAGCCAAAGTCCCCTTCTTTCCAATGGGAGAAATTCAGGGTTGGAATGAGCTTTCAGGGTGAAGAGGTTTCTGTAGCATTCTAGAGAAAGTCCAGGGAGTCAGGAAGGCTTCATGGAGAGGAGTGACATTATGACTGACCTGGGCATCCTCTTTAAAAATGGAAGTTCTGGGATCTGATGTCAGACATGTTGTGAAGACAGATTTCATACAAAGCCTAGCAATTGATTGGATATGGTGATGGGGGTGGGGTGGGGAGAGAGGGGTTTAGGTAAGAGTAAAGAGATTTGAAATAAAAAACTTGGAAACATGCACCTTGGACAACATGTGCAGGACTCTTTAGGAGTCACCTTTATTAATTCTTGACTGCTCTCATGTAGGGATTCTTTCCAAAGGCTCACTATCACACACTTTCACAAAGGCTCTCACCCACTGAGCCACTGCTAGGAGGAAGAAAAAACAAAACAAAACCAGGCTTCTTTGGCAGCTATAATCTCTTCAACTGTACATCTAATCATTAGTTGAAGTGTTTTGAGTCTGGGAAACTGTGGGGTGATTTATGTGAGTGACATTTTCAGAAAGGTGGGACAGTCAAATATGCCATTTGAGGCTGCCATCCTAAGAAGGCTTTAGAATACAGCAATCCTTTGAAGGTTAAGAAATTAAGAAGAGAGATTAGAAAAGGGGAAAAGGACAGGTTTTTTAAGGCTTGGTGATTACATTTTTTTGGAGAAATGACAACCTATACTTAAATACACATTTAATCTTGACATGTTGTATGGGTTATCAAAAATCTCAAGAAATAATATCTAAGCTAAGGGGAAAGTCTTGAAAAATTAAATTGCAAGCAATAATATCACAAATTATGCCATTTCCACAAAGAAATTGAAAATTAGGTGTTCAAAATAATTGGGAAAGGATATCGTGATGACAATTATTTCTGAAAAACACATAAATATATCCATATTTTCATATCTTTCTCATGATGGCAAAAAAGACATTGACCTAAAATGAGTGAGTTCTGAATTTTTATTTCACCAAATTAACCCAGCACCACTAATCTGTGTTGGGCTCTGTTTATAAAAAGCAGTTATAGCTTTTGCCATGAGATTTATATGTGTATATGTACATATATATGTATATAACAAAGTACCTTAGTTCAAAAACCTTGATTCTTAAATACATATTATGAAAGGTTGAGTTTCAATCCTATGATGGATTTTATGATATTTGTATTTATCTTGTAGCATACTAATTCATCAAAATCACAAGCCTGGCTGCCATTCCGGTCTTCTCTTGCTTCACGTAATTGGCATTTACTTGGTACTGACAATGAGAGCTTTTCTTCTGGCCAAAAAATCCAGATGTTAGAAACGGTCATTTAGCACCATTTCCTTCTTGCCTAACAACTTTAACTATATAACTACATTACAAATTCAACTTTATAAGAATCAATAATTAACGAAGTTCTTACAGTGGCTAGCAATTAAATACATTTCCATGCAGAACAATTTAAGAAAAATGCTTTAAAAATATATAGCAGTACTAAATATGACTCTTTTTTCATCTTAAGGGAAAAAGCTAAAATGAGACAAGTATTATTTCACTAAGAACTATTTTCCCCCACTCGATTTCAATACTACATACGTACATACATACATACATACATACATACATATATATATATATATATATGTATAGTATACTCTCAAATGAATTGCCTAAACAATACATGGGTAAAATTGTATTACCCTTTGGTCATTACATTGAGAGTTATCTTTTGTAACCCATGCTATGAAAATGTATCTGGGGCAGGGATGGGAAAATTTTTCAAATCCTTCCAAAATTTGTAGTTTGAGGGGACAGAGATAGGTATAAAGAGAAGAACCTTGGGCCAAAGGTCATATCTGTGCCTCTGAACAATCTGCAGACTGTATCTGTACTCAGTTACATAGAGCCCTTAGATAGATGACAGCTGGCAAGCAGACAAGTTGGCTACAATCCTAACTGGCTAGAGAAGCAGCACATCCAAAAGTGGGGGTCTGACATGCTCCAATAGACTATCTTGGCTGTCTTCCTTACACACCAAAGCATCTCTTTGGCTGGAAACCTCCCTTCGTGACAACCAAGACCAAGTTCAATCATACATTCTGCTGAAAATCTCACCAGTACTTTTCTTTTAAGAAACCAAATGTCCGTATCTAAACAAATCAAATTCATCTATTCATTCATGTATTCACATTTCATCAGTTTGACAAATATTTATGGAGTACTTATATAAATATAAATGAAGTATAAATGAAGAACTGATGTTAAAGACTGAGGGAAATAAAAAGATTTATAAGGAATGGTCACTGCCTAAAGGAGTTTAAACCTATATGGAGAGAAAATAGCTTATCATTAGATAGTACTGGATGATTTAAAAAGCTTTCCTCATCAACAATATTATGAGATATTAGCACTGCAGCAATTTTTAGATGAGAGAACTGAGTCTCCGAGAGGTAAAGTCACTTGTACCTATAAGTTCCTGACTCCAAGTCTAGCATTGATCTTATGTATTACATGCCTAACTAATTGCCATTGCAAGTCATTTTGTGATAAAGTAGAAAGTAACAGTTAAAAGGGGCCCTATGAGACCAGGATGTGAATTCACAATGATTAGCATTATCAAAGAAGACTTTATGTTAGATGTAGCATCAAGCTGGTCCTGGAAGGATGGGTGGGATTTTGTTAGGTGAATGTGTGTGCGTTGGGAGGGAAGGAAGAAAGACATTTCAGTTAGAGGGCATGGTATGAACAAAGCCACTGAGGGAAGCAAAAACAAGTTATGTTAGAACAATTACAAGTTACTGTTGCTACTGCTTGGAACATAGGGGAATTATGAAAAATATGACTAGGGAAACAGAGTTTTGGGATAGATAATGGAGGGCTTTGAATGGTAAATAAGGAAGTGGTATTTTGTTCTGCCAGCAACAAAGAGCCTTCAAAGATTTTTTTAGTAGTGGTTTTGTTTTCATCAGCATTTTAGGAAGACTAATCTAATAGTAGTTGCATAAGAGGGATTCCATGGGCAAAATAACATAAGTCAGGGAAATCATTTAGGAAGTAAGATTTGAAGTCCTGAACTCAGGTAGAGGCAGGAAAAATGGAAAAGGAAAGAAAGATAGGGAAGCTATAGGGAATAAGGAAGCAATGTGTTACAAGTGGAAAGAGTATGGAAGTCATAAAAAATGATTTGGTCAAGGTCCTGTCTCTAACAAGTAATGCAACCATAAGCAAGTCAGTAAATTTACTATATTTAAACTCCTAGAAAGCATGGACTGTGCTAAATCTCCAACACAGGACCTTATTATTAAAAAATGTTTATTGAATTGAATGTTGAAAACAGTTTCCTCATCTGTAAAACTTGGTGATTGGATTAGATGCTAACAGATATGCCAAATTAACTGATCTGCTCCTCCTTGCAAATAGTGTGATAAATTAACTTTTGTTGTGTTAATGAAGTAGATAATCTAAAAGTCACTTAACTCCAGAATATTTTGCTTTTTATAGCAGAGTATCCTTCTTGGTTGTAAACTTTTTAGCTTGGACAAATATTAAAAAGAATCTTTATCCTCAAGAAACACTGGACAGGTTGGGTATTAAAGGCAGTACTGATAGAGAAAAGCTGGAAGGACATTAGGTGGCAGAGGAAGGAAGATTTAGGATTATGAATCTGGCACAGAAAAGTCACACAATTAAAAAAGTACATTAGAATGTCACTCATTTTTTAAAAATCATTGAAGCACCGAACTTAAAATAAAAAGATATTGAATGATATTTAAAACTTAAAAAAAAAACTCTACAATGGAGTTAAAAGTGTCCTGTTCATTTGATTTGAGTTTTTTCCCCCTAGTTTCTGATTACTTAATATTTTTCATCAGCATCCACTGAAATTTCCATTTCAGTATTTTTATTCAATCATGGGTATCACATATTAAAACAGATATTGGTAAGCTGGAGCTGTTCAGAGGAGAGCAGACAATCTAGTGAAGGCCTTTAAGTCTGTTTCCCATAAGGAAGAGGAACCTGAGGGTGTTTAGCTGAAAGTAGGAAAGATTCAGGGTGGGCATGATAACTATCTTCAAGTGTAAAAGTGGTCAGTCTGTGGGAAAGGGATTAGATTTGTTTCTGGTTGGCCTCAAAGAAAGTAGAAACAGGAATAATGGGTAGAAATTGTGAAGAAGCTAATTTAGGCTTAATATTAGAAGAAATCTCTTAATCAGAGATATCCAAAAGTGAATTGGGTTGCCTCACGAGAAGGTGGATTTCTCTACCATTCCTCCCTCCCCCAAGGTCTTCAAGAAGAGGTTCTCTTCTCAAGGATGTCCTCTCATGTGTCAGTTACACTGGTAAGGTTGTTGACCTTCCGTTCTCCAAGAGGACCAAAATGACTTCATCTCTATGCTAGATCAAGTTACAATACATCCAACTGTGGCTGATCAGACCAATACAAGCTTGGAATGCTCTACCACAGGTCAGGCACAAATAGTCCCAGTGAACATTTGGGGTGGATTCTCTAAATGTGTGCATCTTGAATTCCTTTTGAGCTACTTCAGTTCTGCTTTGCTCATACAGTATAGCACCTTCTCAGTTATACTAGATGGCTACTAAAATCCCTCCCATTTTTTCATCCATTTCTCTTATCTATTTGATTAAAAAGTAATAACAGAAGGATTCATCTCTCAAAAACAACTTGCCTGACACTAATTATGAAAATATATGAAATTAAATTTATGAACTGTTTCCCCTGCAACCTTCTAATGCCCATAAATCTACACTCAATCTTCAGAATAGGAGGCTTTGGTCCTTACTCTTCTCTGTTTATTTTTCAGAGGCAACAATTTATGGCATCAAAATCCCCTTAATATATTACCAACTCGAGCCACACATGTTTCCTTTCATCTTGTGCTGTCGCTTAACCTTTCCAGCTGGCATTCATTCTATGAAATCGGAGCTGTCCTGTGCGTATGCTGGACATAAGCAACAACAAAAAGTGGTAGTCAGGACGTGGGATACTGTCAAATAGGGGTGGGGGAGGAAGGTAGCAAAAGGGTGTAGTACCCTTAGAGAGAAGCCTGGATTACTCACCATAAAAGGGATACATGCTGGTTTATGTAAGTGTGGACCTCATAAAGGACATTTTTACCATCTTTCAGGGAGGCCAAAGTGAATACTAAGTTTTATTAAATTACAAGGATATGAACTATTGTCCCAGAAACCTGATATTGCCCTACTGCTGAAATTGGCAAGAATCATAAACACCAAATGTTATACTGTGTGTACTCTCCTTGGATAGAGAGTCAATGCTTTACCCATTTCCCTCTTATTTGCCCTCAGTAGGCTCTCAAAGGCTCAGGGCTACTTAGTGCTAGATCCAGTCTCTGCTAGGACACACACTCCTTCCATTTCTATTCTTCATCTTGGAAAAAAAAAAAATCTAGTTTTCTCACTTTGGACATTCCCGTGCTGGTGTATTTCAAACTTATCCTCTCTATGGGAAGATGAAAAAAAATATATTAACTTTGCCTTTGCCGGGCAATGATAAAAGGAAAAAACCTCCCATAACTGGCAAAAAAAAAAATTGTGTCAGGGAAAGAAACTTCACAAATTGCAATGTTAATGTAATGGAAATGTGTTGCTTCTGTTCTTTCTTCATGAAATACAACAAAGTTTTTTTTTTAATAGATCAAGATATAATTGATAACAAAAGAATATTCATTTAGCCACAAAGAACAACATCTCCGTTAAACTAAGGCAAATTGAGAGAGAACGATCTCTGTAGGCAGAAGCAGGAAAACAATATATATGATGACTACAACAGTGTAAATGAAACAAAACCATGAAAGCTGTGTAATTATCACATCCTCGAGTGGCCCTGGAGAAGAGTTTTTAAAAATATACCTTCACCCATTCTTTACAGAGGTGTACTGGGGGAGAGGGGACTATTGCATATGTTGTCACACATAGCTGACAACCCCAACACTTTTGTTGTTGTTCAATCATTGTACTCATGTCTAGCTCTTTGTGATCCCTTTTGGGTTTTTCTTGGCAAGGATACTGCAGTGATTTGCCATTTCCTCCTGCAGCTGATTTTACAGATGAGGAAACTGAGGCAAAGAGTGTTAGGTGACTTGCCCAAGGTCACACAGCTAGTAAGTGTCTGAGGCTGGATTTGAACTCAGGTCTTCCTGACTCCAAATCTGGCAGCCTATCCACTGGGCCATCTGGTTGCCCTAACAACAACATATTTTCTTTTAAGATCCTGTTTTACCAGGGATAGCTTGCTTGTAGAGGGAGGTGGGAAAGAGTAAGTCAAAAATTAAGGTCATGTCAAAAGATATTAATAAAAATAAGATTAATTCTTTAAAGAACCAATCAAGAATCATCATTCTACATAAAAATAGCTAGCACTTATGTAACAGTTTTCTGGTCTGCAAAATGCTATTTCTAGTTTATTTCATTTGACCCTCACAACCATGCTGTGGGTTACAAAATAGACTAAATGACTTGCCCAGGGTCACACAATTAAGTAAGAGTTTGAGGAAGAATTTAAACTCAGGTCTTGCTGACTCAAAGTCCAGGTATCTTATCTATCAAGTGCAGATATGTGAAAACTACTGCTGCTACAGTAAAAACCTGGTACTAAAGGTACACAGAGATAACTAGAAGAGCTTTAAGCAATGAAAACCAATGCATGACCAGAATAAAATGAAAACTTTTTTCCTATTTCCTTAAACCTTCAACTATTCTTTCTCCTTAACCTACTTCACCCTTCAACCTAACCCCATCATTCAGATCAGATTCATCACCATTAAAAACAATAGTTACTATTATTTTAAAGGGTACAAGGAATTGTATCAAGGGGCAAGAATGGGGGCAAAAATTACCAGGTCTGCTTCCTCCCTTCCAGCGTTGCCAAGTACTTTATTACAGTATATGGAAACTTCAAGGTAATTTGCATGGTTCTAGTGCTAGCTGCCACAGACATGATAAGAACTGAAAGGACTTTACTCACAGCAACTTAAATATTAGAAGAGGTCTCCACGTGGCAGAGTTGGGGGGGAAAAACAGACTTTGACCTTTTGTGTGTTGATTGTAATTAATTTCTGCCCCTCTCATTTGGAGGGTGGAGCCACAAATGCCTCCACTGAAGGAGGGAAATAGGACTGAAATGTCTTCTAAGACATTTCCTCATTTCCCACCTGAGTGGACTTCTTTGGTTCTCAATCATGTCCTGCCCTATCCTCCCCATCCCCTTTTACCTTTCTTTTTCCTCCCACTTATTAATGCAGTATTTATTTGTCTTCCCTCTGTCAAACCCTCAGCCCATGGTTCTCCCCAGGGTTGCCTGGTAAGATGGAGGTGGATGTATACACAGGCTGGAAGAGACATGGAAGTACCAGAAGGACAAATAGGAACAATTCAGAAACACTGGGGGATAGAAATGGCTCCATCACTTGATGAAGAGGATGAGGAAGGTCACCATCAGACAAAAGAACCCCATGGCCTCAGACAGCACAAAACCCAGGATGGCCGTAGGAAAAGAGCTACCACATCTGGGAAGGATTCCTGGCATAACCAAATGATGAGACTTCCAAAAACAGCCACAATTCCAGCTCCAGAGCCGGCCACCCCCACAGTGGCAGCCCCAGTCCCAATGTATTTAGCTGCTATGTCAATGTCCCTTGAGACTGTGGTAGTTTGGAATCCACATCTGCAGACAAGTGAGGTCAAGGGACCTGATGCTGCCAAAATGCTGAGGTTCTTATCTGTCCTATCATCTAGCCATTTTAGCACCACTGCAGATAACGGTCTACTCGGCAGCTGAGAGCTCCTCTTCACAAGGGCAGGGGTAGAGATGAACTTGGCATAGGTGTACATTCTCAGGGGGTGGGGGGCAAAACTGAAGAGCTGCCAGCAGAGCAGAGGAGACAGAGAGGGGCCCTTTTTAACCTTTCTTTTCTGTGTTATCTTCCCTCATTAATTAGATTGTAAGCTTCTTGAGGGAAAGAATTCTCTTTTTCATGTTTGTATTTTCAGTGTTTAACACTGAAATAATAGGTGCTTAATAAATCTCTGTTGACTATTCTTGACTGACTGTGTGAGGCTGGAAGGTCAGACTAACAGAAGAGCTACACGTGTGTTGATTAATCCTTTAATTAACTTAATTTATTATATACATAGTGTATATACATATATATAATAAATTAATTAATCCTTTAGGTTGGATAGTATTACAAAATAGTCTCTTTGAAAACAAAGAAGCCTCAGCAACAGCAGTAAGTCCAATACGTGACAAGGAAACCCAACAGCAGATAATGGCAATGGGTCAACAGAGAATCATCTAAGAGCAGCTTCACAGCAACACTGTCTAATCTAAAGTTCTTTTTGTTTATTTGTAGTCTCTCTTTGGTTCTCGAAGAAGACCATCTCGAAGCCTGTACTCTTTCCTGATTGCTAGGAAAGGCCCTACAAGGTATTTCAGCTGGGGTGTAACTCTACAAATGTGAGTTGTCCCAAGTATTCCCTCTCCTACTAGCAGCATGGGACATTGAGAGATTGTATTCCTTTGTCTGGGCTGCTGGAGAGGAGGGGGAGATTTTGCTTTCCTATTTACTTTGATTAATTAATTAATTAAAAAGTTAATTGAAAGCTGTGTCATTGGATTTCCAGTCTGTTGGTAGATAATGCAAAAGATGGGAGATTAAGTCACATATAACCTATAAAACCTAAGTTTAGGAAACATATTTGATCTATGCTACATTATTACACATGTCCCATGGCAGAGACAGTTAACATAGAAAATATAGTATAGAAAGTATAGATAGTTAACATAGAAAGTATAAATAATAGAAGTTATAGCAAAACCAAATGCACTGAAGAACAATCTGTGAGTCATCAACTTACATCGGTCTTCAGAGAACTCCATATGTGAAATAAGCTTTTTCATCTTCATCTATATCATACAAAAACTTATTTTTATATTTAAGAATCTAATTCCAAGGGCAATGCTTTTCCTCTGACAGACACTGATTCTGACCCCTTCATGCTGTAGCAGGGTTTTTCCTGAATTGTGGTAGACAAAAAGTTCTTTACTCAATAGCCAGTCTTTTAGTGATAAAGCCTCTTCAGGCTGAGTTTCAGTTGGTGTTAGAGAACAATTCAGTTTGCTGCTGAGCCCATACCTGAACCTCTTCCTTCCAGAACTTTGGTTCTACCGATATAACTAAACCTTCAAGTCACTTCTACCCCAACCTTTTCCCTCCCCCGCCCCAGTAAGGAGCCACTGGAAGAAGACTTTGATAGGAGGAAGCATCAGATAAGGAATTTACTGAAAACATTTAAATAAGAAAACTATTTGCTAAAGATAATATTTGTCAATATTTCTTTGGCAAAGCCTAGTATTCAGACCTTTGTAAATGGCACATATTAAAAAAAAATCCTTCCATTTGAAAGTAGTCCTGAACAACCAAGTCAAAAAGGTTTTGAAGCTTGACCGAATCAATCAAAATGGTGTACTGTAGGGAAAGTTACCCCCCTCAACTCCTACCCCCATCTCTTGAATTGAGCTGTGTATAAAATGGAATAATAGCTTGCATTTATGTAGCACTTTAAGGTTTGGGGGGGAAAACAACTTTACAAATATCTTATTTTATCCTCACAACCACTCCAGGAAATATTGTTAGCTCCATTTTACAAATCAAGAAACTAAGGCAGACAGAGATTAAGTGATTTGACTAGGGTCACATAGCTGTTAAATGTCTGAGGGCCAGCTTTGAACTCATGACTTTCTGACTCTAGGCCCATGGTTCTATATTGTCTTCTGTGCCCCCGATGCAAAATTCTCCTACTAGTTGATTTAGAATATTAATAATGAAGATTAGAAGAAAGTGTTTAAATGTCTAGTTTGCATCCACATCTTATTGACATCAGGCATGAGTATTTTCTCATTGTCACATTCTTCAGCCAGACTCACTTCATCTCTTTCTGTCTTGTTTATTAAGACAAAGATCCAAGTGAGTATTTCATATGAAGCTAGGTTTGAAGCAACCAGGAGTGTTTAATGAAAACCAAAACATCTCTGCAACTCATGCATCCTGTCCCTCCAAAAAACCTCACCCCACTTAATAAGACAAAGTCTAATAAATATTTTATGGAGAAAAACCCATTCCAGACTTATAAAATCCATATCCATATGCATAAATTCATTCATTTGTGAAATATGTGTTCATTGTCATTAATAGAGGCAGCTAGGTGGCACAACGGGTTGAGCGCTGGGCTTGGAGTTAGAAAGACTTGAGTTCAAGTCTCACCTCAGAATGGGCAAATCACATACCCTGTCAGACTCAATCTCCTCAACTGTAAAATGTGGATAATAATAGCACTATGCTTCCCTTCCCCCCAGGGTCATGAGGATCAAATGAGATGACATTTGTAAAGCAATTAGTATAGTGCCTGGTACTTAGTAGGTGCTTGTTTTTGACCCCCACTCCTAATTTAGTAGTCTGTCAACAACTTTAATCCAACTTTTAGAGAGTAACAAATATACTTAGTCCTCTGAAAGATTTTAGGAAATTCACTTTAAATGATAACTAGGCTGAAAAATTAGTGCTGCACTTAGAATCATCTTTGTATCAGAGTGGAACAAGATAATAGAAGGAAATTTATAATCATAGACTGTACAGAGCTAAAAGTAACTTCAGAAGTCATCTAGTTCCACTCCTTCATTTTACAGATGGGGAAACTGATACTTGGAAAGGTTAAGTTACTTGCCCAAGTTCACACATTTGGTTAGTGGTGGAGGAAAGGTTAGAACCCAGGTCTCCTGAGTCCTATCTAGTGTTCTTTTCACTACCCTATATTGCCTAATCATACCCCAAGCTGTTCTATGATTAATAAAAGGACTAAAGTTTAAGGTCAGAGAAGTTTCCAAAAATAATCCTCATTCTCGTTGCTTTTTCCTTTCTATTTTTAATTTTCCAAAACAGAATTCTAAAACTTAGTTAGGTCAGGCTAAGTCAATTCATCAAATATTTATTATGTACCTACTATGTGCTATTCCTGGAGGACATCATTTAAAAAAAAAAACCCAGCACCATCATTTTTAGTAGTAGCTTGATAGGAGATCGAGGCAAGGTATCCTAAGAAAATATGAAGCAGAGTATACAAAAAGTAAAAGCATTAGAGTTAGTTCTTCTTTTATTAGAATGTGCAATAATGATTTCAAATTACCTGTGTTATTTATTTGCAAGTTTTTGATTAGATTTTCTGCTCACAGTCTTTTAAGCCTCCAACTTGGACCTCTGGCACATGTGAGAGCACACAAAAAGAAACAAAACTTTTTGTTTTAAATCTATGTTTAGGTTCTATTATAGTCACCTCCCAGGATAAATAACATCATTAAGCAATACGTGTTAGACATTTATTCCTACTGCTTCCGAACAAATGCTTAATCATATTGCTTTTTGAAAGGTGTCCCCAGAAACTTTTTAGAAATGGTCTTATCCTCTCAAAATAAATATGTAGATAAGAAGGGGAGTGGATATGGGAAAAGAGAAAGGGAAGAGAGGAAGAAAGGAGAGGAGAAATGTCGGAACTAATTTTTAAGATGTTTTTATTTTATTTTTCTATTCTAGTTTGGAAAATGTTATGTAATGCAATCTTCTGAATTTCTAAGAGGCAAACCTTCCTTCTTGCCTCTCACTGATCCCCTAAGAGTGTGTATGTCCAGCTGCCCCTGGAGGATCCCTATTGTGACATCACAGATGTACTCATGAGCTGTGGAGCAGCTGAGAAAAACCTTTTCTGCACTCTGAATGTCAGCACATAAAAATGATTGTTCCAGACAAACAGACTTTTCCCTTTTGTTTCCTTCCCCACTCCAAGTCATACCTGCTAATGAGGATATCCACTATATGAAAAACAAAGCCCAGGCTATTGAGTGTTACCTGACACATTGGTGGGGAAGAGGGAAGAGGGGCCGACATGGTGCATTCTCTGCTCCCTTTCCTTAATAAACATGGAGAGGTCCATTCCGTCAGGGGTATGACAACTCATCAGCTCAACTTTTTGTCGCTTGGTGGATAATCAGATGAGCAGAGACAACCAGAACCTTTATTTTGTAGAGTCGCAGGTGTTTGGTTTTGGGGGTGGGAGTGGCAGGGGTCTCATCCCTGAAAAAATAAGATCAGGACTGGCCCTTTATGAAACAGTGAAAAATAGGTGACCTTTTCCTTTGGCACAGATGCCAAAGACACCTTTGCTTTTTGTTTTCTCTTCTCAGTGCCCCTCCCCCTCTTCAGGCACCCTGTGCCCTCATGCTCTTTTCTCTCCACAGTCCTTTTATTGTCAGATAGCAGACTCCTAGAGGAACCAGAGCCTTAAATTCATAGACTGGAAGACAAATAAAGATGACTTCAGAGACTTCCTGGTCTTGAATATTCCTTGAAAATACACTGCTACTTTCTCGAGGAACTAAGAACCTGGATCCCTTAATGAACTCAAACTTACTAGAAACTAATCAAGAATATTCTTTTTAAGCTGGAATTAATTCCTTCAGTTTGAGTGAAAGTGAAATGTAAAACTTGAATCTTAGTGGTCACCTAAGCACACAAAAGGGCCCTACATGAAAGGTAACTGTAAAAATAATAACAAAAGAACCCCTGGATCTATCTACGTTAATCACAAGTGTCTTCATTAATAGAAAGAAAACACTGAGAAAGGAACAGAAAACAATGATGTTCAGCATATAGCCTAAAATCTTTAATAGTTCAAAATATTATAAACAATAGTTTCAGAAAGTAGTTTTCTTGCTTGAGCCTCATGTGGAGTTATAGGGATACTAAGTTTTTTAAGTGAATATGTGAAAATAAAAATTTCACTTGCATTACAGTTGTCTTCATAAACTATCTCTCTATCATTGTTACCTGAATTAGCTAAGGTCAAATGTTGTACAAAAATATAGCCATACAAATGATGAGAGATAGCAACAATAATCAGTCAAGTCTAATCCAGTATAAGCCAAAGCTGTAAAACACAGTTTAATCGAATAAACTCTTGGTACATTTTTCATATAGATTCTTTACTTTCACTACCCACAGTTTGTACAACATACATATTTTCTATTCATTTGAAATTATCTTTAGAATTTGGCTGTTTCATATGGAGCAGTAGTATGAGATAGACCACTAAACTTGGACTTGGGAAAGTCTTGCATACTAGGTGTGGGACAATGATAACCTCTCTGAGCCTCAGTTTCCTTATCTATAAAATGGGAATAATTATGCTTGTAGCACCTACCTACAAGGCTGTAGTATGGCTCTTTAATTAAACATGTAATTAAAACATTATATAAACATTAATTATTATTACAGAGAAAGGAAATCAGGGATAGAAATGATATGGAGTTTTCTTGATGTACTCCTAGTACTGTGTTATCATACATAACTAGTTTGGTGCTTAGTCAATACTTTCTGATCATGTTCACCCTTTCTTATTTTGTCTTGTCTTGTCAAAGGTCATCTTATATACCTAATTATAGATGTCAATAAATACCTCATATTCTATCTGGTGACTTTTTGGCAGGGCTGTAGATTTTTAACAGCAGTATGCCCTTTTTTAATTGTCCTTAGGATGAACTACCACATTACTAAAGGCACAGGAAAGGGCAGTCCTAGCCTTGTCATGGATTGCTATAGGCAATGTAAACTATCAAATCCTCCGGAAAACCATCCACAAAACAGGGTTATTACTTTCTTAAAATAGCACCTTCCTGTCAACTAGCTGCAAAGAAGAAAGTCAAGCCAGATTCAGTAGATCCTTCCTGATAACTTTTCAGGAGTTAGAGAAAAAGAGAAATGAAAAGCTCTGGTTCAGGATTTCAGCTTTCCCATGAAAGCAATGCTGAAAAAATGTCTAGCTTTTAAGCCATTGCTGCTGCAGTATCCTATGGGAGAAAGAATATGGGCTAGGACCAGGAACCTGTGGGGAAACCTCCTGGCTTTACCAGGTGAGTGCATTGGAACAATTGACTCCATTTCTTTGGGTTTGTTTCTTCTATACAAGGCAGCAATAACATTTATACTATTTATCTTTCAAAGCTATGGGGAAAATGTTTTATAAACCCTGAACTACCACATTTTAACGAGCTATTACATAAATTTCTCAACCCAGGCTTAACTGTAACATGCTAAGTCCTCTTCCATTTTGGATTCAAGAAGTCAGGCATACAAATGCACGTATACAAAGTAGACACTGCATCATCTACATAGTATCCATCTGATTACATATATAGATATATGTAACAGATCATTTACAATAAATATTATATACAAAAAGACAGTGCAGCATACCGAAACCCAAGCTGGACTTAGATGAGGAACACCTAGGCTTCAGTTCCCATTCTGCCATTTATTAGCTGTATGACTTAGGACAAGTCACTTAATTTCCTTGGCCCTCATTTTTCTCACAGGTAAAATGTTCCAATGCCTACCCTATGTACCTTGCCGAGTTGTAAAAAGCAGAGAAAGTTAAGTAGGTGAGCTGAAGACTTTCCAACAAGAACATTTCCCAAAATGGAAACTGGATGTGATGGAAAAAGAGGTAAGGCCAGGTAATTAAAATCACTATGGTGTAACGGATGGATTAACACTGCTACTCAACACAGTTAAAAGTCTTGGAAGAAATATTCCCCTACATTTAGAATTGAGCTAAAGTCACTATGGTGTAACAGATGGATTAACACTGGTACTTAACACAGTTAAAAGTTTTAGAAGAAATCTTCTCCTACATTTAGAATTGAACTGCTGGGATGACAGTAATAAAAACTGCCAAGGCCTGGGTATATTGTGACAGATGGAACTCTTGGAGTACTCATCTAGAAGAGACACACTGAAGTGTACAACTACATAAATACCATCGCAACCACAAATAAACCTGTGCTGAGTAAGTGTGGTTGCATTTGTGTATGATTGTGGTTGCACTGGTGTCCATTCCTTTCAAAAGGATGGGTCATAGTAGTATTTCCACTAAAATACCTAAATTAACTATGAATGGTAAGATTTTATCAGATCTTTGGTTAGAGTTAAGGGTGATAGAAGACCACACCTACTGTCTTATCACCTCATCACCAAGGTTCCTCTATGCATCTTAGGGATCAAATAAAGTATAATCATCCAATAATGAATAAATAAACATCCCAATAGGAAAACCACAAAGAGGAAAATGAGTAGTCTCACAGGTACTTCAGGCTCATCACCTTCACATCTAGTAACAATTTTGGAGCACTTCCAAGTCCCGTCTCCTGACTTCTGTCCCTCAACTCCACTTAACTTCGACCAGTCTTCTGAACTCAGTACACCTCTCCCTCCATCCCCATAGAAATCCAGGAGGAAAGAGGGACAGGACTCATTCTCTTAGTAATAACTAGCACTGATCTATTGAGGGAAAACTTGCAAAGCACTTTACCTGCATAAAATTATTAGATTCCAAGGTTAAGTGCTATGATTATTCTTTCCCATTTTACGTAAAGAGGAGGCAAGTAAGGCTCTGAGAGCTCAAGGCCACACAGCTAGTCGGTGTCTGATTGAATCCAGGCCCTCGCCACCTCAAGTCAAGCTCTGTGCACTCCAGGGCACTTGTTCTCTCAAGGAAGCGACCACGGAAGGTGCGGGAGGTCCCTGCCCGTGATGCCCAGCCCTGACCCAGGCCAGCGTCCCTGGGCCCACTTACCTCACTGACAATGGTGGTGTGGGACTGGCTGTACTTCCAGTTGCCCTGGCAGGGGACCAAGGGCGCCGTGCGGTTGGGGAAGGAGGCGAGCGGGTCTTCGCAGCTCAGCCCCCCCGCGGCAGCGTCGGCGGCGCCCGAAGCACTGCTCCAGTTGGCCGCTTCCAGCTGGTACCGCTCACAGCGCCCGTCGGAGCGGGCTCCCGACTCCCGAGCGCTCCGGACGGGCGCCGTGCGGTTCCATTCCTCCTCGGGGCTCCAGCCACAGCGCTCCGCCAGCGCCTCGGCTCTGGGACCCCGGCACCAGTGGTGGTCCGGGCTGATGCCCAGGAAGACCACGCTGACGAAGAGGAAGGCAAAAGTGATGCCCGTCAGGCACATCAGCATGAACACCCGCCGCTGGAAGCGCCCAAATTCGCCCGCCTTCTGCAGCACCTCGTCGAAGGAGGGCATCGTGCAAAGGAATCCAGCCTTCTCCTCTTCTCCTCCTCTTTGTTCTCCTTTTCTTCCTTTTCCTCCTCTTCTTCTTTCCCTTCCTCCGGTTCCCCAGGACCCGTGTGGCTACCGTGCCCTCTCTGCCTCCGCCGCTTCTCCTCCAACTTTGGTATAATTCCCCGCCCCCCTCCCCCAACCTTTGGGTGCAACTCTGCTGCCCCAAGGCACTTTCCTACTAATGATCCTCACGCACCCAAGCCTCTTCTTTTTCACCCCCCCTCCACCCCTCCTCACCGCGTCCCTACCTCACAACTCTGGCATCGTGCCAAGAACCAAGTCTCTTTCTCCCTTTCTCACCCCAGCAGCCCACAGCCTTACCTTCAGGGGTGGGCACAGGCAGCGTCAGGTGGCCAGCTTAAAGGAGCAACTGCTGCCCTGGACGCGGAATGCTCAAAGAGGTGGGAGGCGGGGAACCGGGAGCGGCCCCCTCTGGCCGGTGGCTTCCTGGGCTAGTGCCCTGCTGCGGCCCTTTTGCGATAGGCTCCAGTTTCAGAAACAATCTGGGTCCCCACTATCTTTCAGAGCCACTAACTAGACCGACTCTTCCTTTAACTTCCGGCTGCTGCAACAGCCTGAGTCCAGTCCTTAAATCTAAATCGGTGATAGTTTATCTCTCTAACCCTTTCTTCTTTGCTTTTCTCTATTTCTCCTCATCAGTTCCAGATGTATATACACATATGTATATATGTGTAAGAGACACATCTGTGACCGCTATCCATATATATGCTTAATATATGTGCAATCACAAACCCGTGTTCTCTGGGAAATTTAAATATTAGATATACCAACATCTACATGCATACTTATATATGTATATGTGTGTGTATGTGTGTGTTTGTATGTGCGCCTGCACAAGCCTAGTAAAACACTATGAATACAGTATGACCAATGGAGCTTAAATGCTTGGTAACAGAAAGGGGAGAGAGCAAGAAAGAGACCGACAGACGGACAGACAGAGACAGAGAGACAGAGACAGAGACAGAGAGAAGATCCATGTCTCTGCTAGGCTTGGAAAAGAGAAAGTTTAAACCAGGCAGGTTTCCCTGGCCTTGGGGTCCTAACAATCTAATACATTACAAAATATAAACAGATAAATACACATTATAAGTTACTGGAAAAATACAAAACAAAACGCTTTGTGAGGACAAAGAGAAGGGATGTTATTACCAAACTGAGGTACGGGAAGGCTTCACAGAGCAGGTGACTTACATTTCGTTTTAAAGGATGGGAGGGAATTTTACCAGCAAACAGGAAGATGGAAGTCGTTCGTTCTTTGGAGACAATTTGCTTAGATATAGCGTAGGGATTAACCCGTTTGAGCAAGAGTGCAGAATGCTTGAGAGGAATAAAGCTAGAAATCTAGGAAGATGAGGTAGTACCAGGTTGTGAAAAGTTTCTATCTAGCAGAGGACTTTATCAAGGTGATCTTCAGATCTGACCATGTCACCCCCTTATTCAACAAATTCCAGTGCCCTCTATTGCCTTCAGGCTCAAATACAAAATCTGTTTTGAATTTTAAAATCTTTCATAACCTGTTTAGTTGCTTCAGTCATGTCCAACTCTTTGTGACTCCTTTTGGAGTTTTCTTGGCAAAGATGCTGGAGTGGTTTGCCATTTCCTTCTCTAGTTCATTTAACAGATGAGGAAACTGAGGCAAAGGGGGTTAAGTCACTTGCCCAGGGTCAAACAGCTAGTAAGTATCTGAGGCCAGATCTGAGCTCAGGAAGATGTCTTCTTAACTCCAGGCCTGGCACTCTCTTCTCCGCACCATGTAGATGCCCCTTTATAACCTGACCCATTCCTGTTTTTCCATTCTTCTCCCTCCCCTCCCCATAACGATCTAGTAACTCTAGCCTCACTGCTGTTCCTCATACAAGACAGTTCAGCTCCTGCCTATGCATTTTTTATGGATAATTCCCCCATTCCTGGACTTTTCTCCTACCTCACCTCCACCTACACCTCCTGACTTCCCTGGCTTTCTTCAAACCTTCATAATCTTAATGCTATCTCTCTTAGATGTTCTACAATTTATCTTTTGTAGAACTTGTTTATGCATAGTTATTTGCACATTGTCTTGCTCCACTAGATTGTGAGCTCCTTGAAGGGAGAAACTATTTTTGCCTTCCTTTTTATTTCTGGTGCTTAGCACAGTGTCTGGCATGTTGGCAATTGATAAATGCTTGTTGACTTGCCTTGATTGGACAACTTATAAGCTAAAGGGAGCCCACAGAAGACATACTTGTACATGTACATGCACACCTAGTAAATTTGTATTCATCCCTAATTGTGGGCCCCTTGGCTGATGGCTTGACTTTCTGTTGACATATTTAAGTGCACATTCAGTCTGCAGAACTTGTAATGTCCAGTAGAATTTATCAATCTCCTGTTAAGCATGAGCTATAATTCTCCCCATCTCCTAAACCAGGACCATCCATCAGGCCAAAATTATGTTTTCTAATCTTTCATTATGGGTATGTGGAGCTATGAAAATGGCACAAGAGAAACCAAATATAGTTCTCTACTTTTAGGCTGCTGTATCTGAGAGATGAAGCCTTTTATTTCCAGCAGAGACTAGGGAACAGGAAAGAATAAAATTGTGGGAGAGAATGGGGAAGTTACACTGCCTTTCAGTTCTTCCTCTTTCATGTTTCTATCATCTGACTTCTGCATTTCACTTCAAAGAATCCTTTTCCTTCAAGGCTCAGATCAAGAGACACATTCTCCTAGAAGTCTTCTCTGATTCCCCCTCAGCAGAAAATATTTCCTCTCCCTTAAATTCTCTTAGAGTACGTTATCTGTATCTGTTCTTCATCATGCATTGCTTGCTATTTTGTACCGTGCCCATATGTGTGTCTATATCTCCCAGTAGAAGACACGAGTGCATAGACTGTTACTTTAAGTTTTCCAATCAGTAATTAAGCACCTACTGAGACCCAGAGCTCTATGCTAACTGCTGGGAATAAGGATAGTTACTAGACTTGTGATTTCATTAGCATAGGGAACTCCTAGGTTAATTCTGATGAAGACTGGCACCTTCTTTTAATTTATAGGCTTACAGAGCTACCTGTACTGAAAAGTTAATTTGTCCAGGGTTATATGTGTCAAAGGCAGAATTTGAACCCAGATCTTTGGGGTTTCAAAGTTTACTCTATATTCGCTGCTCCCTTGAGACAGTCCCTGCCTTTTGTCAAAGAGTTTACACTTGACCGAGGGAATAAAACATGTTAACAGAAAAGTAGATACAAGATAATACACAAGATAAATGTACACATGAATTTAGGAGGTTGAACTTTAACTGCTTGGAGAATCAGAAAAGATCTCTTAAAGGAGGGGGAATTTCAGCTGCAACTTAAATCGAGATAGGAGAAGGTGGGAGGGCATTCCAGGCATGACAGAGAATCTGTGCAAAGACATAGAGTTGAGAGATAGAATGTTGGGTACCAGGAGCAGCAAATAGAACAATTTGGCTAGAACGTCGAGTGGCTGAGGAGACAAGGCATTCTTGGTGACTTACTGAGGCTTTGTACATGACAGGTGCTTAATGTTTGTTGATTATTGAATAGAAGTCTGAGCTGTCCATACTCAGAGTATTCCAAAGGCAGCCATAACATTTTCATTTTATCTTCTGTTTAGAAATGAATTTCCACAGAATTGGAACTATAGCAGAACGATAAAGGATAAGGTGCAGGGTGCCAGTATTTAGAAGGACCTGTCAGCGCCTTTAGTGTGGTAGAAACAATGGCTCTCTCTCTCTACTGGTCCCAACTCAGGTGAGCTCTTTCCTGACCAGAGCAACCCCTCCCCACTCCATTGTTTCAGTTGACCTCATCCTAAGTGTTTGAGGACATATTTTTCCCTTTTGTTCCAGGGACCTTTTGTGCTACTGTCCCCAGGTGCAAAAATTGCACGTTATCACACTGGATCTCAGATTAATGTTGTATTTTTTAAAAATTAGCAAATTGCCAGAATGAATAATTATAATGTGCATTTACCAGTTTAAAGTTCATAGAGCACAAAGAAAAGTTCTGTTTAAGCAAGAAAGCTTTCAGTAAAAGCCTGCCATCAAAATGCTGAAGGGGGGCGTAGACAAGTGATAGGGATGCCACAAAATTTTTACTACACTTAGAACATGTCTTAATTTATTTTTTCTTTTTTAAAGACCTATGGGCCAGAACGCCTTAAATACCCTTATCAGGTTTTTAATTTCTTATTGGTCATTGGGAAAGTTATTTTTGCCTAGCTTGTGACTGCAATAAGACCTACAAAATGAATTTCTTAGTATGATTTAAGTTCAATTACAATGGCTCCTACTTAATAAATGTAATACATTTTCTTTTTTTTAATTTATTTAACTTTTAACATTCATTTTCACAAAATTTTGGGTTCCAAATTTTCTCCCCATTTCTCCCCTCCCCCCACCCCAAAATGCCAAGCATTCTAATTGCCCCTATCTCCAATCTGCCCTCTGTTCTATCATCCCTCCCTTCCCTTATCCCCATCTTCTCTTTTGTCCTGTAGGACCAGATAACTTTCTATACCCCATTACCTGTATTTCTTATTGCCTAGTAGCAAGAACAGTACTCGACAGTTGTTTCTAAAACTTTGACTCCCAACTTCTCTTCATCCCTCCCTCCCCACCCATTCCCTTTGGAAGGCAAGCAATTCAATATAGGCCAAATCTGTGTAGTTTTGCAAATGACTTCCATAATAATCGTGTTGTGTATGACTAACTACAATTCCCTCCATCCTATCCTGCCCCCCATTGCTTCTGTTCTTTCTTTTGATCCTGTCCCTCCCCAAGAGTGTCGACCCCAAATTGCTCCCTCCTCCCACTGCCCTCCCTTCCATCATCCCCCCCAATCTTGCTTATCCCCTTCTCCCCCACTTTCCTGTACTGTGAGATAGGTTTTCATACCAAAATGAGTGTGCATTTTATTCCTTCCTTTAGTCAAATGTGATGAGAGTAAGCTTCATGTTTTTCTCTCACCTCCCCTCTTTTTTCCTCCACTGAAAAGTCTTTTGCTTGTCTCTTTTATGAGAGATAATTTGCGCCATTCCATTTCTCCCTTTCTCCTCCCAATATATTTCTCTCTCACTGCTTAATTTCATTTTTTTAAGATATGATCCCATCCTATTCAATTCACTCTGTGCTCTATGTCTCTGTGTATGTGTGTGTGTGTGTGTGTGTGTGTGTGTGTGCAATCCCACCAACTACCCAGATACTGAATAGTTTCAAGAGTTACAAATATTGTCTTTCCATGTAGGAATGTAAACAGTTCAATTTTAGTAAGTCCCTTAAGATTTCTCTTTGCTATTTACCTTTTCATGCTTCTCTTCATTCTTGTGTTTGAAAGTCAAATTTTCTTTTCAGCTCTGGTCTTTTCATCAAGAATGCTTGAAAGTCCTCTATTTCATTGAAAGACCATTGTTTCCCCTGAAGTATTATACTCAGTTTTGCTGGGTAGGTGATTCTTGGTTTTAGTCCTAGTTCCTTTGACTTCTGGAATACCCTATTCCACACCCTTCGATCCCTTAATGTAGAAGCTGCTAGATCTTGTGTTATCCTGATTGTATTTCCACAATACTTGAATTGTTTCTTTCTAGCTGCTTGCAATATTTTCTCCCTGACCAGGGAACTCTGGAATTTCGCCACAATGTTCCTAGGAGTTTCTCTTTTTGGATCTCTTTCAGGAGGTGATCAGTAAATTCCTTGAATACTTATTTTGCCCTCTGGTTCTAGAATCTCAGGGCAGTTTTCCTTGATAATTTCATGAAAGATGATGTCTAGGCTCTTTTTTTGATCATGGCTTTCAGGTAGTCCCATAATTTTTAAATTGTCTCTCCTAGACCTATTTTCCAGATCAGTTGTTTTTCCAATGAGATATTTCACATTATCTTCCATTTTGTCATTCTTTTGGTTTTGTTTTGTGATTTCTTGCTTTCTCATAAAGTCATCAGCTTCCATCTGTTCCATTCTAATTTTGAAAGAACTATTTTCTTCAGTGAGCTTTTGAACTTCCTTTTCCATTTGGCTAATTCTGCTTTTTAAAGCATTCTTCTCCTCATTGGCTTTTTGAACCTCTTTTGCCAGTTGAGTTAGCCTATTTTTAAAGATGTTATTTTCTTCAGCATTTTTTTGAGTCTCCTTTAGCAAGGTATTGACCTGCTTTTCATGCTTTTCTTGCATCTCTCTCATTCCTCTTCCCAGTCTTTCTTCCACCTCTCTAACTTGATTTTCAAAATCCTTTTTGAGCTCTTCCATGGCCTGAGACCATGGAATATTTATTTTGGATGTTTGGGATACAGAAGCCTTGACTTTTGTGTCTTTCCCTGATGGTAAGCATTGTTCTTCCTCATCTGAAAGGATGGGAGGAGATATCTGTTCACCAAGAAAGTAACCTTCTATGGTCTTATTTTTTTCCCCTTTTTTGGGCATTTTCCCAACCAGTTACTTGACTTTTAGGTCCTTTTTCAAGAGTATACTCTGGGAATCTGTGAGATCTCAGTTCCTCCAAAGTGGCACAATCATGCGTGTACTGGTCTGGACGCAGAGAGGGATTTTTGTGCCCAGAATCTTAGAAGTTACCTCTCCACAGTCACCTGGCCTCCAGTTGCGCCAAGTCAGCACTGGGGGCTGATTTTCAGATAAGCTGGATGGCAAGGGCTGCCATTCAGTGGGAGACAAAGACCAGCTCCCCCCAGGGCCTCCACTCAGGGCTGAGATAAGACTCAGATCTTCAGTGCCCCCAGAGGTTTTTACGCTCCAACAATGGAGGGTCTGTACAGGCTGCTGTGCAGCCTCTGTGGCCACTACCTGCTGCTGGAGCTATGGGAAGGCCCTTCTCCCTTCCTAGCCAGCTGAAAAAACCCTGTCACTGACCTTTGGCACCTGTGGGTTGAGGGATCTGGGGACCCGCTGCTGCGACTGGAGATTCTGCCCTGAAGTGTCCTCCTCCCAGAGTCTCATTGCACTGCATGGCCAAGGCTGGGCTGGGCTCTGTGCTTGGTTCTGTGTCCAGTGCAACCAATGTTTCTGTGGGCCTTTCTGGTCACTCTGGGCTGGAAATCTCCTCCACTCTGTTGTTCTCCACTTCTGCTGCTCCAGAATTTGTTGAGAGTCCCTCTCTACAGGTATTTTGTGGGCTGTGTGGGCAGTCCCTAAGTAAGTGTGTCTTTCTAGTCTGCCATCTTGGCTCTGCCGCCCGTAATACATTTTCTTAATCATGATGTTACAATGTTATCTTCTCAGATCTGAGTCCTAGGCATGAGACTGCATTTCACTAGTTATGTGACCCTGGGAAAAATCACAACTTCTCTAAAGCTGTTTCATCCTTTGTAAAATGGAAACAATTATATCTGGATTACTTATCTCACAGGGTTTTGGGGAGGATCAAGTTTGGCAGGCTTTGGAACTGCAAAATGGTATATAATTCTTGGGGTCCTTTTAAAATGCTGTCCTCAGGTCTATGTCATGGAACAGGACTGCTTGAAAGGGGAAATCACTGCTTTTGGTGGTCCAGTAAGTAAACCCCTTTGGGATAGGTGTCCAAGACAAACCTAGATGGTGCAGAACTTTATTATATGGTGAAACACTAACCTTCTTGCTCTTTCTGCTAATTTATGTTTCAAATGGGAAGAAAAGGTCATTTCAAGAAAATTTACAGAAAGGAATTAAAACATCAAATTGTAAACTCTTAATTTTAAGAGGGTTGTCATAAAACTAAAGCTATAAAATGAAGGAGGCTACACAATTAAAACTTATAGTTAAAGGAAGGAGATTTAATATAACCAAACTTTTGTAAAGATGTATTTCTATGGTTAGCATGATGACGTTAGTAGAATAATCAATGTACTCTTCCTGGCAGAAGGCAGAGTTGGAAACCTGGGGCAGCCATTTTCTAGCTGTAGCCTTAGGAAAGTCACTTTTTTTCTCTGAGGTTCAGTTTCTTCATTAAAAAAATGAGAATAAAAATATTTTTGCTATCTCCTTTAATGCTCAAATGAACAGTGTAGGAGCTGAAAAATGCTACGTAAATAGAAACTATTATCATGTATAAGTCGGAGTTGTGATTTCTTGAAGCCCTACCATATTGCCTTAAAATCTAGCTTTATAGCAGTCACACAAAGAAGATTCACCAAGATTTGCATACACTAATCAGACTCTCTTTTATATTTACTTGCATAACTGACATTTAGAACCTGAACTGGCATTGCAATCTTCATCTCAGCATCTGAAGATTTTATATGTTCTTTCTGCAGATACAGGTGAACTGATTTCTGTTATTTTTAAGGTTCTGCCTGATCCTACAAACCATTTTCCATGCAGTCTTCACTCTGTTCTTCTGAGTGCAGGATATGTTCAACATCCTGATGAGGCACATTCTGGCTGGAGAATTAATTAGTAAATAACTAAAGTATTCATTGTACATTAGTGACTATATACTGTGAACTAGTATTCAAAGTACCGACAGAGTGAAAGTAGGCAGATTAATTTGCAAAGCAATTGTGATCTGTAGTACAATACAATATAATGCTGATTTGGGGAGAGGGCAGGATGGTGAAGTTGGTCCAGATCTGTGACTTCATCAGGGAAGGAAACTCCTCCCACTGGCCTTTCTTCTATATGTGTCAGGGTTTGGGAATGACAACCTTTCATGAAGCCTTACATGGCCTTGGGTAGGCTATGATATATCCTATACTAAAGGACAATCACTTCAACCCTGAAACCTTTCTCCTTCCTACTGGTTCATTTCTTTAATAAGACCCAACCTATGTTCTAGGTTCTGATATTTCCTCATAAATTATTTGAAATGCACAAACTTTCTCATTAATTAATCAGTTAGCTCCAAGCCTTCACCCCAGTTTATAAATAAAACAGAAAATTCATTTCTCATATGCTTTTAGTTCTTTCTCTCTCTCCCCCTCTCCCCACCCCCTACCCCCATCTCTCTCTCTCTGTCTTTCTATCTCTCTGTCCCCAATCTCATAGGTTTGGACTACCATCAGTGTTACCGGCTATATAATTTATCCTCAGAGTTACAAACCATACAAAGAGTATTTCAACAACGTATCTGCTGTAAGAAAGGTCACAGCCAGAACTACCCTAACCATCAATTCCAAAGATTCTCCACAACTATAAAAATAGAGACCTTAGAACCATGGCTCTTGGGATGTTAATCAAAGTCTTTCAAATTTCTTTTCAGGTTCTTACAAAATGTCTCTTCATAGCCTTTCTCCTTGACATTTAATTGACTTGGTCTCTTAATCATTTCCCTCTAGTTCACCCAGTCTCTCTCCAGCTATTACAGTGAACTCCATCCAGAAGGGGTTAAACTAGAACTCCTCAATATTATCTTCTCTCCTACAAGTACAGAAGCAGTTTCTGTGGGAGAGGCTAGGGTTACACTTGCATTCTTTAATTATTTTCAAGAGCACTGGGAAATTAAATAATTTGCCCTTGGCTACAAAGCTCACATGTGTCAGAGGCAAGGCTTGACCCAGGACATCTGATTCAAAGGCTAGTTCTTTATCAAATCTGCTCTGCTTCCTCTCAGATAATCCTATTAGTAGGGTGATTTTAATGTTCTTAGTTAAGAGTCTCCATTTTCATGTTCTCTTACTTCATATTTGTAAATTTGGTGTCTTGTAGTAGGACACTAGTAATCCTTCTCTCTTACTACATTACTACTCTTTTTTTCTCTTACATTTTTACAATGTCAGAAAATAATAACATTCTTTATCCTGCTTCTTTCATTGTTTTCATTCACCTTTGGATTATTGAAACTATTTGTCCTTGGCATATAAAATACAGACAGTTACCATCCATCTTTGAGGTAATTAAAGGAGAGCTTTCTTAAAGATGCTGCTGATGTTTACTTCTAAGTTATCTGGTACATATAGCTATTTATGGTAATTTTGTTAAAAGGGGGAGGAGAGAGGATAATTCCAATTTCCTTTTGAAGGAAAAAAAGTAGAATATTTCCTGGTTGTAGAATATTATGCCTTTTGGTTGAATGAAAATTGATAAATACAATATGAATGTCTAATTGTAAGAACCAGTGCTAGACCCAAGGGGCTGGGGCACTGTATCCACCTCCTCTCTACTACAGGACCCTTTCAGCTCTAGATATGTACAATGGAGGCAGAGCAGATTCAGACCTCTGGGAGCACAACCTCTTAGAAGAGAAGTCATGTTCCTTTTTATCACATTCACCCTGGGGAAAATTTATTTGCAGTTTAGGCTTTAACTCATATCTAGAGTATCCCCACAAAAGGGGAAAAGTAGAAAGATATTCATTGTATAATATTAAACAGGTATGGAACAGGTATTCATTTTCTCCACACAAAAAACTGATTAACACAAAAGATCATCACAAGAAAAATAGATAATCAGACCCTTATTTTATCCTAATCAGTATTAATCAGTTAGCAATTTCATAGGGGTAGTGATGGTTAGTAATTATTAACACTATACTTATCAATATACATTTAGTTAATCAACTAATACTTGTATATTCAGGAATAATTAAAAAACATAGGTTCTAACAATTAAATCTAAATAATTAAATAGGATAAGGTCCCAAACTGTAAATTACAAAATCATAAGTTTACTTGCTTGTGATGAAGTTTACTTGCTTAATCATAGGAAGTTAACTAGAGGAAGATCCTACGCTTTCTTCCTGCTGAGTAGGAGACCAAGCCCAGTGTGATGGATATGACTCAGTGATATGGAAAGTCCCCTAGCTATTTCATTGACCTTCTGCCCTTCATCAACCCCTGTTGCCTAACACTGGGAGATGGTCATGAGCATTTGGCCAGTCAATGACCCTGTTTGCTAGCCTATGGACTGCCTTTCTACCAGTTCCTTGGCCCATGTAGATGTTTTGACATCTATTCATCAGTCCAACTCATGGGTCTGCTCATCAACTCAGTAGGACCTCCTGAAAGGTCAAGATAGGTCTGTGGAGGTTTGTTTATCAACCTGTCAGTCAATGGTATTCTGTACTTTGTGTTGACCTTCCTGGACAGTCAAGGCCAAGGTCTATCCGCTAATGAGATTCTGTATTTTTAGTTTGCTTCATCTATATTATCTGGATAATGAGCACTATACAGCTAAGGCCCTGGAGAAAGGGGGCATCTCAGATTGTGAGGAAGATCTGGAGACTTATTCATTAAAGGGGGGCCAGATCCCTTTAATAAATGTTTATTGGCTTGGAACTCTACCTCAGTGGTTTTTCTTGTAGATCGGATATTTTTAGTCCCATATATTGACATAAATTTTAAAAAGCAGCCTAAATAAGGGCAATTATACTTTCTCTGGACATTGAAACTTAAATATCAGAACATAAAACAGTTCACAGAATTGCCAAATAGATATTTTACATTTCACCTTAACATTGTACTGTCTAAACAACTCTCTCTCTCTCTCTCTCTCTCTCTCTCTCTCTCTCTCTCTCTCTCTCTTTTGTAAAGTCAGACAAGCGGTATCCTTCCCTTGTTGGCAGTACATCCTCCCATATAGGAACTCTCCCTGCCTTTTGTCAGCCTTGACCAACAGACTTAGGATCTCCAAATTCTTGAATCATCTAGGATGGGAATGTGTCTATCTCAGAATTTCTATTCAGTTGCCTATATTCTGTAAAGAAAATACGAAATGGGAAAGACAGCCAGAGATCCCAAGCCCCAGTCTCAGTTCACCCAGCTGAGTTCCTGTTCTAGCTCCAACTGGTTACCATTGTCATTTCTTCCACAGTAGGAGGAAGGAGACCTATCCTTTTCTCCTCATTGCTCTAGAGATAGATTTAAATGGCTCTGACACGATCTGCAGTCAGGAAGAAACGAAAGATCCACAGAATCATGATTTCTTCTCACTCCCTGGTCAATATGAGGACTGCTTCATCATCCCCAAAGTAATCAAATGCCAAGGTAACACATGTGGTTTGTTTGAGGCAGGTAGGTTAACTTTACACAAGTCCTGTTATATACATATTATATTACTCAAGTTATTTCTTGACAGTTCATAGGGCCATAGATTTAGAAATAGAAAGAAGTTCAGAGACCATCTAGGTAGACCATTAAAAAGAGTTAAATTTGTTGACATTTCTCCAAAGGATAAAAATGTCTTGAGATATTTCCAAAAAATGAAATTTTTACTTTTAAAAAATTGTATCTCATCACTAACAATTCAAACTATATGAGAATAGATACCATATGTGAAATAAATGAGTTAAAATATTGAAATAAAAGGTATTAACTAGAACAATTTCATATATATAATGTGTCTTTACATAGAAATCTTATTTTTGAAATAAATTTTAGGAATCATCTTGAGAAATTTGACTGCAGGTATATAGATATCTTTTAAAGCTACTTTTGAAGAGCTTGTGGCTAAGAAATGCACTTAGGAAAAGCAAAATAAAAATACAGATAGAAATGAATGAACCCTATTTTAATTTTCACCCTAGTATGTGCTAGTGAAATCCAAAATCCAAGCTTTGATCTTAAATTTGCCATTAAGAGAAAAGGAGTATAAAATACTCGTTTTTTCTTTATTGTTTCATGGCTCTTCTCAGCTTGAACATTACAAATATCAGAAGGGAAATGAGAAAGTGAGCTTCTTCTTTATCTTCTATATCATCTTTGAAGAATTTTAGAATTGGAAAGGACAGAAGGCTAAAGGGTTAAGCCAAGTCCTAGTCATTCTCTTCAGTCAACATGTACTTAGTAATAAAGTGTTTGTAGGCTGTCTACAAAGCTCTGGGTTTGATGGAACTGGGTGTTTTTCAGTTTCCTTGTATCACCCATCTCAATGAGTTAATCTATCTACTTGACAGCATTAAGGTTATGTTAGCAGAAGATATTCCCTGGTTTTCTTTCACATCACATCTTAAATTCCAGCTTTTAAGTTTAAATTCCAGAATTCTTTCTACTGTTTCTACTAAGAGATAGCTAGGTGGTGCTAGATAGGATGCTGGGCTTGAGGGAGAAAGACCCAAGTTCCAATTGGATTAAGTCACTTCCTAGCTATGTGATTCTGAGTAAATTACTTAACCTCTCTTAGCTTCAGTTTCCCATAGGTAAAATGAAAGTGTTAGCCTAGACCATCTTTAAGGTGTCTACTAGCTTTGGAATGTTAGGCGTGTCTACAAAGTTCTAGATATTAGAGTGTTGGGCCTGGAGTCAGGAAGACTCATTTTCCTGAGTTCAAATATGGCCTCAAACTCTTATTAGCTATGTGACCCTGGGCAAGTCACTTACCCCTGTTTGCCTCAGTTTCCTCATCTGTAAAATGAGCTGGACAAGAAAATCTCAAACCATTCCAGTACTTTTGCCAAAAAAAATCTCCAAATGAGGTCACAAAGAGTTGGACATGACTGAAATGACTGAACAACAATATACACATATGTGCCTACAAAGGCCACGGTGCATGTGCAGAGTTGTCCTGCCTACTTCCAGTTAGTGTTAAAGGATTCTGGTGCTTTGGGAATGATGAAGAAATCCTCTTATTATTGTTAGAAGAGAGAGAGAGAGAGAGAGAGAGAGAGAGAGAGAAAGAGAAAGAGAATGTATTATATAGTATACATATATATGTACACACACACACACACACACACACACACACGAGATATCCCAAATGGTTTTGTAAAGTTTTAAGCTTTAATAACTTTAAGCTTTAATCACTCAAAAACTGAGCAAAAACTTTTGGGATACCTTGCATAGTTTATAAATATGACATTCTCTTTACTGTATTTTGACCCTTTAGTTTGTCTCTGAATTTTTTCATTCTCTTGAAACATCTTCCTATTTGAAATGTTTCAAGAATAAATCCCTTAAAATTGTCACCACTAGCACACTTTTTTTTTTCCATATGTATTTGGTCAAAAATTCAGAAAAATATATCATTCGAATAAATTGATAAAAAATGAAGAGCTTTTTAAAGCAATTAGATTTTTGAAAAGTTTTCCATGAAGTCAAGTAAAAAGAAGAGATATAAAAGTAATCAAAATGCCTAAGATTGTTGTTTTTAAAACATGGCAACATATTTGGTAATATGTCTAATTTATTCCAGAAGTCCACACTGTAACCTCTGCTTTTTCTATAATAGATTTACCAAGTTATGTTTGAATAAAAGCAATTTTCAGTAAAAATAATTTTTTTAAGTTGTCAACATAATTTCTTTTCTGTGACTGTTGAAATGTTAGTTGCTAAAACAAATATTTTTAGAACCCATCACACTGGAATAATAAACTATCTTGCTAAAGTATGAAAATAATATGCAGAAAATAATGCAAATATTATAGGGGCTGCCACCCTCAGAAAAGCAGCTTCTGCTAAAAATGACCATAAACTTCATGAATCTAGTTCACATCTAGGTCTCCATAGAATTACAAGACTCTGAGAAGTGTAATTGACCTCCACAGCTACCTAGACCAATTCCTATCTGAAAGGATTCCCCACTACCCTACCACCTTTGGAGGCAGCCCATTTCATCTTTGTACAATTCTGAATATTAGGAGGGTTTTCCTGACATCAAGCTTAAATTCACCTCTTTGCAAACTTCCAGCTATTGCTCCTTCTGGAGGTAAATACAAAGAACCTAATTTTTTTTCTGGGCAGCTAGGTGGTGCAGTAGATAGTGTCAGTTCTGGAGTGAGGAAGATTCATCTTCCTGAGCTCCAAGCTAGCTTCAGACACTTACTAGCTATGTGAACCTGGGCAATCACTTAACCCTGTTGGTCTCAGTTTCCTCATCTATAAAATGACTGGAGAAGGAAATGGTAAACCATTCCATTATTTTTGCCAAGAAAACTTCAAAAGGGATCACAAAAAGTTGGACATGGTTGAAAACAACAACAATTTCTTTTCCAGATGACAGCCTTTTATACACAGCTATCGTGTGACCTTGAGTTGTTTCTTCTCCACAATAAAAATCCTCAGTTCCTTGAACTGATTCTAAACAGGTGTAGACTCAAAGCTCTTCATCACCTTTATTGTTCCCCCATTGAACCTGGTCAGCTCATCAATGTCTTCCTTAAACTGATGCCAAAAAACTGAACGCAATACATATTCTGTGATTCTTCCTTCTCCATTGAATCCTACCTTCCTCCCCACATCCCTGTGAAGTCTCCTGATTCATTTGTCCCACCATGTGGATTGAAGTCCCCACAGAAGAGAAATGCATTTGAGATTACTAAACAGCAATCCCATGATATTCTAATGAGTTCCCTCTTTACCTCAGAAATCCTCATAGGCATCCAGTCCATATCCTGAAGTTTTGAATTCCCTGGCAAGGAAATACAATTGGTGTTACTAGCCAGACTACTCCCAACTTTCCAGTGAGTAGCACTTTCACGCTGAAGAAACATGCAGACATCCAAATTTATGTGCTAACATGAGGGCTTAGATTATCTGAGAAGGGAAACAAAGTTTCTACAGAGACTACTCTGTTTCCATTGTACCTACACAGGCCTTAAACCCATCAATGAGTTAGGGCAAAGCCTACCCCAAGCATGTGAAGACTTCCCCTGGCAGAATGGGCAGATGAAAATAATCTGTTCCAATGGCCATGATGTTGGCTGAATCAGGCGCTTTGGAGCATTTAGAGCCTGGTCAGATTTCAAAAGTGCCAAGATCATCCACTGCATCCCAGGCCATCGCCAGTCATCCTGACTTTTGTCTTACCACTGGACTTTGATGACTCTATAACAGGGAGAGAGGCTGGTAACTTTGAGCAATTCTGCCTCATTTAAATCCAATTTATATGCAAATCAAAACATCACATCATACTGCATTGGTCTTCTTTAAAAAAAGACAAAAAAACAAACAACAAACAACCTACATCATCCAAAGAACTTCTGGGCAAAGACTAGGTCTTTTATTCCTCCATATCAAGGCTTTATTCTCTTTATGAGCCTATAGTTTTTTCAATGGCATATACCTCTCCTCCTACAGGAGGTTGGCACTACCCAGGAACTCTCCCACTCCTTGCCTCCCAGAAGGTTGGTCACCTGGAACTCTCAACCTTGGAGTTGCTGGAAAGGCAACCCTGAGGCTAGAACTATGGCTGAACTACCTTCTTTTTTCTAGAAAGTGAGATTGCCAAACTTTCATACCTGGAGTTTCTGAAGTTGCCAGCATTCCATGGAACTCTCACCTTCTTTGATTCAGGAGTCTGGGTCCCCATTCTCTCTAGGAACTTGACATGGACTGAAGAATTGCCATTCCCCATAATTTTTCCATTATCATTCACAGTGACTCAGCAGTGATGTCTGCCAGTTTTTTAAGTGCCTAAGGATGTAATTCATTTTGGTTTAGTGACCTAAACTCATCTAAGGCAGTCAAATTCTCTTTTACTATTTTCCTTTTTATTTTAGATTTTGACTTACTCTCTATCAGTTTTGCTCTGCTCTTTCCAGTCCAAAGATCATTCTCCTTGGCATTGAAAACAAACAACAAAAGGAAGGGGCAGTTCTACCTTCTCTCTATCATCCATTATCATTGTTGCATTCACTCTGAGCAGTTGTTCTCTTTTTTCTTTCATCCTTTTATTTTTGCTAAATATAGCTTTTAAAAGATATTTAGCTATCTTGCGTTTTAGTGGCAGCCTCAAGTAATTTCGAGTTTTTAACACTTCTATCACATTTCTTACAGGTCCATGGCAAACTTATGCCTTTCTCCTCTATTGTCTGTCCTTGCTTCCGTATTCTGTAAAAATCTTTTTCAAATAAGAATCTATCCATTATTTCCTGCACTTCCATAGCAACCTTTTTAGATAAATTTCCGTCTTTATCTGAATTATTTTTTTTAGGACTTCAGAATTTCATTCTTGGTAGCTTCCCATTCCTCCTGGGATGACTTTCTCATTAGAATTCTAGTCCAACAAATACTAACTTTTCCCTGAATTCTTTGACATCTGTTCTCCCAGATCCAGAATTTGCATATAGTCCGATGCCATTATTCTACAAAAAAGGAAAGAAAGGCCCTAGAGAGTTGAGTGGTTTGTCCAAGGGAACAGTGGTCATAAATGGCTGAGCAAGAATTTGAACCCAGCTCCTCTAACTCTAAATCTACCATCCTATGGTAGATTTTAGACTATGTTCAGTTTTTCTCTCTTCTATCTCAAATTCTGAAATAGAATGTTCATATTCTCCTTAAAATTTCCAACCCTCAGCAATTAATTAATTCCTTTTTGTAGATGAGATCAGGTCCAAATTGGAAATTCTCTTTGTTTGTTCTAGTCATTTGAAGGCTATTATTAAAAGGGTTCAAGAAGTTATTATCTGCTCTGCTTTTGCCAAAGAAAGAGTTTCAGTAAATTTCCAGATTGTTGACATTCCCATCACTGCTTTCTCAAGTCTCTAGGCCAGTACTGTGATCCATTTCCCAGTTTTCTAGTCTGTTTCTTCTTTCTGTCCTGCAGTATATTTTAATGTTAATATCAAAGCAATATTAATTGCTTCTTCTGTTGACTCATATATACCCCTCTACTCTATTCACTAAAAGTGTGGTAGATTTGATAAGTATTGAGAAGCTTTCTGTGATGTCTTACATACATTCCCTGAAGGAAAAAAACATTATTAGAATAATAAATAAATACTACAAAGGTACTTCAGCACTCCTCAGCAAGAACTCACTGACTAGAACCTGGGGGTCCACATACTTAGAGGACAAGAAATTACTTTTCTCATATGGTCCAACTCTTTCTTTTTCAGTAAGAACCACATATCTTCTACTTACTTCCAAGTATTCAGTGATCTCTCTTCTCTGTATCACATTCTCATGCTCCCCAATCTCCTGTCACAAGCTAGAATTCCCATCTTCCTCTTCAGCTGTTTTTTCCTATTTGTTTGGCACACTAAAGACTTTTTTTTATTTAAAAAAAAGGAACACAATCCTCCCTGGCATCCTAAAGAATAGAAAAGTATTCTATGATCTCTTTTTTCTTCTCATATAGGAGAGTTCCTAGTCTTCACTTTTGTTTAGCCTTGGGGACAATTGCTTGTCCATAACACAGTAAACCCTACATGACATCTTCAGGTCATTGCAAAAATTATACCTGCTATCTGTGCTTTATGGAAACAAGATCTTCAGTGTTTTCTATTCTTACTAATAACTCTTGCGAAATGAGGCAAAATAATTTGGTAGCTATGATGGTAAGATTTTCTTAGGGTGGAGAAATGGAAGGGAACCAAAAATAAATTAATCCTACCCATTCATTTTACCTATAAAGAAACAGAGGCCCAGAAAAATAAAGTGATTTACTAAGATCATGCAAGTAGGGTGTAGGAAAGCCAAGATTTGGACCTCTGATGCAAATTCATTTTTCCTTTCCATTAAACCATGTTGCTTCAGGAAATGATGTGACCCTTGTATCTATTACAAGACAGTGCTCATTGGAGAAATATGTGCTAACATTGTTCTCCATTACTTTATTGTTTATTTCTGTCTCAGTGAAATGTTTTGTTCTTCCTTGCCTTTTTATCATGGTTAGCAGATGAATATCTAGACTTAAGGTAATCTTAGATGTTCTCAGCTTTTTAATTGGTAAACCAGAGGGGATAAATTATGATTGAAAATTCCACCAATCAAACTTGAGTTCATATAGGTTCAGAGCTGGTTGCATATTTATTTTGCAACATTCTTTTTGCTACTCATCTTTGCTTTTACATTGCCAAGCATCTATCTATCTATATATCTGCATGTATGTATGTATGCACGCATATATATGTATGCATGTTGATTTGGTATGTAGGGATATAGTTTTTTGACAGTATTTCCCTTCCTGTCAATCCTTTGTAACAGTTGCCAGAGCATAACAATTATTTTCCTGATGGTCTTTTTGCTTATGCTCATCTTAAACACTGCATGATGACCTAACAAAACAGCTTAAGAAATGACATTACTGCTTTTGAGTGCAGAGTATAATCAATTATAACAACTTGTTTTTGCCAGTTCACTACATTTCTAGATAAGATGTTTGAATGCAAAAATAATTGTAAAATTGGATGAATTCATACCTGGTTGAATTGGTTAATTAATGGATTAATGTCATTGTAGAATTGTCTCTATTGCAACCATTGAAATTGTCCTTGGTCCTGTACTTGGTCCTGTTCAATGTCTTCATAAATGCATAGACGAACCTGTAAAAAGGATCACCAAATCTGTAATGGAAGCAAATGTAAAATTATCAAATTTGAAAATGATTCAAAGTTGGAAAAGATGATTATTATAGTCAATAGATAAGAGAATGAGATTCAGTATAAGTTTAAATGATCAGAAATCTGATCCACATAAACAAGATGAAATTTAATATTAGTACATGTAAAGTCTGACATTTAGATTCAAAATTTTGATTTTGATTTGGTTGTGCAAGTACAGGATGATGAAGACCTGGTTAAATAGTTTGCATGAAGAACATCTGGGAGATTTAGCTAACTGCAAACTTAGCATAAGCCAACAGTGAGATGCAGTTGCTAAAATAGCTAATGCCATGTTGGACTATATTAATAGAAATATAGTGTGAGGTCATGGAAAATTATAGTCCTGTGGTTAGATACACTACACTGGGTAGAATACATTCAGAATATTTCATTCGCTTTTGGAAAATCACATTTTGAATGATAGTACAGAGTGAATCCAGAGAAAGATAATATAGATAGTCATTTGGGCTGGGTGAGGAGGGGCTCTGGAAGTCAGCTCATATGAAGATCATATGAACGAGTTGGTGATATTTAGCCTGAAGAAATAAAGACTCCTTCCTCAAATTATCTGGTAATATACCCCTCTGTTTTCATGCTCTATCCCATCAGTAGAAAGTAAGCCTCTTGAGAGTAGGCAACCTTATCCTGCATTTTGTTAGTATCTTAAACAAATTGTCTGGATTCCTATTACGGTAAAGCAAGCAATTTGGATTGATTTAAAAGTTTTTAAGAATAAATATGGACAAACTCCACTGGTGCTGGGCACCACTGTTCTAGAGAGGCAAAATCTATGCTGCTCATATTAGCTTCCTTGCCTGGGTACAGATTACAGCAGATATTAGTACATAAACTGACTGCATCCACTAAAAATTTATGTTGTCTAACTTCTATTTGGCTTTCCCTTCTCCCTGAAAATAATTTATTCTGTCCAAAATTGATTCTCTGTTGTGTTCCTCCAAGTGACTGTTCCAGACCTTCTCTTCTCTCCTCAGCCCTCCCATCTTTCTTCCCCATCTCATTAGAGCACTTTGATTTACAGTGTACTTCACTACAAATATGGTAGTCTAAGTTTAAGCTTACTCCTCCTCCCATGAAAGCTGTATTTGTGGGAAGGAGTGATTATGTTCTTAGGAGAACATTTTGTACTAATTGTCTTTAGTGTGTTATCTGAGAGTAGTATTACTGTCCTCTGGGGACCAATTTGCCAGTTTGAACAGAAGTTGGAAACTGCTGCTATTTCTTCTCCTTCTTCTGCTGCCTCCTCTTCCTTCATCTCCTTCTGTTATTTATTTTATTAATTTTCTAAAGAAGCTGGGACAGTTTACTCTTTGTCCCATGTGGTCTCCATTTTTGATTTCGTGAAATACAGCTCAGAAAAGACAGGTTTTTAAAAAGCTCACTGGAGCTATTTGACTCCAGCTTAAAACCCAAATCCCTCTGGCTTTCATTGAAAGGCCAATAATAGTCCCAACTCAAGACACTGTGGCTCATTATTTAGATTCTGATGGCATAGAATGGGTGTAAATAGTAATTATTTTCTGTTTGACTCCTCCCAGATTGATCTATTTGTGATTGTGAACTGATCCATCTTTTGTCTCAAGTCTTACCCATCTCTCATTCACTGAATGTGCATGGCCTAAGACAGCAGCGACCTGGGAAAGGCCTTAATTTAGAAAGGCCAAGGTCCATCCACTGCATTCTGCACCATCACCGGTCCTCTTGACCTTTGTCTTGCTATTGGACTTGACCTAAGGAAGAGAGAGAGAGAGAGAGAGAGAGAGAGAGAGAGAGAGAGAGAGAGAGAGAGAGAGAAAGAGAGAGAGAGAGAGAGAGAGAGAGAGAGGGAGGCTGCCTCACACATCCAATTCACAAGCAAGTCAAGACACTCCCCTTGTGATATCTTTGGTGCTGTTTGAGACTCAGAACAACAATAATTTCTGAAAAAGCAGTTGCCTTTCTTCTTAAGGCCCACTCCTTCATTTATGCCCTTAATCCCATTCACACCTATCCTCTTTAATTTCTCAATAGTCTTATCAAAGGATAGTATATTTAGTGATTCTGATGTGGTTTGGCATTTCTGGGAACCCCAATATCTCAGAGTGCAGGGAGTTCTGCTTGGAAAGAATTCAAGCACTCAAACCTCCTTTCAGTCAAAGTATAAAGGCTTATTGTAAAGCCAATAGAGTGGGCTAGATTCCTAATGAATCCACAACTTAATGGAAGTAAGACTGATACTTACATACAAAAAAAAAAAAAAGACAGTGAGAAGATTTGGATGGGATTAAGGAGTGGTGAATAGCCTGGAGTATCTAGGTGGGCTAGGCTGAGCCAGATACCTCAGGCAGAGATGCCAGCCATCTGGGCTGCTGAAATGTGTGGAAGAATTCAGGGACTGGGATGCTTTCAAAGACATGATCTTTTCCTTTTAGGGGTTCAGGTCCCATCACCCCATCATTCTCCCCTCAAACAAATGGGTCCAAAAATCTTTTGGGGTAAGGGGCAAAGCCCTCAACTTCTGAAACTGCTCTCTGCTGACAAGGGTCATAAAGCTGTCCCTGCCTTGCTGAGTACCATTCAAGGAGTCAGACTTCAGTAACTGACTGATGCCAGGTCCAGTGGGTTAGAGACCTTTGACTCATTCGGAAGTTGGTATGTGGAAGGCCTGGAGCCTAGAGGAGATAAATCTGGCAAAGAGGTAAAGCAAACAAGAGCCAAACAGGAATGAAAGGAATATGATCAGGAGGGGAATAAGTATGGGAGCTAGTAGAGAAAGGAGCCAGGATCTCCAAGAAAAAGATGATTTGGGGGCACTGAGTTTATCATGGATTTCTCAATCCCACAAAGGAAGGCATAGCCTTTGGGGGTGCAGATGAGGCCAGTTTTTAAGAGGCTCTGTGTAGAGATGCCCCACGGATCAGAATAGTTGCACCTTACACTCCCAGGTAAGAGGGGTGTCTTTAAGAGATCAATAAAAGTATTGTAACAACTAGAAGGAGCTGTGGCATTGTGAATTAACTTACAAGTAAAGCTTAGAAAGGGAAGCCTCCTAGGAGAATAGTCTCTCTGTAGGGAGCTAGGCAAGCCAAAGTGAAGCATAATTTCATTCAGTAAGAACTTTGATACCACCTGAGTCTTTTCAGTTCTGCAAGGAAAGGCTTATACCCAATTAGTAAAGGTACAAAAAAAAAATCAAACAATTTGAAACCTCCGTACAGAGGCATATGTGTAAAGTCTATCTGCCTCATATAAAGTCTTCACCTGGGTAGGTACCTCTCATCTGAACAGGTTTGAAAAGTGGGGGAGGTCTGCCCCTTCAGGATTTACCTGGGCACAAGTTGGGCAAACCCAACAGGCTTGCTGGATGATTTCTCCTAGCTTATTGCCAATAAAAACAGGCTTTATCAGAGACTGGAGGACATTCTTCCCCAGGTGGGTGGCCTAGAGTAAGCCAAAAAGAAGCTTCCACTGGTTTTCCTGTGGGATAAGAAGTTGGTCTGAGGGTGTCTGAAACCACCCAGAGGGAGAGTGAGTATCCCCTTTCTTTAGCAGGGACCTGTTCTTGGGGACTGTAGGAAGGTGTGAAGGAATCAGGGAGGTTTGGAAGTAAAGGAGTCAGTATAGTTAGCTGGTAGACAGCATTTTTCGCTGCAGTGTCTGCCAGGCAATTTCCCACAACCTGATCCCTTTCTCCTTTCTGCTGTCCTTTGCAAAATATAACTGCTATCTCCAATGGCTTCTGAACAACTTGGAGGAGATGTGAGATCTCCTGGACATGTTTGATAGGGAAATTTTTTGCTGTCAGATATCCCTTTCCTTCCAGATTGCTCCATGGGCACGTAGAATGTGGAAAATATATTTTGAGTAATAAAAGCATTTACTCTTTTATTTGCCCCTAGCTCTAAGGCTCTGGTGAGTGCTATTAATTCTGCCTTGTGGGCAGAGGTCCTGGAGGCAGGGGTTTGGCCTCTACTGTATGGTGAAGGCTGACTGCTGCATACCCAGCTGTCCTTATCCTTTATTCAATAAAGCCAGACCCATTCATGTACCACTCTGCCTCCAGGTTAGGAAGAGGAAAATCTTTAAGATCAGATCAATTGGCATAAATGCCATTATTCTGCATCTCTTCACAGCCAAAGTTGTAGAAAAAGCCACAGATCACCTCAGTCTCTTCTTTTCCTTCTCCCTTCTCACTCCCTTCCTTCAATCTGGCTTCCAACTACAACACTGAATTGGGAATTTGCTCTTCAAGGTTCCCAATGACTTCTTAATGGCTTCATTTGATAACTTTTTCTGAGTCTTCATCCTTCGTGAATTCCCCACAATATGCTGCCTCCACTTCCTCCTCTTCTCTCTATCCTTTCCTTTACCTAGGGTTTTTGTTGCTGCAGTTGCTTTGGTCCTGTTCCCTCCTGCTTTTCCCATAGTCTGATCTGCTTCTTGGCCTCCTTTCCTGTTTCATCAACCATCTCCCACTCCCTAAGTATGAGTGTTCTCCATCCCTTCTCTTCTTTTCCTATATCTATCCTCTTGGTCCGGATCTTATCTGACAAGCTCCCAGGGATTCAAATATCGGGTTTATATAAATTATTCCCAGATCTTTATCTCTAGCCCTAATCTCTTCCCTGAGATCCAGTCCTATATACATCTGAAATACATGTTCAAAATAGAATTCAATATCTTTCCCTCTGAATTCTTCCCCTCCAAACCTTCCCATTTCTATTGAAGGAAACTCTATTATTTCTAGCCACTCAGGTTGGAAACCTCTGAGTCATCTTCCTTCTCCTTTACATCTTACCCCTCCCCCTCTAATCAGTTGCTAATTCTTGTCAATTTGACTTTGACAATATCTCTTACATCCATTCCCTTCTCTTTACTCACATGACCACTAGCTTCCTTAAAGCTGGAATCACTTCTCAGGAGAACAATTGCAAAAACCTCTTAACCTCTATAATATAACACAGGTGTCAGAATTGTCTTCTTGAAGGACAAGTCCCCTTCAAAAGACATTTCAGTGGCTCTCTACTAACTAGCAGGATGAGATATCAACATCTTAGTTTGGCATTTTTAAGTCCTTTACAATCTGTTTCCAGTCTACCTTTTCACACTTATTGTACGTTTTCCCTTCATGGATTTTATATGGCATCCAAATTGGACTATTTGCTGCTCCCCTAAACTTGTCACTCCATCCCCCACCTCCTTGCCTTTGCATAGACTGTCCCCGGCTTCTTCCTTACCTCTTTAGTTTCCTCTAGATCTGAGCTCAGGTGCCATCTCTTATAGTAACCCTTTCCTAATATCCAAAATTGTTACTGCTTTGGATAGATGGATGGCTGTCTCCTCCCCTCCTTAAATTATCTTATACTTAAAATTCTATTTATATGTTTTATTTTCCCAGCAGAAGTTTAGTTTCTTGAGAGAAGGGGCTCTGGCTTGTGTGTGTTTTTGTATCCCAACACACAGGACAATGCCCTGTGCATAGTAGGTCATTAATAAAAGCTTGTTGAACTGAACTGAGCTGGGCTCAGAATAGAGTAGCAAGAGGGGAATGATATGAGTTGAATTTGGAAAACTGTAACACTTTCAAATATCCCCAAGCTCCTCATTGTCATACAAACCCATCCTTTCAGCATCTGTATTTTCCCAGTGATGTATTATATGATTCATGGAATACCACAAGAATGGAAAAATCAAAATTATAAGTAGTCCAAATACAACAGGAACAGGGATGGGGAACCTGTGGCCTTGAGGCCACATATGTCCCTCTAGGTCCTCAAGTGTGGCCTTTTGACTGAATCCAAAGTTCACAGAACTCAGAACAAAGGCCACAGGTTCCCCAACCCTGGAACAGGAAATAGGAGTAGGAAAAAAAAGAGCAGCATGTAAGCTGCAACACATGACCAACTATGATTTGCATGCAAGAAGTTGTGCAGAATACCTCATTCCCAAAATGAATTATGGGGGAAATGATCGAGCCAATCTTGTAGCAAAAATAACAGATAATAGATGGACAGCCAGGGTGATACACTGGTACCTCTGGGATAGAAAAAGAACCAAAAGGGCAATTGGCACATTGGGTTTACAGAAAGATATGAACAAGGATGTCATAGGATGAGAAGGCATGGAGAAATTGTGAACTGTATAGGTTAGTGGAGAAAGCGCATACTCACACTGATGAGCTCACTATCTGAATATCTAAGTATGGCAGAAAGCTTAGAATTTAGAAAGAGATGCCAGAAAGGATGTACATGTGAGAGGCTAGAGCAAGAAAATTTTCCTCTATGTTCCTCTCCTTCCCTATGTAAAACAATTAAATATCCCAGCAGCAGTAATCCTGAAAACATAAAGAGAAGAGAGATAGATTCACTCCCTTATAATATACCAACCACTGATGTTCCTTCATCATGGAACATATTATAATGAAAAGGCCTCTCAGTTTCCATGTTATCCACAGATCTTTTTTTTTTCAGTTGCTCCTTGCAGAGTATAAGATAGTACATAAGTTGATGGAATGGGAATCAAGAGACCAGAGTTTTTGGTCCTGTCCCTAGTCATGTGATTTTGAGCAAGTCATTTTGAAGACAGAAGGGTACAGTTAGAAGACTGTTAAATTTGTACTCATGAGACCTGGATTCAAATCCTGGCTCTCCCATTTGCTACTTGTGAGACATTGGACCAGTCACTTAGCATCTGTGAGCCTCAGTTTCTTCATCTGTAATATGCAGATATTAGACTGGAGGCTCTCTTCCAGCTCTCACATTCTATTGGTACATGAATGAATGAATGATCTTGGAATAACTGAAGAGAAACTCTCTCAGGGTCCTTGATTCTGAGCAGTAGACCCCTTCACACTCTTGGAACAGCAGTATGGCTCTCATTAATACCTCCTTTTCCTCAGATGCTCCAGGGTAATTTCTTATAAAAGAGCATCACAAATGGCCTGACTGACTCTAGCAGATGGCTCACTGACAGTATTCTGGAGCCAACAAATGTCAAATAAACAGAAAATATTCTCATTTCAAAAAGAAAGCATTTATTTCAGGGCAGATTAATATGCAGTGACTTGCAGTTCTGAGTGCCAACTTGCCAAGTGATGAACAAAAGAGGGCATGAGCTGTATTATTGATAGAAAGATTTGAAATTGCTTTTCTGTACCCTTAATTTATAATCCGTTCAAAATGAAAAGAAATAAAAGGGCAAAAATTGTTTCAGCATTTCTTCTCCCTTTCAAAAAATCTACGTTTCCCCCACCGCCACCCCAATAACACATAAAAGAGCCCAAAGTATTTTTCCCTTGGTTGCCTTGCTAAAACTTGTCCAAAAATGAAGGTTGGCAGAGTGTCATTCACTAGAGATATTAGTGCCAGGGGTGATGCCTTTGCATGTAAGATCAGTAGCAGCTATGTGTCCCCAGCACATCTACCTGCTGGATAAAGAATAGTCCAATTGATTTATGATCTGTTTTCTTCCATCTTGAAATTCAGCCTTTATTACCAGTCTTCCTAGATTTATGGTCCAAGCCCAAGCTTGGCACTGATAAATCATGGTGCTGCCAGAGACAGCTTTATGAATTGTGGGCCCTAGGGCAAAAGTACAAACTACAGCCCTTTAACACAGAAAAACTGCCAAGTATTCTTCAACCCATTACCAATTTTTTTTCTTATTTAGAAAAAGTCTTATTTATGCTTTTTGTTTTTACATCAGAATCATTTCCAGATACGCTTTCTACTCCTAAATCAACTATTCCATAAAACAAAGAGAAATAATTAAGTGGAACTAACTAATACACGATTATAGCTGTGTATGCAACATTTTGTATCTATAGTCCCTCATTCCTTTATCTTTTCTTTTTCTATCACCATTATCTTTAGATCTGCTTCCCCAATAAGCCCTTACTTGTAACTCTGAAAATCAGTTGTGTAAAATCAATCAACAAAATGTCTGCTGCTTGTTTACTTTTTCCTCATGCTTTCTCCCATTTGTTTTAATTCTTCTATGCAACATGACTAATGTGAAAATGTGTTTGATAAGAATGTATGTGTAGAGCCCATATCAGATTGCATGCTGTCTTGGGGAGGGAGTGGGAAAGAAGGGGGAGAAAATTTAAAACTTATGGGAATGATTGTTGAAATTGAAAACAAATAAATAAATAAATTTTGGAGGGGAAGGGATATAGTTTCCCCACCCCCAAAAAAGTTGTCTGCTCCTGACAATATATGCTATATTCTGTACTTGAATTCCCCACCTCTCTACTAGAAGGAAGGACATCTCTCCCTTTGAGCCAAGTTTGATCATTCCAATTATTCAGTGGTCAGTTTACTTTTAATTTTCTTTTTGTTTGCGTTATTGTAGTCATTGTGTATGTTGTTCTACAAATTGTGTCTTCTTCACTCTGTCTCAATTCATATGAGACTTCTCTTGTTTCTTTGAAAACTGTATATCTGTCATTTCTCATGGCACAATAAACATCCATTACATTTGAAGAGTATAATTTGTTTAGTTATTCCCCAGTTGAAGGACACCCATCTTGTTTCCAAGTCTTTGTTACCACAGAAAGTGCTGCTATGAATATTTGGTATATAGGGAACCTTTCTTTCTTTGATCTTAAGAATACCAGACCTCTGACTAAAAGGATACTTTTTCTTCTATAATTCTGAATAATTTTCTAGAATGGACCAGTTTACAGTTGCACTGAAAATACATTATCGTGCCTGTCTTTCTTTGTTCACTCAGGTTCATAACTTCACAAGCATCCTTGGTCCTTCTCTATATTTCATTCTTCATATTCAATCATTTACAAAGCCTTACTGAGTCTACTTCCTTATTAAAAAGCCTTCTGTGACTCTTTATTTACTCTATGATAAAATAAAAGCTCCATAGCTTTGTTAAAAACCTACTTAGTCTGGCTCCAACCAAATTTTCTAAATCAAATGTTCAAGAACTCTGCATTCCAGAAAAATTGACTTATCAGCTGATCTTCCAACTTTTGCATAACCATGAGAAGCCTCTTTGAGCCTCAGTTACATCATCCATAAAAGGAGTATGATAATGCCTGAACTGTCTGCCTCACATAATTGTTGTGAGGTTTCAGGTGACCTAATGGAAGTAGCATACTACATACATGTCAGTCATTCACAGAATCCTCAATCTAGAGCCAGAAGTAATCTCTGTCAGAGGCTGTCTAGTTCAACTCCTTCATTTTATAAGTGAGGAAAATTAGATCCAGAGCAGTTATGAGACTTGCCCAAGATCATACATATTGTAAGCATCAGATGCCATATTTGAACCCAGGTCATCTCACTCCAAAGTCACCAAATCTGTCTACCATACCACATTGTCTTATTTTTACCAGTCTCTAATCATCTAAACATAGAGCTTTCCAAAATGTAGAACAGAGAACTTTTGAAATAACCACCCAGTGCATCCATTCTTTCCATATTCCAAGTGAGAAAACTATTTCATGCATACATGTAGATATAGATGATCAGTTTGCTGAGAAGGAAATCCAAGATAGCGGGCTCCATTTTCCTGAGATTTTCTTTCTCCCTCCTTAATCCCCAACTCTACAAAATTTAGTAAAGCATTTTTTTCTGATCTTTTTTTCCAACTTTACATAGCTCTACATTTCTCATTTCTCCCTGGGACTACAAGTTCTAAAATACCCTGAGAAAGGTTGTTCTTGTGGTATTGCCAACCTGAGCAGGAAAAAGAATTATTAGACACTCCATGAGAAAGTCCCACTTCAATAGATTCCCAAGCCCACTGTTGTTTACTTGCAAGAGGTAGGGTAATAGAGGCCAATGGTGTCAAACTGAAATAGAAAGGGGAGTGGAAGAGAGATCACTAATCAGTACAGGATTCTTGCTAGCTGCATATCAACTTCTCAAATGTAATGTTATCTCTGTTTTGTTGGATTTTTATTTATCTTGGTAAATATTTCCCAATTACTTTTTAATCAGTCTCAGGATGCACTCAAGAGTGTTGTGACAATATTCTACACCTCTGAGTTAAGCTTTCATATAGGATATCACTAAATTAATCAAGCCAATTTATTTGTCATAATAATTAGTAACAACATTAACGTGCCCTTTAAGTCATATATGCATAAGTCAAGTAAGCAAAAAACCTTGCTATACCACATAGTACCAAATTTTGTTTTTTTCTTCCTGGTTTTTTTTTGCCTGTTTATAGAATTACAGGATTTGAGAAATGGAGGGGACTTCAACAACCATCTAATCCAAAATATCCCTGAAAAGAATCTCTACCATAGGATATGACCAAGGGGTCATCCAATCTCTCTCCAAAGATCTCCAATTTGGGGAAAGTGACTATCCCTTGATGCAACCCACTCTACATTTAGAAAGCTCTATTTATAATAAAGATTTTATTTCTATCAAGGGTAAATTTGTCTTTCTGCAACTTCTACTCCAGTTTAGGCCCTCATCACCCCTTGCCTAGACTATGGCAATAGCTTTATCACTGGTCTCCAGTTCTCAAGTCTTTCCCCATCTAATCCATCCTTCACCTACCTGCCAAAGTGATTTTCCTGTTTCAGGTCTGACAATGTCAACCCCTACTCAATAAATGCCAGTGGCTGCTTAATACCTCTAAGTTCAAATATAAATTATTTTCTTTGGCAGTGAAAGCTCTTCATGACCTGGCCCTTTCTTATCCTTCCAGTCCTTTTACATATTACTCCCTTTCACAAGTGATATAGTCCAGTCATACTGGTCTACTGCTATTCTCCCATCCTCCATGCCTAAAATGCTCTCCCTCCTCACCTCTGCCTCTAAGAATCTGTGATTTCTTCAAGATCCAGTTCAAGGACCATCATCTCCAAGAAACCTTTCTTGATCCCTGAAACTATTAGTGCCCTTTTCATCTAAGGTTACTTTGTGATCTACTTTGTACATTTCTCATATATACTTATGTATGTACATGTCATCACCTGTATTAGAATGTAAGTTCCTTGAGAGCAGGGACTGTTTTTGCTTTTACTTTATATTCTGGGAACCTAGCACAATGGTTGGCACACAGTTGGAAATTAATAAATTTGATTGATAGATAAAAAGCCCTTCAAATACTTGATGATAACTATCATGTCCTCTTTGACTCATCTCTTCTCCAAATTAAACATTCCAATTTCTTTTAATAAATTCTTATATGACACAAACTCAAAGCATTTGACCACCCTTGAAGTCTTTCTTTGGATGCTCTCAGCTTATCAATGTCCTTCTCAAACTGTGATGGTCAGATCTGAGCACAGTCCTCCAAGGCATGATCATATAAGAGAGTATGGATCAGTTGTGTTAGCACACTTTGGAGGATCATTCCCATTGTACCTTGCACTAAGGAAGGGCCAAAGGAAACAATTCCCCAGGGTGTACTTGAAAACCTTGCCCACTATGTAAACCAGATTAGGCCTGAGGAGGGTGGCATACAGAGGGAATGTAATTTCCTTTTCCCTAGAACCTGTGCCCCTCTTGATGCTTACCAAGATCTTATTAGCTTTTGTGGGTACCATTCATGCTGCTGATTCACATTAAACTTACAGCCCACTAAAATCCCTACTTTTTTCTAATTAAATTGATGTCTAATTGTGCCTCCCCAATCTGCACTTGTGAAGATGATGTTTTTAGTACAAGTGAAAGATTTTACATATATACCTACTGAATTTCATCTCATTTGGTTAAATCTAGTGCTCTTGCTTTTCAAAATCTTTCTGGATCCTGACTCTGTCATCCACTGTATTAACTATACCCCATCTCCAACTTTGTGTAATCTGAAAATCTGTCAAACATGGTATATTTTTATTCAGATACTTGATGCGTATCACATCCTATTATTGCTTCCCCATTCTGTACAACTCTTGTCCATATTTTTCAGTTCACCACAATATGTCGATCCAAAATGCTATAAGTCCTCCTAATTTTCTTCTGATAATGCAAGGATATCAGTGCAGTACATGGCCCACCTGTCATCCCTTACTATAACCACTTCATGACTAGCTCATCTTATCTTCTTGTCATCTGATTCCTTAATAATGACCTTTACTTCTATTTTTCTTCAGTTTCTCATTGGCTATGTCTTTCAGACTAGTAACAGCCACCTTATAGCTCTCCATTGCTCTCTGAGTGAATATTCATCTTTAGTTCTTTGAAGGTAGTAGTGTTCCATGTTTTGTGGCCGTACAGCAACACTGGTAAAATCTTTACCAGCTTTTATTCAAGTCACTGATAAAAATGTTGAACAGTTCAAGGTCAAGCACAGAACCCCAAGAGACTGAATTGGAAATCTCTTTACGTATTGGAACTGACAGGCTTTAAATCTATTGGTGAGTTAAAGGGATATCTACCCCAAGCATGTGAAGTCTTGCCTAGATGGGATGGGCAAGATGAAAACAAAGACAGCTGAAGCAGGTACTGTGGAGTACTTAGAGGTCGGTCAGATGTCAAAGATGCCAAGGTCATCCACTCCATCCTAGGCCATCATCAGTGGTCCCATCTTTTATCTCTCCATTGGACTTTGGTGACTCTGGAAGAGAGAGTGAGACTGATGACCTTGTGCAACTCTGCCTCACTTAAATCCAGTTCATGATCAAGTTAAGATATCATCCATGATGTCATGGGTCCTCTTTGAAAATGAAGGTTGAACAACAACAACATACAGACATAAAACTATTAATGACTATTATTTGAGCCTGGAATCCACCCAGTTCTTAATCTATTGAATTGTATTATTTTTTAGACCAGAGGTATCAAATTTGCTACCTGGCAAGGGCTATGAATCAGATTAAAATGTAATTGGAAAATATTTAATAAAATTGATTTAAAAATACACTATGACATAGACAATGTTACTTTGTGATTCTCTAAATCAATATGCAGCCCTTAAGGATCCAGTTCAATTTGAGTTTGACACACATCTGCCTAACTTCTCCACAAGAATTCTATAAGATTCTTTATCAAATGCTTTGCTAAAATCTGAGTGAATTATATCTACAGCATTTCTTTTACCTTTCAACTTAGCGACCATTATGAGAAAGGAAATAATATTAGTGTTGCGTGACCTCAACCATACTGACTTTGTAATGACTTAATCCCTTTCTAAATGTTCACCCAGATTCTTTAATGATCTGTTCTAGAATTTTGCCAGGGATCAAGGTCAAGCTCAGTGGCCTACAGTTAGAAAATTCCATTCCCTTCCCTTTTTTTGTAAACTACAATGACACCTGCCTTTTCCAATCTTGTGGAACCTCTCCAATTCAGTGATATGACAATTATATCAGTCAGTTATTTCTTGCACCTGAGGATACAGTAAGGTGATTTGACTTCATCAAAAATGAACAGGTGATCTTTTCCTGTCTCCTGGCTTATCCTGGCTTATCCCTGCCAGACATTTTTGTTTTGCCATTACCAGTGTAAGGGTCATTCTTCCTAGCAGAGAAAGAAGCTCAATATGAACCTGTCTTTTCCTTGTTTTCAGTCATCATCATCTCATCCATCCCAAGAACAAGTTTCATCTTTTATTTGATCATTTTTTTCCTCCAAATGTAACTAAAATAACCCCTTTTGCTGTCCTTAGCTTCCCTCACTAGTTGCAACTCATTCTAAGCTTGAGTGTGACCAGCAAAAATTTTACAGAACTGTACCACACTCTTATAGTTCTCTTATAGTCATTGTATATTACCTACCATTAAATATCAAAGTTGGTTAAGTTCTCAGGGTATGTCCATATTGGTTTCTTTAGACAACTCCCATTTTTCCGCTTCAGTGGAATTGTTTCTCTTAGTATCTTCAAATCTTTAGCATCTCTTAGCCCTCTTGATCTGACTTTTCCTATGGAAACCCTTTCACTGACTTCTCACTGATCTATGGGAAATTCACTTTCCCACAATCATTGTTTGCCAAGGACATGCCAAACAATAACTGAATTTCCTCTCCCTTACCACGAATGGACTGATCTCTTCCTCTAAGTTTTCTCATCATTTCTATTCCAATGAACAGTTAGAATCAGAGCCACAATAGAATCTTTTCTCTGTTTCCAGCACCTTTTGAAAAATGAAATGATCATTAAAGCAGGTTAGGAAGGAAATAAATATTCATTAAGTACCTACTATGTGGCAGGTACTATGCTAAGTGCTTAGCCAGTATCATCTCAGTTGGGAAGTTATGAAGTCTTATGCTTCTGCCAGAGAGAAAATCCCCAGGAAATGTCTGGAAAATTGAAGTCCCTCAATACTACTATATGCCAGGCTTATGGTGTGTTCTCAAACTCCTCATCTATTTCCTCTTTCTAGGTTGTCTGTAGCAAACTCCAAGTCAAGTTAAGTCAACAAGTATGCCAGACACTATTCAAAGTCCTGGAAATAAAAAAAAAAATAGACAGTCCCTGCCCTTAAGGAGTTTATATTATGCTGGAGAAGACAACACATTAAAAAGTAGATCAAAAGTAGGGGGAGGTTTGGAGATAAAGTACCCATGTGGAGGAATGGTAGAGAGTGTGTAGTCAGGACCCTGGAGAGGATGAAGACATGACTGGAATGGGCATTTTACTTAAAATAAAGGTTTTATAAGGAACCAGCCAATCAAAAGAGAGGATCTTGGGGCAAAAAAGTACTTCCAATGTAAGAAGTCCAAGGGTAGAATAAACTTCCGGGGTGAGGAGGTTTCTGTGACATGGTAGAGAAATTCTAGAGAGTCAGGAATGGTGCCAGGAGAGGAATAAATGGATGAATGATTTTGGGGGAAAAGATAGGAGTTTCATTTTGGACACGTTGAGTTGAATATGTCTAATAGGTGTCTGGACATGTAATACTAGAGTTCAAGAGAGAGAGTTTAGGGCTGAAGAAGTAGATTTGAGAGTCATCTGAGTAGAGAAGATAATTGAAACCATGGGAGTTGCTGATCTCATCAAATGAATTCATATTGAGGAAAAGAGAAGATGTCCCAGCACAAAGTCTTTGGGGACACCTACCTTTACAGGTGTGCAATAGACGAAGCTCCACTAAAGGAGACAGAGAAGGAGTGGTCAGACAAGTAGGAGGAGAATCAGAAGAGAGGAGTATGCCAATAGTATGATACCCTCCAAAAGAAAAGTAAGTCTTTCATGCCATCGAAAACTCTGCCAAAAGATTTCCAAACATGAGGAATGCTAGAGGGGAAAGACTAAAGAAGTAGTGGGAAAGGAGGAGCAGAAAATCCTATAATGGGAATGTCAAGAAAAGTAGTTATAGTCATTCAACTCAACAACATTTGTTTAATGTATCAGCACACCAAGTCTCATAGCAGATTGCTTAAAGCTCCTTTTCCACCTTTCCTAGTTCTATCTTCAAGCCTTCTTAGAGTCACTTTTTAAAAGTTTTTAAAGTTAATTATTTTTAAGCTGACTGCTTGTTCTGCCATTGCAAAATTAGGAATGAAAAAAGCCGCTATCACTTACAATTTGAATCTAAACCAAACATTGCAAAAACATCTAGTTTTCATCAGATACAGAATATAGATAATCAATGCCTCAGAGATATCATAAGACTGTGTACTAACATTTATATTTGGGAATTTATCTAAATTCAGCCAGTAATAACTTTGGTAGCTAAAGCACTTTCCAGTGAAAAACTGATGAAATATTATGTTCACAAAAGGACTGGAATCAGCTCTCAAATTAAATTTGTTTTTTTTTCCCATAAAGTATGAGAATAACCCAGATTTTTTCTTCTTCTAATGAAGAAAGAGAGCAAATTAGATTTTTTTTCTTCCAATGGAAGGAAAAGAGGGATGGAAAAAAGAGATGAGAGAGGAAAAGAAAGAAGAGGGAAGGGGATGGGAAGAATATTTGTAAGAAAAATTTTGACCCTCTTCTATGAATGCAGAGTAAGTGTATTGGGAGGAAAAGAGGAGTGGAATAATTATTTCTTAATAGCCACTCTCTAGAGAGAGAGAATGATGAGTATATAACCAAAGATCTAACCCAAGTAAGAGGGACCTCTTTCTTCAGCTTTCATTTTGTATTACTGGATTAAAAGTCTCACAATATTACACTGCTTGAAATATTTCTGGCATTTTCTCCTTACCTTTATTCAAAAAGTCTTGTGTTTTAATCTGTTTCTAGAAGAGCTGTGAGTTATAGCAGGAGAAAATGCTAATTTTCCTCTAAAATTCGAAAATAATTTCAATTGGTTAGTGGCTAAAAAAAATTGGTCTTTTCTTTAACCTGCCATATTAGATCCACAAGAGTGCTGAGATGTTTCTCTTCTTGCAAAGTCTCTTTCACACAAATATTTCCCAACACTTAATTAAAATGTATCAAAATTTATGATGCTTTTATGATTTCAGTCTTCTTCTCACTCTTTGATCAAGTGGTTGCAGTATTGAGGCAGGATTGAGGTATAAAGCCATACCCATCCTCTTAGGAAACTGGTGACAGGACCAGAAATTTAAACCAGGATGTCCTTCCTAACCTTAGGCCAGTGAGAGCAAATTGAAAGGAGTTTATTCAATTTGCAATTTGCATTTTCTTCTCTCACTGGTTTAACAAGGTGTTTAATCTTTGAGGCCAACTGGTTAGGTTAGGTTAGGTTAGGTTAGGTTAGGTTAGGTTAGGTTAGGTTAGGTTAGGTTAGGTTAACTATCCAGTAAAAAAGCTATGTTTTTCATTCTTAGGTAGAGCCATGATCTCATTGGTCTGGGTACTCCTTCCATTGATGCAGATTCCCAAACCCTCCCTGTCTTCTCCTGTGATGTAATTTTTTTCCAGGTTTTCCTATGATTCTTCAATAAAGGATTTATACAATTCATCTTGTTATCTTGAGTGGGAAGAAGGAAAAGGTAGGTGCCCATATACTGCTTGAGCTGTCAATCTTTTTCCTTTAGAGGGTTTTAAATGATTTATCAACATTTTTCACCAAGTATACTCTGAAATTGCTTTTGTAAACCTATTGAGAAATGGCTGAATAAATTGTGGCATATGAATGTGAAGGTGTATTATAGTGCTATAAGAAATGAGGAACTAGATTATTTTTAAAAGACATGGAAGATGGCGGAGTAGAAACAGACAAATACGCTAGCTCCGAACCCACGGCCCATGAAATATCTGTAGTAAAGAGCTGCCAATAAATTCGGGAACAGGAGAAGCCACATAACAGCAGAGTGGATAAGATTTCTGTTCCAGAGGGACCTGCAAACCTCTCGTAAAAGGTCCGTCACGCTGCAGACGCGGAGCACAGCCCAGCCCTGCCCTGGCCCCGGGCCCCGAGAGGAGAAGATCCAAGCGGACTTCAGGGATGGGATCTCCAGCGGGCGCGCGGGTCCCTCCACCCACAGGTGACGGGGGTCGGTGAGAAGGTCTCTTTGGTGGGTCGAGAGGGGAGTGGGGTGCCCCCATACTCAGACCCCCTTGGGAGGCAACAGCGGAGGCGGAAGCAGACCAAGGCTCCCCAAGCAGGCAGGAGCCTGGATCCATTGTTGAAGGTCTCTGCATAAACCCCCTGAGGGAACTGAGCCCGTGAGGCGGCCCTGCCCCCACCTGAGCACCTGAACATAATCTCACACTGAATAGCAGCCCTGCCCCCTCCCAAAGCCTTGAGGCTGGGAAGCAGCATTTGAGCCTCAGACCCCAAGCGCTGGCTGGGAGGATCCGGAGGTGAGGTGGGTGTGAGGAAAATATTCAGAGCTCAAGTCACTGGCTGGGAAAATGCCCAGAAAAGGGAAAAAAACCAAGACTATAGAGGGTTACTTTCTTGGTGAGCAGGTTTCTCCTCCCCTTCCTTCTGATGAGGAAGAGCCGTGCTCACCATCAGGGGAAGACACGGAAGTCAGTGCTTCTACATCCCAGCCCACTCAATGGGATCAGTTCCAGAAAAAGGCCATAAAGAACTCAAAAAATTTTCAAAATTATGTTAGAGAGGTGGAGGAAAAACTGGGAAGAGCAATAAAAGACTTGCAAGCAAAGTATGAACAACAGATCAGCTCCCTGCTAAAGGAGACCCAAAAAAATGCTGAAGAAAATAACACCCTGAAAAATAGGCTAACTCAATTGGCAAAGGAGGTTCAAGAAGCCAATGAGGAGAAGAATGCTTTCAAAAGCAGAATTAGCCAAATGGAAAAGGAGATTCAAAAGCTCACTGAAGAAAATAGTTCTTTCAAAATTAGAATGGAACAGATGGAGGCTAATGACTTTATGAGAAAAGAAATCACAAAACAAAACCAAAAGAATGAAAAAGTGGAAGATAATGTGAAATATCTCATTGGAAAAACAACTGACATGGAAAATAGATCCAGGAGAGACAATTTAAAAATTATGGGACTACCTGAAAGCCATGATCAAAAAAAGAGCCTAGACATCATCTTTCATGAAATTATCAAGGAAAACTGCCCTGAGATTCTAGAACCAGAGGGCAAAATAAATATTGAAAGAATCCACAGATCACCACCTGAAAAAGATCCAAAAAGAGAAACTCCTAGGAATATTGTGGCCAAATTCCAGAATTCCCAGGTCAAGGAGAAAATATTGCAAGCAGCTAGAAAGAAACAATTCCAGTATTGTGGAAATACAATCAGGAGAACACAAGATCTAGCAGCTTCTACATTAAGGAATCGAAGGGCATGGAATAGGATATTCCATAAGTCAAAGGAACTAGGACTAAAACCAAGAATCACCTACCCAGCAAAACTGAGTATAATACTTCAGGGAAAAAATTGGTCTTTCAATGAAATAGAGGACTTTGAAGCATTCTTGATGAAAAGACCAGAGCTAAAAAGAAAATTTGACTTTCAAACACAAGAATGAAGAGAAGCATGAAAAGGTAAACAGCAAAGAGAAGTCATAAGGGACTTATAAAAGTTGAACTGTTTACATCCCTACATGGAAAGACAATATTAGTAACTCCTGAAACTATTCAGTATCTGGGTACTTGGTGGGATTACACACACATACATGTACACACACACACTCATAGAGACAGAGTGCGCAGAGTGAATTGAATAGGATGGGATCATATCTTAAAAAAAAAATGAAATCAAGCAGTGAGAGAGAAATATATGGGAGGAGAAAGGGAGAAACGGATTGGGGCAAATTATCTCTCATAAAAGAGGCAAACAAAAGACTTTTCAGTGGAGGGAAAAAGAGCGGAGGTAAGAGAAAAACATGAAGTTTACTCTCATCACATTCCACTAAAGGAAGGAATAAAATGCACACTCATTTTGATATGAAAACCTATCTTACAATACAGGAAGGTGGGGGACAAGGGGATAAACAGGGTGGGGGGGACGATGGAAGGGAGGGCATGAGGAGGAGGGTACAATTTGAGGTCGACACTCATAGGGAGGGACAGGATCAAAAGAGAGAATAGAAGTAATTGGAAGCAGGATAGGATGGAGGGAAATATAGTTAGTCTTATACAACACAACTATTATGGAAGTCATTTGCAAAACTACACAGATTTGGCCTATATTGAATTGCTTGCCTTCCAAAGGGAGGGGGAGGGGAGGGAGGGAGGAAAAGAAGTTGGAACTCAAAGTTTTAGGAATAACTGTCAAATACTGTTCTTGCTGCTAGGAAATAAGAAATACAGGTAAAGGGGTATAGAAAGTTATTTGGCACAACAGGACAGAGGAGAGGATGGAGACAAGGGCAGAGAGGAATGATGGAGGAGAGAGTGGAGTGGTGATGCAGGCAATTGGAATGCTTGGTGTTTTGGGGTGGGGGGAGGGGACAAGGGGGGAGAAAATTTGGAGCCCAAAAATTCTGTGAAAATGAATGTTAAAAGTGAAATAAATTAATTAATTAATAAAAATTAAAATAAAATAAAAATAAATAAAAGACATGAAAGGAGTTATATAAACTGATGCAAAGTGAAGAGGAGAAAAACCAGAGAAACAATTTATCTCATAACATCAATATGATAAAAATGAATAATACTGAAAACTTATAAAGAATGAAATGAGCAGAAACAGATAACCAATTCATATAATAACAACACCAAAATAAACAACTTTGAAAGGTGTAGGAACTATGATCAGTAAAATAACCATTCATGATTTCAGAAGTCTGATGTGAATTACGCAATGCAGTACAGAGAGGTGATGAATGTAGGGTACAGGATAAGACATGTATCTTCACATGCAGCCATTGGGGGAATTTATTTTGCTTTATTATATATTTTTGATTCAAGAAATTTGGAAGTTTTCAGTAGAGTGAGATTGGGAGGGAGAAAAAACATATTTCTATTCATTTCTTAAAAGATAGATGGGGAACTAATAGAGGTATGCAATGCCATGTGCATTTACAGTTGAGGTCATTGAGTTGGCCTCAGTTGAGCTGAGTTTTATGTAGTTATCTTTCCTTGTTACAAAAGTCCTCTAATGAGGTGGGAGCAATCTGTAAGTGTTTGTAATATAAAAAGAAAACACGGAAATAAAACTGAAAGTGATCAAAAAATAAATAAGCCCATTGGTTAAAGTAGGGCAAATGTAAGGTAAAATAATTATAAATTTAAGGTAAATGGACATTCGGCCAAATATAGTCACATACTAATACCTCCAAATATGGTGGTGAAAGCTGTTGAGCATCAGGCTGTCAGTACTTTAACTTGTAGACCAAACACTCACATCTTGGTGTTTAACTCTCAAGCCTGGTTTTATAGGCACCCCTTCTCCCCATCTCCCTCTCTGTTCTCTCAAGGAATGTTGGAAAATTCTTTAAAAATAAAACATCTCTAAAAAAAAATTAACAAAATTAATTTAAAAATTCCTTTTAATATTAAACAAAATCTCTGGATCACTTTAGCAGTGGCAGAGAGAGTTATATCAAATCAAAAGCAGGATTTTTCACAAAGGTTAATCTGTGAATAGCCTCATTAACCTGATTTTATTTCCACTTGCTGAGGTAAGTAGCCTCTTACCCTTTCAGGGCCAGTATTTCCCTCCTCCCCGCTGTCATCACCTCCTTCCTCTCCCTCCCTCTTCAGGCACCCATGCCCTGGAATTCTCTCTTTCTTTCTTCCCCCCTCTTCCCTTGCCCCATCAAAACCTATTTAATTCCAATAGGAAATAAGATCTGACGGATCAACTGGGCCATGTTCAAGGATGAGAGCCACAAGGGTTTCTGTTAGATGAGCCTTCCTTATTCCTCCAGTGAAATCAAGGCTAGTCCCTTTGGGCTGCCTTCTCAAGCATTCGGCTGCTAGGGTTGCTACTCTAACACCTGGTAAGGCACGATTCATTACTGCCATTTGGTGGGACACGCTGGGTTGTTCAGTTAACCTTTCCCTTTTAAGTTTCTCAACCTTTCTTAAATAGGCAGCTAATTGGAAATAGAAACTATCTGAGAAAGTGGGCAGATTTCCACACCTCTACAGGCAACGTTCCAACACAAAACAGGAATTGCAGCCTGCGGGACTGCAAGGATGAAAAGATAACCAGATAAATCAGGAAAATTAACTATATACAGTCCTGGTTATTAGGAAAATTCACCATTGAAATCTGGAACTGGTCAGGTGATAGGATGATCAAATTAGCACTTTTGTTTTTTTAGCCCTTTTTTAATCGTGTCCAACTTTCCCTCAGCCCATTTGGGGTTTTCTTGGCAAAGATAGTGGGGTGATTTGCCATTTCCTTCTCCAGGTCATTTTATAGATGCACAGCTCTCTATCCACTGTGCCACCTATCTGCCCTTCAAATTAGCTCTAGAAAGGATCTTAAAGGCCATGGAGTTCAGCCTTCTAATTTTATGGATGAGGCACAGATATGTTAGATGATTTATCTCATTTCCCTGCCTGAGGCAGGAACTTAGGTCTACTTGACTCTAAGTTCAGTATCCAGAACTCGGGAAAGGGAATTTGGATAAGAGAAGGCTAGAATAATGGGGGGGGGGGGGGGGGGGGAAGATGAAACAAAAAAGGAACACCAAGACTGAGAAAAACAAAGCAACATTAATGGTGTAAGAAGGCAAGTGTGGTTCAGAATGTCCCACAGACTGACCTGAAGGATGAATACTAAGGTGAGTCAAAGTTCAAATGGGATAGACTATCACAGGGTCATAGGATGGGGAACTCAAATGGCCTTTGGAGATGACTTAGTCTAACATTCTCATTTTTTAGATGTAGAAACTAAAGTCAAAAGGGTAAAGAATGACGCATTCAAGGCCATGCAGGTGGTAAGGAGCAGAGCCAACATCTGAATCCAGGTCTTCTAAGTCCTAACCTATGCTCTTTCCATTACAAAAGAATTCTCAACCATGGCCTTTTTTATTTTTCTTGCTTAAGTGAACCGAGGAATTAAAATTCTAGTAAAAGTATGTTTGGCTGATGTAGAGATAGGAGATCCAGTACCGTATTTGATTACAAACAACTCCTAAATATTTGAGGATTCACTGAAGCCAATTTTCTTTTACATGCATCGTGGGGATCTTCCAGCTGTTCTTCTTAGGATGGAATGCTTCACCTACACCCCCAAGCAAGACTCCACTCCGGTATTTAGCAAAAAGCATTTTCAGTGGCAGGGTTAGCATTCAGCAAGATGGGATTCCTCTCGGTGGTCCACCCTTTCTTAGAATTTGTAAAGGAAAAAAATGAGGGGCAAGACAGGGATAGAAGAAAACAATTTTATCTTTGGTACATTGCTTTGGGGGGTGGGAAAGGAGGAAAATTTTTCATTTATTTTAAGTTTAAGGTTGTTAGGTGACATAATTCATAAGAATGAATGAAATTATAATGGATGAAATTATAAACTTTCTCTTTGTTTAAAATGATTATACCATTTATAGCATTATAGGACAAGAGCCACACTTCTCATAGAAAAATCCACTTTGATCATGAACTGCTGTTGAAGCCAATTCATTGAAAATTAATGGCCATGACAGATTTTGAAAGGCCCTCGTTTAATACAGTACACACACACACACACACACACACACACACACACACACACACACACACACACACACACACACACACATAGGGACAAAGCAAGAATTCCCCTTCTCCCCACCATTATTTTATGAAGTTCTAGAAATGTTAGCTGGAGTAGCAATGGTAAAATTTAAAGTATAAACAGTGACAAGGATGAGACAAAATTACCTCTGTTTGCAAGTATTGTGACTGTGTATTTAGAAAACCCCAGAAAATCAGTGGAAAAAACTGTGTCAAAAATACACATACTTTTCCAAAGAAGAATTGCAAACTATAAATGACCATTTGAAAACATTCTCCAAATAATTAATACTAAAAGAAATACAAACGGAAACAAGTCTCAGGTTTTACTTCATATCTTGCAAATTAGCAAATCTAGTTTGCTAATTAATAAACATGGACATAGTCAATATTAGAGGAGCTTAGGGTATATAGACACATTCACATCTCATTGGTGAAGTTGTAAATTAGCCCAACCATTCTGTATATGAATTCATAATTATGAAAAGTGATTTAACTACTCTCACCCTTTGACCTAGAAATTCCAGTACTGAGTATGTATTGCAAGGAAATACCACAAAAGCACAGAAAAAAAGGACGCCACACATACCAAAATATACATAGCACAGAGCTCTGTGAGAGAAAAGAGCCAGGAGTAAGGTAGAAGTCCATCAATTTGGAAATAGCTGGAAAAAAACCCTTGGAATATTAACACGATGAAATATCATTTTGATATTTTATATAATGCCCAAGGATTTCAAAGAAATGTGGCAGGATTTGTATGAACTGATAAGGAATGAAATCAGTAGACTAAAAAGAAAAGTATACAGCTACTAACAATGTAAATGAAAAGCTTTGTAAAAAGAAAGCGTAACTCAGTTATCAAAAAACTAATGATGGTCCTTAAGAATAGATGATGAAATGTACCTCCTCATGGCACAGAGATGGGGATATGTTGCATATATTACTATATGAGCATTTGTAGTCATCATATCAGGCATTTTTGTTTAATTGTTTTCTTTGTTATAAAGCAGGATTAAATTTAGAGGGGGTGGTATGAGGTCAGACAAAAGGTAACCAAAAAATTTTTTTAAGTTGTGTAACAACATGACTAGTATGGAAATATGTTTTACATGATTGAATATATATGTGAGTGTGTGTGTGTGTATATATATATACACAAACCCATATCAAATCGAGAAGATGGAGGGGAAGGAAGGAAGGAAAAAATTGGAACTCAAAATTTTATTTAAAAAGAATGTTAAAAAGTAACTTTACATCTAATAGGGGAAAAAACAGAATGCTATTTAAATAGGGAAAGTTGTGTACAGTAGCAAATAATAATAATACCAAAAGAAAGGGCATGTACAGAAGCCATTTTATCCAAATTACATAGTGTCTAAGAAGAAATGTGATTTTATTGCTACCAAGTCTAAGTTAGGTCAGTTCAGAAATTTTTTAATTTTTTATCTTTGATAAGTAACTAGGGAATTTATAACAAATAGATTTTTGTACATAAATGCTCTTACTTAAGTAATTATCTAGCAATTATTGGTTTTCATTCTAAAGTAGATGAAACATCCTTCCCCTCAACCTATCATATATGTTCAGGAGACTTCATTTTTAGATGAACCTTGAAAAGGTAAAACAACAGCCCAGGGTACAAGGAAATCATGTGCTAATGACCAACCATACTCATCTATTCATGAAAACACTTGTATAATTCTCCAAGATATGTTCTATACCAATACTGTCTTGGTCTGCTCTTCAGGGTTGGGACTCAGGCCAGGCTCTTTAGGGTTAGGATTCTTGACGTTTTTTATGTCCTGAACATTTTGGCAATCTGGTGAAGACTATGAATCTTTATCAAAATAATGTTTTTAAATGCATAATTATTTTCAGAGAATGTACTTTGTTCTAGTGTTTTTTGGGAAGTCTGTTCCATCAAAAAAATACATCAGTGATTTTTTTAAAAAGAAATTTCTTTTATAAAACCCCACATTGCCATAAGCTTCCCATTTTCTCCCAAGGAATGCTTATTTTATTTGAATGTCTGGGCACTGTTGATATTGCTTCCTAGCCTAGAATGCTTTTTCCTAAGGCTACAACAAGGGCCCTGAGATGTGAACTGTGCATCAGGATACAAAGGACAGCTGTTTTTCTTCCCTGTCACTCCTGAGGGTCCCATCACCATGATCCTTACCAGTAGTATCTTAATCTACTCTTCAGGGTTGGAACTAAGATGAATGAAACTCTGACAGAGAGACAGACAGACAGACAGAGAGACAGAGACAGAGAGAGACAGAGAGAGATATTTTTCTGGGTAGTTAATAATCAATTCATTAATTAGATTAGCAAATAATAAATTGGTGATCAAAGGTTTTTCTCAGTAACCAAAGACAAAGCCATGGAGATCATTGAATGCTTAAATACTGTTACAAAAGGATTTGCCCCTGAAGGTGAAAATCAACTCTGATTTGTGAATAATTAATGAGGAGGTAGACATATTAATGAGGAAGTGGGCCAAAAGTCTTCTATTCCTCCTGTTGAGAATATGACTTGACCATGAGACTCAGCTGCCTCCAGCAATCTGTACAAAGGGATTCATCTCTACCCAGATCACCTAGGTTTGTTTTCTTCTTCATAAACTGGATTACCCTAAACTCTAACAGAAGGGTACAATGACATGGGCTTATTTCCCAAGGCCAAGAATTCACTAAGATTAGATACTGTTTACACTCTAAACAGAAGAAGGTCTTCTAATTGGGTGGGGTCCCATCCAAGATCACAGAGCATGTACCAGGAGGATTTGGACAACTTCATCTATCAGGAATATTCTTCAGAAACTGACTGACTAGCCTCCAGGGATTAGTCTCTGAATGAGGAAATAAAAGGAAAAAAAAAGCCTTAATCCTAATGTAGTGATTGGTTATTAATATAACAAAAAATAATAATTTCTCTCAGAACTCAGGCTACTCTCTTTAGAGCAAGAGTTCTTAGCTTTTTTTGTGTCATGAATCTATTCATAGTCCAGTGAAAACTACAGACTTTTTTCAGCATAATGTGTTCATAAAATAAAATATAAGATTGCAAATGAAACTAATTATATTTAAATAAAGACTTTTTTTCTCATCCAAGTTGACAGACCCTTTGACATTTATCTACAAATCCCTTCAGGATCCATGTACTACAGGTCAGTAACCCCTGCTCTGGGGAAAGAGACACCCCATCTCCCACTAACACTATACCCAACTTCAGAAACAGCTGACCGCCTAGAATTTTCCAGTAGCCACCAGGATTCTTGGATATGGTTCTGCTTGCCTTCTACTATCCCTTTAAGACCCAGCTTAAATCCATTCCTTATCAAACAACAAATCTATTACATTCCTACTTTTGGTATCAATCTTGCTCCATGATGTTTCCCTTTCCTGAATTCCTCTAGTATTTCAGGGTTTCATATAACCCCCACTTGACTGATACTGGGTAGTATCCACTTGTCCTAAAGGTTAATATGCCATTACCTCAAGGGAAGGTAGAGATAGGAAGCCTTCCTGGCCTGGAACTCATAGGTTCAATTAGGGGTATCACACTCTAGGTAGAATAAATTCAAGACCAAGGACACAGAAGCTTGGAGGGATGTGGGATTTTTGAGGGGCGCTTGTACTACTGTAGCTAATGGGTCAGTGTCTAGCCTTTCCAAAAGAGTAAAACAGTTTAATGGTTGAGTGCCTTTAGTGAATTTTAATCCTGGTATCTGAGTTATACCATGAGAGCCTTTGCTTCCTCAGAGAGGCACAAGACTTTGACCTAAACCTGATATCTGAGTTATGCCTTTTCCCAAGTGTGTGCGTATCACTATCATGTTGAAGATGAAGCTGAGAGTAAATGGCATTGGCCTTTGTAATCATATTGCAATCAAGCTTATTGCAACTTGGGAGTCTCAAATACCATTTATGAATCCAGAATACCTGGAAACTCAGTCATCTCAGCTGTGTCCAGAAAGATCAGGACTATATACAGACACAATATCACTGTGATTGGTGCCTCAGTAAGTCAGTAAGCTAAGGGCTAGAGATACAAAGAAAGGAAAAATACAGTCTCTGCTCTTAAAAACTCATAATCTAATGGGAGAGGCAATATGTGAACAATTATGTACAAACAAAATACAAACAGGATAAATGGGAAATAACCAACAGAGGGAAGGCACTAGAATTAAGAAGGATTGACAAAGGCTTCCTATAGATGGAAAGATTTTAGCTGAGACGTGAAGAAAGTCAGATAAGCCAAGTCATAATGATAACGGGAGAAAGCATTCCATGTATGGGGGACAGCCAGTGAAAATTCTCCCAGTAAGAGACAGAGTATTTTATTTGAGGCAAGGAACAATAAGACCAGTGTCACTGATCAAAGAGTAAGTGGATGGTGGTGATACAAGGTGTAAGAAAACTGGAAAGGTAGGGAGGTTTTCTAGGCTATGAAGGGCTTTGAACACCAGATAGTGGGCATGATAGTTGATCCTGGAGGTATTGGGGAGCTAGTGAAGTTTATTGAGTAGAGGGGTGATATGGTCATAGTTGTATCTAAGGAAGATCATTTTGACAGCTGAGTAGAGGATGTACTTGAATGAGGAAAGACTTGTGGCAAAGATCAATCAGTAGTCTATTGCAATAGCCCAGACATGAGCAGCTGAATATCTACACCAGGGTGGTGGCAATATCAGAGGAGAGAAGGAGGCATATGCTAGAGATATTATAAAGGTAAAATGAACAGGCCTTGAAAATAGAATGGATTTGGAAAGTGAAAAAGTGAATAGGACTCCTAGGTTGAGGACAACACCATCCTTATAGTTTCCCTGGCTCAGGACCTCAGCCATATTGGAGTTTTCCCTCTCCCTAACTCTCACATCTAATTAGTTGCTATTACTGTAGTTTCATAACTTCTCTCAAATTTGAATTTGTCCCCACTCCTATGGCCATTCCCCCAGCACACAGCCACATGACCTCTTCCCTGACCTCTCCCCTTGCATGGCTAAACTCCTTGAGAAAGCCATCCACAATGCCTATGATCAGTGCCTGAGCCTTCTCTCCCACTGTCTCATCTAAAACCCCCTCAGTTTAGCTTCTGACCTCATAATTCTACTGACACTGCCTTCCCCAAAGTAACCAATGATTTCTTAATTGCCTAATGTCATGGCCTTTTCTCAATCCTTGTCCTTCTTGACCTCTCTGCAAGCTTTTGACAATGTCAATCACCTCTTCTCTTGGATATTCTTGCCTTTCTAGGCTTTCATGACTTTGCCATTGCCTGGTTCTTCTCTTACCCATCTAATCCTTCCTTATATGTCTCTTTTATGAGATTTTTCTCCCGAACATGTCATCTAACTATGGGTGTCTCACCAGGCTTTGTCCTGGGCACTATTCTCTCCTCCCCATGCATCACTCTTGTCAAGTTCAAATAAAAACAGGGCCCACAAAGCCATACATGAAGATCTCTGAAGTCACATATTGACTTAGAAAACCACATATCAACATTATTTATCTTCTATTGTAATTTTGTTTTGTTAAATATTTATTAATTATAATGTAATGTATAGCTCTATGCTCTGGGTGTGTTGAGCCAAAATGGCCACCTATTTGACATCTCTAGCTGTTATTCAGTTGTTTCAATTGTGCCTGACTCTTCAAGATTCTCTTTCGGGTTTTCTTGACAAAGAAACTGGAATAGTTTGCCATTTTTCTTCTCCAGCTCATTTTACAGATAAAGGAACTGAGGCAAACAGGGTTAAGTGACTTGCCCAGGGTCACATAGTGTTTGAGGTCAGATTTGAACTCAGGAAGATGAGTCTTCCTGACTCTAGGCCTGGCACTTTCTTCACTGGGCCACCTAGCTTCCCTATATTTGACATCTCTGCTCTATAGCATCTGGCTTGGTGATCTCATCAGCTCCTATAGGTGTAATTTTCATAACAATGCATATAATTCTCAGATCTACTTACCTAACCCTAAACTCTCTCCTGATCTTTTTAGATTTGCAATACCAACTGTCTATTAGACAATTTGAATTGGATATCCCTTAGTTATCTCACTCTTCAAAGTCTTTTCCTCCAAACTTTCCCCTTTTTTGAATGTCCTTATTATTGTCCAAGGCACCCATCTTCAGTCATCCAGTCTCACAACCTTGGTGTCACCTCCTGATTTGTTCTCATCAAGTCTTGGCATTTCTACCTTCACATCATCTCATACATTTCTCTTTTCTCTCCATTCCCCAGGCACCATTCTGGTACAGGCCATTATTACCTCACCCTTCCATTACTGCAATAACCTTCTAATTGATCTTCTTGCCTCAAGTCTCTCCCCACTGCAGGGAATCCTCCATTCACCTGCCAAAATGATTCTCATAAAGTGCAGGTCTAACTATATTATCCCTCCCTAACTCAATCAACTCTAGGGGCTCCTTATTACCTTTAAGATCAATATTAAAGCAGTCGTTTGGTTTTTAAAGCCTTTCACAATAAGATCCCTTCCTACCCTTCCTCTCTTCTCTGTATTCTCCAATCCAGAAACACTTGCCTTCTTACTGATCCTTACAAGATTCTGCCTCTCCTGACTGTGTCTTTTCATCACCTGTCTGTCATACCTGGAATGCTCTCCCTCCTTACCTTTACCTATCTTCACCCCGCTCCTGGTTTCATTCAAGACTCAGCTTAAATCCCACATTCTTCAAAAGGGCTTTCTTGGTCCCCTTACTCCCTGTCATTGCTGGTGCCTTCCCTCTGAGAGTACCTTCCTTTCTCACTGTCTATATCTTCTTTGAACACCTTCATATCTTGTTTGCATATTGTCTCTTCCATTATGAAGATAAGATTCTTGAGGGCAGTGACTGTAATTTTGCTTTTTTTTAGTATCCCTAGTGATTAGCACAGTTCCTGGCACTTGGTAGATGTTTAACAAATGCTTGTTGATGATGGCAATGGACTACTGGAACAGCCTCCTAATTGGTCTCCCTGATTTTAACCTCTCCATATTTCAATCCATCCTCTATGTAGATGTTAAAATAATCTATCTGAAGCACAGGTATGCTCAAAAAACAAAAACAAAGCAAAAAAAGAGCGAAAGAACCCAACCTTTAGTACCTCTTCTTTGCCTATGGGTTAAATACAAATTCTGTAACCTAGCAGTAAAGGTACTCCACAATTTAGTTCCCACCTACTTTTCTGCCTTATTTCATATTACTGCCCTTCACAAACTCTATGTTCTGTCCATACTACTTCACGAACTCGGTATCATTAGAGGACTTCAAGCAAAAATTGGATGACCTCTTGTCAAGAGTGGTGTAGAAGGAGTTCCTGTCCAGATACAGACTGGTCTAGAGCAGCAGGTCTCAAACTCATTGGTTTCAGAAGCCCTTTACCCTCTTAAAAAATTACTGAAGATTCCAGACTAATATGTGTTATATCTACACATGGGTCACTAGATGGCATAGTGGATAGAGTGCCAGGCCTGGAGTCCAGAAGATTAATCTTCCAAGTTCAAATCTGATCTCAGACACTTATTAGCTGTGTTACCCTGAGCAAATCACTTAACCTTGTTTGCCTCAGTTTCCTCATCTGTAAAATGAGCTGGAGAAGAAAATGGTGCACCATTACAGTATCTTTGCCAAGAAAAACCCAAACGGGGTCACTAAGAGTCAGACACTACTCAACAAGAACATATCTACTTATATTTACCATATTATAAATTAGTATTATTATGAAATAGTTTTGATCTTGCAGAACCTGTAAAAGATCCCCAGGTGTCCCTGGACCACACTTGGTGCTAGAGTACCTCTGAAGTCCCTTCAAAAGCTCTGGAACTCTATAATCTTATATTTGCCATTCAGATGAAAGGTGGAACAAGAAGACACACTTGGCCTCCTTCATTTACCTTGCACACAGGTGGTCAAGCAAAGTAGGGGGTTGGCAGAGAAGGAGACTATATGGTATTTCTGTCCTTCCTCTTAACCTACACCCCCTTCTAGCATACACACACACACACACACACACACACACACACACACACACACACACACACACACACACACATACACACACACATACAGATAACTGAACACTAAAACATCCCACTCCCATGCAACCAACACTATTCCTCATCAGTCTCAGCCAGCTCCCACTTAGAAAGTAAATATGGCATATTGTTATATTGGCAAGTTTGTTTTAGATTTCCACTGAAGATTTCTATATACTATTCAAAGAAGTTTTATATTGTTCTCCATTAAACATATGCCCACGCCAAACATTCATATTGAAATTTTCTAGTCAGATCTGCACTTTCTGATAGATTCCTATAGTCATTAAACTCAAATACCGTAACTTTCTTCTCTCACCATGGTAATAGACGCAGTCATCTCTTACTGTGTGCTTTGCACTATGCCAAGCAGTATGAGATGTATGAGAGAACAACCTAACTCTTTCCTTAGCAGAAATATCTCTTTTTTCTGTAAACATAAAAATTATTTTATAGATATGCCAGAATTGCAAAATTTTGAGAGGTAACATGATACAGTGGATAGAGAGCTGGCCTGGGAGTCAGGAAGAGCGATGTTCATTCTGCCTCTGGCACATACTGACTTTGTGATGTGGGCAGGTAATTTAATCTCTCAGTACCCCAGGCAACTCTTCCAAGACTAAACAGTTGCAGAACAATTACTGCTCTGCATGGACAGTGGGAGTTTTCCACAGTCAGTGCTCTCTACAGTGAACCAATTACAGGTCCAGAGAGAGCATAGAATTTTAAAGATGGAAGAGACCTCAGAGTTCCAACTGATCAGACCCATACACAAAAAAATAATTCCCACTACAACACACCCAACAAGTGGTCATGCAACAGCTTATGTAAGATCTCCAATGAAGGGGAAGCTCCTATCTCTTTAAGCTGTATATTCTATCCTTGGATAAGCTAAGGTTGGGAAATATTTTCTGACATAAAGGCTAAATCTGCTTCTTTATTTTTTCTTCCCATGATTCCTGGTTCTCTCCTGGTCTCTCCTGTTTTGTATTGATCATCATAACATTTGCATTAAATGTCAGATTATTTTTCCCATCTTAGTACATCCTATAAAAATTGCATTATGAAACAGACCAATCAAATTCCTTTTCCATATCACAGCTTTTCAGATGTAGCAGTCATGGGTTGCCTGAATCTTCTTCAAGTTGAGCATCCCAATCTTCTTTAAGGATTCTTCACTTGACTTGGACTTGAAGTCCATCACCATCTGAATAGGTAGATTTGCAGCCAGTTGGATAGACTGTTGGATTATATAGTTGAATATAATAATATATTATAATAGTACTATTATATGATAATATAATATTTCTATGAATATAGTGATACATAGCTGAATTATAGAGATAATAATTGAACCCATGAGAATTGATAAAATCACTAAGAGAAGGAGTATAAGAAACTAGAACAGATGTCTGGGCAGTAGGATGGTGGAGTATTTGGGATTAGCTACAGTAAAGGGCAGGATATAGTTGGTGATTCTACAAAAAAGACTGAGAAGGATTGGTCAGTCATATGAAAGAACAACAGAATAGTATCATGAAAACCTGGGGAAAAGAGAGTGTCCAGAAGAATGGGGGTGGCCAACGTTATCAAATCCTGTAGAGAAGTTTGGTTTATAAATGCTCTCAGAAATATAAATTATATATGTGTGTGTGTGTGTGTGTGTGTGTGTGTGTGTATACATGTATATACATAAATTATAAAAGCTCAATGTGCACACTTTTTGATCCTCCAAATTTGGGCCTAAACCATTGACTATAATAATCCTTATCTGCTCTAATTATACAAACTTTTCATTTTACTCACCTGAATTTTTACAGTGATCTAAGGAAAGCATAATTTTAAGATTTCACTTTTCTGTTCCCAGCTGTGATACTATTAGAAACCAAAGTTCTTTCCAAATTTTGGTTTCCCTTTAGAAGGGAAAATAAATATCCACATTTCCCTTAACTACGAGTAGTTAGCTAAAAACTTTACGCTGGTGAACCCAAGTTTTCTCGTTTCAGCATATCTGATATTGTTTGTCCTGACCTTGTTGAAGGATACTCAAGAGCTTTTCTATTTAAAATGTTTTTACAGGCTGTTATATGTCCCCTGAGTTTCTCTGACTCCAGAGTAGACTTTCAGAGAGTACTTTCTGTGGGATCATTTTTGGTTAGCATGGTTTCTGTTGAAAAGACAATATTGCATAGTGGTGAGTGGGCTGGCCTTGAAAGCATGAAAACCTGCATTCTAATCCTGTTTCTAATATATTTTAGCTGTATGACTATGGTGAAGTCACTGAACCTCTTCATGTCCTAGGCAATTTTCTAAGACTTTAAGCTACTACAGAGTTTCTTATCTCAGCAGTGGGAGGAAATTCCATGAAAATTTCCCTACTCTGAGGAAATCTGGGCCAGAATTAGACTTTATAAAGGTTATGGTGCATGGGTAATGCTTATCAGAAGCCAAGGAATTACTTAGACATGTCAAAGTCCCCTCTAACTCCTAGACACGTTAAGGAAAAAACCCGACTCCTAGCTCTCCCAGCTTAAATGTTGAGATTCCTTAAAAGAAATTGTTTCCTTTTTTTTAAAAAAATTTCTCCTTGTCCCTTTTTTTGTGCTCAAAGTCTAAATACTTGCCTATCTGATAAAATATAAACAAAAAATATCCCTCTTTTTATTCTCTACTAAGAAAGAGACTTTTTTCTCCTATACATTCTTGGCTTTCGTTAATATTTCATGCTTTTAATATCCTTTTTTCTCTTATTAAATAAACATATGCATACCCCAAATCTGCCACCATTCTCACCTAGGACGGTCAACCCCAAATATCTTAAATAATAAATGCATCTAGTGTCCTCAAAGGTGGACAGACTCTCCATTTATTTAAGAGAAAAGTTTGTTTTGAAAGTTCTTCAATGTATCAGGCACCATGGTGATTAAATTCTGTACCTTGGCATATTCGCAGAGAGGCAGAAAGTGATTCAAGTGTTCTTTTGACATTTCAAATGTGGACTCTGCTTTCAGCAGTCCTTCTTACCAACCAAGAGAGGATGGACAAAACCAAAATCACCCTATCCAGCTCTGGGGAGCAAACAAGAGACTCAAGGTATTATGTCTCATTATTTCTGCTGTCAGAGAGTAGGAGAACCTTGTTTCACATCCTAGCTCTGCTACCTGTGTCATCCAAGTGACCTTCTCTCTGGACTTCGGTTCTCTCATCTGCAAAATCAGGGGTTTGGACTAGATGGCCTTGGAGGTCCCTATGACCCCATAATTCCTCTCCAAAAAGTGATTAGGTGGTTGTTACAACACGGACACTTTACAGAGTATTTAAAAAGTGCCATGACTTTACAGATTCTCAAAATTTGAATGGAAACTTCCTTTGATTTCTTCTTCCCAAATAATGCCTGGCACACAGTAGGCACTTAATAAATGGTTATTCATTTATTAATTGATTGAAAATAGAAGCTGAGAATGGACAAAGGGAAGGGACAATGACAAATAGATAAGTTAGACCCTACCACACTTAGATGTCATCAGAAGCATGTCCTAGATTTAAGGAGTCTTTCTTGATAGAGCATGTTCTTTGAAAGTGATCTCCTGGAGATATAAACTAGCTACCCCAGGGAATAATCAAACATCTGTGACCCACCAGATGACCCCTACTCAGTATGCTTGTCCAAAATAATGGCAAGAACAGCCATGGTCTGCCTTCCCTTAGAGACTCTGCCTCTTGGTCTTGAAAGGTGAAAACGAACTCATCTCATCCAGAAGATTGTCTGACCACCATCTTCAGCTTCCCCTTAAGTGTGACTCTGGCTTTTCTAGTTTACTCTTGGGATTCTTATTTATCTTGCAAGAAATCAGAAAGTGGAAATGCCTGACTGCTACTGGACCCATGATCTGAATTTTGATTTGCTCGCTACTTGACTGTTCCATAAAAAAACCATATTCCCTCCATGTTGGCTTTCCAATAGTTTTGTCAGAGACTCAGCTCCTGCCACAAGGTGGAGTTCACAGCTTAATCTCCTTCAGAAAAAGGGGATAATTTCAGGTAAACTCACTGATAATTGCAGTTTTCTCTTTGGTATTTAATAGCTTAGTTGAGGCATACTCCAGATAAAAAAGAGAACTCTAATTATAATGTAGTGGAAAGAGACTTGGAGTAAGAAGTAAGAAGGCCTGGGTTCAGTGGGTCAGCAGTTTGTATCTTCTGCATGGTCATAGATTGTGTCCATATCCCAGTCTTATCTCAGTATAATTACTATAATCACTTTGTAATTCTTTTTTCTAGCTATTTCATATATGAATCCCTAACTGACCAACTAGATTATACGTTCCCTGCGAGCAAAGGCTGTGTCTTCCATTTCATTTTTATCCCTCATAATACCTAGCATAGTACTGAGAAAAACTAGCTCAGTAAATATTTAATGAACCAGTGCCTGGAATGCATTCCACTTTTACCTTCTCATAGAATCACTGTCTTTCCTTCAAGAATCTACCAAATGCCATTTTTTATTCAAGATCTAGCATCATTCTCCTGATTGTTAGCATATTCTCTATCCCTCCACACCCACACTATTCTGTATTTATTTTGTATATATATTCTATTTACTTATCTTACTCTTTACCCCTGCAAATAGAATGTAAGCTTCTTGAGGGTAGGGATTGTTTCATTTGCATATACGTTAGGTGCTTGTAAGATAAAAGCACAGAAATAATAGCCCTTCTCTGTGACCCTCTGATCATAAACATCAGGTGAGGCATAAAATAAAGATGAATGCTCACCAAAGATGTTCAGTGTTATAAGTTCAAGTTGAAGAGGGATTCCCTAGGGATGGTAACATCTCTCTGATGCTCCTATTTGTGGATGGCATTGTATTGATTGCAAAAGGTCTAGAGAGCCTCCTGAGAAAAGATCTGTAATCATTCAAAAAAGTTTGACTCAGCCATCCAAACAGGAAAGAAGAGAATGAAGAATATTTACTATACAGATTAAAACATGCTTATGAAAGAACAGTCTATAGTGTGTGTGTGTGTGTGTGTGTGTGTGCGCACGCACATGTGTGTGTATATACCATATAGAATAGTGCAGACAGAAAACCAGTTTAACCAATTGAATAGGAGATGGAGAACAGGTTGGATTGCCTTTCAGAAATTGCACAGCTCCTTTAATGAGCCCAAATTTCCCATGGAAGCAAAGGCCCATATTTTTAATACCAACGTTCTACTGTTGTTTCTGAATGTCAGTAAGATGTGAATACAATGGTGTCCAAGGAATTAAAAATGAATATCCCACAGAAGACACATTGTAGATATGTTCCTGTCTCACAGGCACATCGTAAATGTGAAAAATTGTAACATAGAGTCAGAGAACTCCAAAGAGGAGTGGAATATATCAACATGGAGTTGTTTGATAGGAAGAGAAGATGAGGAGGAAGACAGGAAGACAAGAGTTTGGGGATGTCAGGTGAGCAGCCAGAGTACCATTGGGATTCTTGTAATATTAGGAAAAATCAAGGAAGACCTCTAGTTGGTGGGATGCACTCCTTGAGGCAAACATATGGGAGAACGTGGACAAGGGGTTCTCAGGATGGGCAGCCATGTTTGGTTACAAGTAGCATCTTTAGAAGGAACTTCCAAATTAATGACTACAGATCCACTTGAGTTTTTGAGTGTCCCTAGCAAGTAGCATAGTAACTAGAATACACAGGAATTTTAAAAATTCTTGAATGAATAAATTAATGCTTTTGCTGTGGAAAGTTGGAGCAACAGAATTCTTACCAATAGCCAGTTTCCACCATAATACTTTAACCTTATGCCCAAAGGACTATAAAACCATGCATACCCTTTAATCTAGCAATATCACTACTAGGTCTGTATCCCAAAGGAGATAAAAAAACAAAAAGGAAAAGGACAATGTAGTGTACATGGCAATGTACATGAAAATGTACAAAAATATTTAGAGTAGCTCTTTTCTGATGGCAAAGATTTGGAAATTAAGGGGATACCCATCAATTAGGGAATGGTTGAACAAATTGTGGTATGCAATTGTTATGGAACACTATTGTGCTATAACTAATTATGAGCAGGATGCTCTCAGGAAAATCTGTCAAGACTTACATGGACTGATGCAAAGTGAAACATACTGTGTACAAAGTAACAGCAATATTGAGCTCAGGCATGAATGACTTATCTCTTCTCAGCAATACAATAATCCAAGATAGCTCAAAAGGACTTACAGTGAAAAATGCTATCCACCCCAGGGAAAAAATTGATGGTGTCTGAATATAGATTGAAACATACTTTTTTTTTAACATTCTTTATTTTTCTTGAGGTTTTTTTTGGTCTATGTTTTTTTTCTCAACATGACTGTTATGGAAATGTTTTGCATGACTACACACGTACAACCTATAACAAATTGCTTGCCTTCTCAATGGTGGGGGCGGGGTGGGGGAGAGAAGGGGAAAGAATTTGGAACTTAAAGTTTTAAAAATAAACGTTAAAAATTATTTTTACATGTAATTGGGAAAAATAAAATACAAAATAAGAAAAAAATACTTTAATACTTTAACCTTGAAGGCTGTACTTTAAGTAAAGAATCCACAGACAGCTGGAGGAACTTCTGCTCTAAGGATGGCATCTGATGCCATTTGGGCAAGTTGGATTTGTCACCTTAGCAAACGTTAGATCTTTTATATGAGGCAGCTATGTGACTCAGTTGGACTTGAAGGGAAGAAGACCTGAGTTTGGATCCTGTCTCACATGGTTACTAGTTGTGTGACCTTGGGCAAGTCACTTCACTTGTGTCTGCCTTATGGAGATAATAATATTACTATCTCCTTATGGAGATAATACTAGCACTTACCTCACAAGTTTGTTGTGTAAATCAAATGAGATCACTTATTCAAAGTGCTTTGCAAACCATAATAAAACATTATATAAAGATTATTACATCCTAGTGTCATAGATTTAGAGACGTTCCAGGCCATCTCTCTTGTTTTCCGTGTGAGGAAATGGAAGCTCTGAGAAGTTAAGTCATTTGCCCATGGTCATGTAGGTCTTAAGCAGCAGAACCAGGATTTTAGCTCCAGATCTTCCAATTCCAAATCAAGGATTCTTTCCAAAGATCCATCTACCTCTCTATTTGGGACTAGGATGGAGGATCATCCCCCATGTGACAAAGTCTAGGTCATTTTCAGTTGGTGGTAGTCACACATAAGTATCTGTGTAGCTGAACAGGTCCCTGTTCTCATCCTAACCATTTGGAAAAGCTGACCCCTCCAGGAGGAATGGAAAAAGAATCCTACCCAGCCAGAAGATGATTTCAAGTGCCTGTCATTCTAGGAAAGTGGTGTTTATGTAGCTCTCTTGAGCATTTTCAGGAGGGTGAGTAGAGCATGTTCCCATCAAGGTCTCTGCTTACTTCCTGCAGATATCCATCCCCTGGGTAACAGTCCTGCTTAGAGGATGCCCTGAAATGGCATGTTTTCATTCTGAGTTTTCATCTCCCTCACTGTTTGTTTGTGTTGGCCCCTTGAGGGTATGCCCTGGGATACAGACAAGGCAGCAACATGTTTTCCCTCTTACTGTGGATATGAAAAAAACCCACAAAACTTTTAAGAAACTGGTAGAACTTTCCTTCCGTTGTCCTGAAATAGAGCAGGTTATTCTGAAGCGGAGATGACTTATAAAAAAGAACCATAACTAACATTTTGAGGGCAGGAGCAAGATTCGCAAAACACACCTGAGAAAAACTTAGCAAAATGGAATTGTGGGAAAGTAGCAAGAAGACAGCCCTCAAATCAGTGTTCTAAGATGAATTCAGTTATGGGAAAGAGCTAAGTATGTTGGACATCAGCCCTCTAGGGACATAGCACAACTGTAGTTGAGAGCAAGAAGGTAGGACTCTCATTATTTCTGCTAGATACAAACTAAACTGTTTGTGGGATTGTTGTAGTAGCATACTAACATTAGTCTCTAAATTTGGGTCATCGAGGGCAAAACTGTGATTACTATGCCCTGGTTAAAGCTCTGCTAAGGCATAGCCATCATGTTAGTTGGACAGAGATGAGGAAAAAAAGTAATAATAGGTTGATATTAGCATTACAGAACATCGTAGCATGGATTCCATTACAATTTCAGTTATGTAATATTGTTCTCCCCCCAAAAAAGTTTGTACGCATATCAAATCTAATATAATGTGGTTATTCTATGAGGCTGTTATTGACTGTATTATTCCAAACTAAGGGCTCTATTATTTTTATTAAACACCCTCAACCTTTTTTAGTAAACATATTTTTAGCACTTGAAATGTCAGACACCTCCTTTTTAAAGCTAAAGAGAGTCTCCATATCATCCAGGATCCATTTTACTGCTTAGGTTAAATGATTTACCCAAGGTCGCATTAGAAGAATGGTAAAACTGGAGATCTTAATGGACATGCAAGTCCAGACGATCTAAGGTAACAACAAGGGAATAGAACCTATTAGTTCTACAAGGTAGAGTCAAAGTGAACACCAAAGCAGGCTGTCAAAACTCCAGAGAGTTTCTCACTCAGAAGTTACTGTTAAACAACCTGTAAGCTTCTATTGACATATTCTCGTGCAGTTCAGGTCTACCTACTGCTTAATTACACCCAGCTAATTCCTAAAAACTTAAAGTAACATTGCTGAAATCTGAGCAGAAATTCTCACAACCTGAGTTTGAGGACAGAATTATATCCATCCTCAGAATGATAGGGAAGTAAAGAGATCTGGACTTCTGAGAGGATCCAAGAGGATCAAAGACCCAGGGGAGGGCTCAGTAGTTGATTACTCCTTGGGTCTCATCACTATCAATATGATATTCCCTAGATATATGATCAGGAATTTTGGTTATAGGCAACATGACAAATGCCAAAGTGTGCCTAAGGATTTCAATTTCTTTAAATTTTGTTTACAAATGTTTATTTTTAAATGTAGCAGTTGTGAAATGTTCATGCTTAGTGAAAAAGAGGTCTAACTATATAATAGAATTTAAACTTGAAAGAGACTATAATGACCTAGTTTAACTTCTTCATTTTATATACAAGTGAATTTTCCACAATACAAAAAAGTAGCAGCTAAGTCAGAATTAGAACACCAATTTCCTGACTCCAGATCTATTGCTATTTCCTACTACACCAGGAAAGAAAACTCATAATTCACTGGTAAGAAAATGTGGCATGGTAGAAGTCAGGAAACTTGAGTTCTAGTTGTGATTCTTCTACTAACTAGTTGTGAAATCTTGGGCAAATCTTTAAGCCTTTCTGAGCCTCAGTCTTCTCTGTAGTGAAGTGAGGCAGTTGGTCCCAATGCAATGGTTCTTAATGTTCTGTACAACTCTAAAATTTTATCAGTGTGTTTTTCAGTTAACCATACTTCGTAGAACATATAGCTATTCAGACCACAAATCCATGGCTCAGCCACTGCTCTCTATCTGGTAGCATTTTATTCTGAATGAAGGTCATGTCTCTAGAAGAAAATAAATAGCCATGCAGATGGTAGCCAGATCTAAAAAATTATGACAAATGCTATAGCCTACTCTATACAAACATTGGGGCAACTAGGTGAAACAGTGGATAGAGTGCCAGGCCTGAAGTCAGGAAGATCCAATTTCCTAAGTTTAAATCTGGTCTCAGGCACTTTAGCTGTGTGGCTCTTGGCAAATACCTTAATCCTGTTTACCTCAGTTTCCTCACCTGTAAAATGATCTGGAAAAGAAAATGGCAAACCACTTCTGTATCTCTGCCAAGAAAACCCCAAATGGGGTCACAAAGAGTAGGCCATGACTGAAAACAAATGAACAACTATAGGCATAATAATAAAATGGTAAATAATACCTTGTGTTTGACAAATGATTTAGCTTTCAAAATGCTATGTGTATTATTTCATTTGACTTTTCCCCAAAACCTTATGAGACAGGAAAGGGAGGTATTATGATCCCCATTCTACAGGCAAGGAAACTGAAGTTCGTAAGGTGATCAAAGAATTTCCCCAAGTTACACAGTGAGCAAGTCAAGACTAAAACCCAGGTCTCCTGACTTCAAAGTCACTCCTCAGTCCATTATATCATGTTGCCATGTAAGGCATCGTGATGGATACAAGGGAAAAAAATCTAAGGCATAGTTCCTGCCCTAAAGGAATTCACCATCTAGTTGGAGTATCAAAGTTTGCATACATGAAATAATTGAGGAGATAATGAGAACCCATATGTATTCTATTATAGCGGCCAAAATGTTAAATTGGGCAGAGTCTGGAGTGGGGAGGCTGGCATAGAAAAGAACCAGATCAAACCCATACAATGAAGAAGGCTCCTCCCTGCCCTCTCCCCACCCCACGAACAAGGCTCTTGCAAGTAAGGAAGAGAGCAAATTGGGATTGGTGCCAAGGGATTTTTCCCTAAAGGGAAAAAATAAACAAACATTGCTGACCAAAAGTAAGGCTAAATCCTACCCTATTGTTCATTAGGGATCAGAGTAGAAGGAGAGGATTGGGAGTCTGAAATCCCTTTACCTTCCACCCTACTCTGCCCATTGTCTTCACACAGTGAGTAATGGAGAGTATCAGGAAATAGACAAAGGTGGACTATGGTAATGTATTGTAGGGGAGAGGGTCTGAACCTGGACTTTATTGGTGTAAGGAATTCCTGGGTGAGAAAACTCCCTCTATCAACACAAGTTGTCACTTCTGCAATTTATAAGCTAGAAGATTTGCCCAGAGCACTAAGATTAAATGATTTCCCAAGGTCATACAGCTGGTATCTATCAGAGGTAGGATCTGAACTCTCAAAACCATGTTTCCTTTCTCACTCTTACTCTTCCTTCCTTTTTTCCTTCTTTCCTTCCTTCCTTTTTTCTTTTTTTCTTTCTTTCTTTTTACCTTCCTTCCTTCTCTCTCTCCACATATATATGTATACAAATATATGTGTATGTATTTGCAAGTATGCTATATACACATGTGTATATAAATATATGTCGGGGACTGAGGCCCCCCACCTGTACCTCCTCTAACCTGCTTGCTTTCGTCCCGCCTGAGAAGAAAAACCGCACCCCACGATCCCGTGGAGAGATAAGAGAAGGGACTGCCTGAGGCTATGCAAACATACCAATGCGGGACCTGGTGAAGCAGTAGATGTTATGTAAACACAGATAGCCAAAGTACGATGTCCTAAGATAGAGCTGGCCCACCACGGAATTTGCTTGGAATCTCTTTGTCTTTTCTCTATATAAGTTTGCAACCCTGATAATAAAATCAGACCTTGCTTACCACCCCTTTGGTCTCACTCCTCTTTTCACCCATCCCCTTCAGGTAGGCGTTCTCCTCGATCCCCCCACTCATACTGGCCCTGCAGGTCAGGGCAAGTGGCGCCCAGACGTGGGGCTCGAGGTCCGGACTTCTGCCAGGCGGACCAACATTGAGAGACGATTCGTCGCGACCCCTTCCTTCTCATCGCTCATGAAGAGCCCCTGCGTTTTGGTAAGTTGAGTTTCGTCCGCCTCATTCTAATCATGGGTTCCAACCTTTCCAAGGAACAGGTCTTTATCCATGACCTTAAGCATGCCCTTAAGGATAGAGGAGTTAAGGTTAAGAAAAAGGACTTAGTGAACTTCTTTCTTTTTGTTGATGAGGTCTGTCCCTGGTTTATTGTTAATGGGCCGGACATCCATCCGGGCAAGTGGCAAAAGGTTGGGAGAGAGCTTAATAAGAAATTGCAAACTGAGGGCCCGGAGGCCATCCCCCCTTCTGTCTTTTCCTATTGGGGAATCATTAGAGACATAGTGGAATCCGCCTCCAGAGATCCGGGTGAGCGACAGCTCCTTTCGGTGGCAGAATTTTGCTTGCGCCCTTTGTCACGGGCCGCCTCTGTTAAGTCACTAGAGCGCCCCTTACCACGGGCGGCTCCTGTAAAATCACTACCTTCAATAGCCAAAAGTCCCCCAAGGCCCCCGTCCGTGGTCATTGATATTCCGCCAGAGCCACCAAAGCCCATTTATCCTCCCCTCCCTACAGGGCCCCGCCCTACAACCGAGTCCCTAACTTTCCCTATTATTACTAAACACAAGACCCCTCCCTTAAAGAATCCTGACCCTGATACGTTAGATCCTGGGGATGAAGCGGAACTTGAGGATGAGGCCGCCCGATATAATGATCCCGATTGGCCTGCTCTTCAACATTTGCTTCCTCCTTACTTATCCCAAACCTGCGCCCCTGTACTTTTGCCCCCTGTTCCCACTCCCTCGGTCCTTACCAATGCTAGACACCAACTTTCCACCCAGGTTAAGGAGCTCCGAGAAGTCTTAGACCTACAAAAGCAATATGTACAGCTCTCCTCGGAGTTGAGTTCCCTGCAGCACTCCCTCCAGAGCTCAGTCATTCTTTCTCCCAGTAAGCCTCAGTCGACCAAGGACCCGTCCAACAGGACTGGCGCTAAGACTAAAAACTCAAAAGAAGCGCAGCCCATGATGTTCCCCGTTATAACTCGGTCCCGCCGACTTGGGCCCCCACAAACCCCTGGGGCGGGTGAACTTACAGACTCCTCCGCGAGTGAGGGAGAGGAGGAGGAAGAGGAAAAGAATAAGGAGGAGGAGGAGGAGGAAGAAGAGGGAGAAGAAGGGCAGAGCAGTAGGAAGGCGGAACGGGAATGGCCGGAATACCGAAAATTGCATTTCAAGGGGCTTAAAGATCTCAATGCCGCTGTTAAGGCATATGGCCCCAATGCCCCTTTCACCCTCTCCGCCCTTGAGGCCATGTCCCGTGGAGGGTATCTTTTGCCGGCGGAGTGGCTCCGCGTGGTTCGAGCTGTTCTCTCACGGGGACAATTTTTGACGTGGAAAGCCGACTTCTATGATCGTTGTCAATCCACGGCAAAGAGCAATGGGAAGTCCCCCAACTCCCCCGCTTCAAAATGGACCTATGAAAAGCTGAGTGGTCAAGGCAAATATGCAGGTGAGGCCAAGCAACGCCGCCTTCCCATAGGTCTCTTGGCGCAAACCGCCAACGCGGCATTTGCCGCCTGGCGCGCTTTACCAACCCCTGGTTCTCCTCTTGCCCCGCTTAATAAAATAATACAAGGGACTCAGGAGGACTTTTCTGAATACGTTAGCAGGCTCCTGGAGGCCACCGAGCGGACCCTCGGTCAGGAGGCCTCTAAGGATCAGCTTGTGAGGCGTCTGGCATATGAGAACTCCAATACTGCTTGTCGCTCTGCCTTGCGCGGGAAATGGAGGGATAAAACCCTAGAGGAGATGATCCGCCTCTGCAGAGACATAGATCCTTTTACTACGAAAATATCCCAGGCTGTACATTTAGCTGTCGGGGCGGCTCTCCAGCCGGGGGACTCCCAGAAGGAGTGTTTCCGCTGTGGGCAACCCGGTCACTTTGCCCGGCAGTGCCCCAGCTCGCCAGATACCCCCCCTCCTCCAACCCAAAATAGGGGTTCTCAACCTTCCACCCTCTGCCCCAGATGCAGGAAAGGGAAGCACTGGGCGAACACTTGTCGCTCCGCGACAGATGTCAATGGCCACCCCCTGCAGGGAAACGGCCGGAGGGGCCAGCCCCGGGCCCCCCAGCCGATCCCCGTCCCGCGGGCCTCGGGGACCAGCCCGCCCACACCCAACTCTACAGAGCCACTTCAGGAAGCGCAGGGGTGGACCTGTGTGCCGCCTCCACCACAATATTGACCCCTGAAGGTGGGGTGCATATAATTTCTACAGGCATCTTTGGCCCCCCGCCCCCCAATTTTTATTTTTTTATTCTTGGTCGTGCTTCCACTACTATTAATGGCCTTCTAATCCACCCCTCCATTGTTGACGGTGATTATATGGGGGAAATCCAGATACTTGCTTCAACCCTACAGGGACCCCTCACTGTCTATCAGGGGCAACGCCTTGCGCAGGCTCTCCCGCTCCCCCTACAAACCCCATACCCTGCCCTCACCACCGTTAGAGGCCACTCCAAGCCCGGGTCCTCAGACATCTATTGGGTTCAGGCCATTTCCCAGGACCGCCCCATGCTTACGCTTACCATTCAAGGCAGATCTTTTGAAGGAATATTAGATTCCGGAGCTGACTCAACTGTTATTTCAAAAGATAGCTGGCCGCCTTCTTGGCCCCTTCAACCATCCATGACGCACTTACAGGGCATAGGCCAGTCCCATTATACTCTACAGAGTTCCCAATGGTTGCCCTGGCAAGACAAGGAGGGAAATAAAGGGACTGTCCGGCCTTTTGTGGTCCCCGGCCTACCTGTCAACTTATGGGGAAGGGATATTCTTTCTCAGATGGGGATAATTATGGGCAGTCCAAATACAGTTGTAACCCGTCAGATGGTCTCCCAGGGATTTCTCCCAGGGAAAAGGCTAGGCAAAAGAGGGCAAGGACAACCGTCCCCAATTGTTGCTGAAGGGAGGAAAGGGCGAGCAGGCCTTGGCTTTGAAGGCCCAGATAATCAGAACCATTTTTCGTGAGGGCCACGGGTCCTCCTGCACTCCAGGCAGATAGGATCTCGTGGAAAAATGACCTACCCGTCTGGGTAGACCAGTGGCCCTTACCCAAGATAAAGCTGGAAGCAGCGTTCGCTTTAGTGCAGGAGCAATTAGCTGCAGGGCACATAGAACCGTCCACATCCCCGTGGAACACGCCCATTTTTGTTATCCAGAAAAGGTCAGGTAAATGGCGGCTCTTACATGATTTGCGGGCCGTCAATAAAACTATGGTTCCTATGGGGGCCCTTCAACCTGGGCTCCCCTCTCCTGTAGCCATACCACAAGGTTTCTCTAAGATTACAATTGACCTTAAGGATTGCTTCTTTTCCATTCCCCTCCACCCCTCCGATTGCCAGCGCTTCGCTTTTAGTGTTCCTATTACCAATTGTGTGGGCCCTTCCCCGCGTTTTCAGTGGAAAGTCTTGCCACAAGGCATGGCTAATAGCCCTACGCTGTGCCAAAAATATGTAGCACAAACAATTGACCCTTTTCGCTTGCAGTATCCCAAGCTTTATATCATCCATTATATGGATGATATCCTCCTTGCAGGTTCAGATGATGAGGAATTGACCCAGGTATCACAGGAGCTCATTAGGGCATTGGAAAATCGGGGCCTTAAAATTTCCCCCGATAAAATACAAACCTACCCCCCACAGCTCTTCTTGGGGTTTGAACTTTTAACTAATCGCATTCTCTCCCAGAAGGTTCGCTTGCGAGTAAGTCACCTTTGTTCCCTTAATGATTTCCAAAAGCTTCTGGGAGAATTGAATTGGCTTAGGCCTTATCTTAAGCTCACTACGGGGGAATTGAGACCCTTGTTTGATATTCTAAAAGGAGACTCCGACCCAAATTCACCCCGTTCTCTCACGCCGGAGGCCCGTAAGGCCCTTGCCTTAATTGAGCAAGCTATTCATGATCAACATATTGGGTATTACGCTCCTCTAAAACCTCTTTGGCTCTTAATTTTTTCTACCGCTTTTTCCCCCACTGGATTATTGTGGCAGGAGCATCCGTTGTTTTGGATTCATATGCCAGCCACACCTACAAAGATCCTCCCCTCCTACCCGCATTTAACGGCTGGCCTCCTGCGCCTAGGGCGAGAGGCAGCCCTTCGGCTTTTTGGTCGGGAACCAGATCATATTGTCTGCCCCTACACCGCTTCACAGATTCAATGGCTGCTTCAGAATGATGACGATTGGGCAGTTAACTGCATTTCCTACCCAGGGATTATAGACAATCATTATCCCTCAGACAAGCTTGTCCAGTTCTTTCAGAAAACACCTGTTGTCTTCCCAAGGATTACCAAGGCGGAGCCCATCAGAGGCGCCCATTTGGCGTTCACTGATGGATCCGCCACAGGGAAGGCAGCCTTCAGTGTTGATGGAAAGGCCACCTCTTTTGACACACCCTTCATCTCTGCGCAGCTGGTGGAACTTGCAGCGGTCATCAAGGTTTTTGAATCTGTTCCGGGTCCTCTCAATATTTATACTGATAGCTCCTACATTGCACATTCGGTCCCTCTATTGGAAACTGTCCCGTATATTCGTCCCTCCACTAATGCGTCTCCTCTTTTTGCCACTCTTCAGCTTCTAATCCTCTCCCGCAAGCACCCCTTTTTCATTGGACATATTCGTGCCCACTCCGACCTCCCCGGTCCCCTTTCTGAAGGGAATGATCAGGTTGATCAGGCAACTCGTCGCATTTTACTTGCTCTGTCTACCTCTCCTGTTGCTGCTGCCACGCAAGCCCATAAGCTGCATCACCTTAATGCCCATACGCTTCGTCTCAAGTTCCCTATCACCCGGGAACAAGCCAGACAGATCGTGAAACAGTGCCCTGGCTGCCTGACTCTTCTCCCTGAACCTCATACTGGCATCAATCCCCGAGGTCTCATTCCCGGGGAGCTTTGGCAAATGGATGTCACTCATTACCTCCCTTTTGGTCGGCTTAAATATATTCATGTGTCCATTGATACCTTCAGTGGTTTTATCTTTGCCACCTTGCAACCTGGAGAGGCCACCAAGCATGTCATTAATCACCTCATTAGTGCCTTGGCAGTCCTCCCGCAGCCCAAAATTCTTAAGACAGATAATGGCCCCGGCTACACTAGCTCTTCTTTCAGATCCTTTTGTACACAACTACATATTAAGCATGTAACTGGCATACCCTATAATCCTCAGGGGCAAGGAATTGTGGAAAGGGCCCATCAAACATTGAAAAACATGGTCCTGAAATTACAGTCAGGGGGGGAAGTTCTTTATCCCAGAGCTGGCAATGCCAAAACGTTGCTCAATCACGCCCTTTTTGTTTTAAATTTTCTCACCCTTGACGCTGCGGCAAAGAGTGCAGCAGACCGCCTTTGGCATTCCTCTACGGCCCAAACCTACGCTCAGGCAAAATGGAAAGATCCCCTTCTTGGCAAATGGCAGGGCCCTGATCCTGTGTTAATCTGGGGCAAAGGCCATGCTTGTATTTATGATTCAAAGTGCCAAAATGCTAGATGGTTGCCTGAAAGGCTGATCAAGTTGATGGACAAGCCAGATGCTTACAATACCGTCCAGGGGACTACACCTCCCTGAGACACATCTGTTTTTCTTTTCCTGTTTTTCAGGAGATGACGCAAAGAACTTTTCGAAAATCCCCTCTGGAGTGGCTTGAATGGAGTCCTCCCATATCTCCTCCCTCTCCTTGGACCCTTGATTGGTCTCCTCCTACTTCTTTCTTTTGGGCCCTGGGCTTTTAGTAGACTAACCTCTTTCATTAAAACGCAGATTGAGGCTTCTCTTAAAAGCCCTATCAATATCCATTATCATCGCCTGGCACTTCTGGAGAACCCTGCAGACAACGAGGAGGACGGACTTCAGTTCTCCAAGCTTGTGCAGTCAGAGTCCCGTTGCATGCGGTGGTGGAAGGCCTTTAGGGAATAAACACGGAGCGGCAGCTGTGAGAGTGCCCATGACGGGAATATTGAGGCCCCATATATCAGGATCATAGGCGCGGCTGCAGTTGTTCCCTATGACGGGAGTAGAGCAAGGCCGTGGCTGTTCGGCCACGTAGATCCCCTTGCTTAGCCTAAGACAGGGTCATCTGCCGAAAAAGCGCTCTGAATATGGAAACCAGCCTCATAGCCTAAGACAGGCCTCTCACCCGCCCGCATATTTTAATTTCAGTCCGCCCGCATGTTTTAATTTTAGTCAAAAGGGGGACATGTCGGGGACTGAGGCCCCCCACCTGTACCTCCTCTAACCTGCTTGCTTTCGTCCCGCCTGAGAAGAAAAACCGCACCCCACGATCCCGTGGAGAGATAAGAGAAGGGACTGCCTGAGGCTATGCAAACATACCAATGCGGGACCTGGTGAAGCAGTAGATGTTATGTAAACACAGATAGCCAAAGTACGATGTCCTAAGATAGAGCTGGCCCACCACGGAATTTGCTTGGAATCTCTTTGTCTTTTCTCTATATAAGTTTGCAACCCTGATAATAAAATCAGACCTTGCTTACCACCCCTTTGGTCTCACTCCTCTTTTCACCCATCCCCTTCAGGTAGGCGTTCTCCTCGATCCCCCCACTCATACTGGCCCTGCAGGTCAGGGCAAATATATATATATATACATACAGTAGATATTGCCGCCTATGTGTATAAACTTAAATACATAGCACAGGTTAGTATAGGGAAACATAGTGGGTAGAATGCCAGATTTGAGTTGGGAAGGTCTGGGTTCAAATTCTTCCTCAGATACATACTAACTGTGTGATCCAGGGCAAATTTCCAACCTTAAGACCGTAAGTTGCAGATCTACATTGACAGAGAGATTTTCACTGGCAAATTGTAGGTCTGAAAAAAAAAACTGATGACAGTAGTTTTGGATAAATATATTTGTTTGCATATATGTGTGTAAATTTGGGTATGTATACCTTGTGTGTGTTCATAAGTGATAGATGTGTGCTCACACACACACATGCCTGGTGTAATTCTGAACTCTGTACAGAGCAGGACTGCCCAGCACTATTTACTAGCTAGCCGTAACCAGGATGCCAGGCATTTCAAGATCAAGACTGCTAATAGCAACTGCACTGAGGTTTGGGATTCTGGTTTGGTTTACAATGGCGCAAATGGATAGGGGTGGTGAGCCCTGTGATGACGTCTGTGGCATTGCTGAGTTGTGTCTTGGAGCTGAAGGTTGTTTCCACAAAGGGTAAAAGGAAGAGACACCTGCTGCTGCTCCTGGCAGAAGCTGGGCTCCTCAGTCAGGCAAGCATGTAAAGAAGTCGCAAGGAGAGTCATGGATTTCGTCACTGGCACACTGACATAAATTGGAGTGGGGATTGAATGTCCCTGGCTGCCTATTGGCTTGGGTGGTCTCCCCTCACTGGAAGCATCTGAAACTAGTTTCAAGAGCCAAGCAACCATGTCTGAGTCTAAGAAAGGCCTCTGGGGTCTGCCAGATGATCTTAAGCCTCCCACAAAGGATCCAGCCCTTTACAAAGATGAAGAAAGGGCTGTATTCACTCCCAGTGGCATAAACATTCTGGAAAAGCATTTTGGAAGTTCATTTGGTGCGCCCTCTGCTCTTTGTTGCACTTGTTTTTAGACAGGATGAATGAGAGGAAGGTAAGTGAGTGTTAGAAGGAAAAGAAATAAGCAATATTTATGTATTGTTTTATTTCCCCCAGGCTTTACTTTGAATATTCTGCTTAAGTGCACAACTGAACAACAAATGCCCGAATGAAACGGAATGTTTTTGTGAAGGGCACTTCAGCCTGCATATGTTAAACCTAGTTACCAAATGAAACAAAACTGGGAAAGAGTATTACTTACTACTTGGCTATGGGCAAGTCACCTAATCTCTGTCCCTGGAATCTGATAGACCAAGCAAACGTTGGCTAAAGAGCCTGGGCCAGGGGATTTGTTTTCTAAATGAGACTTCTGAGTCAAAGAGTAGTCCTGAACTTTCCTGATCATCAAGAGGGAGGTTGGGCTGGAACAAAAAACTGCAATTCCTTACAGACTGCCCCCTCTTTCCCCAAGAAGAGTGCCTGAAACTTCATAGCAACCTTGTTTTCAGGGTGACCAGCAACAGGCAAAATGCAGAGAATTGCAGCTGGATGGGCATCTCCAAATATTAAGTTCTTGCCAAATGACTGAACTTTTTAAAAGAAGCTCCAGTTCATCCAGGTTTGGAAACAAAACCTTCATTGCCCTATGATTTAGTGGCAAACTGTATATCATAGAGGCAGGGTAGAACAATGAGCAGGATTTTTTGGCAACTCAGGAATGACAAAGAACAGCTGCTTCCTTCTCCATGAAAGAACATCCTGGTTCTATTTCTGGCTCTGTCATTAAGCAGCTATGTGATCCTGAGCAAGCAGCCTCACCTCCTTGGGCCTCAGTTTCCTCTTCTGAAAAATGAAGGGGTTGGATTAAACAACTTCTAAGGTCCCTTGTCTTCTTGGACTGTCATCATTTTGGATAGTAAGTATCCTCAGGGTCACACACACGCACACACACACACACACACACACACACACACACACACACACACACACACACACACACACACACACACACACACACACCCCCTACGCTTTCACTAGCAAGCTCTGCAAAAAAAATCTGCCTTATTCATAATGGTTAGAACACCAACCTGAACTGAAAGCTACAAACAACCCCGTCTCTCCTTTCTATTTTTCCAAAGAACTCAGTCTAATGATCTACTTTGGGGAAAAAAGTAGAAGAAAAATGCCTGTTTTTCATACTGTGATAAACCATTGAATGGACAACTCACAGAGTTGGTCCATTAGTAAAAGTACTTCGGGCAGACATTTCAGATGAACAATAAGTTAGTCTTAGAACTAGACAGGAAGATTGCCCCTACGAAATTACATAGTACTTGTAATGACACCAAACTAAGTTATCATATATGAATGTAATGGAATGTTATTGTACTGTAAGAAATGACAAAAAAGGTGGTTTCAGGAAAACCTGGGGAGACTTGTATAAACACATGCAAAGAGAAGTGAGCCATTTACACTACACCAAGCTTCCACTTCAAACAAAAGTTTGTCTTTGTCATATCAGTATTTTTCAGGTGAGGTAATCAGGGAACACCAAAATCTTTTTAAAATTTAAATAACTCAAAGAACAATTGAGACCTTTATGGAGAGCTCTATGATTAGCACAAGAAGTGAACAGGTTATGTGGCAATAGCAAAAGATAATAGATAATTGTCCTAAATATTCCACTGGTGTCTATTCAATGTCAAGAGAACCTTCCCCCCCATACATTGCTTGGATTCCCTACGGAGGATTATGGGATGAAATGGCTAAAAGTTGAACAGTATAAAAAAGGCAGAATTGAATAAACAGATCTGAATTTCTGCAGATTGATAAGGTCACATTGATGAGATCACACATCCATCAAAAAATTGAAGTAAGGTCATAGATGTAGAGCCAAAGGTCATCTGACTCAATGGAGAGAATGATGGACCAGAGTCACTAGCTTTGTGACTCTGGACATGTCATTTAAGAGATTTGCCTTAATTTCCTCATCTGTAAAATAGGGTTAATAACACCTCCTTCCCAGGGTTGTTTGTGATGATCATTTCCAAACCACTTAAGCACAGTGCCTGGTACATAGTAGCTGCTATATAAATATTATTATCTCACCCAACCCTTTATGCTACAGATGAGGAAACTGAAGAGTTTGGGAGAGTAAGTATTAACCAAGGTCACATAGCTTACTTACCTGTGTGACTTTGGGCAAACCATTTAACCTCTTTCAGACTCAGTTCCCTCATATGCAAAATGAAGGCATTGGACTCAATTGTTCTTTCTAGCTTTAAAATGGGAAGATTCTACATTTCAATCTATTCCCCCCCTCCAAAAAAAAGATGACAAATTCTAGGAAATGTTGACTTGTGGGGAAATCTCCCTTGAATTACTTCCCCACAAAATGAATGTGCTTACTGATGCCTGACTGAAAAATTTGCAGATGACAAGCTAGCCATTTGTTCAGTTATTAGGAAACCAGAGTAAAACCTCATCAACCCTTGAAATGGTGCACACACATCTTCAAAAATATTTACAATGGCAAGAAGCAAGCATCCACATTCTTTTACAGCACAAGCTATGCCCTGATAGCAATTCAAGAACTTTGGAAGTTTGCATGAATTTTGGAGAGACTTTTAAGGTGTTAGGGCAGGGGGGAGCAATACGTAAGGGGCCTGAAAAGAAACACGCAGTCCGCAGAATATTCTGGGACCCTGGGGACTGAGGTGGCGAGGGTCAGAACATCCAGTGTATTTGGGCATTGATTAATGGTCAGTGGGAGGGCAATAGGCAGTTTTTTGGAAGAAAAACAAATGTTTTCCCCTCACATCATTTTCTCCTCATTGTTTCCTTTTTAGAATAGGAAAAACAACCAAAGATCAGAAAAGGCTTTGTCTTCAACGTGGCAAAAAGCACCACTGGGAATGGAGGAAGGGGTAACTGATCAGAATACACTTTTCCACCCAGTCGGGAAATTCTTACCTTCCCTCCCGTTTCTTCAAACCTCACCTAACATTTGCATTAACCTAACAGGTTTAGTAATGGAATATTGAACCTTATTATTTCCTTTTAGGTCATGTGATGAATAGAGTGCAGGGCCCGGAGTCAGGAAGACTCGTCTTCTTAAATTCAAATCTGGTCTCAGACAGTTACTAGCTGTGTGATCCTGGGCAAGTTAGTGAACCCTGTTTGCCTCAGTTTCTTCATCTGTAAAATGAGCTAGAGAAGGAAATAACAAACCACTTCATTATCTTTGCCAAGAAAACCCCCAAAAGGGGTCATGAAGAGTCAGAAACGACTGAATGACAAACAGCAACTATGAGTGTAATTGCAGGAGGTGACATAGAATTTCAATCAGCTCAATTGAATACGCAATTATTAAATACCTATTATGTGCAAAGAACTGTGCTCTGGCCCTGGGAAAAATAGCGTTGTGTCCTCAAGAAACCTTGTGCATCATTCTCGGATGTATGTGCCAAGCAGATAGAATCACTTTTCCAAGTGTGTGTAAAGAAATAGGAATATAGTTCCATATATAAAACATATTTTGAATCAAGGGCTCTTAAACTAGAAAGTTACTTTTAAAACTAACTTAGTTAAATTTATTTTTAATAGATATTTTGATAACTGGATTTCAACATAATTGGTTTGCTTTGTTATCCCACATATTTTAGTTTATTCATTTAAAAACATTTTGAGAAGGGGGTATACAGACTTCGCCAGACTGCCAAAGAGGTCAATGGTATAAAAAAGATTAAGAACCACTACCTTGAAATGAAAAGTAATAGTCAAGAAGTGTCACAGTGCAACTGTAAGAGAGTCAGCCTCAGAAACAGGAAGTCTTAAGGTCAGCCCCCCTTCTGACTCCCCTTCTCTCAACCCCCAACACATGATTGTGTGACCTTGGCCAATTTAATTAACTTCTTGTGTCTGGGACAACTCTTTAAGATTCTAAGTTGCAGAACATTCTTTATGTTAGAGGCAATTTCCTCTATGGATATTCCCTATGCTGTGAAATGAAAAATCCAACAACAACCAATAATAGTATATATTAATTAACTACTCACCATGGGAGACGAATAAACAAATATAATAAGGGACAATATGCAAAACAAACAAAATGACACACCAAGATACAACTGAGTATTTTTCTGACTCAGACTTAACTATTACCAATTTCTTTCTACTTTCGAGAAAATATTGATTTTTCTCTCATTCGTAGGGCAATCAGACATAGAAAATCCTGGGTGCCTGCCTATTTGGCTTCCCAGCAATCCACTTCTAACTTGGGTTTTAAAAGCCTTTATGACGCTTTCTTCGGATGCCTATTCTATCCAAGTAGTCATTATCTAATCTCCATAGTCAGAAGAGTATTTTAATGACTCAAGGAGAACCATCTGTACTTAGAGACAGTCATTTTCTTAGAGATTAATACAATGATAGAAGATAACAACGTGCAACCAATTTAGAAGAGACTTGGAAAAATAGACTGGTTTCATTGGGGCTGGGTATTAAAAAAGAATTCTCTTGGCCATACAAAACTGAAAACCTAGCAATTTTGGTTACCGGTGTGAAGTTGCGCAAAGGTCACCAGCCCTTTCTGGTTTTTTCCTCCAAGTCTAGCCCCTGTGATTTGCATGGAAAATGAGGGGCATGATGGAAAGGTTGAGAAGAGTCTCTTTGTCAGAGCTCCACCTAGCTCTTTTGTAATTCTGCTTAGTAAAGCCCCCAAAAATAATTTTCCTGGACCAAAGATAATGTGGGAGTTAACAAGAAATTTTCTAACCATAACTAAGATAAGAGTTAGATTGAGAGAGCCCAAAAAAAAAAAGACAAGTGAGAAGGCAGTTGATTAAGTGCATTTAAAATATATCTTTAAAACCTCCTTTTTCCTTTTTTTAATTATTTATTTTTTATATTATATATTATTTTATCTTTTCTTTTAAAATTTTGAATTCCAGATTCTCTCCTTTCCCCATTCCTTCTCCCCCCACTGAAAATACAAACGATATATCAACAATACATGTGAAATCACATTATTCATATCACCCCCCCCCCAAAAAGGAAAAAAAAAACCCAAGAAGAAAAAAGGAAAGTATATTTCAATTTGCACCCAGCTCATCAGTGTTCTCTTTGGAGGAGGATAGCATTTTTTTCATTGTGAGTCCTTTGGAATTGATTTGGGCCATTGTATTATTCCGGATAGCAAAGTCTTTTCACAACTGATCATCACTACAATATGGCTGCTACTGTGCACAATGATCTGGTTCTTCTCACTTCACTCTGCATCAGTTCATATAGGTCTTGCCATGTTAGTTTTTTTTCTGAAACTATCCTTCTCATCATTTATAGCACAATAATGCTCCTTCACAATTATATGCTACAATTTGTTCAGCCATTCTCCAATTGATGAGTATCACTTCAATTTCTAATTCTTTATCAACACAAAAAGAGCTGCTATAAATATTTTTGTACCTATAGGTCCTTTTCTTTTTCCTTTGATCTCTTTGAGGGTACAGATCTAGTAGTGGTATTGCTGAATCAGAGGATATGCACAGTTTTGTAGCCCTTTGGCTACAAAACGGTTGGACCAGTTCACTACTCCATCAAAAATTCATTAATGTATCTATTTTTTCCCATCCCCTCTAGCATTGTGATTTCTCATAGGTGTGGGGCCATACTTCAGAGTTGTTTTAATATGCCCTTCTCTAATCCATAGTGATCTAGAGCTTTTTTTCATATGATTTTAGATTTAGCTTTGATTTCTTCTTCTGAAAACTTCCTGGTCATATTCTTTAACCATTTATCCATTGGGGAATGGCTCTTATTTTTATAAATTTGATTCAGCTTCCTATATATTTGAGAATTGAGACCTTTGTCAAAGAAATTTACTATAAAATTTTTGTTACTTTATTGTCTATGGTACCTTTTAGCAAATGTTGTTTCCCTGATTATTTGTTTCAATTAGGTCTATTTTTGTTTTTGCTTTTTCTGAAGTTGTGATTATCATCATTTAATCTAAAGCATAATAGACTGTTCCAGTGCTTGATTTCAAAACTGCACATGTCTTTCTGTCTCAAGTGTGTCTCTTGGTACACAACATATTATTGAATTCTGATTTCCAATCCATTCCATTTGCTTCCATTTCCACCCTAAAAATTCATACGGACTATCTATGCACCGCTTATGGTAGAACATTCCAAGCTTGTATTGGTCTGATCATACACAGTCGGACACACTGAAACTTCACTTTATCATGGTGATGTCATTTTGGTCCTTTTCAAAAACAAAGGACTAACAACCAACCAACATTTGCTTCCATTCTGTGGGTTAGTTCATTCTATTCACGTTCATAGTTATGATCATTAACTCTGCATTTTGCTCCATCCCATTATCCTTCTCTCTTTTTCTCTGTCTCTTCTCAAAAGCAGGTCTTATTTTTGACTACTGCCTCTCCCATTCCACTCTCCCCATTATAATTTCCCCTCCTCCATATCTCTTACTCCCTTCCCCTCCTATCTTTCTATACCCAATTGAGCGTGCATATATATTCTGATGAGAGCAAAGTTCAAGCATCACCCACCCTATTCCCCATTTCCTCTTCTACTCTAAAGGCCCTTTCTTATGCCTTTGCGTGAGAAAATGTGCCCCATTCCACCTCTCTCTTCCTTCTTCTCCCAGTACATCCCTTTTTCTCACCTCTACATTTTTTTTTAGAACATCACAATATAATTGACTCACATTCATGCTTGTTGTCTATGTGCACTCCTTCTAACTGCTCTAAAATGATAAAATTCTTAGGAGTTACATGTATCATATTACCATATAAAATGTAAACAGTTTTAACTCCATTGAGTTCCCTTTTTATGCTTCTCTTAAGTCTTCTGTTTGAATGTCAAATTTTCTATTCAGCTCTGATCTTTTCATCAAGAATGTTTGAAAATTCTCTATTTCATTAAATATCTATTTTCTCCTTGAGAAATTATACTGTTTTTTCTGGGTATATTATTCCTAATTGTAATCCTAGCTCCTTTGCCCTCCAGAATATCATATTCTAAGCCTGCCTCTGTTCATTTAAATGTGGAAACAGTTAAATCTTTTGTGATCCTAACCGTGAATCCATAATACTTGAATTGTTTCTTTCTAGATGCTGGCAATATTTTCTCCTTGACCTGAGATCTCTGGGATTGGACTATAATATTCCTGGGAGTTCTCATTTTGGGACTCCTGAAAGAAGTTCTTTCAGGAGTTGATAAGTGAATTCTTTCCATTTCCATTTTATCTTTTGGATCTAAGATATAAAGGCAGTTTTTCTTTATAATTATTTTGAAACATGGTATCTAAGCTCTTTTTTTGATCATGATATTCAGGTCATCCAATAATTCTTAAATTATCTCTCCCTGATCTATTTTCCAAGTTAGTTGCTTTTCCAGTGAGATATTTCACATCTTCTAATTTTTCTTTCTTTTGACTTTGTTTTATTGTTTCTTGATGTCTCATGTAGTCATTAGCTTTCACTTCTCCAATTCTGCTTTTTAAGGAATTGTTTTCTTCAATGAGCTTTTGTACCTCCTTTTACATTTGTCCTATTCTGTTTTATGAGTTCTTTTCTTCAGTGAAATTTGTATTTCAGGGCAGTTAGGTCTGCAGTGGGCAGAGCACTGTCCCTGGAGTCAGGAGGACCTGAGTCCAAATCTGGCCTTAAACGTTTACTAGCTGTATGGCCCTGGGAAGGTTATTTAACTCTGATTGCCTCAAAAAAAAAAAAAAAAAGGAAAGAAATTTATACCTTTTTTGCCATAGGAAAATTCTGTTTTTTAAGGTGTTATTGTCTTCAGGGTTTAAGTGTGTGTGTGTGTGTGTGTGTGTGTGTGTGTGTGTGTGTGTGTGTGTGTGTGTGTGTGTGTGTGCGCCTCTTTTATCAGGTTGTTAAATGCTTTTCGGTTTTTTTGGCACTGCTCTCATTTTCTCCATTTTTCCTGTACCACCCTTATCTCTTTCTTCAACTCTTCTAGGATTTCTTGCTGGTCTTGGACCCAATTCTCATTTTCCTTTGCGACTTCACTTGTAGCTGTTTTCACATTGTTGTTTTCTTCTGAGTTTATGTCTTGGTCTTCCCTGCCACTGTAGTAGTTTCTTTTTTTATGGTCAAGTTCATTTGTTGTTGTCATTTGCTCATGTTCCCAATCTATTCCTTAACTTTGAACTTTATGTTAAAGTTGGGCTCTGCTCACTTGCTCACAGGTCACTGTGCAAAACCTTAGCCTTTTTCATGCTGCTATTTTTAGCAGGTCTGACAGTTTTGGGTGCTTCCAATGTGGTATTATCCTGGGTCACAGCTCTCCTACTCTGCATTCTGTTTTTTACCCAGGAATGATCCTTACCGTACTGCAGCCACAAGTACTAGTGCTCCTAGATCCCTGTTCTCTTATGACCAGTCACAAGCATTCCTCTCTGTCCTAAAATTGCAACTCAAAGCTGTTTATGGGCAATAGAGTTGCCAATCAGCACCAGTTGCACCCAGTGCCACCAAAGTTTCCCCAGTAATCTTCAGGCATTAGGTTAAGAGTCAAAGACATGTAGACAAAGTCCTTGCCTTCAAAAAGCTTATATTCTAGCAATAAGAGATACAACATATACACAAATAATTATAATACAAGGGAAATTGAGGAAGGAGAAAACATTATTAAGAAGGAAGATCCACATTTCCTAGATTCAAAGAGCACTGGTGCCAAGTGGTTGGAGAGACAGAAAGTTTAGATGGCATAATGGTTCCTGCCCCCACAGTACTTAATGTTTGATCTATGTGACTTTGGACAAGGCCTCAGTTTATCTGTAAAATGAGGTGGTTGTAGTAAATGTTCTATGAGGTCCAATCTAGCTCTATGAACCTATGGACATGTCACAAACACAGATATGTCAACAAGTTTGTGATAGGCCAGACATGGCATTCATGGACCAGTCAGGCTGGTACCTCAGGTTCAATATTGGAAAGGAATGAGATACATGTGGAAGAGGTAGCAGTTAATAAAAGAAGCTTACTTATCCATATAATAGGAAGGCCATTCAGAGAAAAGATAATTGTGATTCACTTGAGCACAACTTTCCTATGCTGGGGTTGATTAGAACTCTGGTTTCCAGCCAGATGTGTCAGGGCTCAGCTGGAGCTCCTCATAGCTTTTGGCATTCTACTGATCAAGAAGCTGCATCAACACTCTGAGCCAATTAAATCCCAAAGACAGTTTCAGTCCCTTTTAAGGAAAAATTCCAGGCCAAAACGCTTGGGCTGGGGGACCCTCTTAGATATTCCTCTCACTACAACATTGAAGACCATTTTGTAATATGGGAATCACCTTTACTGATACAGATTGTAAGTTGTATATAAATTAGGGTTTTAAAAACCTCCCTGAAGCTCAAAGAGGTTAAGAAATTCATCCATAGTCACAGAGGTAATATGCAAAGTTGGATATGGACACGGGCTTATCTGGCTCGAACTTTGGCGCTGTGACCATTATAACACTTCAAGGGGGTCTCTCCATTCACAAATAACTAACTAGAAGACAAAATAACATGATAAGTCAATTGCTATTATTTTTCAGTCATTTCATTCATGCCTGACTCATGATCCCATTTGGGGTTTTCTTGGCAAAGATTCTGCAGTGGTTTGCCCCATTACAGAGGTACAAAAATTATGATCATCATTACTGACTAGGGGGCTAGAAATCAGGGTAGGCTTCCCTGCAGAGGTTCTATTTGATTTGGGTTTTAAGGAATGAGTAAGAATTCAGTAAGTAGAAAAAGGAGAATATGAAGTTTTACTAATTCCAACTTTTTACTATTGATTTAACTTTGGTATTTCCCATCAGTAAGTAAAAGTTAATAAGAACAAACTGAAAGTCCTATATTTGTGCTTTAAAAAAAATCAAAATTTTATAAGTACAAGATGGCAGAGATGAGAGTACAATGCTACTATTTGAAAAAGAATCAGAGGCTTTAGTTGTCTGCAAGTTCAATATGAGTTAGCACTGTAATATGACAGTTATATTAAGAGAGAAATAATTTTCAGGGAGAGGTTGTAATCCTACTGTACTTAGACCTAATCAGAATACATCTGGGATATTATGTTGAGTTCTGGATACCCCATTTTCAGTAAGGACAAAAGACAAAGTGGAATATTCTGAGACAGAAAACTAAAAATGTGAAGAAGGCCCATAAGATCATGAGATATAAGGACTGGTCCAATGAATTTGGGTGGGGGGGGTTATTATCCTGGAAAAGAGACAACTGATAACTACCTTAAAATATTTTAAGTATTGTCACTTTGAAGAGAGACTTTTTCTGTTTGACTCCAGAACAATGAATGGAAATGCCAAAAAAGTAGATTTCAGCTGAATATATGGAAGAAATTCCTAGCAACTAGAGCTATTTGAGAGTGGAATGGGTTGCCTTAGGAGGTCTTTAAATAAAGACTTTTTGGTTATTTGTTAGATACGTTGGTAGGAGTTTCTTTATTCAAGTATAAGATGGTGCTTCTTTTTGATTGGGACAATTTTAATGATGATAATGAAAAGAATCATAGATAGCTATGTGAGAAACTCTGAAAAGGCAAGCCATTCACTCAGAGCAAAGATGACCAAAGTGTCCTGTTTCCAATGATCTGATTTACATATGATAGACATGGAGACTTTAAAATTGAGAAAGCTACTTGGTAACTATAGAACAGTTGTATGTTGCCTACTTGTGCTTTGACTAACTGAAGCAGAGATTTTGATTTTTCAGTGTAAAATAAAGTTGAGTCATTTCACCCAAGAGACTGTTTTATTTTTTTTTATTTTGTAATGTTTAACAATCACTGCCATACAATTGCCATTTTATCCCTCCCCACCTACTTCCCACTACCCCCCTCCCTCCCCACGACTGCATACAATTCTGTATAGATTCTACATATACTTTCCTATTGAGTATATTTTCACTATAGTCATGCTATGTAGTCAGACTAAGATAAATGAAAGAAATCGTATAACAAATCAGAACATGATACACAAACACATACACATACACAAACATGATCTGCTACAATATGTGAGTGACTTCCATATTTCTCTCTCTGAGTGTGGCAGGCATTTTGCCTTGAGATCCTCCATTGGGATTTTTTTTTTTTTGGTAAGAAGTTCTTGTGTTATTACAAAAATCTAAGTCTACCAGAAAAAACTCTCACACACTGTGGTTGTTGCTGTGCATAAAGTTCTCCTGGTTCTGCTCCTTTCACTCAGCATCAGGTCATATAAGTCCTTCCAGGCCTCTCTGAAGTCTTCTTGTTCATCATTTCTTATGGCACAAAGAGACTGTTTTAAAGAAAAAGGATGAGTCAAGATCAAAACTCCAAGGGGCAAGACCGGATCTTTGAGTGGATCTGGGAAGAGTCCTCAGAACTGGGTCACAAAAAGACCTCAGAGTCTTCACTACCATTTGCAACTTAGAATTGTGAATTGGAGCAAAAAAATTTGCCAATGGGCAAAACTGATTAGATGCCATCTCTTGCCTCAAAGTTGGAAACCCTTCAAAGCACAGCCAAAGAAGTAGATCTGAGAAAACTCATCAGCCCCTAGGCTGGGGAACTGTTTTACTGCCTTGGTCAATCAAAAGAAGAGTGATATTTGGCAGGCAGTGGAAAAACAGTCTTAGTGGAAGAATGGAGAGTCCCAGAAGAGAAGTGTACTTCTCCCCCTCAATCCCTGTTCCCTTCAAAAACTCCAGCTTCCCACAAACTCAACTTCCTAAAGTCCTATGACCTCAGTCTTCTATCTACTTCATCTCCACACAGAAGTGATTATCCCTAAATACATCCATGTACACTGTTAGTGACGTCACTGTTGATATTGGACTTGGATTAGGAGTAGCTCATTGAAGGATGCAAGAGTCTTGACATGCAGAGTCATAGGCACCATTGTATAATGATTCATTAAAGAATTTTCTAACATATATATGTTAGATGTTTCATATTATATTATAATTATTATATTATACTATGTAAGACATTTTAATGTGAGTTTAAAATATGTGCATGTGTACTTTCAACAATATCTATCATTTAAACACAAGCAAAATAAAATGCTAAAAATAAATATGGATTGTTTTTCTATAAAGTAAAATCGTACTCAACTTAAATAAAGATAAAATCATTCTTGCACTGCTAAAACAAATGAAAAATTATATCTAGTCTGCATATTATCTCACACCGGTAATGTGTTACAGATGTAGAGATAGATATAGACATAGATATATCCCTGTTCCATCGAATCAAGACCCATACCATCAATTTCCTCATGAGATCTGTGTATCTGAAGCTGATTCTCAAGTTGATAATATTGAATCATTAGCTGGATCCCTATCTCCCAGAGCCTTGACTATCATTGCATTACTATGTACTCTATAACCTTCCTGACTTAGATGCTGCCATTATATTTGATTTTTTTTTCAATTTTGCCCACTCTAGCAAATGAAAAAAGCAGAATATCTATTTTCAAAAGGAATAATAATATTAATGACAACGGCAGTATGTTTCTTATGGCCAAGAATTACAAAGTCTGGCAGGAGTGCCTTTTAACCCTGGAATATTCAAATTTATTGGAACCTATTCTGATGTTTTTTACTGGTCTATTTAAAATGACATCATATCTTGGGTAATAATTACACTTGATCAAGGATGGCAGTGGTGGAGGATGTATGGGAGTATTTCATTTAGTGCACACACTAATGAATGCTTAACTTTAGAACCAAATCTCGTGTGTGTGTGTGTATGTATATGTGTGTGTATGTGTATGTGTATATATATATATATATATATGTATATATATATATATATATACATATATATATATATATATACACATATATATACATATATATAAATATATATATAGGGTTCCAGTGATGGCTCTTTAAGGGAGATAAAACTATCTTTTACCATTCTTTCTGATTGTTTTGTACAGGAAACTGAGGGTGTTATTGAAGATCATGCCAGTCTTAAAATAAAAATTATAAAAATAGTTACTGCATCTAGTTTCTACCCAAGTGCTAATTTCAGCTTATCTCCAAGGTCCAGAACAGTGGTCATATTAATTATCACACTGCTTTGGTTCCTAATTTGAGAGGTAGAAGATTTAATCTTTCTATTATTGTTATTGAATATAATGATAATATATAATTATTTATATAATTCCTATCAATTATTCCTTTAATATCCTCCTTCTAACTCTCACAGCTATATTTTGGAATTGTGAAGCCATACATTTCCATAATGGCAGTTTGATATAAGCTCAGCAAGGAGTCAGTCAGTCAGTCAGCTAGCATTTATTAAGTACCTACTCTGTGCCAGGCATTGTGCTGAGAAGAGGGTGAGACAGCAAAGAATAAACTCTTTGGAAAGCTCAGCTGTTTTCCAACATAATGAACGAACTCTAGAATATGCTGACAGAGTAAATTGGTTTGGTAATACATCCTTTCTGTTTTCAAAATTCTTCCTTTGGGAAAGAGAGTTGTGCAAGTAGACTCAAGGAAAATTGAATAAATGTGAACCATTTCCCTGCCATCCAAACCAAAACATTTTAGGCACTTCACAAGATTTAGCTAACCCTATATTTTTCATTTTTCCTCTGTCCTCAAGCCTCTGTTAACTTGTGTTTTTGGTGCAAATACTGGATGCAGACACAATAGAAATCTCCTGATGAAAAAAATGTACTTTTATAGGTCACAATTTTTCTGAAGGATAAAGAAATTAAATGAGAATGAAAGAAATGTGGAGATGTGAGGTCAACCTTCAAACCAACTCAGTGTAGTAATATGGTTCACAATTCAATAGAATTTGAAGTTCTTCAAGGCCTGTGAGTTAACTTGTATGTACTGCCCTTGTAGATACAAGTACTATTACCTTTATTTTGTTGGTGAGGAAATGAGGTTGTGTGATATGCCAACAGTCACACAGCTAAGTGATAGATTCAGGATTTGAAATCAGGTCTCCTTACCCTAAGCCTACTCTTTTCCCTATACCTCACTGTCTCCCAAACCTCTTTTCTAAAAGGAAGGCTTAAATTTAATGTTAGAACCAATCTCACCATCAACGAGATTGAGAACAAGCGCAATACAATAAAAATGACAATTCTACCTAAATTAATTTACCTATTCAATGACATCCTGATTAAATTACCAAAAATTATTTTATTGAGCTAGAAAAAAGTGATTTAAAAATTTATTTGGAAGAAGAAAAAGTCAAGAATTTCAAAGGACTTAATGAAAAACAATGTGAACAACGGAGGCCTTGTAGGCCCAGATCTTAAACTGTACTATGAGGTAGTAATTGTCAAAACTATCTGATACTGGTTAAGAAACAGAATAGTGGGTCAGTAGAATATTGATAATAGTTTATTAACAGTAACATGGATAGCTGTTAATAAAGTGCATTATTTTGGCCTCCTCAGCAAAGACAGGGACCCAAACGGAATGGAAGAGATCACTTTTTTTAAGACCCAAAAGGAGGTGGAGTTGGGGTTGTTGGTAAACCTTACACTGAGGAAAGTGGGTAGGTCTTCAGGTGTGGCTGATCATGCCCCTTTGATAATTAAGGAATGTTAATTGCTTTATGGGCCTCAACTACTTCTAGTGATCTTGGCTAGAAAATCAGAACCACTCCAATCAGTATCATTCTGGTTAGCTATCCCTTTAGGGAGACCAAACCCCCGCCTAATTTTGACAAGGAGAGACCAGGACAGGAGACCTATCCCTTGGGGAGGAGCCTAGCCTAAGCTAGTTCTTTCTTCACAGGCAAACAAAGCAGGGATCCTAAGTTAAATTAGTTAGCAAGCTATTGTCCTGGGGACTAGTTGACAGCCAGGATCTACCATGCCTCTAAGTCAATTCAGACTGAGACAGATAATTCAGACTATGGCAGATACTGACAATTCTAAAAATCAATGCAGCATAAATACTAATTACATTTTAAAATCAATACTGTAGAAATCAGAGGTAATTTTAATTTTTATCTCTAACATTACTGATTAAAGAAATGTGAGTTAAAACTACTCTGAGGTACCATCTCACACTTATCAGATTGGCTAAAATGACAGTAGAGGAAAATGACAAATGCTGGAGGGGATGGTAGAAAAATTGGGACACTAATACACTGTTGGTGGAATTGTGAACTGAAACCATTTTGGAGCTCAATTTGGAATTACGCCAAAAAGTTATAAAACTGTGTATACCCTTAGACCCAGCAATGCTACTACTAGGTCTATTTCCCAAGGTGATTAGAGAAAAAGAAAAAAAGCCTGTATATTCTACAATATTTATAGCAGCTCTCTTTGTGGTAGCAAAGAATTGGAAATTGAGAGGATACTCACCAATTTGAGAATTGCTGAATAAGTTGTGATATATGATCGTGATGGAATACTACTGTGCTATAAGAATTGACAAACGCATTGGTTTTAGAAATGCATGTATGAAATAATGCAGAGTGAAATGAGCAAAACCAAGAGGAAGTTATATACAGAAACAGCAATATTGTTCCAAGAATAACCCTGAATGACTAAGCTATTCTGGGTAATATGATCATTCAAATCAAGTACAAAGGACTTATAAGGGAAAATACTATCCACCTCCAGAGAAATATCTGATATATGGAAGTATGTATCATATGGTTTTACACACACACACACACACACACACACACACACACACACATACAATTTTGGCCTCTTCTATGCAGTTGAGAGGAAGGAAGGGAGACAACTCAGAACACAGAATGTAACCTGAAAATATATATAAATACATATAATTTTTTGAAAAACAGAGTGACTTTACAGGTTTTGTTCCAGGCTGGCTATGAGGGGTCCAGAGAAGACGGGAAAAGCTAGGCAATGTTGGATCCCAAAGGGAAGGGAACAAATTTTTACTAAATGCCTACTATGTGACAGGCACCATGCTAAATGTTTTACAAATACTATCTCACAAAAACCCTATGAGTAGGCACCATTATTAGCCCCGTTTTACAGTTGAAGAAATTGAAGCAGACAGAGGTTAAGTGACTTGCTCAGTCACAGAGCTAGAAGTGTCAGAGACCAGATTTGAACTCAGGTCTCCCTGACTTCATGCCCAGCTCTCAGATCAACAGTGTTGCCTAGCTGCTGTAGAAAGTAGAAGAGGAATAAAGGAGTCTTGCAGGCTGGAAGGATCTTCTAGTGATTGTCTATCATTCCTACTACAACCCTAACACAAAACTAAAGGTAGGAGGGGAGTGAAGGAGTCGAAGGGTTCTTTCCATCTAACAAAGTTTCTTCTAACTCTGATCCAGACCCCAAACATTAGACTAGCTCAAAAAGAGTAAGATATTTGTTATAGGGTTAAAATGCAGGTTCTCCTCCTCCACACACACATCTCTGAAGTCTACATAACTTCTAATTAATTTATTTAATTGAAATTAATTAAAATCAGTTGTTCTATTGCTCCCTCGGGTCCCAACACATGTGGGTGTGTTTGTACAAACACAAACAGAGCAGTGTTGAAGACTCCTCATAAACGCATTGGAATGTTACATGAACTGACCTCCTCACCTTGTAAAAATAGCACTGAAAGCTGGTAAAGAGTTAGTGAAGAGAAAAATGGGCCACAAAGCCTTTGAAACACACACAGAACAGCTTAAATGAAGGCACTAAGACTGAGGTTTCTCCTCTTTCCTCCCTTCTCTCTCAAGCAATAGTCAATATATGGTATTTATAACAATTCTCTTTCTTTCTTGTCTCTGAGTGTCTCCTCAAAGAAGACACTGAAAGAATCTGACTCCTTTCTGTGCCTTCCAGCAAGATTAAATCAGCAGTGGGGTTCAATTTGGACTTGTGTTCCAATAAAGAATTCATATGGGCAAAGAAAACTGAGTAAACCCTTGAAGTCAGCAGGACAGCGCTATGAGAAGCTAAGGATTTTGACCCTGGATTTAAGTTACAAATTTAACACAATCTGAGATGCCTACAGCCGAGAACTGCCAGACTATTTGGTCACAGAACACTGTGAGACTTGAAAGAGAGACATGGTCACTTCTGATAAAGATGGTGGCATGAAAGGTCATAGAGGAGCCCAACTCTCCCACAGACACTCCAACAAAATTCTGAACATTCATCAGAAGTAAAAACGACAGAAAAAAAGAAGCTTAAAAATAATCTCTTCCATCCAATCCACGATACTAAAAGACTACCAGAAGTCTGTAGTCATTTTAAGCAGAGACAAGGCAGGGGAATAAGAAACTAGGACCTAAAGTCAATGAGATTTTAACACTGGTCTGTTAGAGCTTCAAGGAACAGAGGCAACATCCATAGCTCACTGCACGTAGAGACATGGACTGTGTTCACTCACCTTGGGCCTTCTAGGAACGCTAGCCACCCATACCACACCTAGAACAAAGTAGAAGTTCAGTACAGTAATTTGCAGCCTTCACTGGAGCCAACAATAGAAAGGATCAGTACGTGGACAGCCCACACAGCCTGGGGCTCACCAGGAGGCTTGAGTCATGGCTTAGAGATATAGTACCTAACCCCCTGACAGAGAGGTCACAGATATGCAGTGCAGGATGAGAAACATACATTTTCAGATCCAGCCAATATGGAAATTTATTTTGCTTACTTATGCATATTTGCTATGAGGCTTTCCTTCTATTATTTTTTCTCATTGGAGAGAGGACATGAGATGAAGAAGGAGACTAGGGATAGAGTTGTCCCTCAGAAAGGAGAACAAAAGGAAATGATAGAGGGTTATTGACGCAGCTTTTTAAAATGCACCGAAGAGAACAGAAAGAAGGCTAGAAGGGATGCAAATGAGAGTTTTGAAAGTTACATGTTGGATTTATTATATATTTAAAATAAAAAACAAGCTACATAGAAAAGCGATGTATATGTTCCATCTTCCGTTTACAATGCATGTGGAAAAGTTCTGTTCTACGTTGTATGTGGAAATCTTCACTTTATTTGGAGCTAAATTCAGGTTTAAAAAAGAAGAAGAAATGAATGTGAATATTGAAAGGAAAATGACTCCACTACCAAATTTCAAGACACTCTTTTTCCAAATATGCAGAACAGAGCAATAGGGAGGGCACTTGAAGGAATTAACAAGTAGTTCCAGGGAGATTCACTTTCCCTAGGGTGGAGAAATGGGAGGAGGAGAAGAAGGAAGGGAAGAGAATTTCTTCCCTTCCTCCAGGCTTGTTCTTGGTTTGCAACAAGTAGGTTGGCCACATTTCCTTGTCTCATTTCTTAACAAAAACTCTTGGATCTGCCCAATCTCTCCTCCACTTCATCATGGCATCTTTTGTGCCCATTTGTGTCCTACTTGAGATAGCTCCTCTTCCCTTTCCTCTAAGCTCCCAGACCTCAAGGCTGGAGCCCTCTGGGGCAAATCCCACAACTCAGGAAGCTGGGATAGCCCACCAAGGAGAGTGCTTGAAAGACCTCCTCCAAGTCTCTAGAGTCACCATCTCAGGTAATAGCAAAATGAGAGGACTGGATCCTTCTCCAACAATTAAAAAACAAAACAATTTCTACTTGGCTTCCCATCATCCCTGAGCTTAAGGGACAATGATAGGGCTATTGGATTAGGGATAGATTTAGGAAGGAAGTAGGTTGAATGATACGGTATTTTTTTAAACAGAGTCAGGATTAGGGTCAGTGTTCAGGATAATATTAGGGAAAGCATTAAGATCAGGTTTAGGATGAGTAAAAGGGGACATTTTAAGATTAAGCTTATATGGGTTTAGGTAAGAATTCATGTTAGGGTTCAGCTAGTACTCGGATATCTTAGTTTTATCATTTTTAATTAAGTGAAATTGACTCCTCACTATGGGGTAAGATGAGGAAAAAAGATACTTGTTTGGCATACTATATAGTGGATTTTCAACTAGATTTCAGTTGTCAGATATGTGCTCTACTCTTAAAAAATTGTACAAGAGACAAGTAGAGCAGAAAATATCACTAATGGAAACTTCTTTTCAAAAACATACAATATCAGATAATAGTCAATATTATTGAAGAAAACAAGAAACAACAGAAGGGGACTGTTGAATATGCCAATCTGCAATTTACTTACAATCACTGTGCTTGGCTGTCTATATGTAGAATGCTTGAAACTAAAGACACATTTATTACTCATCATTAATTTATCACCTCTAATAGGAGTTCTTAATATGGGATTTATGAACTTTTAAAAATATTTTTCATAATTGTAATTTCACTATAATTTCTTTCCTGTGTAATTCTGCGTATTTTATCGTCTGCATTTTAAAATATCCATAAGATTTGCCAGACTGCTAAACCAAAAAAGAAAGCAATGAACCCCTTGTTTACAGAAAAGATCTTCCTGCTGCAGAAAGAAATATTAAAGGAGGCGTCAATCTGAGTTCTTCATGAAATGAGCAGTAGCAAAATCCAGAAACTTGACTTACACTGTTAACCATTTGCCTATCTGAATGTCTGACTTGCCTCCATAAAGTAATCATTGGCTTAAAACCGGAAATTATTCATTTTCAATGAACCTTTTCCTCCAGATAAAGGAATTAAAAAAAAAAAAAGGGAAATTGAACAGCTGCCTTATCTTCATCCCTTAGAATTCAGGCCTTCATTCTGTTAATCAGAATTGCAGCTGATCACATTCTTGGGTAAATATTTATTTTATATTATGAATGAACCCGAATAAATGGTTGATAAATACTTCCTAGATTAATTAGAGTAAATTATCAGATTATTTAGATGAATAACCACCTGGATCAGGTTAGCAAACTAGTATTGCTTTTGTGTTTGCAAGCATGCCTCTTAACTAACCTCAAAGTTTACCAAAGGCTGAGATTTAAACCAGGTATCTTGTTTCTTATTTTTGCCTTTCTTCTACTTCACCTTACTGCTCTCTATTCCTTACCTGAATATATGGCAAGAAAATGTCTATCATCCTATGTCCAAATAAAATCTGGTGGGCTATACTCTCAGGTAGAAAGTGGTTCAATAGGGACCTCAGGGCAGAGCCAAGATGGTAGAGTAAAAGGAGGGACTTCCCAGAAATCTCCTCCCAAACCCTCCAAATACCTGTAAAAATGACTCTAAACAAATTCTAGAGCTATAGAACCCACAAAATGACAGAGTGAAACAAATCACCAGCCCAAGACAACCTAGAGAGTCAGTGGGAAAGGTCTTTCTCACCAGACAGGGGGTAAGCACAGTCGATTGTGGGCCACAGCAGCAGACCTTGGGGATTGAGTCATTGGTGGCTGTGGCAGTTTCCAGACTTCTCAACCCACAGATGCCAGGAAGGTCAATGGGAATAAATTAAGGGGTAAGAGAAGAATATATTTGGAGGAGAAAAGGAGAGATAGAATGGGATAAATTATATCACATAAAAGAGGCAAGAAAAGGTTTCACAATGAAGGGGAAGAAGGGGGAGGTGGAAAGGAATGAGACCTTTCTTATCATACACATTCAAGTGGGTGTTTTACCCTATAGGAAAGTAGAAGAGAAGGGGATAAGAAAGGGAGGATGATAGAAGGGAGGGTAGATTTGGGGGAGGGAGTAGTCAGAAGCAAACACTTTAGAAAAGGGACAGGTCAAAGGAGAAAACAGAGTAATTGGGGGGTGGGACAGAGTGGAGGGAAATAGTCTTTTACAACATGACTATTATTATGGAGATGTTTTGCATAACTACATATGTATAACCTATTTTGAAGGGTGTGCGTGGGGAGGGAAGAAGGGAGAGAATTTGGAACTCAAAGTTTTAAAAACAAATGTTAAAAAAAATTGCTTTTACATGCAATTGGGAAATAACATATACAAGTAATGGGGTATAGAAATCTATCTTGCCCTATAAGAAAATAGAGGGGAAGAGGATGGGGGGGGGATGATAAAAGGGAGGGCACACAGGGGGAAGGAATAATCAGAATGCATGCCATCTTGGGGTGAGGTGGAGGGGAAAGATGTGGAGAAAATTTGGAATTCAAAATCTTGTGGAAATAAATGTTGAAAACTAAAAATAAACAAATTTAAATCTTAAAAAAAAGAAAGTGGTTCAATACTGTCATAAAAGTATTGAAATACTGACTAAGATAATCACTGCAAGCAACCTGATGACTTATCTTTACCTCATCTGATCATTTACTATGATTGGTCTCCAGAAGCATTTCAACACCATCTCTGCTTGGCATAGTGCATCCTTATATGTTTTACACTACTATATATCTCCTATGTCATAGATAGAAAGCTAGATTCAGGATCTAGAAGAAAAATTCTGTACCATATATATCAACCCTTTTGCTGCTGTTCAATTGTGTTCAATTCTTTGTGACCCCATTTGGGATTTTCTCTTTGTCAGGAGCAGGAAAAACCCTAGCACAAAGGGCACAGGAAAAATTCCTAGGAGTGGAAAAGTCCCTAGCTCTTCAAGCAGCTAACCCAAGCAACAGAAATAGCCCCACTCAATCTCTCCAGTCATAAATCTCCCCTTTTCCCACCAAAGGTTCCATCCTTCCCACCAAGTTCTGACTGGGAACACTAAAGGTCAAGGAAACATATATTGTGAGAAGGGGGAAGGAAGAAAGATATCCCTACTCTTTCTCTGTGACTGTGTGGAGGAGATTAATATGGATTCAGTTTCAATTGCTAAGCATTTTTCCCTTTCCAGCTATTTTCTTTTTTAAACTTCCGCTTTTCCCTGAGGGTGATTAAGCCAATGCCCTCATACATACTCATTCTTCCTTCATCAAAGTCTATGACCATTTGTTCATAATGACAGGACAATGCTACTGTACCCCCATAAAGGCTTTCTAGAGATGTCTTGCCCCAATGTCACAGGAGTTATTTCCCCAAGAGTAGCTATAGTTTGCATTAAACTACAGGAAGACAAGAAATCAATTCATTTGCTGGCTCTATACTTAACAAGTAGGCTACCAACAGGAGAAATGAACACGTGAATATTTGTAAAACCAGGTGCATGTGCAATAAGAAATCTATAAGAAGCTATTGTAATACAGAAAAAGGAAAAAATCATTTCTGCCTAGAGAAATCAGAAATATTCCTGGAAGAGAGAGCATTCAAGCTGAGCCTTGAAGGTAGTTGAGAATTACACAGAACTGTCATGGGGTTTTAGTGTGTGTGGAGGGGAAGAGTGGAATCATTCCAAGTGGAGAAAAGAGGATGAGGAAAAGCAGAGAAGTGGACACGATTGGGGGTCAGTGAAAGGAATAGTCTGGGGTCCAATTTGACAGGAGAGAAACAGTGGGAAATAATATCCCTTCTTTTTGGCTTTCTGGTTACCAACATGGTAGTGATTTCAACTGGATTATTCAAGAGGAGCAGGATGTGTAGTGGATAGCCAAGCAGATCTGGGTTCAAATCCCATCTCTGACAGAAATGTACTGGCTATTTGACCCTCAGTTAGTGACTTCACCTTTTGGTGCTAAAACTATAAGTTACAAAGAAAGGGATGATCTACATAAGTTTCCTTACCCAGGAATTCCCTATACCAGTTAAATCAAAGAGCCATTCCCTATCCTAACACTGTCCTTAGCGTTTGAAACATCTCCTGGAATTTGGCACAAAGATCCTAGAACATGACCCTGGTTAAATGATTCCATTGGTCAGTTCCCCGAGACATTGCTTTATGTATCAGAAAAGTGCCCTGTTGCTGGGCATCCTTCTCCATTCCTCCCTAAGTGAGGAATAAACCGCTCAAGATGAGAGTTTGACCTGTGCTGCTCCTGCTGAAGGGGTTTTCAAATTTTTACATGGTACTGATTTAAAGTAGATCCGTAAGGTAAAATTTAAAGTAAAGTACTAACTCTCTGGTAGTCTTGTGACTTGAAAGAAATATGGAATATCTATAAAGGATTTTTTAAAATTCATTTGAGTAACTTTTAAAAATTATTTTATTATAATGACCTTTAAAACATCAACTAAAATGAATGTTTCAATATACACAGGAGAATAGGGGGACAAAAAGGATTATGTATAAAACTGTGACTTTCCCTGACAAGCAGCTTGATTTTTTTAAAAAAAAATTTATGTTCAATTTAACACAGTCATACTAGTGCTACCCTGCTTGTCTCTGTCCCCTCTTGAACTTTCTTATATTTTCTTCTGTGTACAGGGTGACCCAAAAGTTTAAACACAGTTTTAAGCTTTAATAGCTTTAAAAAGTCACTCAGGAATGTTCTATTTTAGAATGTGAAGTGTCACCAAAGTCTTAGTGTAGTTTAAAGCTGAAACCACTTCATTTTAAACTGCACTAAGACTTTGGGGACACTGTATTTTTTTTTTCATATTTCAAAGTGTTTTGTTTTTTCTTGCAAAAAAGTGAAGCTGAGAGTTTCCCTCTGCAAAGGAGCTAATAATCTTAATCATGCAATGGTCCAGGTTTGAGTCCAGATAGCAAAATAAGTAAGAAGTCTGGTAAGAGAAAAGAATCTTTTCTCTCCCATGAATTCCATTATTGGCTGTCAGTCAAACAGTTGTTGCCAGCTCCAGTGAAATCCCAGGACTCAGGTCTGAAGTGACTTAGCCCAGAATAGCTCCAGTGGGCGTGTGCTTGTAACCAACCTTGAAAAAATCAGTTGAATTTGTCTTCTTGTTTCCCCTTCATTCTTCTGGTGGCTCAAGCATGTCCATGAAAGGCCTGTGGTAGCTCTGAGTATCCTGCTACAAACTGTACTCCCAGACTAACTTTAAAATAGTTAGAAGCCAACAGAGTTGACCTTTAAAATAGCTGGGTGGGTCTTCCAAGGATGGCTCATCATCATTGAAGCCATCATCAACAGAAAAGAATTTCCTCGCAATAACCCCATGGGGAAGTGTGATATTTCTCTCTCTGTTTTACAGATGGGGAAACTGAGGTCAGTTAAATGACTTGTTCATAGTCATGCGGTCAGTAAGTGTCAGAGGCAGAATTTGAAACCAGATTCTCCTAATTCCAAGCATTCTTCCCACTGGGCCAAACTGTTCTAAAGGATCTGTTGGCAGTCTTCCTCTCCACCCTATTTCTTGCCACCATTCTCTGGGATTTCAATGTTTAACATCACTTCTCAATTCCATAGCCTCTTTCATTGCAACGTCTCTTCCTATACTTTACTTCAACTGCACATGTATACAGGCCACACCACAGGTCTCAGAACTGCACCTCCAAATCCAGAACCTCAGACAACAACCTACATTTGAGAATAGTCAAGCAAGAGACTGATAGGATTAAGTCCCCCATCTGAGTCACACCAAGCTGGAAAACAGTGTTCAAGTCTAGGTAAGATAATAACTGCAAAGTGATCAGCAAAGACCTGGCACCTAGTGAATGCTATAGAAATGATATTGAGGATGATGGTGAGCCACATTTTAGAAAAGGCACTGAAAAGCTAGAAAGTATAGAGAAAAGGTCCAGGAGGATGAGAAGTGGACTTGAACTTGTGTTATGCAAGAAATGTTTGAATGAATTGAGGTTGTTTAGCCTAGATAAGAAGGCAACTAGATGGAACAGTGAATAGAATTCCAGGCCTACATCAAGAAGACTCATCTTCTTTAATCTGGCTTCAGACTAGTTGTGTGACCTTGGGCAAGTCACTTAACTGCCTTTGCCTCATCCATAAAATGAGCTGGAGAAAGAAATAGCAAATCACTCAGTATTTTTGGCAAGAAAACCCCAAAGAGGGTCACAAAGACACAGATATGACTGAACAGTTAAGCCTAGATAAGAGAAGATGAGGAAGGAGGGATGAGATCAGAATACTTTACAAATGTCATCTTATTTAATTCTAAGAAACACTTTGTAAGGCAAGCATTATTATTATCCCCATTTTATGGATGAGCAGACTAAGGCAGAGAGAGATTAAGTAACTAGCCGAGGATCACTCTTACTCCCTTTAGCCAATCAGTTGCTAAGTACTATTGTTTCCACCATAACCTCTTTCCTGAATGCCTCCTTGTCTCCTGTGACACTGCTACCACCCTGGAACAGGCCCTTATCACCTCATGCCTAGATTACTACAGTTGTCTGCTAGTAGGTCTGTCTGTCTGTCTGCCTTAAGTCTCTTCCTACTCCAGGCCAACCTGTAATCACTGCCAAATTTATCTTGCTAACCATGTCACACACATACCCTATTCAGAAAAGTTCAGTGGCTCCCTATTAACTCCAAGATTAAATATAAAATCTTCCATTTGGTTTTTAAAACCCTTTATAATCTGGCCTATTGTTAACTTTCCCTGTATTCTTATTCCTTATTACCCTCAACCTACCCTGAGGTCCAGTGACATTGGCCTCTTTGCTAGTCTCACACAAATACCCCATCTGCTGACTCAGGTATCTCCACAAACCTCCGTACCTGGTACTCTCTCACTCCTCATCTCTGCCTTCTGGATTCCCTAACTTCCTTCAGATCTCAGCTAAAGTCCCACCTTCTGCAAAAAGTCTTTCTCAGACCTCTCTAATCTTAGTGCCTTCCCTCTGAGATGACCTCCAACAATGTGTCTAAATAGTTATAGATATAGATCTATAGCTATATGTGTGTATGTATGTATGTATATATATATATATGAGAGAGAGAGAGACGTGTGTATGTATATGTGTGTATACATATATAATTTGGAGCAGCCAGATGGTCCAGTGGAGAGAGCACTGGGCTTGGAACCAAGAAGATCTGAGTTCAAATCCAGCCTCAGACACTTACCAGCTGAGTGACCCTGGGCAAGTCAATCCCTATTCGCTTCAGTTCCTCTTCTGCGAAAGAGGGAGCACCCTGGAGAAGGAAATGACAAATTGCTCCAGTATCTGTCAAGAAAGCCCCGTGATAAAAGTCCATGGATCACACGGAGTCAGACACTACTGAACAAAAAGAAGGACACCTTACTTACACATAGTTGTCTACATGTTGTCTCTTCCCATTAGAAAGTGAGCTCCTTGGCTGTTTTTACCTCTCCTTGTACTAGCACATTGCTTGACTTTCAGTAATTGCTTACATGCTTGTTGACTTGTTAACTTTACAACAACCCCGTGATGTCAGTAGAGGAGAAGGAATTATTTCCATTGGGCTCAAAGAGGTTTTACATTATTCAAGATCCCACATGCCCAGTAAATCACTGAGCAGGAGCTCAAACCCAAATTCCGTGTTTTTCCTTACAACATGGTGACATTGTGGAGTAAGTAGATAGTAACAAAGTAGGGGCTGTGAGTACAGATGACTTTTTCAAGAAGTTTCAGGGTAAAAAGAAGGAAAGAGGATTCTCATTCTATCAGCTAACAGAGTAGAAAACTCTTTTAGGATTAAAAAAATTGTAAATTGCATTCATAAATGTGTGTGTTCGTCCTTCATTGCTGAAGAAGACCATGCCATTAGAGAAATGATGATATGCCTTGCACTTGACTTTGTTTTTGAGTGAGGGAGGGCTGCATTCATAAATAGAGAAGAAGTCAAAGAAGGGGGAGAGATTGAGATGTATGAGAGAGAAAATAATTCATCAGAGTGATATAGAAGAAGAGATGAAACTAAGAACAGGCTTATCCTCATTAAGGAAAAGGGACACTTTTCCATTAGAAAAAGGAGTGAAGAAGGAAAGAAGATGAAAGACTTAGGGGAAAATGAGATGAATGAAAATTCTGGGGCTTTAAGTTGGGTGGCCTTAATTGTTGTGTTAAAATGAGAAGCAAGGTCATATCCTGAAAATGAGGAGGATGAGAGTGGGGCTGGGAAGTTGAAGGCAGTGGGGAAAGCATGTAACAGCTGCAGTAGGGGATGGGGTAGGATACCAACAATAAAAAAAGAAAAGTATTTCCATCAGCAGTGAGGGCACGGTGGAGATTAAGTAGCACGAATCTGCAGTGGACTTAATCAACAAGGTTTTTAGAATTTTTCCAGCAATTATTTCACAGCCCAAGCATGGGAGAAGAAAGCACGGATGGTGGAGGTTACACAGGGTTGAGTCATACATGTCCTTTGCACTTTAGAAAGCCCCATAACAAAATTGATCTATCCAACTTTACCATATCATTTCATAATTAGAAAATAAGCCCCTTGAAGATAAGGATTGTTTCATTCTTTGTATTTGAGAAGGAGCATGAGGTAGAGTGCTAGACTTGGAGTCAGGAAGATCTGGTTTCAGATGCTGACCAGTTTCACAACCCTGCCCAAGTCTGAATCTCCCTGTGCCATAGTTTTCTGGTCAATAAAATGAAGGAGTTGGTCTCTGAAATCCCTTCTGACAGCATTGGGTCTGGAGTCAGAGGCCTTGGATTAATTTACTGCCTCCCATGTTGGCTACCTATGGATCCCTAGGGAAGTCCAGGACTTGAGTTTATTTGTAAAATGAAGGGGTAAGACTAAATGACCTTTTAGAACCCTTCCAGCTATAGAGTTTTGAACCTATGATCCTTTGACTAGCGTAAAATTATACAGAACAAAGTAAAGAGAACAATTTATATAGAGATCTAAGTCTTCTAACATTGAAAAATAGATCATTGGTAAAAGGAAAAAGGACCTACACACAGAAAAATATTTTAGCTGTTCTTTTTGTAGTGACAAAGTATTGAAAATTGAGGAGATGCCCATCAACTGGGCAATGGCTAAACAAGGTTTGGTGTATGATTGTGATGCAATACGACTGTGCTGTAAGAAATGACAAGCAGAATACTCTCAGAGTGAGTGGAACCAGGAGAACATTGTACACTAAACACAACATTGTATGATGATCATCTGTGAATGACTTAGCTATTCTCAGCAGTATGGTGATTCAAGACAATCCCAAAGGACTCATGGTGAAAAAATGCTATCTACCTCCAGAAAAAGAACTGGTGGAGTCTAAATGAAGATCAAAGCACACTTTTTTAAACTTCATTTTTCTTGAGCTTTTTTTTTGGCATGTGTTTTCTTTCACAACATGACTAATGTGGAAATATGTTTTACATGATTATACATATAAAATTGCTTGTCTTCTTGATATGGAAAGGGAGAGGTAAGAAGGGAGAGAACTGGGAACTCAAAACTTTAAAAAATGAAGATTAAAAATCGTTTTTACATGTAATTGAAAAAAATATTAAGTGAAAAAAGGAAAATAAATCAATGTTGTGATCAGTTGATACCAGAGGACTGACAGTAATGTATATCTTCCTCCTCTTGGAAGGAAGGTGGTATAACATAGGTGTAGAAGGTGGTATACATGATCAGTTATGGCCAATATGTTTGTTTTGTTTAGCATTTTTTTTGTTTTATTGGGTTCCTGAGGAGGTGAAGGGGGATTGCAAAGTGATGGTGATGTTAAAGGAAGCATTTTTGTTGTCGTTCAGTCGTTTTTCAATCATGTCTAATTCTTCATGGCCTCATTTGGCCAAAGATTCTGGAGTGGTTTGACATTTCTTTCTTTAGCTTATTTTACAAATGGGTAAACTAAGGCAAACAGGGTTACTTGCCCAGGTTTACCCAGCTAATTAGTGTATGAGACCAGATTTAAACTCAGGAAGATGAGTTTTCTTGACTTCTATTGCTTTCTATTCATTGAAACACCTAGCTGTCCTAGAAAACGTTAAGAAATGGTCACATTTATAACATTATTATGTTATAGCAATATGATATATCATTAATATAATAAATATTCTATATCCTAAATAGTAACACTTACATGGATTTTAATAGCTATTACCAGGCATTTACCTAAAAAGAATAGTTTATTAAAAAATTGAAGCTATTTTCAATTGATAACTTTTTTGTTTCCATATCACATTCCTCCCACAGTCAGAGTATTTCCTTGTAAAAAAGAAAGAAGAAAAAGAAAAGAAAAAGAAAAAACTCAGCAAAATAAATCATCATATTGACTGTATCTAACATCATATGGAATATTCTATGCCCGCAGTTTCCTGCCTCTTCCAGTGAATGTAGGTTTATTTTCTCATCTCTTCTCTGGAACGAAGGTTGGTCATTACAATTACACAGCCTTTAGTTTCGCTTGATTTTTCTTTGTATTTAATATACACAAATGTATACGCATACATAGAGAGTGTGTATGTATGTATATAGTTTAAAGGTTCTGCTTGCTCACTCCCATCAGTTTACATGTCTTCCCATATTCCTCTGAATTTCTTGGGTTCCTACCCCCATTTGTTCAGCCATTTTCCAATTGATGGCCATTGACTTTAAAGGCAGTCAGAGGGCCAGAGGGTAAGGAGACAGACCTGGAGTAAGGAAGACCTGAGTTCCAATGTGACCTCAGACGCTTTCTACTTGTGTGACCCTGGACTAATCACTTAACCTCTCTCTGCCTCAGTTTCCTCATCTATAAAATGAGGATAATAATAGCAGCTACCTCCCAGGGTTGTTGTGAAGAGAGAGTGAGATAATATTTGTAAAGCACTTTCTAAACCTTAAAGCACACTATTACTATTCTTTCCAATTCTAAAAGTTAAACATTACAGTTTTGGCCCCTTCTGCATAGAATCATAAGTCCTCAGGGTAAAGAGACTTCAGAAGCCAGCTAGTCCCCCCTCTTCATGAAGACCTGCAGTGAATGGGAAAGCTACTACTTCGGGGGGGGGGGGGGGGGGCAGTCCATTACAAGTCTTAAATAACTCGAAGTATTAGGAAAAATTTATTTTGATCAAATCTAAGTTTACGTCTCTATTCATTGTCCCTAGTTCTACCCACTGGGGCAAAGCAGCACAAATCTCTAACTTCTCCTCTCCACTGAAGAATATGTCCTACATGCTTTTCCCCTACTCCAATTTTCTTTTCTCCAGGCTAATCATCCCCAGCTCCTTTAATTAATTCTGCTAGGACACTATTTCCAGTCTTCTCACCAATCCAATGACCTTCCTCTAGACCAGTTCCTCAATAAAACATGAAAGACTTTATAAAACAAATAGGAAAGTGCATTCTATAAGTCTGAGGGAAGAGTGACAAAGTGCAGGCTCAAGCATATACATTTCTTTAGCACAACTGTCAGCTTGAGAAATCAAGATAAGAGTTCCACCTCCCCAGCACACTGAATGGGTGTCCTTGCGTAGGGTGCTCTCAGTGCAAACAGAAGCACAAACATAAAACTCTCTCCAAACTGCTTTGAAATTGAATGACAACTTGGTCCAAAGACCATGCGTTAGCATTGTGCTCTGCAGTCTGGCTGAAAGGTGCCACCCAGAACTAAATATTCCAGTGTTTGAAAGTGGGGAGAGTGCAGTGAAGTGGTTACCTCCCTAGTTCTACATGCTATGGCTTGATGAATGAAGACTAAACTGAGCTTCTATGAAACTATTGGCTCTTTGGGATGCCTTGCCACATTGTCCCCTGATAGGGAGCTTCTATTGCACTAAATCTTTCAAATGTTTTCCTGTAAATTGCTGTCTAGCCATGCCTCCTTCATCCTAGACTTGTGCAGTAAATTCTTAAACCTAATTGTAGGACTTTACATTTAGACCTATTAAATTTCGCCTTCAGTTTTAGCAATCAAGATCTAAAAAGTCCTGACTCTATGATCCAGTGTTTCGGCTATCGCTCCCAGTTTTGCATCAACAACAAATTGAATAAGCTTGTTGTATATGCCTTCATACAAATTATCTAATAAAAACACTGAAGAAATGCCAAAGAAATAGAATTTATCTAAACATCTGAGAAAACAGATAGATTCTTTTGGATACATAGATGCCAAAAGTACTCCATTAGAAGCATCCTTTCAGGAAGATATAGGTCTGTTAATTATTACTCTTTGGGTTTGGTCACTGAACTAAATCAAAATACTACTGACAGTTCTGTCATCTAGCCCATATCTCTCCACTTACAAAGATAACACAAAAGACTTTTTCAAATGCCTTGCTAGAATCTAGTTATATTATATTGGTTCTCCTGATCTATCTGTTAAGAAATCCTGGTAAACAACAGGGTTTTTGTGGTGGCAAAGAATTGGACCTTGAGGGAATGCCCATCAATTGGGAAATGGCTGAACAAGTTGTGGCATAAGATTGTGATGGAATACTATTGTGCTGCAAGAAATGATGAGCAGGAGGATTTCAGAAAAACCTAGAAAGACTTATATAAACTGATGAAAAGTGAAGTGGGAAGAACCAGGAGAACATTGTACGCAGTAATAGCAATATTGTATGTTGACCAACTGGGAATGACTTAGCTCTTCTCAGCAATACAGAGATGCAAGACAATTACAAGAGACATAGTGGAAAATGCTATCCATATCCAGAGAAATAACTGATAGAGTCTGAATGCAGATTGTAGCAGACAATGTTCACTTTTTTAATTTGTTTTTGTGGGAGTTTTTTCCTTCTATTTCTTTTATTACCTGACTAATGTGGAAATATGTTTTACATTATTGCACGTATAATCAGATTGATTGCTGTCTTAGGGAGGGGGGTAGAGAGGGAAGGAGGGAGATTTTGGAACTCAAAATCTTTCAAAACATGAATGATGAAAATTGTCTTTACGTGTAATTGGGAAAAATAAAATACCATTAAAATGAAAAAGAAAAAGAAACATTACTAAAAAAGGAAATGAGGTTAACTTGATGGAAGCTGTTTTTGATAAAATCATACTGGCTCTTAGTGATCACAGTTTCCCTTGCTTTTTAAAAAAATTGTACTTATTTTATTCTGAACTTAAGAAATAAAATAAGCATTTCCATAACATAGTCAAATACAAAAGGAATGTACCTTTTTCTTTCTTTTTTTTAAATTTTATTGATCTGTTTTGTTTTTACATTACAAATATTTACAAACTACTCCCTTTTTGTGAGAGGACTCTTGCAAAAAAGAAAAGAAGGAAAGTAACCTAAATGGTAAGTAAATAGTGATTTCATCTGAAATTCAGCATTCTACATCTGAAGCATCCCCTGCCCGATGTTTCTATTTGAATTATTTTTTTAAATGAACAGGAATCTATTTCTCCTTCCTTCCACTGTAAAAAAAGAAAATGAAAAAATTTTTGTAATAAATATGTATTGTTAAGGAAAACAAATGTATACATCTAAACGGAATATACCTCATCCTCAGTGGTTCAGGGTACCGTTACAATGATTTAAATATTAAAAACATCCTTTTCAGATCAAAATTCAATAAAAATTATGCTGAATAGGGAACCACAGAAACATAGATTAAAAACTAATTGGTGATTAAACAACCTAATCTGAAAGAATAAGTTAAAGAACAAATCATAAAAACAATCAATAATTTCATTACGGAGAATGACTATAATGAGTTTCCCTTTCTAAATGCTCACAAAACTTTCCTTTAATAATGTTTTGGACCTTTCCCGTGAGTCAAAGTAAAGAGAACTGGCCTGTAGTTGAAAGAATCAGCTCCCTTCCCTTTTGCTGTTTTGCAGTTTTTGTTTTGCATTTGAATTTATTGTGTGGATTAAAATGCTGATTTTTAGATGTGAAACAGACCTCTGCACTTAGAGATCTATGTAAACTAAAGAATTGACACTGTTTATCTGATACAAGGAAAAACATATCTGGGGAGATTTGAGTAAGTAATTTAGGTCACTGTAGCAAACAAGTCACTGTTTTTTTGTGCCAAATGGGGCTGATAAGTTCCACATTGCAACAACATAAGTGATTCAAAAGCTGAGCATTTCACTGCCTCAGAGGCTACATGTCATTTTTGATCTGGTTATACCACCCCTTCATACATGCAGCACCTGCACATCAGACCATATTCAACTTAAGTCACAGGAAACTTTGAGATTAGGTCCTCATTTGGTAGTAAGAGACACCCAAAACTTCTTGGGCCTGTGAAACGTCAGTCCATAGCTTCTCACCTATTGGATATTCAAACAGGGCTAGTGCTAACAAAGATCATATTGGCTGGCTAAGAACCATGCGGCAGAAGGACCCCATCTATAGGATTTATGCTTATAACCCTCAAGACTTTGCCACCGTGACTCAGATGCCTTCCCACTGTAGATCTTCCCTTACCTCCTAGGACCTTCTTACATTCTACCAGGTCAGTTTCCTTCTCATACTGGAAGTCATTTCTGGTGGGTGCTTCCCTTTTGGAGAAAGGCCCAGGTTTTATTCCTCTCCCACCAGACTTCACCACCATGCCTCACACTAAGGGTATCCCCTTCCTTTTTAGCTCGCTTTTATGTGCTGTCTCCCACATCAGAATCTAAGCTCCTCGGGGGCAGACTTCATGCTTGCATTTATGGTCCAGCTCTTAGCACAATGCCTGAAATATGGTAAACTCTTAATAAATGTGTATTGATTATAGGACCTAGGAAATGCCTAATTAATTCTGACAATCCTACTGCCTCTTGTTACCTTAGAAAAAGAGAAGGTGGAAGTGGGGCAGTTGAGAAGAATGCTCTTATAGGAAAAACAAACGTGCAAGAAAACTGGATTAAATTTCTGGCATTTATTATACAGATGAAACAATAGGTGACCTACTCTCTTTGGCAACTTGAAAAAAAAAACGTTCTGGATTCTGTTGTCAACCTGCATAGACAGACTGATTGTTTCCTTTTCTGACTGACATACTTCCCTCGAATTTACGTGCATTTGCCAGAGTACCTAAACATTCCCTGCTAACGTGGACAAAAATGCATGGGACTTGTAGAGAGCAGAATGAATGCATTAAACCAAAACACAAACAGTAAAGTCTTTATAAAAATATTTAGGTCAAAGGTAAGTATATTTTATGAGGATGAGACAAGAATACCAGACTGAGGGCCCAAACATTTACTTTTCATTAGCAAAATCATGAACATCAGAAATCAAAACTGGAGATGCCCATCTGCCAACACAAGGTAAATAACTTCATGGCTGAATGTGAGAGGCACTCAGTACCACAAGGAACACAGAGAAATCCTAAACTGGTTTGGAATTGAGTTACAACTTTGTCCCCAGACCACATATTAACATTTTGGTCTGTAGTGAGGCCAAAGAAATAATAGTTTACCTTCTTGTACAGATGTACAGATGGACTATATGTTGGATATGAATATATTTGGTTCTTTGGCACTCAGTTTCACTGAGATACAATGAATGGATCTGGACTCTGTGAAGGTGCTCAGATTACTCACCTGTGTTATTTACACAGAGGAATAATTGTTTGGTGTGCTTGTATTAAGGAGCAACAAACAAACTACCAATGATATTGCAACAAACACATTCAGCCCGATTGGCTTCCTAAGAGTCACTGAACATACATCTCACTGAACAAAGAGCCCAGTTGGAAGTGACTTTCACAAAGTAAAGGTCTAGACGAAAGGCTGGTCAATTTGTAAAGTAAATTAACTGTCACCCTTTGACTTTTGGTCAAAAGTTTTGCAGAGTTCTAAACAGCCTGTCAGCAAAGTTTTCAAGCAGCGCTGAGAACAGCAGGACGAACACTGCCTCCAGAAATAATGCCCACTGTAGATGACATTCTAGAGCACATTGGGGAGTTTCACTTATTCCAGAAACAAACCTTTTTTATTTTGTCCCTGATTTCTGCCACTTTCACCCCCATCTATGTGGGGATTGTTTTCCTGGGCTTTACTCCAGATCACCGCTGCCTCAATCCTGGAGTTTCAGAGCTAAGCAAACGATGTGGCTGGAGTTTGGAAGAGGAGCTGAATTACACAGTGCCAGGCCTGGGGTTTCCAGGAGATACTTTTATCAGCCAGTGCCGGAGATACGATGTAGACTGGAACCAAACAGCCCTCAGCTGCACAGAACCCTTAGCCAATTTTACCAGCAGCAAGAACCACATCCCTCTTACCAGCTGTCAGGATGGCTGGGTGTATGATACTCCAGGCTCCTCCATTGTCACTGAGGTAAGTCTTAGCCAATTCCTCAAGAAACTGCTAAATGAAACACACGGACTGTGTGTTGGACATAAATATATTCGATTCTTGGGCACTCAATTCACTGAAATACAATCAATGTATCTGGCATATGTGAAGGTGCTCCTTATACAGAGGAATAATTGTTTGGTGTGCTTGTATTAAGTAGTGACAAACTAGCTATGAATGATACCACAACAAATACATCCAGACCAATTAGCTTATCTGGGGCATTTCCAACAGTCATTGAACACACATCTCCCTGGAACAAAGTACCCACTTGGAAGTGACTCTCACTGAGTTAAGGTCTAAATGAAAGGCTAGAAATGGGACCAAATGACTGAGGATTTGTTTCCTTAAGATGAAAGTTACAGCTCATCTTTTTATTTCTCAAGACGTAATCAGAGTTAAGTGACTTGCCCAGGGTCACATAGCTAGTCTGAGGTCAGATTTGAACTCAGGTCCTCTTGACTTCATGATCAGTGGTTAACAACTCATCTTGATGCACCTAGATAGATTTGTTTCTGGAACCCAGGCACTTTGGAACAGCTTTAATTGTTAGGTAATTTTGTTCTTGACATCTTTGCAACTTCTGCCAGTTGGTTCTAGTTCCACCAAATAGGACCCAACAGAACATGTCGAATCCCATTTTTGTATGACAGCCCTTAAAATATTTAAAGCTAACTTTCAAATCTCACTAAATCTTCTTTTCTCTGATACAAGTTTGAACTAGCTGACCTCACAGGGTTCTTTCAATTCAAAGATTCTACCATACTATTATGCCTTTCAACTGCTGGCTATCATGTAGATATTGTGTAGACTTGCTGGGCAAGTCACATCCTCTGAGGGGCTTAATTTTCTTATCTTGAAAAAGATGTAGGTTGGACTAAATGGATTCTGAGGTTGTTTTCACCTGTGAGGCTCTGATCCTTGAAGATAGAGTGTGACTGTTACATAGCAATAACTAGACAAATAAAGCTAACCAAAAACAGTTGCTACTGCAGGTTTCAGTTTGCAAATTTCCAGCTGTCTCAAGAAAGTGTTAAGAAAGAAAGCTTTTAATTTATTGCCTTTAAGCCATACCAATTCAACTTCACAAATATCGAATACACACTTGCTATAAGCTCAGCACTGTATGAAATGCTCTGTCTCTCTCATATTACTGGTGAGAATTCTTTTTCCCTATCTTCTAACTTACAATGTGTCTCTGCAGTTTAACCTGGTGTGTGCCAATTCATGGAAACTGGATCTGTTTCAATCGATTGTGAATGTCGGATTTTTTATTGGTTCTGTGAGCATCGGTTACATAGCTGACAGGTATGCCTTCAATAACATAGGATTTAAACATGCATTCTGAAATAGAACCTCTTAAGAAGAATTGGTGTTCCTGGTCTTTTGGAGAAACTATATTTATAACTCCATTGGTGTAAGGAATTCTTTGGAAAGAAACTCCTCTGAAACTCACCATCTTGCATTATAAGTCTAAAAATACACAAGTGAGTGATCTACAGCACTGAGGTGAATGACTTGCCCAGGGTCACACAGTCAGTGTCTGAATTAGAGATAGGACTTGAACCCAGCCCATGTTGGATACGGGTGACTCTATTCATTAAAGATTCTCTTGGGCTTTTTATGGCTCTCTTGAATTCACAAGGGCCCCATTGGATTAGGAAGGAGAAAATAAAAGACAAGATAGTAAAAAAAAAAAATGATACCCATTATACCAAGCATTTTTATTTTTATCTTTATCTCTACCCCTCGAATTTCATGTTTTCCCTGAGTACCTAATAATCTAACTGCAAAATCATGACCAAGTAAAAATACTTCACATTCTTCTGAGTTTAACATGTTTCTTCTACAGCAAAGTATAGTGGAAAAACCATTGATCATTGAGTCAGAAAACCTAGATCAAGTCCCATTTCTGATTCTTCTAGGCTGTTCAAGACCCGGGAGGTCATGTAAAGTCTCAGAGCTAAGCTTTTGCCACTATAAAGTGGAGCTGATAACATTTGTACTACCTTTCCTACTAGGCTGTTGTGAGATAAACATTTTGTAAAGTTCTAGCTGCTAGATCAATGTAAGTTAGTGTAAGCAAAGTTATCGTATTACTGTCTTCTCTTGGTTGTCTTGAGAATAGTAACAAATATCTCTCCTAGAAGAGGAGGGGGCAAAGAGAGCTGTGTTTTAAGCATCAGGGAGCTCTTCCTTCTTGGTGTTTTCCCTTTCACCAGCCCACTAGCTTCCACGGTTCTTCACCTCTCTTTACTCGACTTCCCACCCAGCTAGCTGGGACCCACCCTTGATCAGCAATAGACTCCCTGGCCATGTGTTGACTCTGTCGACCAGAAAGAAGCTTATCTGAGGTGACCCTGTGGGCTAGATACACATCGGATGTGTGACAGAATCTAGGATAAAGAGTGGGAGGAAAACATTCTGGGCCTCCTCAAGGAAAGCTAAGAATCTGATCATCATAACATCAACATCAGCCTGGAAGATATGGAAAGATCCCCGCTCAGAAGAGAAGCAAGGTGAACGATACTCTTAGGCAGAGTCCCACAAGCTCTAACGGAGTTTTGGATCTAAAAGAGTAGGCTACAAACTAAATAGAGCATTATTTCCCTCTTCAGATATGTATCATCTTGGAACTCTAGGATAATGGTGATGGAAATATACTGGCAGTAAAGATGTGATATGACTACTGGGTCATCCATTTTTTTTATATTCCAAGTAGAACATTACACAGAATTCTGTTTCATATATCCACAAAATCTTCATATATTCATATTCTCAAAGAGTGCCTGTTTTGACCAGGATTCTTAAGTCATAAGTGTGCTTGCAATTCTAAAAGCCCTGCATTTCGTGCTGTTCCCATGCTGCCCTCTGACCCCTTGTAGCCCTCACTTGGCTCTGTCCTCCCCAGAAGCGTCAGAGTATTTGCCCAGCTTCCCATGCCCTATTGCAAAAGGTAATCTTACAGCACAATTCTTGCTAAAGTATTAATAAGTGACAGGGCTTAATGCGTTACTTCCCTCAGAGACATTTACAATTTAACAGAGGACTGACTAAAAGGGAACCAACATGGTGGATGAGAGAGGAAGATAATTTTAGCAAAGAGCATTCATATCATAAGAGTCATTGCATAGGTGCCCATTCTGGCTCTGTTCATTTGGATGTTCAAAGAAGACAGTGAATTATGTATGACTTTTAATCACAGGGGATAACAGAAGACGTGTTTGGAAGGCCATTACAAGGTCAGTACCTCCTGCATCATTAGGGACCCATTAACAATTTAAGATCCAGAGTCCAATAATGACAGTCTGGGCTTCCAAGGGCCTATTCACCAATTAATTACTTGCTCACTAACAGACTTGGCCAGTCTCACAACTACGCTCCCCACCCCCCACTTCTCTATGCAAAATGGAAGTGAGTGTTGATCTATCAGCATAATGTAAATATATATATACACACACATACATATATGTATATATATACATGTGTATATATATGTGTATACACATACACATATATATATATACACATGTTTGCCCCTCAGCTTAGTTAATAGACTACTTAAAGGCCATGAGAGGTTGGGTGTGACATAAATGAGTTAACAATTCTCATAACCCATGAACGGTATAAGACAAATCTGTACGTTCCTGAGATACAAGCCCAAGCAAATTATCTATCTACATACACAACTTCAGGAAGCATTTTTGCTTGAACTCATTTTCTCTTTCCCTTTCACCCTCTCTCTTCCTCCCTCCTTCTTTCTCTCTGGTGATCTATTACTCATTACACTGTTTGGCTCATTATTCTTTTAAACCAGGAGTTCTTAACATGGGATCAGAGGATCCAGGAGCTTGTATGGGGGGAAGAAAATCATCTTTATTTTCAGTAACCTCTAAGTGAAATTTAGCATTTCCTTCCATTATAAAAATAAGCAACAAACCAGAGTAGTATTAGGTCTCAGCAGACTATCAAAGGGATACATGATGCAAAAAAATGTTTAAAACTTTTTCCTGAAACAATGATGTATTAGAATAGGAATGAAGACTAGTCTTGTGATTTCACTGTTTCGGGATGTCACAGATGAGGAAATTCCCCTTACCCATGTGGTTAGCACCTCTTCTATAACTTCTAGTCTCCTAGAGAATTGACAGATTAAGTAACTGGCCCAAGGGCACTTAATGACTATGTGTCTAAGGTAGGACTTGAATTCAGGTCTTTCTGCCTTTGAGCCCAGTGGTCTACCCATTAAACTTTATCTCTGCATTCTTCCTTACCCCATCTCCAGCACAGTGCTTTACCTATAAAGTAGGCCCTTAATAAGCATTTGTTGAATTCAACTAAGTTGAATTCTTCCCATAACAATTTTGGGAATTCTGCTTTCTTTTCTTGTAAACTTCCTAACAAATCCTTATAGGTCATTTCTGTCCCAACACCATCTCCCACTTTTCCTGTTTTTGTGAAAGCTGTTCTAAAACAATAAGACAACAGTTATGGTTTTTCATGTTCTTTATGCCATATCTATACCATTTTCTAACTTATCTGAGTCATACAATAAAGCTAATCTGATTTTTATATGGCAAAATTCCATGGAAACTCTCTTATGGGGAAGCTTGCTAGACTTTCATCTATTTCTCTAAAAGATTAGGATTTCCCTTAAAAAATAGGATTATAGAGCCACCAAGAGCTGGAAGAGACCTCAGAGGTTATGTAGTCCAATATATGGTCCAATCCCCTCATTTTACAGATGAGAAACGTGAGGCCCAGGAATGCTAAGCGATTTGCTCTAGATTGAAACCATTTTCAGGACACACCTAATACCAAAAAAAAAAAAAAAAAAAATGGAAAGGTGAGGAGCTGTATTCCTGAATCACAGATTTCTTGCTTCAACTTAATCTATGTTAGTAATGACTCAGACTGTGTTATCAAGGTGAGATAAGAAGACCATAGATTCAGCTGGATTCCATTGATTGGACCCACCTGTGAATGAAATCATCAACAGGTGTGTTTTTCAAGCTTCTCAAGGGCAAGAATGCTTTCATTTTTGTCTTCGCATTCTCAGGATTTGGCACATAGTAGGTTATTATAATATGTCTTATTGATTGTGGAGGTGATAGAATGGAATGCCTAATGACAAATGGTAGGAATAGAAACTGCCCATTTAAATGAAAAGGAGCAACTAAGTGGCACAATGGATAGAGTGCCAGGGCTGAAGTTAGGAAGACCTGGGTTCAGATTTAGCCTCAGACACTTACCAGTTATGTGACTCTGGGCAAATCAATTTAACCCTGTTTGTCTCAATTTCCTCATTTATAAATTGAGCTGGAGGAGGAAACAGCAAACCACTCTACAGCAAGAAAATGCCAGAAGGGGTCATGAAGAGTTGGATAAGACAAAAAATGACTAAACAACAACAAATTTAAATTAAAAGTCCTCTGTACAATTTTCATTTGCTTGGTGGGTGGTCTTCTCAAAGTTTCTGTTTGCAATGGAACAATTCTAGACCTACAAAGTTAATAAACAGCAGTAATTAGCCCAACCCAGGGCCTTTTTTTTAAATAGAGATGTCCTTAAGTCCAGTGTGTTTTCCTGTTCAATTCTGTAATTCCATTCTCTAAATCTTTGACCCTAGGTTAAGCAGGGATTAAATTAGGACTCTGGGTTCTGATATTACCTGGCACATGCAAGAAAAGTTTTTGGCTCCAGAAACTCTAAAGGCTTATTATGAAGGAGTTATAATCTGTGTCTGTAAAGGGAAGTAGATTATGAAAAGTGAATCATGTCACACCTATTCTCTGGAAATGGCTTGAGATTCGGAATGTCAATATGGCCCTTATTATATAATTTAGTTGTTTCTTGAGCAAATACAGGGCTATAGCAAGACAAGAATGGGAAGTTTATGAAAGCTGAAGAATTCTACCTCAAGGAGAATAATTCGAGGTCACAATGAGACAAGGAAACTGCCCCATCCTACGTTCCATGTTTTGAAAGGCCTTTATGCCCACCAATGCCAGGCAGGATACAGAAGGAGAAAGTTTTGCCATCTGTTAACTAAAAACAAAACAAAACAAAAACAACTCAAACTTGGGCTTTTTTTTTTCTGACCTGAACTATAAGTTCATCCATATACGGAACTCCCAGTGAGGGAATTCCTTTCACCAAAACAATTAGTAATGTTTCTGCAAACTTTATTCTTAGAGCTTTGACTAGAAACACTGAGCCAGTATGTGACTTGAAACTAGGTCTTCCTGACTCTCAGCCCAGCTCTCTACCTACTATGCCACACTGCCTTTTTTATAACACATACACACACACACACAGATTTTTCCTTTTAAAGCTTCCCCTATTGTTCATATCTTTCTTAGTTCAAATCTGGCCTCAGACATCAGCTGTGTGACCCTGAGCAAGTCATTTAACCCAGTTTGCCTCAGTTTCCTCATCTGTAACATGAGCTGAGGAAGAAAATAGCAAGCCACTCCAGTATCTTTGCCAAGAAAACCCCAAAGGGGGTCACAGAAAGTCAGACGTGACTGGAAAATGACTTAACAACTATTGTTCATAATAAATTGATTTCATTTCTGGGAAAACATTCAGCATTTAGGGACCCATAGCATGGTTCACCCTAGAAGCCTCACATCTCTCTTGGTGAGAGCATTGATTTCAGGCCCAGCTCTCAGGATTGGGACAGAATTAAAATTAATTTTATTGTTTTTAATGTCCCACAAGGAGTTGGGGCTAGGGCAGACAGTACAACTAATTAGCAAATGAGCTTATATAGTAAAGAGCTTTATGAACTCGAAAGCATTAAGTATAAGTTATTATTGAGAGAAGAGATTTAATAATAACAATTAATATTGAATAGTGGAATGGCTGAAGATTTATAACGTACAGATCTTTAAGGATAAAATACAAATCTTCCTTTTATGGAAATAATTTAGATATAATTCTTAGAGATAGCAGGATAAACCAGATAAGTCTATCTCAAAGTCTTGATCAGCTCTGGAGTTTTGTTTTGTTTTTTAATTAAGAACAGATATAAACATTTCAGATATACAAAGAACAAGAGAATTTTATGTGAAACCATGAATTACTAAGTATAGTTTTTAAAAGAAGTATAATATATTAAATTCTTCAAGGTCGTAACAAAATTACTCTGTCTGTGGTCTCTTCTTACCTTTCCAATTTTCTCACACCTTCTTGTGATCCAGGGACAGCCTCTTTGCTGTTCCTCACACATGACATTTCATCCCTAAGCTCTAGTCACTTTCACTGGCTGTCTCCCCACCCTGGAATTCTCATCTCCTGGCTTCCCTGATTTCCTTCAGATATCAGTCAAAGTTCTACCTTCTGCAAGAAACCTTTCTCCATCCTTTTTAATCTTTGTGCTTTCCCTCTGAGACAATTTCCAATTTTTGTTCTCTATTTTTCCTGAATGCTAGAGGATATTGTTTTGAACTTAGAGTCGGGAAGGTGGGTTCAAATTCTCTCTCTGACATTCTCTCTTTACCTCAATTTCCTCATCTGTAAAATGAGCATAATAGAATCTATATAATAGCCCTACCTCATGGAGTTGTTCCAGGGTGCCAATGAGATTATGAACAGACAGCTCTTTGCAAACCAGAAAAGTGCTCAATAAATATTGGCTATTAGTCTTTTCTTTGCTAGCTAGTAGGTTTAGAGAAGATAGTCTTGGACAGTTGATTCTTGCCATAATTCACCTTGAATGTCATAATTCTGATAGGCCAATAGAATGAATACACCAATAGAATAATTCACTTGATAATCTGAATCAAATTCCACCCTCATCATTTCTGAGAAGGTACAGAATCATAGAATCTGCATTGGAAGGGATATCAGATTTCAACGTCATTCCCTGAATCTGAGCAAGAATTCCTCTGCATCTTCCCAGAAAAGTAATCATCAAGTCTTTGCTTGACGATTTCCAGAAATGAGAAATTCAGTATCTCCCAGGAGGTTGCTATTTTGCTTTTGAATACTTTCAATTATTAGGAAGTTCTTTTTGTGTGGAGCTGAAATCTGTCTTTCTCTCCTTGCACTACATTCATTTCTTAAGAAAGGAAGAAAATACCTACAGAAAAGTACAAGAGAAAAGTGATACCAAAAGCATCCCCAGGTTCTTGTGCATCGATTTCCTTACTTTCAAAAAAAAAAAGCAACAGGCTTTCTGTGTCTTGGCAAAGGCTATTTGGGTGACTTGGGTGAAATTCCAGAAATTGGATTTCTGGAAACTTCATTTTATTTTCAAATATTCCTTGGTATGGAGTAAAGAATGTTTCTGCAGAAAGAATAAAACAATCAAAACTGAATGCTGGGAAATTATGACCACGCTTTGCCCCCAAAGAAGAAATATGAAAATAGACCTCTCCCCTACTTTTTGCAGACCTGGGGGTCGATAAGCGTGAAATAATACAGATAACATCAGATATTTTTGATGTTGGCTAGTTTTGCTGAATTTTTCCCCTCTTTTTTTACTCTGTCATAAGCAGAAGTGTGCTGGAGTGTGCTTAAACCAAGATGATTGTTAAATTTTAAGTGTACTCATTTACAACTTGGAAATTGGCAAAGCTACAATTCCAGATTTGGGTTATTGTTTTGTAGATTGTCTAGACTCAAGAAAGTGAAGGATAAAATGTAGATTAAACTTTTAAAATGTGGACCACATATAATTACTCCCTTCCCCCAACCTATTGTTAAATATATACCAGCACACCTCTGATCATAAGAGATTGGGAGGTTAGGCAGGGAGAACGTAAGGGAAAGTGATAAATGTGACTGGAAAAACAAAAGGAGTCCAAAATTTATTTTAAAAATGAAAATCACTTCTTAAAGGGAAAAAAAAAAGACTTCCTGTAGCACTGCTTGATTCTGGGGGAGAATTTTGGTCATTAGGTGAGTAATCAGGGTTTAGGTTATTGTTCATCTTTTGTTTTTGAAGACCAGTGACATCAGGAGGGTGGTGTCTTGACTTGCAAATGAATTGAATTGAAGTGAGGCAGAGCTGTACAAAGTCATCACCCTCACTCTCTCCTCCAGTCATCAAAGCCCAGAGGTAAAGTTCAAGATGGCTAGCAAAAATGGTCCAGGATACAGTGGGTGACTTTGGCCTTTTTATATTAAGGTCTTTCTCAGTATTCATGGAAAAACTCTTGAATAGATGATATTCATTCAGGAAGTCCCCCTATTTCTTTAAATCATAATTAACCAGCATCATTTTTTAAGAGTCTTCAGTATTTTTCATGATTAGCCTAATTCTGCCTTCTCAATGTGTCTGTTTCTTGCCAGATTTGGTCGTAAGCTGAGTCTTTTAATTACAATTCTCATAACTGCTGTTTCGGGAGTACTCATGGCTCTATCTCCAAGCTACACCTGGATGCTAATCTTCCGATTTATCCAAGGACTGGTCAGCAAGGCTGGGTGGTTAATAGGCTACATCCTGAGTAAGAATGCATGTGGTTACAGCTGTGGGAGTAGGAAAAACATGGCCTTCAAAAATAAAACCTGAAAGGTGGGAGGGAGTGTTGGAAGAATCTAAAATGGAGAATGGTTGTGTCTTGACTAATCACAAGGGGAAAAAAAAGTCTAATTTCTAAATAATTGTTTTTTTTTCTTACCTGAAAGAAAAATGATTTGTTCCAAGCCCTCTCAACCAATTTCTGCATTCTTTCTACAAAGATAAATTCCCAGTACATTGAGGAGGTAAATGAAAGAAAGGACAATCTCCTTAAGTTTGTCTTCATAAACATCTGTTTTATTATTAAAGCCTTTTGGAATTTTTGTATTTGGTTTCCCAGAGTGTTACATTTGTGAAGAATTTAGCCTACTGTGCCCATTCAAAGAGAAAATAATAGGAAAACAGGAACCCCTGGATGTTATTCAACTCTGAGTTAGAAGGCTATGTTTGTAAATCTCTATATTTATTTGGCAGTGAGTGAAGTAGAGAGAGAGTTTGTCTTGGACACTGGGAGGCAGGTTCTAGTCCCACCTCTGACAAATATAGATCTTGTGACCACCAAAACAAGTCATTAAATATCCCTGAATGTCCCAGGCAACTCTCTTAAGAATATACCTTGTAAAGAAGATGCCAACCTACATTGGTAGACAGAATTTCTCACTGGGTACTTCTGACACCAATGAAATCACAAGTACAGTCCCTATCCCTATATTTATTTCTCCATATATTTTCTGATAAATTCAATTATTCCTCAAATTACAGACAGAAACTGAGAACCACAGGATCTAAGATGACATAATCAGCTGCTTGCGGTACCAAAAATTAGAAATAGTATTTGGTTTATTTTTCAGCCATTTAGTCATGTCCAACTCTCATGTCTGACTGTGATCCCACGGACCATATTATACCAGTGCTCCTATCATCCACTGTTATACCATGCCCTAAAAGCCTAGATAGTGTTTGCCCTCTAGTCAGAGCAAGAAAAGCTGAAATATTGAATCCTAAAGGCAGCAACATTTTGATTTTTCCAGGAAAATCAACAACAACCGAAAAGGAAATTCCCAACCTAAGAATTATGTGTTCTCAGAGAGAAAACCAGCCAATTTATGAAAATTTACTGCCAATGTTAAATTAAAAATTAAGTAAATTTATTTTAATATTAATTCTTGTGAATTCCTCTTAACATTTCATCCCCCTTAGCTACATTCAAGTAGTTTCTGTGTGGTACAAACTGAAATTGTATTTTGCATATTACCTACATAATCTTATCAATGTGTTACAACCCAGAAGGATGAAGTTGGTTAATCCTCCTATGATGGCTTGGGTAGTGTGTGTGTGTGTGTGTGTGTGTGTGTGTGTATGTATAATATATATAGTGTATATGTATTGTGTATATATGTATGTGTGGATATGTATATAAATATATAGTGTATATGTAGAGTATGTGTATATATGTCTATGTATGTATACACACATACACACACCTGGTCATACTAATGATGCAAATTGTGCTAAGGAGATCTTGCAAGGTGAAGGGAAGGTAGCTTGGTTTTAGATATAATCCTTAATATTAAGGAGTCAATAGTATAAATTTAAATTTTAAGTTCTCAAGGAAAGTTTCAAAATAATAAACCCCCTCTGCCTTCAATCCATCACTTTTTAGAAATACCTTTACCATGAATGTTGGGATGTTGGGAGACAGGGAACTGGAAGGAGAGCCTCCGCCACCATCATTCCCATTCCATTACTTATTTTTAATGTCTCCCTATCCAACAGCTGGTTCTCTATTGCCTGTAAACATGCCCATGTCTCACCTATCCTGAAAAAACCCTTAGGTATGATCCTTCTATCTTTGCTATCATCCTTTATCTCTTCTGCCCTTTGTGGCTAAAGTACTTGCAAAGGCTGCACCTACTCTCTTTCCTCCAACTCTCTTTTTAACTCATTATACTCTATCTATCATTCCACCAAAACTCTTTCTCCAAAGTAACCAATGATCTCTTCATTGCCACATCCAATTGCCTTTTCTCAGTCTTCATCCTTTTCCACTTCTCTGCAGTCTTTGACACTTAATGCCCTTCTTCTCTCTAGGTTTTAGGGCACCCCTGCCTCCTGGTTCTCCTCCTACCTATCTGACTACTCCTTCCTAGAACATTCACTGGATCCTTCTCGAGATCACAGATTCTAGCCCTAGGTGTCCCTCAGGGTTCTGTCCTGGGACCTCCTCTCCTCTATTCGACTTCACTTGGTGACCTCATCAACTCCCACAGATTTAAGTACCATCTCTATGTTGATGATTCTCACTCAGATCTACCTATCCTACCTCACTGCTCACCTTCAATTTCCTACCTCTGCCTTTCAGACATTTCAAACTAAATAGACATTTTAAACTTAACTTGTCCAAAGCAGAACTCATCTTTCCCCCAAGCGCTCAGCCCTGACTCCCTTCACTGTTACAAATGAGGGCAAACTCATTCTCCCAATCCCTCAGGTTTGCCACCTAGATGTCCTGCTGACTCCTCACTATCTTTCAAAGCCCCTCTCCCCCACAATCACCCCATTGCCAAGGCCTGCCCAGTTACGTCTCCCTTCTCTCCTTCAGTACTGCCAGCATCACCTCAAGCCTGAATTATTGTGATGGCCTACTGCTGGGTTTGCCTGCCTCAAGTCTGTTCCCACTTCAATCCATCCTCCATTCAACCACCAAAATTATTTTCCTAAAGTGCATGTCCAACTATGTCGCTGCCAACTCAATAAATTCCAATGGTTCCCTATTCCCTCCAGAATCATATATAAAATGCTCCATTTGGCTTTCAAAGCCCTTCATAACCTAACTCCCTCATACTTTTCAGTCTTTTTGCAACTTAACTCCCCCTCCTACTCTTCAGTTTAGTGATGTCCTCCTGGCTATTCCATGAACAAAATATGTCATCACTTGTCCCAGTAACCTTCTCCCTCATCAGTTCTGCCTGTTGACCTTCTTGGCTTCCTGTAAGTCCCAACTAAAATCCTGTGTCCTACAAGAAGACTTTCCTAACCCCTTTTAATTCTAGTGCCTTTCCTCTCAATTATTTCCTACTTACCGTGTATATAGCTTGCTTTGTATTTATTTGTTTGCTCTTTGTCTCCAACATTCGATAGCGAGCCCCTTGAGGGCAGGGACTGTCTTTTGCCACTTTTTATACACCCAGAATTTAGCATAATGCCTGACACATAGTAGGTACTTAATAAATGCTTATTGACTGACTAGGATTCCCTACCACAATAGAGACTTATGGAGATGGTATATTAGTCACAAAAATTTAAAACCTCATTTGGGAGATAATTAGAAGTAATTTACAAAAACTTTAATAGTGGAATTTATGTTAGAGTGACAAATCTCCAAATTAAAATTAGATTTTTAAAAACATGTCTGTGGCTTATTGAATATCTATCTGGAATATTAATTTGTTTGTTTTTAGTTTTAAGGCCACTATGCCTAATTTCATGTGTAGTATGGGATGGTAGATAGACAGCTGGCTTCCAATCCAAGAAGGACTATTTCTATCACATTCTGGCTATGTGACCTTGGGCAAGTCACACTGTCAGTACTAAATGACTGTCTAAGCCAAGAAGCTGTAGAGAAGGTTCTGACCTCATCTGGTAAGAGTTTCCTCATCTAGGAAGATCCCTATACACCAATGAAATCACAGGTCTCAGCTCTATCATAAATCTGAACCCTATGGATTTAAAATTTCAATTCACTTAAACATGGATTTACTTCTGTGGTATTTAAAAAAAAAAAAAGGAGGAAGGGGGTGGGGGAGGTTTGCCAAATATAATCATGGTAAAAGAAATGCTCCACCAATTTAGAAGAACCGCTTTTGAGTACTTGTTTAGATACGAACTACGTGTATGCTAATTTTTTATCAGACCTGTGATTTTATTGAAGTGTGAGGAACTCCCAGTGAGAAAACTCCCTCTACCTATGCAGGAGAGCTTTTGTTTTAAAATTTATGGACTTAGAGAGTTGCCTAGGGCAGAGATGTCAAATGTAAGAGACAAGAGACCCTTGGAAACCTAGTGTAACAGGGGAATATTTAACAAAATAGATAAAAATACAATAGGACATAGTTAATGTTAACATGGTTTTCTAAGTCCATATGTGGACTTGAGTGGCCCCTTGTTGGACACCACAGGTCTAGGACCCCTGAGCCCTAAATGCCTCACGCAGAGTCCCACCGTCAGTTCAGTGTTAGGCAGAGTAAACCCAAATGTTTTGGACTGCAAGGCAAGTTCTATCCACTAGGCAACACTGTCTTTTAATGCTCATTCTAAACTTCTTTATGTATTTAGGCACAACCTTGTTTTTTAGCCTATTGCATATGCTTAAATGGAAGAAAATCAAATTTCTTTACAAAATTTCTTTTCCATTTTCCAATTTTTCACTAATTCTGACTTGTCTTCCTGGAACCAGTTTATGGGAATTAGTGAAAAGTTATACAGTATTTAGTGGAACAGGGGTGATGAAACGGGTCAGGGGTGTTCTGGCTCTATGGAGATGGACAAATACTGTAGTGGAATGCCCAGCACGTCCATCCCCATAGGCTAGAGCTCTAAAGGTCCAACTCCATCATTCCTTTCATATTAGGAAGCACCTAAATTCCAAAGTTTCAAGAGTCTCAAGTGATCTCATAAAGCTCTTAGAAAGGGAAAAATGTAGGGGGCATTTAGGGAGTTCCAGCTGTTTCATTATTTAAAGGCATTAATGACCCTTTGTCTCAAATCACCCTGGAAACTGACCATTTGCTTTTGTTTTCTAGTCACTGAATTTGTCGGCCTGAAGTACCGGAGGACTGTGGGAATTTGCTACCAAATGGCTTTCACCGTGGGCCTCCTGATTCTGGCAGGGATTGCTTATGCTCTGCCTTCCTGGAGATGGCTGCAGCTCACAGTTTCCCTGCCCTACTTCTGTTTCTTGCTCTACTATTGGTAAGACCCTGTGGGAATGGAAAGGAGGTCATTTTCACATTTTTCTCTTATCATATCTGATCCTGAGCTTTGTACCAGGAATTATAAGACTGCATTCTAACCCTGAGCCACAGGAAGCCCCATTGCACGCTGAAAGGCAAAGAGCATGCTGTTAATCATTTCCCTTGGGACTATATGCTCTTTTACACAGTGATCAAAGAGCTAGGTGTCTTAAGGCATGCACAGCTATAGAGGCTACTTTCAGGGGGGAGTGAAAATTGCTTCCAGCCACAGCTGCAAATTCATGATTGTGAACACTTTAGAAAGACTCCCCTTCTCTGACTGCTCGACTATCTCCAACATCTCTACTTTTCCCTTTACCATCTAGAGTATTCTTAGAGGATTCTTAACCTGGGGTACACAGACTCCTACCCCCAAGGGTCCATGGATAAAAATTTCAAGGTGTCTATGAATTTGGATGAGAAAAAAAATGTTTATTTCCTTTATTCATGAACTTTAAAGAAAGTATCCTGAGAAGGGATCCATAGGCTTCACCAGATTGCCAAAGGTATCCTGGACACATATACAAAGAGGCATGTTCAAGGGTTATCTCTTGAGATCTTCTTAGAGAGCTCAGGAGCATCAGATACTACTGATTGTCCAGAGTAAATAAGGAAGGAAGATGGTAAGCTCGTCAGCCTAGCTCAGGTTAAAAAACAAAAAAAAGTATCTTGTCCCAAGATGGGTCTTGCTTTTCATAGCAGCTCCCCTGCACATAGATGCCTAACCTAACTTTGATTTTTCCACAACCATGGGACCCCAATTGGGCATAAAAGAAGGCCCCTGATCATATAAAAAAAAGTAGAAAAATCCAAACCTTTTTAATTAAAGAAAAATTAAGCTGACCTCAGGAGTCATGAGACATGAGAAGACGTGAGTTCAAATCTTACAAACTGGCACATACTTGACTCTAAATAAGTTACTTAAGGTCCCACTCCCCTGAGGCAATTGTCTAAGACTATGAATTGCCAATACTTATGGAACTGTATTAATAGAGGAAGTGGGGGTGGGGGGGTAGCTTCCTGATGAAATCACAAGTCCAGGGAGTAAGGACTTCAAGTATCAGTACAATAAGGACATTTCCTTAGATTTTCTCCACCCATATTTTACAGAGGGCATTGAGCATCTGATAGGAATTATGGTGTTAACACTAGAATTTTCTCCATACTTTGGCACCTGGGCAATTTTCCACTTAGCATTGCTGGGCCGCAGTTCAGTGCTATTTCCGCCACAGCACATTCTCACTTCAAGTAGTTTCATTCTTGCTGAAACATCTCTCCAATATTTACTTTTCTTCAATTCTGCCATCTCTAGTCCACCCTTGCCACACCAACATGCATCCCTATCCTGTGGGTATCTCTCCCTTTCATACCCCCTGAAGAATTAATGACTCTACCCCCACCCCAGACTTAAAGGCCACCTCAGATTACCCCCAAACACACATAGAAGATCAGATCAGAGAACTAGACCTGAAAGGGACTTTACAGACCGTTATTCTCCAACCCTCTTATTTTACTTTTAGATAAGGAAACTCAAGCCCAGGAACTTTTAAGTGAATTGACCAAGGTCATATAGTAGTAGTTGTTGTTCAGTTGCGTCCAACTCTTCATGACTTCATTTGGAATTTTCTTGGCAATGATACTGGAGCGGTCTGCCATTTCCTTCTCCAGCTCATTTTACAGATGAGGAAACTGAGGCAAATAGTGTTAAATGACTTTTTAAGGATCACACATCTAGTAAGTATCTGAAGCTGAATTTGAACTCAGGTCCTTCAGACTCCATGTCCAGTGCTCTATCTATTGTACCACTTAGGTGCCCACATCAGAGATACCCTCTAGTTTTCCCCTCTATTTTCATATTGACATACACTTAATCAAAATTGCTTCACAAATTATGCAGATCAAATTGTTCCAATGAATCAAGTGGCAAATAGATTTAAGACAATCTTTTGTGCATGGGCTTTTGATGGTGAGCCAGTAACCTCATCTTCCCATATGCCAAGAACATATATCACCCAAGAACATGATGTGCTTCTGGATTCCATAGAACATTATATTAATTAGGTGAGAGGTTCTTTTACTTCCACGGAAAGTGTTCACACTCCAGGATTACAAACTTGTGGGAGACTTCCTATCAGTCTTTTCCTTTTATTTATCACATCTTCATAGACCTCTTTTTCCTACTTCCAATTTCTCCTAAGCCCCCTTGGATTTTCATCTTTAAATCAAATTTAAAAAACCAAATATGCACATGTATTTGAACCTCAGTGGAAAGAGCACAAGATTTTTAGTCAGAAGACATAGTTATATGGGCCTTAGCTTCCTTAACTGTAAAAATGAGGGAGTTTGATTAGAGTGCTTCAAAGTAGCTCTAAATGTGTCATTCTCTAGTGAGTTTGAGATGTCTCTTGCTGTTATTCTTTGTTTTTCAGTCATATTCAACTCTTCATGACTCCACTTGGGGTTTTCTTGGCAGAGATACTGGAGTAGTTTGTCATTTCCTTCTCCAGATCATTTTACAGATGTGGAAACTGAGGCAAAAAGGGGTAAGTGACTTGCCCAGGGTCACACAGCTAGTAAGTGCCTGAGGCCAGATTTGAACTCAGTTCTTCCTGAATCCAAGTCCAGCACTTTATCCACTGAGCCACCTAGCTGAAATATCTAAAGAATATCCAATTTGAAATGTATAATAGGCAGGTCATGATGTAGAAATGGAACTCAAGAGAGAGACTGGGACTATGTATAGAGATCTTGTAGTCATCTGCATAAAGATGACAATTAAACCCATGGAAACTGATGATGATGATGATGATGTGTATGTGTATAAGAGAGAAAAAATAGAAAGGAGAGATTAGAGAGATCAAAGAGCAGAAAGAAAACAGAGAAAATAAAAAAAAAGAAAGAAGAGAAGAGAAAGAAAGAAAAAAGAGAAAGAACTGAATCTTTAGGTACATCCACAGTTAATGGGTACAAGAGAGATGTAAATCCAGAAAAGGAGACCAAGAAAGAGTAGTCAAACAGGTAGCAAGAGAATTAGGGAGAGAGAACAGTATTAAAAAATCCCAAAGAGGAGCGAGTAGTGAGGAGGAGAGGGTAGTCAGCAGTTTCCAGTGAAAAAACACTTCCAGCAAGAAGTATGAAAACTGAGGAGGGAGTGTGTGAAGAGTTAGATTCAGGAATTAGGTCATTGATAACTTTGGAGAGAGCAGTTTCAGTTGCATGATATAATTAGAAACCAGATTACACAAGGCTAAGGGGAGATTTTTTTTTAAAAAAAGAGCAGAGACACCAAGCTTTTTTGAGAGTTTATATTAAAAGGGAAGGAGACAGATTGTCAACTAGCAGGGATGGTAAGATCTGGTAAGAGAGTTTTGTTTTTGTTTTTTTTTAAGAGTGGAGGAAAGTTGGGTGAGGGGCAGTTAGTTGGCAGAGTGGATAGTGTTGGGTCTGGAGTCAAAAAGACTCATCATCCTGAGTTCAGATTTGGCCTCAGAAACTTTATGACCCTGGACAAGTCACTTAACCCTGTTTTCCTCAGTTTGTTCACCTGCAAAATGAGCTGGAGAAGAAAATGGCAAACCACTCCTGTATCTTCACCAAGGAAATCCCAAATGCAGTCACAAAGAGGCAGACACAGCTGGAAGGACTGAACAACAACAAAATTGTTGCATGCTTCTACTGCAACTGGAAGATGTGAGTTTAGGAACTTCTTATTAAGATGGCAATGTGAAAAGTCATAGAATAGCTCAGTCCTTCCAAATATACATAGTAGGATAGGAGTGATAACCTGGCAAAGGAGTGACATGCCAAGGGATTGGAGATCATGGTAAGGACAAAGGATAGGTTTAGAGGTAGTAGGGATTAGGGAGAGATAGAATGATGGAAGATTGTGATCAATTCTCATGTGACATGGACTCAATACTCTTTACCATTCTGGTTGCCTTCTCTGCACACCCTCGGGCTTATCAATGTCCTTAAGCCGAACTGCCTTGAACTGAACACAGTGATCCAAGTATAGCCTGGCAAGGTCAGAGTACAGAGAAATTATCACCTTCATTCCTGGGAGCTACATGCCTCTTAATGCAGCTCAAGATCCCATTAGTTTTTCATCACATCACTCATTCATGTCAAATTTTCAATCCACTAAAACACCTAGATCCTTTGCAAAATAACTCCATGCCTCTTTTGGCTTTTATTTGTGGGGTGGATTTTTTGTATCCAAGAGTAAGACTTTAAATTTACCCCACTGAAGTCCTTATTCAAGTCAGCCCAATGCTTATCAAGATCCTTTTGGATCCTGTCTCTGTCTTCTGGTGTGTCTCTCCCAGTTTTGTGTCATCTGCAAATTTGTTGAGCATACTATATGTGCCTTTATCCAAATCATTGATTATCCTCCTACTGACCCAGGTTTGGAACCCCAGTCATTTGAATAGGGTTAAGGTCATTTCCTTTATCTGGTCAGTTTCTAAGTTCTGTCCATTCTACCTCCATGACATTTTCTTGCACCTCTCTTCCCTTTTCTCCACTTACATGCCCAGGATCCTAATTTAGGACTTCATCAATTTCCACTCAGTCTACTGCAATATTCCTCTAATCTATCTCTGCTTTCATTCTTCCCCTTCTGTAACCCACCTGACCAAAAAAACATTCTTCCTTAGATGCAGGTCTTTCCATGCTACTCCCCTCTTCAAAAACATTCAATAGCTCTCTTGCTTCTAGTCTAGAATATAAATGCCTCAGACTCTCAGTTTTAAGACCCTCTACAAGCCACCTTCAACTTACCTTTCCAAAAGATTCTTGCATCATATCCACTCCTTTTGCAGTCCTCATACATATGCTTTCCCATTTCTTAAATTCTACATTTCAGTCAAGACAGACACCTAGCTGATTACCAATTTGACATTCCATACCCTGCTTTTGTGAATTCTTTTAAGTCATACTCTATATTTAGAATACATTCCCTCTTCATCTCTACTTTTCCCAGAATCCTCATCTTCTGAAAGCTCAGTTCAACTTCTCTGTCAGGAGGAATAGTGATCCAAGTTCTGTTAATTGTTTAATTAATTAAGCAGTTCAAATTATATTATTTTGGTTTTTTCTCTCATACTCTATTGCAGGTGCCTTCCAGAGTCTCCCAGATGGCTGATCTCTCAAAATAAAAATGAAAAAGCCATGAAAATTATTAAGCACATTGCAAGGAAAAATCAGAAATCTCTGCCAACCTTTCTTCAGGTAGTTTCTGTATCTCACCTAGAGAAAGGTGTGAAAGGAGAGGGGAAGGAATAATTATAACCTATGGTCATGGTAGCTATAAGCCAAGAGGCATGGAATCATAAAAAGTCTTATTATCAAATCCTCTCATTTTATAGAGGGGGGCATTTGAGGGGAAGAGGTTTGGTGCCAAGGTCACTCATCGAGTTAATGGATGGAACCTTGGTCCCCAGAGCTCTTTCCATTATATTATGTTGTAGCTAAGATGATTACCATTTTTTTTCATTTTAGCAGAAACACAGGTGACATGGAACAGGATATTCGGGATATTTTGTGGAATGGTAAATTAAGCTAGACATATGCTTGAATATGAGGACCCCTCATTCCATGCCAATAACTAAATGATTTCAGGGCTCTCAGTATGCTTGAGATTTATGGAGGCATAGTTGAGGTCTAGACCCAGTAGAACCACTCTAGTTTCCAAGTGTCTCATTAGGAGCTAGACTAGAGGACACATTAGGTGGATTGGTCTCTAGTTCTGATTGAATGGGAGTCCGAGGGTTGAAAAACACAAATTCAATTCTCAGTCAGTCAACAAGCATTTATTTAAAAATGCTTACTGTGTGCCAAGCAATGTTCTAAGCAAAACAAAAAAGACAAAAACATGGAGCCTATTCTGCAGGAACTTGTATTTCTAGTACTTTGCCCAAAGCCTGGCACATAGTAGGTGCTTAATAAATTCTTACTGATGGACCTACCTACTAATAGGGGAGACTATATGTAAATAACTGTGTACATACAGTGTAAATGGAAAGCAATGTAAGGGGACAGCTAGGTGATGCAATGAATAGAGCATGGGCCCTGGAATCAGGCAGACCTGAGTTCAAAACTAGCCTTGGACACTTACTAGCTGTGTGACTCTGAGCAAGCCACTAAACCCCAATTGCCTCCAAAAAAAAATAATATCAGAAGGAAGGTACTAGTAGTAGGGGGAGCCAGGAAAGCTCCCTGCCCCCACCCCCATCCCTCAACCCCACCTGAAAAGAATGGAATTTGAGCTGAGTATTAAAGGAAACTAGGAGGTAGAAGTGGGGGAGAAAATGTGCTGGGCATGGGGGAATCACCAAATGGGGTCACAAAGAGTTGGACACAACTCAAAACAACTAAAAAACAACAAATCCTTGTTCCTCATTTTTTCACTCAAGTCATAATGCAATTTTTTTCATATTACTCAGGGACATTAACATCATGCATTAACCATTATTCCATCTTCACTTATTCTTTTCATTCTCAGAGCCTTAAACCTGATGAGGAAGACAGTAAAAAGATGAGTCCTTCCTTTATTGACTTGGTCAGAACACCTCAGATGAGGAAGCATACTTTGATCTTGATGTACAACTGGTAAGAAGTACCAGGAGCCATTCATCACATGATTTCTATTTTTGTGGAGGGGTGAAGCAGGAGGAGGAGGGGAGATAGAGTCTGGACCTGTACTTGCCTTCAGGCAGGAAATTGCTAGTGTGTTGGTGGTGGTCTTTCGTTCTAGAAGAATACCAATTGGATTGAAACCCCTTCACATATGTACATTAGCCATTCATCTAGAACTTACCATCTTAGAGAGTAGCCTGGGGTACTGAGAGATTGAATGACTTAGTGGTCACATGGCCAGTAGCTGTCAGAAGGACTTTAACTCAGGTCTTCCTGACTCCAAGGTCAGCCCTCCCCTGACCCTTATCTCTCATTATTCACGATAATATAGCAAAAAAAAAAAAAAAATCTATTCAATTGTATCCCATTTGTCCACACTAGCTGAAGGTAGCCATGGCATCAATCATTCAAAGATGATCACATCTGATTATGACTTCGGACAATATTGAAGTTATTTGCACTCCCGAAACACCAAACAAATAATGATTATTTATTTACACATTGTTTCCCTCATTAGGATGTGTAGTCATTGAGGGTAAGAGCTATTTTTTGCTTTACTTTGTATCCCTAGCACTTAGCACAGTGCCTGGGACATGGTAAATATTTACAGCCTTAAGGCCACATGTGGCCCTCTAGGTCCTCAGGTGTGGCCTTTGACTGAATCTAAACTTCACAGAACAAGTGCCCTTAATAAAAGGATTTGTTCTGTAAAACTTGGACTCAGTCCAAAGGCCACATCCGAGGACCTAGAGGGCCACATGTGGCCTTGAGACCACAGGTTCCTCACCCCTGGAACAATAGAAGGAACAAGACAGTCAGTTTATGCAAACAATTTTTTAATAATTTACCATAACTTCTCCTATCTGGGTAGATATACTTCAGATACAAATAATTACAAGTAGGTAGTATAATTTTATTTTTAAATATCTCTATTTTCTTTCCCTTGTGGATTAAAAAAATGCAATATATCAATTGCTACAACTTGGTCCTTCAATATATTCTTAAATTCTGGTCTTTCTACTGTTAATAAATGCTTACTAATTGAATGACTGACTGATGGTAGGGTCAAACTGTCCAGAAGGACATAGGTAGCAAGGATTAAAAAAAAAAGTCATTCATGGGTGATTGATCCATCAGGTGGCTAACAAATGTCTGACCCTATTTCCTATTTCCAATATTTTAAAATTAAACACTGCTCCTCCAGATTGTTCATTGGTTCATTCAAGGAGCATCCTAGCCTTCCCAATCCACTAAACAAAGAAGCCTCCAGGAAATTGTAAAAAACTACCCTGGCAAAATAAGATGAATGGTAGCAGGGCCTCTCTCTCTGGCCCTTTACCTCACACCTCATTTACTCCCGATTAATCTTCAAAATTAACCAATAAAACCAAAGATCATCAGAAGTGAATTTTAAAGTTTTTCTGCGACTTTGATAACAAAGGATTTCTGGATTATTTCTTCCTTCCATTTCCCAACAATTATGAAAGAGCTTCACATTTTACACAACAGATAACTAAATGATTTTATCCTAAATATTTTAAAAGTGCAATTAGTAATATCATGATAAACTAGGCCAAAATGATGGGTTGGCGTTAGTCTGTGGTTAATAACATACATATCATTAGCAGAAGAAAAGTACAGACATAGGCAACAACCACTGTTGGTTTCCTAAAATTCACATTTGGTAGAATTAGAAGAATTTCTGGTTGATTGCAGTCACAGAATTACAGAATGCTAGTGCTCAAAGGGACCTTGGAATCTATTTAGCTCAGAAGATGCTTCATTTTACAGAGAAGGAAAGTAGAGCAAGGGATCTCAGAGGTGGGATTCAAACCTATTGCACTGCAGTTTCAGAGTCTTTACATGACATGAGGAGGAGACGGCTAGAAAAAGAGGAGAGAGGAAGGGAGAAAAAGAAGAAAAGGGAGAAAGGAGAAGAAAAGGGAGAAGTGTTTGTGTGCACGTGTGTGGAAGGGGCCATATTCTCACCTCTTAGCAATCTGAAATGAACTCTTTCTGGGTGTTATTACACTTCTAGTGGTTTTCAGGACAGTCACGTATGAGATCATGTTTAATCTACTTTTGGGGGAAGAAAGACTTGAGGGATGGGTAAAACATTCTGCAAATTTTAAAGCCTATACAGTTATCCTTTCCACATTGTGACTTTCTCCACTGTGGTTTTGATATATCACGGATCAGCATAAGAAATAAAATGGGAATTTCGGGGGAGTTTTGTGGAAGCCACAGATGACATACAAAGGTGGGCAGATGACACAGAGCCTATGACCAAATACTTAACCCAAACTTTGCAATAAAGTACTGTAAACACCCCATAAAATAAAAAGAAAAAATTCCGATTTCCTCTCTAGAGAGAGACAAAAAATTTTAAATGGATTTTCCAGATCATGGGGGGCACCACACCCCTAACCCCCACAATGTGGAAGGGATAACTATACTATAAACTTTTCAGTGAGGGATGGAGGGGGGGGATGGGGCACAGTTGTAGACCCAGTAAAGAGAACTTTTGGAGAGGAAATTCCCTCTACTAATGCACCATCAATAACTGTTTTGTAGCATAGGGTTTTTATTATGATCTAATAAATTCCCAGTGACTAAATGAAATAAAGACATCGATAATAAAGTGATAGATAAAAATGGCTTAGGATCAGTTCAGTTTTTGGAGTAACTCCTTTTCTTTCGGCAATCTCTTTTTCGGATCATTTTGTGATTTACCGTCAAATCCAAAAACAAAAAATATAAGTAGGGGAAAATAAAAAGTTACATATTTACTTATGAAAGACTTGACTAGGAAGAAAACTTCAACCATTGACTGAAATGAAGTCCTAGGGTGTTCTCCAGTTTTCACAGGTGATTAAGCAGTACCTTAATTAACAATGAACTTTGTGCTATCTGTTTTAATGACCAACAAGAACTCTTTTTTTTTAAGAACTCTTAAACTGATAGTCTAGAATCTTAAGAAAGAGTATTCATACAAGGTCAAGGTTACATAGGCATATGCAGCATATTTCATTAGGGTGTACATTCAAAGAATTTTTAAAAGGTGAAGTTTAATCAAATATTCAATCATAAAAGGATATTATTTTGTTCATTAAACAAAAGAAATTTAAAATTAATTTTTTTCGAATTTACAACTGAATTTTCCTTTAAAATACAAAGTTACATTTTTTGAACATATTAGGGTATAGCTGGTCATACTTAGCGCACCTGGGTCCATCGTCCTCCCTAACTACCCCTGCACCATGTGAGTATCTCCCCCTCCATAAAGTTTGCTTGCTGCACTTCCTCTTTGTTTGTTCCTGCATTAGAGGTTTATTTGTTGGCATTCCTTCTCTAAGCCATAACACTTCTTTCTTCTCTTAGAAGTATGAACTGTAGTCCAAGGCTGTGACCAGCAATTCAGTAGCCACAGTTAATTTCCAAGTCTGGAAATAGAAAGAACAAGGGCTCAACTATTGTTCAGTCATTTTTCAGTTGTGTCTGACTCTTCAAGATCCTATTTTTTGGCAGAGATATCAAAGGGGTTTGCCATTTGCTTCTCCAGCTCATTTTACAGATGAGGAAACTGAGGCAAACAGGATTAAATGACTTGCCCAGAATCACATAGCTAATAAGTGTTTTAGGATAGATTTGAACTCAGGAAGATGAGTTTTCCTAACTTCAGGCCTGGTGCTTTATCCACTACACCACCTAGGCATCAAAGGGCTAAATAGAGAACTTCTGAACATCAGGGCCTCTTCCTTATACCCAACACCTAGACAATGATTAAGGGCTCGCCCCAAACCTCATGTCCCCTCCTGGCAACCTAGGTAACAGAAGAAGGAGAGGGTCCTTTCCCTGAACAGGACTTCAGTATTCCAAAACTCCCCAGATCTGTTTTAGTATCATGTGTTAAGACCTTGGGTAAAATGGGAAAAGCAAGGGTTTGGGAGTCAGAGGATTTGGCTTCGAATCCCAACTTTACTACTTCTTAACTGTGGGTAAATAGCCACAGTTTCCTGGGCCTCAATGTCCTCCTTGTATATTGAGGGGGTCATAGTTACATGATCCCCAGTCTCTTCCAATGATGTTCCTTTAATTCTGAGATCATATAGCATTGAGTCTAGGAAACTGCTTTGCTAAAAGAGATTTCTTGTTTGTTTTGTTTTTGTTTTGCTATTTCCTTCTCCAGCTCATTTTACAGAGTAGTAAAGTTTGAGGCCACATTTGAACTCAGGATGAGTCTTACCTGACTTTAAACTCAGTGTTCTATCCACTGTGCCACCTAGCTGACCAAACTTATTATTGTCACCACAAAATTTGTCAGCACAAAATTACATGAGACATTTGTCTTAAGCATCTATCATGGGATCAGGGGTAGGTGGGGCTGGACTTTCCTTCTCTACCCCACATATAAGTCAATTTTTCAGTGAACAAGAATGGTATTCGTTTCAACCAAACATATTTCTATACGAGAGGTGTATGTCATTAGGTGTGGACCTTTGTTTGTTTTTCCTAGCCCATCAAGAGGTAATGAAGAAATGATTTGGGGCTAATTTATCAAAAAGAGCTTGACCTAACTCTGATTCTTTTCTTTGCTAAGGTTTACAAGTTCTGTGCTTTATCAAGGCCTCATCATGCACATGGGACTTGCAGGTGGAAATATCTATTTAGATTTCTTCTATTCTGCCCTGGTTGAATTCCCAGCTGCTTTCATCATCATCCTCACCATTGATCGTGTTGGCCGCCGCTACCCTTGGGCTTTATCAAATATGGTGGCTGGGGCAGCCTGTCTCATCTCAGCTTTTCTTCCCAATGGTGAGTTTGAAAGTTACTCTTTGGTTTCCCAGAAAGGTCGTTATGTTCAGCTTTTGAAAGCAATGGAGATTTTTTTCCAATGTTTATTAATAATGATGATGAAAATGAAGAAAATGGTGAAAAATATTATAAGGAGGTAATAATAATAACAGAGAAATATATCATAAATTCAGGATAAGAGTTATCGTGCGGTTGTTTTTCAGTTATATCTGACTCTTCATGACCCCATTTGGGGCTTTCTTGACAAAGGTACTAGAGCAGTTTGTCATTCCCTTGTCCAGCTCATTTTACAGAGGAGGAAACTGAGGCAAACAGGGTTAAGTGACTTGTCCAGAGTCACACAGCTAGTAAGTGTCTGAGACCAGATTTAAACTCATAAAGATGCCCTTCCTGACTCTAAGCCCAGTGCTCTATCCACTGTACCACGTAGCTTCCTTTTCAGGAAAAGAACATATAAGAAATTCTAGATTCCTATAATCAGCAGTTGAAAGTAATGTTAAGAGATTAAAGAGATATAAGGAGTTAACATAGTGTAATGAACAAAACACACAATTCAATACCCATCAAAAACTTAAAAACAGATACTCAAACAAGTAAGATATCAAAGGCAAGATAGAATCCTTAATGAAGAAGGATGCTTCTCATACAATCATAAGATTACAGATTTAGAATTGGAAGGGACCTTAGAGGTCATCACCTCCACCCTCTCATTTACAGACTGACAGAATCTGAGTTATTTGCTCAAGATAACACAGGCAGGGAATGGCAGCTTCCCGACTCAAACTCAAGACTTCTGATGGCAAACTCATTGTTTTTTGTATTGTTAACCTGAAAACTTTGTTAAGAAAAGGCAACATGGCTAAATGCATACATTTTATGATTTAATTAATTAATCAATTCCCTATTAAAGACAACGGTAACATAATGCATTATGGAGCCAGAAATGTTCTGGCTACCCAGTGCAGAAATCTTCTGGCTTATATACATTTTGCCATGAGAAAGGAACTCTCCTAGTTGAACAAATCATAAATTCAGTAAGACAGGACAATTAACAAAGCAATGTCAGTCAAGTCTTGAGATTCCAAGCTGGGTAAACATATGTCTTGGTGATAAAGAAGGAAATCCCACCACTAGTGACTGGCAGGCTTCCTGCCCTAAACAGATAACTGACATAGGAAAGGGTAAACAAAGTTCAATAGAAATTACGACCTAAGATGTCTGTGTTTTCTTTACCATTAACATGCCATAACATAGTATATGTCTGCAAATATTAAGATATGGAAAACGTCCCATTATTCAAGATAGTGTCTTAGGTTAAAGGTCACTTAAGGAATGTTAAGTCAGCCTTGGCAGGCTTTTGTTGACATAGGAAGAGGCATTCTCTGAGTTTCCTTCAGAGAGAACAAAGAGATTATTCCAAAATTTTATATTAAACATTATCATTCCCTCCTTTTGGTCAAAGGCAAGCCGAAGGCTTCGCCTGTAGACCAACAAAGATATGAAAAAAACCTCTAAATAACCAGCAGTGTGAGAGTTTACTCTTCATGCAAGTCTGGTCCAGGCTCTTGGGAAAGTTGTCTATGTCTTATGGCATCTTCTTCAGGCCTCTTCAAAATTGGAGGGCATGATCCACTCAGGAGCAGGAGCAACAGAGGTGACAGATGGATCCAAGAGTCTATACAGAAAACTTGACAGGGTCTCCCAGAAAGCATGGTTTGATAATTGAAATGAAACAATACAACATAGTTAACATGGCTAAAGACACTTAGCAATAGTTCAGTTTCCCAGTCATGCAGGGCTAGGTTCAAACAATACAGTGAAGTTTTTTTTTACAGGTCACAAACTGCATTTTTACATTAGATCAGGTACAAATTAAAACTTAGATGGCTCACAATAGACTAGTTTTGAAAGGGAGATTTACATGTCACCAATATAAACAAGAAAATTAAACATGAACCATACAAATCAATGCAATTATTATTTCAAAGTTAATTAACATTAAGTTCCTTGTATCCCAGTAATCCATTCTTAATTTTCATTTAAACAAAACTTTGAATCCCAGATTTCTCATGTAAGTTATCTGATACCTAGATATCTTTTCCTTGACAATAGGTTTCATTCTTGGGACAGTTCAAAAAGAGAATTCTGCTTTTCTGGTTCAGATCTAGAAGTTCCCAGATACTTCTGACAATATAAATTAGTACAATTACTTAAAATTTGTTCTCCATTTTTGAAATTTCAGAAAATTTCGGTTCACATTATTTGCTGTTTCTGTCTTTACCTAAATCTTGTACCTGGAATAAGAATCTTTCAAAATGTGAGGGTTCAACTATAAAATGAACTCATCTGCCTTTTAACTTATTGGACAGATATTTTAATGGAGAATATATAATTTCATTTACTACTATCCTATACAAATTTTATGCAAAAATCCAAATTTGAGATCTTATTATCAAAAGCATGACAAATTTTAGAAGTCAATCAAATCCATTTGCATATAATTCTTAGAGGAATCAGTCTGATCCTGTTGCTTTTCCTCAAAATTTGCTCTTATTACTTGGTCTAATCATTTCCTTGATATTATCTCTATATTATATTTATTTTTATTTGGACAGGAATGTAGGTTAAAATTGTAAGCTATTCATTCCTGCACCCCATTATAATAACTCAGAGATGCTCCAATTTCCATTTATTATTTGATAGACTTAGTATTATACTTTCAGAACTTCTTGATTATAAAGATTTGCTATAAAAGAAAAAGAGAGACAATGTTAACAGAAGGAAAGGATCTCCTTAGTTCTGGTTGATTCCAGGAATAAGCCATTATCTGACATGTAATCATGAGGTTACAAGGTGCTGAAAGCAGGGCTTAGAGGTAAGCAGGTGGGAGATTTCCTTTCTCAGAAAGGAAATAGCACATTTGGGAAATAAAGTTAGGAAGATCCTACCTAGGCTGTGTCCAAGGTCGTCTTCAAAACCTTTCCAAGCATCCACCATTAGCCTGCAGCACATGTCAATTGGCTTTATGATAACTTAGACAAGTATTCCTGTAATCAGAACTTCAAACAATAGTAAATTGCAGTCCCAGTCTTATATAGCAAATCAATATTGGCTGGTATCCCTCAGATAAAATACTTCCTCACTCTTTAAACCATCTGAAACTGGCACAAAAGTGTCCAGAACAACTACAGAGGAGCAAGAGGGGTTTAGAAAACCCATATTTATTCCCAAATCTTATCTACCTTTCATAGTTTCAAGCAGAACTTAATTTGTCTTTCCAAATCTCTCAATCCTATTCTTCCACTTGCTTTTACATTTTAACCATAAGACAAGATAGCTCATAAGTTATTACTTTTTACTAGCATAACTGTACTGGAATCTCATTCCAGCTTAAATAAAACAAAGAGGTTAATGACTAAATTTATAGTTTGATGGAATTATGTCCTTGTTTCACAAGTTGTTATTCTTCCCTAATTATACTCACTCTGGAAGAATGAGATACTCCAGGAATTAAATTTTTTACATATAATAAATTCAAACGCAAACCTTAACTCTAATTTAGGCCATAGAATGACTACATATTCAGATCAAAACAGCTTAATTTTACAGTATATTATTTTGAAGCTTTAGTAGGCCTTCTAAGAATCACATATGATTTTTCAAAACATTTCTTCAAAAAGTATTTCCCTTCTTTAAAAACAGTTTAAAATTTACTCTAATGTTCACTAAACTCTTATGAAGAAAACTAGTTGGAAACTTTTAAAATGCTTGATATCTCTTTCTCTTTTTTCTTAAGCAAAAATAAACCTTTAAAACTGGAATTCATTAAAGCTGAGTTGTTACAAAAATGTTCTTAAGTAATACGAATTTCCAAAGTATCATAACAAACTGAATTCTTAATTATTGCCGTATTCTTAGATGTAAGAGACTGACTCACAGAAAAACACTGTTGCTTTTAAATAGTTTACATAAACTTCTGCATATGTTCTAATTTCAGATAAAAATAATATTAGATTTCCCAGCAAGATTACACAAAAGGCTCACATGTTTTGCTGGTTACTTGTTATTGACCACAGAAATTTGCTATAGAAGGGAAAAGCAGGGACATATGACATACCAAATATGACAGGATAAAACATCCTTTACTCTGTTTGAATTCAGATAGGAGTGAAATTCTCCAATCATGCAGTATCTGTTTCATAGCCAGACTCAGGAATAGACAGGTGAGAAACATTCCTTTTTAAAGGAACACAATAGGGAAACTGAGCCAGGGGGATCCCATCCTAGATTGAGTCTAGAATTGTCCCCTCGGTGTTTAGTCAGGTGAGAAATATTCCTTTGTGGCATGTGTCTCAGATACTGATTTAATGCAGACAACTATACCCAAATTCAAACTCAAAACAAAAATAGTTGTGGTCCCAAATACCTTTTTCCTTAAACAGCAAGCACTAATCACAATTTACAGTCAGATAACAGTTTTTCCATTCTTATGGAGTTACAATAAGCAATAAAGATTTACCAGGACACACACACATAAGGGATTCCATTTAACATCTTTCCTTCTCAGTTTTAAAACTTGTCCTGATGTAAAAGCCAATTATTAAAAATTCTCTCTATTATAACTTCTGCACAAGTAATATTCATTGTTTAGAATTTGCATTAACCAACCAAATTCCTTTACTAGGACTGATGATCTTACCCACAGAAATGAGAGGACTGTTCTGAATGAACAGAAGGAATTGAAATAAAGTTTTCACTCCATTCCCTCCTTTCCATACACAGGAATCACTTAACAATTTTAGATTTCAGTATTAAAACAGTAATCCCAAATAACTGAGTTAACAATCCTACAACTTCACAGAAGATAGCCAAATTCTTTAGCTTTAACTTTTTTAACAGACAAGGGTGAAAATACCTGGTTTTCTAAATGGTAATTACAAAACATTATAAGACAAAGTTAGCAGGACTGATAAAGTAACATAACTGATGTTACACAATTTTCCCAACATCTTTTAATTTCAACAAAATTCATATTAAAAATTGTTCTAACACTATTTCTAGATTACAGTGGTCACTCAATTTTCACAATCTAAGAGAAATTCAGAAATACAATCCTAGAAATAGTTTTAACACAACAATAACTGCAGATGGTATAATTTGCATTTCCAGAAATTATTGATCTTATTACTTTTAGCAATTAAAAGCACTTCAGAGGTAACAATTACATTAGAGAGATAATAATGTTGTATGTAACATATACCAGTCATTACATTAAGCATTTTACAATCATTTTGTCATTTTGATCCCATAACAACAAGCACAATTATTTTTACAAATCAGAAAAATGGGTCAAACAGAGATAAAATACTTTTTGCAACTGAACAGAGAAGTGAAGCTTACCAAGGACAGAGAAACTGATGTCCCAGTGGTGACTTTCGCAGGCAGTGTAGAGAATGCTCACTACAGGCCTGATTCATCCATCTCCCCCAACCCCCCATAGCGGCAGAATTTACTGAGCCCCTAAGGCGATATGCAGGTGCTGGGACGGGGTGGGAGGAATGTCTAGGACATTTCCAAGCTTTACCTAGAAAGGTGGGCTACTCACAATCTTAGGAGTTATTTCAAATGATCAGTTCCCAAAATATTTCTGATTAATTTCACAACATACAAATCTGCTAAAATGATTTTACCTAGGATGATCTAACTTTCCATTGTAATTCCAGGTTGGCCAGACCAGAATGACAAGGAAAAGTCTCAAAGTTTTGTTTGTTAATTTATTTCCCTAGCTGCAGCCCTTGAAGTCTGGCTGCTTGCATTTAAATCTTACAAGATAACACACTCATTCACAGCACACATGATACAGACACGGACATACACCAACAGACAAACTGACAACAGGACAAATACAAACGTGGCTCACAAAAAAACAACCCAGAGAGAGAAGGCAATTAGAAGCTTGCTAGAAATCCCCATCATGAATTGGCTATTATCATTCTGAGGAAAGGATGTTGCAAGAATCCAAGGTCTGATAATAAAGGGGAATCCTGCAGCCTTTGCTCAGAGCACCCCTGCGGTCTTTGGAGGGGTGGGGAGCCTTGGTGCCCCAAAGTTTCTGACTGTCTTAAAGAAACAGGCTCCATGGGAATAGATTCAGGCCTTTAGTTCTTAGGTGGATTGTAACTGTCCTCTTCAGGACCAGAGCCCTTATGGGAAAGCGGGGAGGGGGAATGGGGAGGAGGGAGGCCACAGAGGCTTGAACAGAAGCTGCCTTCCTCAGGTCTAAGGTAGGGGAAGGCCAGGGGGAAAGATTGCATCTAGGTGCCGTCAGTTTCCCCAGATCAGAGGCCTTCAAAGGGAAGGGGAGGGAGGAAAGGGGTGAGGAATAGGACGGAGGGAGTGAAGGGAAGGACAGACTGGAGCCCTTGAAGAAGAAAGGATTTTTGCCAGGATACGGCTAGGTGCTGAAGCAGCTCCCAGCCTTAGAGGGAAGAGGCTACCTGTCTTTTGTTCTTGTTCAGCCAATTCAGCAAGCCCAGGATGAAACGTCCTCGCTGCTGGCTAGTTGTTTTGTTGGCCTTTCTTAATTTGGTTGTAAGATAAAGTAACTTTGACCGGTCCAAAAGAGCCCTGTGGTGGCCAACGTAATTTAGGGCTATCTTTAGTTGATTAACACTAGTGCTAGTAATACCTGTGATCATCAGGTTGGTAATGGCTTGACACACAAGAAGCAGGGGTCTTGTCAGCCGGATTTCTACTTCTAGTTTTTGACTGACCCATAGCTAGCTGATTTCCCTAGATCGATCTTCAGAGGAGACCTAATTAATACAGAGGCGTTTTCACGCAGAGTGGTCTCTGTCCAGCGGTTATCTTTAAAGGGAATTTTTGAGTCCTTTGGAAGCTGGGAATGGAAGGACTTACCCCGACCCCGTCAAGGCCCAGGACTCTAGGAAAAATGATTCCTATTGGCGCCGGAGTCCTGGCGTTGGCGAGATGAGGAAATGTCCATTCGGTTCCACAGTTCCAATCCACGTTTGGGCGCCATAACTGTTAACCTGAAAACTTTGTTAAGAAAAGGCAACATGGCTAAATGCATACATTTTATGATTTAATTAATTAATCAATTCCCTATTAAAGACAACGGTAACATAATGCATTATGGAGCCAGAAATGTTCTGGCTACCCAGTGCAGAAATCTTCTGGCTTATATACATTTTGCCATGAGAAAGGAACTCTCCTAGTTGAACAAATCATAAATTCAGTAAGACAGGACAATTAACAAAGCAATGTCAGTCAAGTCTTGAGATTCCAAGCTGGGTAAACATATGTCTTGGTGATAAAGAAGGAAATCCCACCACTAGTGACTGGCAGGCTTCCTGCCCTAAACAGATAACTGACATAGGAAAGGGTAAACAAAGTTCAATAGAAATTACGACCTAAGATGTCTGTGTTTTCTTTACCATTAACATGCCATAACATAGTATATGTCTGCAAATATTAAGATATGGAAAATGTCCCATTATTCAAGATAGTGTCTTAGGTTAAAGGTCACTTAAGGAATGTTAAGTCAGCCTTGGCAGGCTTTTGTTGACATAGGAAGAGGCATTCTCTGAGTTTCCTTCAGAGAGAACAAAGAGATTATTCCAAAATTTTATATTAAACATTATCAGTATAAATGCCTCAAAAATAGAAGGCTGAGAAAGCATAGAATAAATCAGCCATTCTCTTACCCTTATGTAGCTTAAATTCTGTGACAATCACATGCAAAGTAGAACACCAACAGCCTGAGTTAAAGAAAACAGAAGGTCATTCAAACAATATGGAATTTTATTGAGCTTCTTCAAGTAGCTACTATCAAAAATTTTTTCTAAATTTCATTCTTTTCTAAAATATGTGTGTGTGTGAGTGTGTGTTGGCCTTCCTCCCAAGAGTCTGAGTCAATTCATTCTAGGAATAGCCTTCGTAGAAAAGCTGATTTTTCATGAGGTGTCAAGGTGTCACTTAGGACCAACCAATTCATTTCTGGGCCATCAAAATGCCAGTAAGTACCCTAGAAAGGGAAGTGCTTTTAGAAGCTCCTAACCAAAGCTACCTTTCTGTAAAGTTATCATGTTAATTGGTAATTCACACCTGGACCAGAGACTATAAGTTTCATGAAGGCTGGGATCCATGTTAACTAAACTTTATCATCTCTCCTGGAACTAGCATTGCTCCAGTGCTCTACATGTAGTGGGTGCTTAATAAATGTTTGTGGATTTGGACTGAATTAGAGCAAAATGGAACAGAGAATTTTCTGAAATATTTTCTGTTATTTAGAAAAGTTAACATTGCTGCAATCTTTATAACAGAGATATAAAAAGTCTTGTTATTAGATGCCATCTGCAAGATTAAATGGTATCTTAGTGGTAAACCTAAGTATTTTTTCTCATCCAATCCATATGTTGAAATTTTTTCCCTCTAGATCTAATGTGGCTAAAAGTTACAGTTGCATGCCTGGGTAGAATGGGGATCACAATGGCCTATGAAATGGTTTGCCTGGTCAATGCTGAATTGTATCCCACATTCATCAGGTAAGTGGAATTTGCTCAGCATGAGGAATGAAATGATCAGAAATGTTTGCCTGTTGATGCAACGACCACAACAGAAAAACAGTTTGGACCTTGCTGTTTCTGAGCTTGTGGAAGAGGTCAGAGGGGGAAGAGTGCCCTGAGGTCAATTCTTGGATAGCTTACAAATGCAAATTGTGGACAGAATACAGAGAACTTGTAGAGAAAACCAAGAAGGTTTGGAAAAAGCCTTCAAACTGCTCAGGAAATGCCAAATTACAAAAGGGAAGATCAGCTTAATAAGCTAATCAACAAGAAGTCCTATGGATCAAAAGTCCCTCAGAATTAAGGTTGCTGGGAGAAATATCCACACTCTCAGATATTCAGATGATAGAGCTCTGTTGGCAGAGAGAAGAGTTAAGAAGCCTCTTGATGAGGGTGAAAGAGGAGAGTGTAAAAGCTGGCTTAAAGCTTAACATAAAAAAACTAAGATCTTGGCGACTGGTCCTGTCACTTCCTGGCAAATAGAGGGAGAAGAAATGGAAGCAGTGTCAGATTTTATGTTCTTGGGCTCAGAGATCACTGCAGATGGTGACTGTAGCCGTGAAATTAGAAAATATTTATTCTTTGGAAGGAAAGCTATGGCAAATATGGTTGTTGTTCAGTCATTTCTGCCTCTACGTGGCAAAGATACTGAAGTGGTTCGCCATTTTCTACTCCAGCTCATTTTACAGATGAGGAAGCTAAGGCAAACAGGGTTAAATGGCTTGCCCAAGGTCACACAGCTAGTGTCTAAGGCCAGATTTAAACTCAGGAAGATGAATCTTCCTGATCCCACACTGTGCCACCTAATCTACAATCTACAATCTAAACAGTATACTAAAAAGCAGAGACATAACCTTGTCAACAAAGCACAATAGAATCAAATCTATGAGTTTTCCAGTAGTAATGTATAGCTGTGAGATTTGGACTATAAAGAAAGCTAAGTGTCACAGAATTAACGCTTTCAATTTATGGTGCTGGAGAAGGTTGTGAGAATCCTTTGAACAGCAAGGAAATCTAATCAGTCAATATTTAAGGAAAATAATTCAGACTGCTCATTGGAAGGACAAATCCGAAAGGTGAAGTTTAAATACTTTGACCACATAATGAGAAGATTCATTGGAAAAGACCCTGATTGAAGGAAAAAGGACAAGAGGACAGCAAAGGATGAGATGGATGGTGTTATGGAAGCAATGAACATGAACTTGAACAGACTTCAGGAGTTATTGGAGGATAGAAGGACTTGGTGTGCTATGGTCCATGGTGTCGTGAAAAGTCAGATGTGACTGAACAAATGAACAACTACAAATGGGAAAGAGGAGATGGAGCACTGAGAAAAACCTTGACTTCAGATTGGATACTTTGAACCTTCATTGAAAAGGAAAATTGTGTTGTTCTCCCTTGAAATTCTGAGATGAGCAAGTAAACCAATCATTTTTCTTCTGCTTTGAAAAGCATTTAGCAGTTGCCTAAAGAGAAGATGTCTTAGGGACCTAAGGAAATATTTTCCATGTTTTGAGATGTTGCTTTGGGGTTTTGAACTGCCATATTTTGATCTATAAAAACTCTTCTATTTTTAGGAATCTTGGTGTAATGGTCTGCTCTTCAATGTGTGATATTGGTGGAATGGCAACACCATTCCTTGTCTACAGGTTGACTGATATCTGGCACGAACTCCCCCTAGTGGTTTTCGGTAAGAGTTAAATCTTGTCCTTTGTAGAATGGGGGAAAAAACTTATCCAAAACATAATTTCTAAACATCTTGGTTATTCCATCAGAGAATAAGGACTATTCAATTGTCTCCTAATAACGAATAAATGGGAAATACAAGAATGATATCTATGAATGACCTTAAAATTTTACTTTTGTCAATAGTTTCATCTTTCCTTACCAATCATTTCATCAGAACTGCTGACAGGTAGCAAAGCGCTAGCGAGCGGATTGTCTCCCTCTTTACCCTCTAAGTCCAGCCAAAGTGGTTCACTTGCTAATGCTTGTGCATGATGTTCTGTCTCACACTTCTGGGCCTTTGTACTAGCTGTTCACCATGCTTAAAATACTAAGACCATCCTCTTCTTTGACTTTTGGAAATCTTGCGGTCTGTATTGTTAATAAGGCGAAATGAGCATCATATAAACTTGAGAAAAACTGGAACAAAATGGGGTGAGCCAACATTTATTTAAACATTCACAACATGCCAGCCATTATGCTAAGTGCTGGAGATATCTCCCAAATATGGAAAAGAAAAACAGTCCCTGTCCTTAAGGGACTTACAATCTAATGGAAGAAGATAATATACAAAAGGAAACTAAAATATTGGATGGGAAAATACTCAGCTGGGAGACACAAGGGAGAATTCCAAAGGAGTGAAGCTGAGTGGGAAATGAAGAAATGACTGGTCTGGCCCTCGCTCCTTAAATGGGGGGGAGCGGGGGAATTTCCTACTCTGTCCTCTAAGACAGGGGTCCCAGGGGCAGAAGATACTGAGGAGGTATGAGCCCAGTTCTACCTTCACAACATCTCTCTGCTGTGCTCCTTTCTCTCCTCTGACATTGCCGTCCCCATGGTACAAGCCCCATCACCTGGACTATTGTAATTATCTTCTAGTTGGTTTTCCTGTCTCACATCTCTCCTTACTCCAGTCCATCCTCCACTCAGCAACTAAAATAATCTACCTAAAGCAAAGGTTTGAGTCTATAGCCTGATGACCCTGCCCCATTTCAGCCAATTGCAGGAGCTTTCTATTAGCTCCAGAATCAAATATTATCTCCTCTGTTTGGATTTTAAAGCCCTTCACCATTTGCCCCATTTCTACCTTTCCCAATCTTCTTACACTCTACTTCCTGATCTCAGTGACATTGGTTTCTTTTCCATTCCTTGCACAAGCTGCTTAACTTCCCAACTCTCTCTTTTCATTGGGCTCTCCCTGATGCCTAGAATGCCCTATGCCTTTGACTTTACCTTCTGACTTCCTTTAAGTCTCAGCTAAACTTCCATCTTTTTCCAGTTGCTCTAGAGATTAGTGCTGTCCCTTTGAGGTTATCTCCAGTTTACCCTATATGTGTCTTATCTGTACGAAGTTCTTTGCATGTCTTTCTCCATTAGAACTTGAGCTCTGTAAGAGCACAGATTGTTTTTACCTTTCTTTATATCCTCATCTTTTAGCAAAATGCATGACGCATAATATATGTTTGATAAATGCTGTTGGCTTATTCACTTGACAGTTCATCTCCTGGTCATTTTTGCCACCAAAGTTATTTTCTAACATCAAAGATTCACAATAATATGGACTGACTGGCCAAGGATGACCTCTAACTCAATTTTCAAGAGTTTATTTGTCCTGTAAGGAATTTTTATTATGCATAATTTTGGTATTGGAATCATATTTATGATGGGAAAATAGAGTAACTAGCAGTTGTAAAGGAACTGGTAAATAAGTTATGGTACAATGGTTTAACGAAAATCAAGTTAGTTCTAATTATAAAATACCACATTCTTTAGCCCTTAATGGGACTGCACATGTGTAACCTGGATTCTGACTATGTATGTTTAACTTCTAGCTGTGATTGGCTTCATCGCTGGGATATTGGTATTGATGCTACCTGAGACCAAAGGGAAGGCCTTACCTGAGAACATTGAAGAAATTGAAAATATGAAGAGGTAAGGTGCCACGGCTCTTAACGGAAAAGGGGAACCTGAATGCAAGCTTTGTTAGCAAGCACCTCGACTAAATGGGCCTCAGACATTTCTATTGTTTGTATCTGGACCAAATGTGCCAAGTTAAATCCAAGAATGTGAGACTTTCCCCAGTTTTTAGCTTTTCGGGCCATCTGTACACAGTTGTTTGAGAGAGTTCAAAGGGGTCTAAAGCAGGACCTAGAAGGAAAAGGCTATCACAGAATCTGAGTGGATAGTTTCCAAAGACACCAGTCTTTTCAGTTCAGGAATTCACCTCCTTTTCAATTCCGGAATACTTTCAAGAGCATCCCTGATGGAAGTCATCCAGCCTGTTCTTGAATACTTCCAGAGTCTTTTTAGAAGTTTTCACAGATGAGCTCTCAAAAAAAAAAAAATTTAGCATCTAGGTCTCATTTTGAATTTGACCTTAATTTTAATTACAAGGAAGTTTCTTTTTTTTCACCTTGACCTAACATTGCGATTCACTGCCTTTGATTTTTTCTATTTGTATCAAATACCTATTCTTTTTTTTTTTCATTTATTTTCACCTCTTGTTAACTTGTTATCTAACAGAGAGATCTTATAGATAAAAATGTGAACCCAAAACAGGATGAGCCTGAAATGACCTGAACCAGTCCCTGAAATCTAAATCAACAAATTTTTTAAAATTTAATAGAAAATAACCCATACCAAAAGATAGTTACTTCCCATCAAGTGCCAAAAGCTGTGCCCAATGTAATGGCTCACTCTCTCTGAAGTGGGAATATGTGGTAGTGGATGATCATGAAAAGGATTCTATGTAGAAGTTTTTCTAGGATTTAAAGAAAAATCAGCACAATTTGGGGGGGAGGGAGAGGAGAATCTAGACCAGTGATTTCATCAGTGTTGGGTACTGCTGATGTGAAGATGCCTTCCACCTGTGCAAATCATTAGTTGTAATTCATAGTCTTAGTAAGTTCACTGGAGGAATCAGCTAGTGTTTGTCAGAGATGGATTTGAACCCTGGAATTCCTGACTCTGAGATCAGTCTTTTTGTTCACTATATCACACTAGTTCAAACACAAAATGCTTCATAAAAGGCAGCATGATAAAGTGATAAGTGCACTGGATTTAAAGCCAGAGAATGTGGGTTCAAGTTCTAGCTTTGACACTTAGGTTACTGAGTAACCTAAGGCAAATCACTTTACCACCCTGGGCTTCAATCTCATCATCTGTAGAGTAAGAGATCCAAACTGGACAATCTCTAAGGTCTCATTCTAACTTTAGATATCTGACCAAGTTATGAGCTTTTTCTAATCTCTTTTCTAATCTCTAATCTCTAATGCTCTTAGTGAGCATTTCAGTCAACTGATAATTCTTTCTAGGTTCAGCACATGATCTGTGAATGACAAATATTTTTAAAGACTCTTGTCTATTGGTTTATACATGCCAGTCAAGCAGGCCGCTATGATGCACAGATATTAACCATGTTCATTTCAATTATTCCTATTTAAGTAATCCACAGAAACTTCTCCTAAGAGATAAAACTGGAGGTTTTTGTTTCAATATTACAGTGGAATTTCTTCTCTCAAAAATGGGAACTCAATTCTCATGTGACCATAAACAAAGACATACCTAAAAGAATTGTTCAAAGCAGAAACACCAAGGAACTGGCATTATCTGTTTGAGATCTTAGAGATAGTCATGGAAATCTGAGCCATGATCCATAATAAATTCTTCTGCATCACATCTGTGGGATGCTATAAGTTGCGATTATTATAGGGTTGTTATTCACCATATACTGATGACCTTTTGCCTTCTTGAAATATGCCATGCTTTTAAGGTGATTGTTGAGGTAGATTTGAAAAAGCCTATTTGAATTCAATTCCTCCCTTTTCAGACTATAGAATAGGGGGAAATTAACATCTCCTTAGGAGACTTTCACTTGGTTTCCACTTTAAGAACTGTTGGCAATAGAGCATATCTGTGACCTCAATCTAATCTAAGACGAAGTTTATAAAGTCTCATCTGTTCCTCTTGGTATTAAAGGACTGGGCAAAGAAGCTTTGGGTCAGTCATGTAGACTAGATTAGAAAAGAAGGACAAATCCCAAATCCCCTGTGTTTACTATTCATCAGTTTCTTTGAGTTTCTCATTTGAGAATTAAGAGCTCAGAATCCATTGTGGAGTTCAGTCTAACCATACCCTTCTTCTGGATCATTCTCCCTTTTCATCTGGGGTTGTTGTGAAGGCTTTCCTTTGATCTTTAATCTCCTCATTATTTCTTTCTTCCCTCCCGACCTTGTTTTGTCTCCACAGACAAAGAAAAAGTAAGGAGAAAATCATTTACCTCCAGGTCCAGAAACCAGAAGTTTCCAATAACTAAGAAGAAAGGAAATTACCCCCCAGTTATGACCCGCCTTTTCATGACCCAAAGCCTGGAAACAGAATTATTCACCCAACACAAACCCCATATGAACTTACTTCCCTTCATACATCCTAATCTTAGATCTATAGCCTAATAGAGCTTGTAATGCTATTGGTCCAGAGGACCAAAGGCCTAGGGTGCTACATCCTGTCAAACCCCTCCAGCTCTCTCCAGGTCCCAGAATTCCCAGGATGATAACCATCACTTTGTATGGGAATTGTTCTACCTCTGTATTTCCATTACTGAACCTTTTCTCCATAGTTATTTGTGCCCAGGAAACAACGGAAGTGATGGGAGGAGGGTGGGAAGAAACACAACAGCTTATAAAAGAAGAGAATGTGTTTTCCTGATTGAAGAAAAATATCAAGGTCAATGTCTGATTATCCACAATGAGCCCTTCTGTACAACAAATGAGGAAACTTCCCAATACTGTGCTTATTTTCTGTGGCCTACTTGAATGCTTACCATGTGTTTAAGAAGAACTCAGAAAGACAACACTGAGGAGGAATCAACTATTCCCTTTTGTCTTCAGACTGGATTATAACTGAGCAACCCTGTACTACTGCTAACACGGGCCTTCTTTAAAGATCTGGAAAGGAGCTGTGGCAACTGGTCTGGTGCTTCTTAGGATGGCATCATTAAGTGTGCACAGATGGTAAAGATTTTATGGACTGGTAAAAACTGCAAAGGCACATTTTTTTGGTTTTCTATACCTATCTAAAAGACTAAGATGAAAATGTTATTGAGTTTGGCGAAGGCTGAAAAAGTAATAACAATAATGCCACTCTGAGATGGCACCAGAGGTGTATCTGCAAGCCAGGGCTTCCACAGACAATTCCAGTGCTCTTTTCTCTAGACCCCACAAGACCAAGTTGTTTGTGTAAGGGACAGATAGCATAAAAGGCAAGGGGAAGGAAGCTAGGTAGAGGTCTGAGGATCAAAAAGAAATGAGTTAGAATCCTGCCTCAGATACTTAACTATCGTTGTAATCCTTAGTAAATCACTTAACCACTCACTCTGTGTCTCAGTTTCCTCATCTGTAAAAGGGAAAAGGAATAAGTACCTACTATAGTGCTGATCACTGTGCTAAGCATTTTTAAAAATAAATATTATCTTAATGATATGATCCTCACAACAATCCTGGAGTTAGGTGGTATTATTTTGCATTATACCTCATTTGTAAAATGAGGGAGTTGGACTCCATGGCTTCCAAATATCCCTTCAGCTCTATTTCTATGAAGTTATGATCTCATAACTGATATAATAAAAAGCAAAAACTGGGCATAATAGAAAATAAATAGCATCTCAATGATTCTCCCATGTGCCTGGGCTCCATTCCTCCACAAATACCCCCTCAGTGAATAGTAGACATATATAAGATACATGTTTTGCCCATATGCATGTATAGAGGAATACACATGAAAGAAACATAGGTGGACATGGTAACTCATATCTCTGATGCTTCATGAACATATTCTGGAGGTATGATGATGAGGATTCTTCTATGGCGATTCCTCACCGCTTTGGTTCCATCAGGCATAAGGTTGTACAATTTCTTTTTGCTTGCATCTTCTGGCTTCAGCTAGTGTCCTTAGCTGAAATATTCTGTCTATCTCACAGTTCAGTAAGTGGACCCTGCCATGTTTTGTTTTGTTTTGTTTTTTAGTTCAAAATCCTAAGGGTTTCTTTGCTATAACTATCTTTGAAAAAGACAAACCCTAATGCACCTAGTCATAGGACTAGAGAGAAAAAAATGTCTTCTTACGGGAGGGAAAAAAACATGCAGGAATTTTTTTCCCCTCAGGTAGTAGCCTGATTGTTCCTTGACTAGAAAGGGTGTGACCCTCCAGGAGAGTTCTGTTCCAGGCACCAGTCTCTCAGGATCGTGAGAGCAAAGGAACTCCCAGCTAGCTAATACCCTAGGGTTTAATGATATTATTTGAATTATATTTCCTGGTCAGTAAGAGTTGTGTTTCAGTCAGATTCTGTCTCTCTATCTCTGTCTGTCTCTGTCTCTTTTTCTTTGCCTCTCTGTCTGTGTGTATGTGTGTGTCTGTTTCTCTCTGTCTATATCTCTTTCTGTCTTTGTCTCTCTTTCTCCCCCCACCCACTCTCTTCTCCTTCCTCTTTTCCCTGCCTCTGTCTGTATCTCTCCTAATTATAAATTTCTTAAAACCTTTTGCACTTTCTCAGCACCAGTACAATGTGTGTCACATACTAAGGGAAGCAGGGAGGCTTAGTGGAAAGAGTATTGGATTTGGAATTTGGATCTGGGCTCAGATTCTGCCTCTATTACTTTCTCTGTAAGAGCTCCCCTTCTTTTCCTAAACTGCAGTTTGCTCAGCTCTAGAATGGGAAAATTGGATTAGCTGGTCTCTAAGCTTCTTCCCACTTTGGGATATTCAATAAATATTTGATTTACTGACCCAAGCTTGGCTTTTAGACTAAAGTGTCCATGTCTTGTATTGTACTTGGGCAGATATTAGAACAAAAAGATATGTTCTTCATAACCTGAGCAAGCTCTGATAGTGACTAGCATGTACAGCACTATAATATTTGCAAGGTACTTTACAAATATTATTTCATATCATCATGACCACAGTCCTAGGACGCAGGTGATATTGCTATTACATTTTGGAACTGAGGCAAACAGAGGTTAAGTGACTTGTCCAGGGTCACAGAGCTAGTAAGTGTCTAGACAATTTGAACTTGGGTCCCCCTGACACCAAGTCCAGCCCTGTCTTCACTGAGCCACATAGCTACTTCTGAATTCTAGAGAACACTTACCTTACAAGCATCTTTTGCGATAGCTAGTATTATCCCAATTCTTCTAATAAGAGAACTGAGGCTCAAAGAGATTTAAGTGATTTGCCAATGGTGACACAGGAAGTTGTAGCACCAGGACTAAAACCCAAGTCTAGTGAATTCAAGCCAGCACTCTTTTCCCTTACGCTTACACCAATGATACCCTGACTAATGCAGTGTCTCTTGTTCCAACTTTCTGATTCTATCCATTCAGTAATATCACAGGGATCACATATCTAGAACTGAAAGAGACCTCAGAAGCAATCTTCTCCAATGTCATCATTTTGCAAACAAGGAAACTGAGATCTAGGGAGCTGAAGTGACTTGTCACTTGGACGTCTGTGTGACCATGGTCACACAGGTAGAACGTGTCAGTAGCAGCATTTGAACTCAGTTCCTGGCAATCTAAAACCAATATTTTTTCCACTATAATATGCTAACACTTCTACCCATGCTCTCCAACTTTTCCCTTCCCTCTCCACCTTCAAGAAATGGCTTCTTTTGTTTGAGACACTCCATCTGGTCCCAGACAATTTTTGAAAGGGAGAGAGGAAAATAAGACTGAATTTGCTTTCTATGTGATCGTCACCTGCCAACAGAGTCACCACCTTCAAAGAAACCAGACTCATTTCTCAAAGGCTGGCTTAAAGACATTGAACATTCTGGAAGTTCAGCAGCATCCTGGATAGTATTATTTACTCACTGATGCATGCATGGCATTTTGCAAGTCTGCTTGGCAAAGAATGATTCCCTTGATTGTTCCATCAAACATGTAACTGGAGGCTGAGATTAGCAAAACCAATGCCAGAAACAGATTAATCCAATCCAAATACTCAACTAATTGTGGAATTTTCATACCGAAGAGGGCAAAGGAGGATGCCCCACTTAATTCTAGTCACTCAGCCAAACAAAGTGAGATGCTATCGGACCCAGTTACAGGGGACTAAATGTAGCTTATTTATTAAGAAATAGGCAGTAAATCTATTTAATAGTCATTGACACCCCCCCCCCAAAAGGCCTTTAAATATTTGTCCTTTACATCATTTTGACATGTGTGTGTGCCATTCTAAGAGCAGAATACTGGCCTTGGAGTCAGGAGGACTTGGAGTCAGGCTCCCCAGTGTGTTGATTTTACCTCCCACTTCAAGATTTGGGGGAACAATTTCATTTCTTACTCTGAAGTGTCCTCCCCAGGAGGATAGAGAAAAAAATGAAGTGAAAAGGGCACCCAAAGTGAAAACATGAATAAGATAGAGAAAAGGCTGTTCTACTCCCACAGAGAGATAAGGAGATGCTAAACAATACCTAGAGAATGATTACAGTTAGTTGAGAAGTTGGCATTCAAGTTTCTCTATACATTTGTAACATCAGATCTTGTTAACGATTTCATATTTCATCTCTACTGCTAAAAGCCTGATCTACATCAAGTTGGTTGTTTTCTTTGTGGTAGATTCTCTGTCTGAGGGCAATTCCTTCCCCTCTTTGACCAGTCTTCACAGCCTCTACTGGTGCTGCTACCACTGCTCCCATAGCCAATATGGTCCAAAAAGGAGGAGCAGGGGTGTTGTACACCAGTTGCTGTTTGAGCTGTCACAAAAATCTGTACTGAAGGAAAGAAGATACAAACAGAAGGCAGCACCAACTCACCTAGAGGCTTGCCTACAAGATGGCGAATGGGACAGGGAGACTGGAGGGGAGGGCATACTACCCCTCAAGCCTTTATAGCTAAGAGAGCCATTTCTAAAACACAAGGCCAGGAGGAATAAAGAAAGACCTGTGGGGTTGGAATTGTGTCTTTAATCTATCCATAGAGTTTGGCAGTGAAATAAAGATGTTACCATGACTGATAAGAGAAAGCAATCCAAGGATATCTCATCTACTGGAAAGGTATGTCTTGTTCCTCCCCCAACCTATTGGCCAATCTGCCTCCGATACCTTAGAAGGAACTATAGATGATATATTTAGAGCAATGAGGGACCTTTGAGGCCACTGAGTGCAAATCCTTCATTTTACAGATGAGGATACTGAGTCATAAAGAGGTTAAGTGACTTGCTCAGTTCACTTAGCTAGTAAGTGTTTGAAGCAGGATTAAACCTCATGCTTCTTTCCTCTACGTCCAGTGTCCTATTTATTGGAGCCCCTCTAACGGTACACTAGGTGGCAGTAAATAATGCCTGGTATAATTCTTTGTAGACCTGCTTGACTCCCTCTATCTCTGAGTCTCTGACAGAAGCAACCCCCAGCTATATGTTCTGGTCTGGATTTTAAAGTGCCCCCCCCCCCCATTCACCAGGACTTTTTGGTACCTCTTCCCACTCTAGGATGCTTCCTCTTATCTCCTGTTTCTGACCTGGAATACATAGGTCCAGGGCAAAAATAAAAATGGGAAGAGAAATTAGCTAGCATTTAGACAGTGATTAAAGCTTGCAAAGCGATGTTATCTCATTTGACCTTCACAACGATCTTGTAAGGTAGATTGCTATTATTATCTCCACTTTACAAATAAGGAAATTGAGGCTGAGAAAGGTTAAATAACATGCCCAGGTCCCCTAAGCTAGTAAGTGCCTAACATAAGATTTGAATTCATTGACTTTTGAAGTGTTGCTACACCTTCGTCCCTCTATGCTACAATCAATATGATTCTCTCCTCACACTACACTCCGTCTCCCAACTCCATGCATTTTCCCCTGACTACCCGTATGCCTGGAATTCTCTTTCCTCATCTGTGTCTACTGGCTTCTCTGGCTTTAAGTTCTAGCTACAATTCCACCTTCTGCAAGAAGCCTTTCCCAGTACTCTTTAATCTTAGTGCCTTCCTTCCGAAATCATTCCAATTCATTCTCTAAATATCTTGTCTCTCCCATCACACCGAGACCTACATGAGAGCCAAGACTGTTTCTTTTTTTTTTTTTTTAGGTATCCCCAGTATTTAACACAGTGCCTGACATATAGTAGGTGCTTCATAAATGTTTTTTGACTGACTGATTCCTGACTCCAAATCCAGCACTATAAGATGTATTTATCCTCTCCCTCTTTCTCTCTCTCCCTCTCCTTCCTTCTCTCCCCCTCATTTTCTCTCCATCTCATCTGATTTCAGAACTTCAAGTATTATTTCTCTGTATTTGAATCTTAAATCTATATATTCAGTCCTATTCTCTTTGCTGAAATCCAGTCATGTATTATTAACTGGCTGTTGGCTATGTCTACCTGGATTTCCTCTGGGCATTTCAAATTGAGTGTGTCTGAAAGGGAATGGATTATATTTCTTCTCAAATCTTCCTGTCCTTGGACCATCCCAATTTCTTACAAGGGTGTTACCATCCATATATTAACCAAAGTTCACAATTTCAAAGTTATCCTTAACTTTCCCTCCTCCCTCATGATCCAAGTGACCACTAAATCTTGTCCATTCTACTTCCACAACATCTCTCTTCCATATGCCCCCATTCTTTATTCACATAACCACTATCTTACTTTAGGACTTTCTGGGCTCAACCTGATTCAAGTGAATCCCCTTATAGTTTAAGTTCAGTACTGGAACAAAATGATACAGTTAGAATTCATTCCACAGTTAACAAAAGGAGATATTCACTTAGCCAGAACAGAAATAGTTCAACGTTCTGCATCAGCAGAAAGCCACTTATTAAATTTTCAGTGTGAACATTTACAGCTCAGAAATTTGCAAATGCTAGATATTAGGGATTCATCCATTTGTTGTTTTGTTGATTGTTTTGAACGATAGAATGATAGAAAAAAATGTTAAAAAATTAAGATTAAACTTAAAGGTGTGTTCATTTTTTTCTGGAAATCTGGTTGTTAAATACTTGCCAACATGCTACTGATGGGCATTGCAGACACATTAAGTTGATTCAGCTGAATGAAGCTCATGTGATCCATCAACCAAACCTCCTGTCCCTCTCCCCTCCAACCCAGGTCTTAGTGACTATTTTTTACTCAAGCAAGAAGGAAGTGACATCACCATTCTGAATGCTTAGTCCCCTGAGCCAACCAAGTCTTGAAGACTGTCTCAATACATTTTAAAGGAAAACTGACCTAAGCTGCAGGAAGGGAGATTTTAAAGACATCTGCTTCTACCACACAGGTCCACATCAGTTCTTCCCTAATCTATTGCAGTAGCTTTCATTATCTCCCTTCATGAATCCATCCTTCACACAATTGCTAAACTGATATTCCCCAAATGGATTTGATCGTGTCACTCCCCTACTCCCAATCTTCAACGGGTCCTTACAGTCTCTGAAGTAAAGTACAGCATGCTCATCTAGCATTGGAAGGTCTCTATAATCTGGTTCCCACTCTCTTTCTCTACATTCCTTCTCCTACCTCCATGATTTTGCACAAGTGTACCATCTTTTCTTGAATACATTTCCTTTTCATATCTACCTCTTTGACCCTCTAGCTTTCTTCAGATGCTGCCTCCTACAAGAAGCTTTTCTGGAATCTCCCCCACCCTCTGGTTGTTTGAGCTTGTTCCTTTGAAATTAGTCTTTCACTTTCTTGAAACTTTGTACGTGCTGCTTTAATTATGTGTTGTGTATTTGCTTCCTCCTACTCCCCACCACCACCACACACACTTAATAGAATGAAGTTCTTTGAGGAGGGGCAGAGAGGTGGAACCCTGGAAAGAGGGCCAGGCTTGGAGTCAGGGAGAGCTGAGTTCAAATCTGACCTCAGACACTTAATAGCTATGTGACCCTGGACAAGTCACTTGACCCTATTTGCCTTGGTTTCTTCATCTGTAAAATGAGCTGGATAAGGACATGGCAAATCACATCAGTATCTTTGCCAAGAAAACCCCAAGTGGGGGTCACAAAGAGTCAGACATGACTAAAAAATGACTGAACAACAATAGTAGTCATAATATAGAAATCTTGACATTCTCACTAAAATTGAAGACAAAACAAAGTTGGAGCTAAATGGAAAGATGCATCACAGATTCTCCTTGGAGATGTAAGCAATGAAATTGAGTTAGTTATATGATGCACTTAAGGTCAACAAGATATGTTGGGATATTTTATCATTTCATATTGCAGTGTTTAGGATAAAATTTTACAAGACAACCATAAAAATAACTGTGATTTATACCCTAAGATCTGCTATGGAGGTTTTAAAAAATCTTCAAAGAACTCTGTAAGATCCTCCAAGTTAAATCAACATATACTTTTATAGTGAGCAGGGAGTAATTAGGGACATCAGATCTCTTGAGTCAATAAAGTTTTAAGGTTTTTGCCCCTTTCAAAATTTCAGTGGTTACATTCATAGCTTATAAATCTTTAGTGACTCACACTCTTTGCAGCCTATTCACAGACGGCAAAGGTTATGAAACTGGGAGCAGCCTATTCAAAAATTGTAAAAGAGATACAATATAGTGTATATAATTCAATGCTCATTTAGTTCTGAAATCCCGCCATCCATTAAGTGGGATTATGGGAGAGTTAGACATTGTTTAGGTGAAGTTCTTTATACATTCTTTACACGTTCTAAGGGAAGAGAGAAAGCAGAGGGAGAAGGAGAGTGAGAGGAGAAAGCAAGGAGAAGAGAAAAGAGAGAATGATTGTTCATTTTTCTGCTTGTACCTCTTCAAGAGTGCTGCAGTTGGGAGGGGGTTTCTTCTCTATTCCTCCCCACTTCCCCACTGACAATGGAGTAACTAGAGAAGTCTGAGCTATGGAGAAGAACAGCCCCAACATGACAGAGAGTTACAAGAATAACAGGACATGCTGCACTGTTTTGTTGTTTAGTCGTTTCAGCCATGTCCGACTCTTCATGACCCTTTTTGAGGTTTTCTTGGTAGAGATCAGGAGTAGTTTGCCATTTCCTCCTCCAGCTCATTTCACAGATGAGAAAACTGAGGCCCAGAATCACAAAGCTGATAAGTGTCTGAGGCCACATTTGAACTCAGGAAGATGAGTTTCCTGACTCCAGGCTTGGCACTCTTTCCACCAGGTCACCTAGCTGCCCTCTCTGGGAGGAGCAGAATAAAGAAACCAAAAACTCTTTACAATTCCAGAGGTGTAAATCGCATTAACTGCTTGTATTCCCTACATGTGTGCTTCTCCATTTGTAGGATCTCTATGTGTGTCCATCCTAGTGATTCCAGGTAGATTTGTCGGAAAATGTTCCTCAGGTCCGTAAAGATGCTTTGCTATTTCAGTAAATGGCTTCACCTTGAGTTAACTGTGTCTTCTTTCTAACTAGAATAAAGAGAAATACACTCTTTGGTGTTCATGAGGTATGATTTTAGGAACACAAAGCTATAGAATATCTTAAACCTGGAGTAGTCATTCCCTGGAAGACCCAATCTGCAAGTGCAGGTTTAGGGGGATGAGGAGGTAGAAAAGATCACCAAGCAGAGATGTTTTAATACTTAATGTCTTCAATGCAAGGATAGGATTCTATACGGAAGAGTAGTTGAAAAATACGTTGAAAAACATGGTTTAGGGATGAGAGCAATTCAGTTCAACAACTCAAGAAACATTAAATACTTACTATGTGTACAAGGCTCCATATAAGAGTATAAAAGTGAAAAAAATGAAACAGCCCCCCAAAAAAGCTTAAATTCAAAATGAAATGAGAGATGTGGGAGGCTTATCAATAATACAGAACCATCACACCTACATCATGACAGATTGCTGATTTGGGAGTCATTTTAGAATCAGGTGTCTGAATGGAGCCAGACAAACAATGCACTAGGGAAAAAAAAGAATTTAATTAATATCAAAGATGGCCTTCTTTCATTTGGATCCTACACTGGACATCTTCTATAACAGCACACATATATTTGGTAAGTATGTATCTTCCTGTTTTATGCTTTACTTGTATTCTGTGTACTTCTCAGTCAAAGAAAGGATGTGTTCTGCTGAAGGGTATGATTTGTAAGAAAACTGTACTTCTTCTCATTCCTTTTGTTGATAACAATAAAGTTTGAGATTTTCTCCTCACCTCTGGTACTGCTGATTTTTAAAGATACCTTAAGGAATTGATCCTGCTAAGCCCTCTGAATGTCACCTCGAACATGTACCTCCCCTGGGAATTCTTGTTTTATTTTCACTTCTCTTATGTGTCTTTTTCATGAGTGTCATTTCTACTGCAATCAATCAATCAATAGGCATTCATTAATGCCTGCTCTGTCCACCATGCCAAGCACTTGGGATACAACGACATAAAGGAAAGACTTCCCGCTCTCAGGATCTTACTTTGAAATTCACAACTGGAAAATTCTCCTAAAATTCTTTGGTGGCTGTGGGCCAGAGGGATATTGCCTAACTATCTTGTGGAAAGCAAAAATTTGAAATAGAGGTAGCTTTGTTTGCAGACTACATTGTGCAGATTACAAGACTTAGAACATTGCCAAGACTACCAAAGAGCCTGAATCACTCAAAAATATGTATGTTGTACATTTTCATATAGTCTTTTGGTCAATAAACATTATCAAGCACTCAAATGATGCCAAGTACCTGGAGAGCAAAGAAAAAACTTTGTTTCTGCCCTCAAAGAGGTCATATTCTAATGGGCAAAAACAGCAAGGAAACTACTGTGTACATACAAGATATATACCGTGTAAATGGAAGGTAAGTTCAGAGAGAAAGCACATTGTTTATTTGGGGGGGGGGTGCATTGGGAGGGGACAACTAGAAATTTTCTAGGGTGGGATTTGAAGTCCGTCTTAAAGGAAGCCAGGAAGGAAAGATAGGAAGGAAATCATTCCAGGAATGGAAAAGTGAAGAGTTGGGAAAGGGCATGCCCTGTGCCAAGAACAGCAAGAAAGCCCATGTTACTAGATCATAGAATATATAGAGGGAAGTAAAGTGTAAGGAGACTAGAAAGTTAGGAAAGGGTCAGGTTATTAAGCACTTACTAACTGCCAGACATTGTGTAAAGTACTGGGGATACAAATCTGACCTAAGATACTTCTTGACTCTGGGATCCAGGACAAGTCATTTAATCTCTGTTTGCCTCAGTTTCCTTTCTACAAAAAGAAGGGTAACAATAGCACCTACTCCAAGGGTTGTAAGAATCAAATGACATAATATTTGTAAGTGTTTAGCACTTGTGTCCAGTACATAGTAAGTTCTACACAAATAGAAACTATTATTACTTAAAAATCATTCTTTTGTCATGAAAGGATAATCTCAGCTGTACAGGCAGCATAAGCAATTTTGAGATGAAGACCATTTTCTCTTGTTTTCTTGGGATTTTTTGACTTGCTTGTTGCTACCTATCATTTCAGGCTCTCCATTCACTTATCTTTTTCTATAGGAAATCCTGTCTCCTCCATATCAGTGCTTTCTAATATGTGGCTTTTCTTCCTGCAGTGTTTAAAAGGTTCCCTCTGTATTTCTGAAGCATTTGAGTTTGATGAGTACATCTCTATGTAAGTTAAACTTAGTGTTCCTGTCTGGCAATGTCACATATACTCCAACTAGTGACACATTGACCGTCATTTTTAATATTCCTAGGATTTTTTTTATATTCAGATTCTTTGTTTCTTTGTATTTGGAGGAGACCAGTAATTCTCAGGATGTCCTATAGAATTGTCCTCTTGCCCTCATTTATTTATGAGGACTTTCTTTTTTAATTTTTTAATTATTTTAATTATTTTTTAATTATAAAAATATAATATAAATATTAATATAATATAATATTAATATAATATAAATAATTAAATATATATATTTAATTATATTTTGTTATTTGCTCTATCATCTCTTCTTTGTCTTCTACCTGGGCTATTCAATTCGTCATAAAATTTGTAAATTCATTGAGACTATTCTAACTGTTTAAACTATTCTAAGTGTTTAAATCTTCTTCTGTTCTTTCACTGATGTGATTTCCATTTTATGGAGTCCAGATTTTGCCTTATTTCTCTTGTCAAGTTTATTAGCCATTTTGAAGGCTCTTGTGACAGATTCAGTTTCACTGCTTGGCTCCTTGCTATTGTTTATTCCTTCTGAAGACATGTTTTAGCTTTGTTTTATACCTTCAACATTTATTCAGTGTATTAAAGATTCATTTTTCCTTTTTTCGTTTATCTTCAATTTTTTAAAATTTTCCTGCATATTCATTTTCCCTGAAAGAATTTCTCTTTCTTATTTTTTGGCTATTATTTTCTTTACTTTATTTCACACATTTGTTTCTGTTTTGAAGTGAGGAAAAGGAACTTAAAATAGTCACAATCACCTACTTGACCTCCTTGCTGAAACTCCTAGAACTATCTTATACTACACTCCTTCACATACTGGAGTATGTTCAGTCAGACTAGACTACTGTCTTCCAAACCCTACTCTAGCCTTGCCTTCTCATACATCTTGATCATGTTGTATCCTACCCTTGGGCTTTGGAGACCTTTCCATTCACCTCTTGAAGGAAAGAAATATTACATGATTTTGGACTGGGATAGAACTAAAATGAGGCTCTGAGAAAGTGAAGAGAAGAGAACACATAGAGGGGAAGGGGTGGTGGGACTGTCCCTCAGACATGTGGTAACCTCAGGAGCAACAGTTGTGACATCAGCAGTGATGCTCCTCAAACCCATGCCTCTTCCTAAGACACCAGGCAGGTGGATGCTAAGGGGACCTGTGGCAAGGTATAAGACTATGATTTGTTTTGTTTTTTATCACAGACACTCAGATGGCTGGAGCACTGAGGGAGGGAAAAACAGACATGGCAGATCAAGTTGTCCTTACCTCCCCGCTTTTGCCCTACTCTCAGTGGGTGAGACCAGCACTCATTTCTAATGTTCTTTTATTCCATTAAAGACTGCATCTAATTGATCTAATATTTTTTCTTCTTTCCTTTTCCTTTCCATTTCCTTCTGTTCCATTGTTCACAGTATAATGTTGTAGGACTGCTTTAGGAGCCACAGCAAGTGTGACCTTTCTTAGCACAGAGCTAGGATCGCAGCCTCCAACTTCTGTTGTTAGAGTTTTCTCTCTCTGACTGGAGACATAGTTTTGTCGGGCAGCTAAGTGGCCCAATGCCTAGAGCGCTGAAACTCAGTCAGAAAAACCTGAGTTAAAAATCCAGCCTCACTTATTAGCCATGTGACTTTGGGCAAGTCATTTAACCTCTGTTTGCCTCAGTTTCCATAACTCTAAGACAGGTCTGATAAGAGCACTTATCTCCCAGGATTGTGGTAGGGATTGAATGACATAATATTTGCAAAGTACTTAGTACAGTGTCTGAAACATAGTAGATATTATATAAACATCAGCAACTATTGTTGCAGGTGCTGTTACAATGTTTCATTGTACTGTACTTCCAAAGGCAGAGTTACTACAAACTTGAAACTTTTAAATCTGCCCCATCAGCTTATCGTAGTGACCCTTCGGGTTACATTAAAGCTATTTATGTAAGTCATACCTCCTCAACTAGAGTAAGTTCTTTAGTCAGAAACTTCATCACGTACATGTCTGTGTCCCACTCATTATCTCGGACAATGCCCTGTACATGGTAGACACACAGATATTTGATGAGTACATGCATGTTTTTGAACAGGAGATGGACATGATAAAGGCCATGTTTGAGGAAGATCAATCAGATTTGGGATAGGGGAAAGAAGGAGAAACTAGAGGCCAGTTTAGGAAGCTATAGCAGGAATCCAGGAATGAGGTAATAAAGGTCTGAAGCAGAGTTTTACAGTAAGGATGATATGCATAAATACTGCCATCTCTTCAAGAGGAAGACCAAACACAAAGAATGGTGTTCTCCATCTTTTTCCTGCTTTCTTGGACAATGATTTAACACAAGACCCATGAATTATTTTATATTATGAAATTGAATGACCTCAATTATGTTTTAAAAAAGAAAATGACTTAGCAAAGTTGCCCTTTTCAAAGCAGATATAATTGCGATTACCTCATTGGACAACTTAGCGTTGGCCATGTGTTTAAGTTAAAATGTGATTGTCTTCAAGCAAAGATAATTTGAAGAGTCTAAATTTAGCCTACCATTTTCTTGGCTGTTTTAATTTTCAAATCTTCAATATCAATCCATCTTTCTCCCTTAACTTTCTCTAAATAAGGGCAGAGTAAATCCCACTTCAATTTCAAAAAATTTTAATAAGAATCTAAGTACAAGGCACTCAGCTGGGAGAAATATAAGGTGTAGGTCACAGATAAGGCAGAGATAGGTAAAAACAGACAGTCTCTGCCCTCATGGGGCTAGAAGGGGCATGAGATATTAAACATGGATAACTACAACACACCATAATATGACCAATGTATAAGAGAGAGAGGCAAAAAAAGTGCTAAGTGAGATCTGAGGGAAAAAAAGATCATTGCTCAGTGCAAAACTAGGGAAGGCTATTAAGTATAAAAAAAGATTACAGAACTGTTGCAGGATAGTGAAAAGAACACTTGATATTGAGTCAAAACCAAGGCTTGAATCCTTGATCATCTACTGCTTAGTTCCCAGGTAATCCTCAACAAGTAGCTTTACCCGCCTAACCCAAGATTTCAGATTTGTAAGTTAAGTCAATACCAACTAATTCATGGTACCCTTTCAACCCAGCTCCAAGTATATATCTTGGGGAGCTACCCTAGGATATGGGAAAAGCATTTGACCTAGAGTCGGGGGAGCTGGGTCTGAATCCTAAGTCTTGTCACTTGCTACCCCTGTGACCTTAGGCAAATCACTCTCTTGCTCTGAGCCTTCATTTCTTCATCTGTGCAATAAAAAGGTCAACCCCCTCCTATCTTCCCTTACTCTCAGCCTCAGTCTTCAATCCAGTGACACTGGCTTCCTGGGTATTTCTGAACAAGACTCTCCAATCTCCTGGCTCAAGGCATTCTCTCTGGCTGTCCCCCATCTCTCTCATCTCTGTTCCTGAAAGTTAAAAATCCTACTTTCTACAGGAAACCTTTCCAGATCCTTCTAATTCTGGTGCCTTCCCTCTCTCAATTATTTCCTATTTATCCTGTATTAACTTACTTTATATTTTTGTTTATTTGTTGTCTCCCACATTAGTTTGTGAGATCCTTGAGGGCAGGGATTGTCTTTTCCCTCTTTTTGTATCCTCAGAGCTCACAGTGCCTGGCACATAGTAGGTGCTTAACAAATGTTTATTAGCCAATTGAATGACTGACAGGCTAGATCACTCCCAACATCCCTCCTGGCTCTAAATCCAGGATCTTAAGTCTCTCTATGACAAGTATAATTTCTATGTACCAGATCCCACTATGTAGGTGATGAGGAGACAGGATAAAAATGTTCCATCAGTCTGTACTATCTTTTTAAGAGTTTTTTCCCTGTTGTAAACCTGGATTCTAATGACCTGTTTTCCCTGGGAGAAGCATGAGCAACGTCCTGAGATAAGGAACTAGTTCAAACCAGAACACGAGAACAGGAACAAGTACCTAATGTACATCCAGGGTGTGTCCGTTGGCTCAGCTTGGACAATAAATGGGAAGCTCAGTACAGGTTGCCAGGGTCAGCACTAAAGTAGGAGCCCCTTCTAAGAGGACTCAGATTAGGATTATTGAATATGAGGCTCAGGGAAAAAGAGGAGTCTTGGGATCCCCAACTATGATGGGACCTGTCATTCTTTCTATCCTTTCTTTGCCTTCACATTCCTAGGCTTCATAAATTCACTCTGATCTCTTCATAGTACTTCTGAGGGGTATGAGTCTGTTCCTGCTATGGGTTTACTTTTTCATTCTTCATGCCTATGACCTTCATGTGTCCCACCTATCAAAGCCATAATCCCTCTCATACACCTTTTCTATCCATTTAAGAATTACCTCAAGACAATACCATAGTGTAGTAGAGAGAACAATGAGCTTGGAATCAGGAAGACTTGGGTTTGAATTCCACCTTAGCTGTTTATAGCTGTGTGAGCCTGGGCAATTCACTTAAAACTCTGGGCCTCATTTCTTTTTTATTTTTCTATAAAATGAAGTCATTGTAGTCAATGACCTTTCAACCTCTAAGTTGACAATAGTAATGCCAGCATCTTCTTTGGTGTCTAAGTGTGGAAAGACTGGTCCTATCAGAGCTCTTTCTTCCCCAAGTTCTTTTTTCTCTATCACAGAAAGGATAATGAGAATTAATAATAATAATAGTTATTATTATTATAATCAATGTTTATATGTCACTTTAAATTTTACAAACTGCTTTAAAAAGATTGTCTCGTTTCATCCTCACAATAACTCGCAACAACTAGGAGGTATTATTAACCCCATTTTACAGATGAGGCAATCAAGGTTGAGAGGTTAAAGACTTGACCAGGCTCATACAAGTAGTAAATGTTTGAGGCAAAATTTGAATTCAGATCTTCCTGATTCCAAGTCCAGTGCTCTATCCACTGCACCACCTAGCTGCCTCAATCAACTAATCCCTCAACAAGCATTTATTAAACACTGACTCCTAGGCAACTATGTGGTAAAGTAGCCAGAGTACTGGACTTGGAGTTAGGGAGAGCTGAGCTCAAACTTGGCTTCAGTTACTTACTGGCTATGTGACCCTAAATAAGTCACTTAACTTCTGTCTGCCTCAGTTTCCTCATCTGAAAAAATGGAGAAAATAATAGTAACCTCAACTTGGGGTTCTGGTGAGAATCAAGTGAGATATTGTTTATAAAGTGCTTTGTGAGTCTCAAAGGGTATGTTAGCTCTTATTATTTTTACGTATCAAGTACTTTGCTAGGTTCTGAGGATACAAAGACAAGATCTAATAATATTGCCTCAGGAGGTGTTGAACTTGACCTAAAAATACAATCTATAATACCTATTATAAAAATAACTATAATATTTATTATATATAAATATATTTATTATATATAATATATATTATTGAGAATATTTTTAAATGTTTTGAGTCTCCAATATGAAAATGCCTGTAGGATTTATATGATTTTCTTTTCTTTTCTTAATCACTAGCTACTATTCCCTAACATTAGTTCTTGTAGAAGAAATGAGCTCATCACAGTAAACAATATGAGAATCAACAAAGGCATTTTGTCAGGTTGTAGTTCTTCACTGTAATGCAGATATTTCCCCTAGGGTCACAGAGTACATGGGCTATAAAAAAATTAAATTCAATCTAAAAAAAGGAAACTTCATCTCTTGTCAAAAGAATGAGCTCCCTGCCACTCCAAGTGTTCAAGTCAAGTTTAACTGAACACCTGTAGAGGGCACTCCTTACTGAACTAGAATATATCTCAGGCCCCTTCTAACATTATGGCTCTAGTTTTCATTCTCAAACTTTCTTAATAATGACCCCTTACAAATCTAGATCATTTATATGCAGAGGCAAAGGAGAGATATACCATTTACTATGATTTCACTAATTCCAGAAAATTTCCTCTATCTTCTCCTCCCCCATCTAATGATTGGGTGTTTTCTAGAATTTTCACAGTGGAGACAAGGTATTTCATTCCAAAATCCAAAATGAGTCACAAAAGGGACAACACATTGACATTTTTACACTGAGGCCTAAATGACTGCCATTAGATTTCTTTTATAACCTTTCTGCTTCCCTAATACTGTGGGAAAAGAACAGTTAATTTGTGAAGCATCTCTTTTTAAATTTATTTCTTTTACATCTGGACACAGTGCTCCTAGATCACTGACCTCCAAACAATAGCAGTTTGGGAAACATAGTTGACTTCTCTTGGAGTCTAGACAAGAAGCTTCTATCTTTTTGAATAGTGTTTGTTCATCCTTTGTTTCAAAAAGGACCAATGACATCATAGGAAGATAGCTTGACTCACATCTGACTTAGATTTAAGTGAGACAGAATTGCACCAAGCCTCACTCTCTTAGATTTATTGAAGCCCAATGGCAAGAAGAAAGTCAAGATAACTGGTGATGGCCCAGGATGCTGTGGATGACCTTGGCATTTTCAATTTGTCTAACCAAGCTCTAAGCAAATAACTCCAGATTAAGACACTGAGAATCAGACAAAGTAATTCCTTATCCAACCAAGTTAGCTCATTCTCCATATCTCTACCAATCCCACCACTCCATTCCCTTTGTTAGTTTGGCTCTATAGTTTACAAAAGACACTTAGGAGCTTCTGGTTGTGGTAGATATTTCTTCATCACTGCTATCTACCTCAGGTGTACCCATGACTCTCAATTAAAACAACCCCCATGTCTCATCACACTTTGCAAAACTAATTCTTGTTCTTAAGACTATCCTGCTGAAAGTGTGTCTGCCTAACGTGTCCCCACTGAGCTCACTCACAGGCTTCTGGGAGATGTAGTCTAAATCAACCAATCAAAAAACAACCATTTATTAATCACTTACTATGTGCTATACACTTATATAAAGTGCTGGGGATAAAAAGTGAAAAAATTCCTGCCTTCAAGAGCCTAGGAGCCTATAGGACCTGCAAAATGTAGGCTTTAAGCTGGGTGTTAAAGAAGCTATGGATGGTGGGGAAAGAAGGAGAAGCCAAGATGGCTAGTAGAAAGATGGACCTGCTATAGCTCTCCCCCCATGGCCCATAAAATATCTGTCAAAAATGACTCTAAACAAATTCTAGAGCAGCAGAAGCCACAAAATGACAGAGTGAAAGAGATTTCCAGGCCAAAACAACCTGGAAGGCCAACAGGAAAGGTCTATCACATCAGGCTTGGAGCAGAGCACAGCCAAGCCTGGGCCATAAGGCAAAGATAAGACTGGAGCAGGCTCCAGGGCTCAGAATCATAGGCAGCAGCTGCAGTTCCCAGATTTCTCAACCCACAAACACCAAAGACATATTCAAAGGTCAGTAAGAATGCTCTTTCACTTGGGTGAGAGGGGAGCATGGTCTGGCCACAGTCCCAGCCCCAGGGCAGTGGCAGTCACTGCAGCAGTGTCAGAGCCCTCAGCCTAAAGATTTTGGGGGCATCCAGCAGCCAAACTGGGTCTCAGTCCTGAGTAGCGGCCATGGGATGAAGAGGAGCACTAGCGTGGTGGAACTGGTAGAGGCTCTAGAGAGGGAATCCTACTTGTAGTTCCAGGACAGAAAGGAATAAACTCCTCTCCCTTGATTGTGCCACCTTGGAGGAACAGAAAACTTACAGATCCTTAGAGTATACCCTCCACTTGATAAAACACTCAAAAGTCAAGTAACTGGCTGGGAAAATGCCCAAAAAAGGAGGAAAATATAAGACTATAGAAGGTTACTTTCTTGGGAAAAAGGTATTTTTTTCCATCCTTTCAGATGAGGAAGAACAATCCATACCATCAGAGGAAGACATTAAAGTCAAGGCTTCTACATCCAAAACCTCCAAAATAAATACACAATGATCTTAGGCCATGGAAGAGCTCTAAAAGGATTTTGAAAATCAGATAAAAGAGTTGGAGGGAAAACTGAGAAGAGAAATGAGAGCAATTCAAGAAAATTATGAAAAGAGAGTCAACAGCTTGCTAAAAGAGATTCAAAGAAATGCTGAAGAAAATAACACCTTTAAAAATAGACTAACCCAAATGGAAAAGGAGGTCCAAAAAGACAACAAGGAGAAGAATGTTTTAAAAAGCAGAATTTTCCAAATGGAAAAGGAGGTTCAAAAACTCACTGAAGGAAATAGTTCTTTAAAAATTAGAATGGGGCAGATGGAAGCTAATGACTTTATGAGAAACCAAGAAATTAGAAAACAAAACCAAAAGAATGAAAAGATAAAAGTCAACGTAAAACATCTCATTGGAAAAACAACTGATCTGGAAAATAGATCAAGGAGAGATAATTTTAAAATTATTGGTCTACCTGAAAATCATGATCAAAAAAAGAGCCTAAACATCATCTTCCAAGAAATCATCAAGGAAAACTGCCCCAATATTCTAGAACCAGAGGGTAAAATAGAAATGGAAAGAATTCAACGATCACCTCCTGAAAGAGATCCCAAAAGGAAAACTCCTAGGAATATTGTAGCCAAATTCCAGAGTTCCCAGGTTAAGGAGAAAATATTACAAGCAGCCAGAAAGAAACAATTCAAGTATTGTGGAAATATAATCAGGATAACACAGCATTTAGCAGCTTCTACACTAAGGGACTGAAAGTCTTGGAATATGATATTACAGAGTTCAAAGGAGATATGATTAAAAGCAAGAATCACCTGCCCAGCAAAACTTAGTATAATACTTCAGGGGGAAAAATGGAATTCCAATGAAACAGAGGACTTCCAAGTATTCTTGTTGAAATGACCAGAACTAAATAGAAAATATGACTTTCAAATACGAGAATCAAGAGAAACATGAAAAGGTGAACAGGAAAGAGAAGCCTTAAGGAACTCATTAAAGTTGATCAGTTTACATTCCTACATGGAAAGATATTATTTGTAACTAATGAGACTTTTTTCAGTATTAGGGTAGTTAGAGGATAGTATATATATATATAGATATATAGATATGTAGGTATGTATGGGTAGGTATGTATGTATATATTATATGTGTGTAGGTAGGTATATGTACATATGTGTATGTGTATATGTATACATGTATGTATGTATATATATACATATAGAGGGCACAGGATAGCTTAATATGAAGGGAGAATACTTTAAAAAATTAAATAAAATATAAAATTTACTGTGGAATGGAATGTACTAGGAGTAAGAAAAAGGGAGAAGTAGAATGTAGCAAATCATCTCACATAAAAGAGGCAAGAAAGAGCTTTTACAATGGAAGGGAAGGGGGGGTGGTGATAAAAGGAAATAATTGAACCTTACTCTCATGAGATTTGGCTTAAGGAGGAAATAACACACACTCAATTGAATATGGAAATCTATTTTACCCTGCAGGAAGGCAAGGGGGAAGGGGTTAGGAGAGGGAAGATGATAGAAGGGACAGCAAATTGGGGAAAGGGATTATCAGGAGCAAAAACTTTTGTGGGATGACAGGTCAAGGGAGAGAATGGAATAAATAAAAGGAGGGATAGGATAGAGGGAAATGTGGTTAGTTTTTTCAACACAGCTATTATAGAAGTGCTTTGCATTGTTGCACATGTAACAATGAGGGTGGGGAGGGAAGGAGGGAGAGAATATGGAACTCAAAGCTTTAAGAATGAATGTTAAAAATTGTTTTTAGCATGCAACTGGAAATTAAGTTACATAGACAATGGAGTATAGAAATCTCTTTTGCCCTACAGGAAAACAGAGGGGAAGGGGGGTAGAAGAAAGGTGGATAATAGAGGGAGGAAAGACTGGAGGAAAGGGGAAATGGGGTGCATGCTGTCCTGGGGTGGAGATGGGGAGAAAATTTTGAATTCAGAGTCTTGTGGAAGTGAATGTTAAGAACTGAAAAATAATTTTTTTTTTTTAAAAAGGCTATGGATCCTCAGAGGGTGAGAAGACAGAGCATTCCAGGAATGACATATGGCCAGTATGGAGATGGAAGATGGAATGTTATGTGTGAGAAACAGCAAGGAGGCCAGAATGGTTGAGTGTAGGGATGTAACATAGAAGAAGAGTGGAAAGATGGGGAAGGATCAAGTTATGAAAGGTTGTAAATGTTAAACAGAAGAAATTGTATTTGATCTTAGAGTCAGTAGAGAGAGGTTTTATGGTCAGATCTTCACTTTAGGAGAATTCTTTTGGCAGTTAATAGTGCTAGGCCTGAAATCAGAAGACCTGAGTCCAAATCCAATCTCAGACACTTACTAGTTCTGCGAACCTGAGTAGGTCACTTCTTATCTATCTATTTCAATTTCTTCAATTGTAAAATGGGAATAATAACAACACCTATCTCATAGGGTTGTTGTTGTGAGGATCCAGTGAGATAATATTTACAAAACACTTCACGTAGTATCTAGCACATACTTCATAAATGTTTCTTTTCTCTCTTCCTTTCTCCCTTTTCTCCTTCCCTCCCTTCCTCCATCTTTCTTTCCTTCCTTCCTTTGTACAGTACAGATTGGAGTGGAAAGAGACTTGAGGCTGGGAGACCAATTAGGAATCTACTGAAAAAGTTCAGACAAGAGGTGTTGAAAGCCTTAATTAAGTTGTGTGAGTGGAAAGAAGGAGATGGATAATGAGATGGTGTGGAGATAGAAATCACAAAGCTTGATGACTAATTGAACACATGGGCTGGATGAGAGTGGATGGCCATGGATGACCCTGAGGTTTGAAACTTGGATGACTAGAAAAAATGGTTCCCTTGAAAAAAGAAATTAAAGTTCAGAGTAGGAATAGGTTTGAGGTAAAAGATAACAAGATCTATGTTGCAGAAAATAAGGCAATCTCCCCCTCCTTTCTCTTCATTTTACCAATGAGTAAGCACAAGGAGGTTCAAAGACTCAACATGTGATATCAACACAGAGAAATACCACTACTACTTCATGACATGCTCCGATTCACTGCTGTTCTGATCCTGCTGTCCAGCTGCTGCTGATTGCTCCTGCTATGAATTATCTAAGTTAGGAATCAGGAGTATTATTGACCAGGGAGCCCCATTGTGGCAATTTACCATTACATCTTTTAAAAAATATTTTTTTTTTTGTACAGCAGAGATGGCATGTGAACCCAGGTTTTCTGACTCGGTATTAAGTAAATGCTATTCCACTCTTCCTCTTGGTGACAACAATGGTAGAGATTGGGAGAAAAGATGAGAACTGTGAGCTAAGGCCTGAAGTCATATGGAAGTGGGTAAACTCCATGAAGATTGGGCATTTCAAACTGGTACCAGCTGATATTTCATCCTTTTGCCCTTTGGCAAAACAAACGCCTGTTTTCTCAGAAAATGAGGTACGTGAAAAGTTTCCTAAAGATTATTTGACAGTTCTCACAAAATAACATTTTGGGGAGTTGAATATAAATGTCAGAGACACAGGATTCAAATTTCCATCTAGGGACATCTAGCCCTTAAAAGAAAACGAAAAAGTACTTGGACACAGAACAGTTTAGGTTGTTTGCTGAATACTGGCAAAGTCATTGAATTATTTAAAGGCCCTACACTTTGCAGTTTATTTCAGTCTCATTACACACACATACACACACATACACATATGTGTGCATATTTTTATACACATTACATATATTGTGTATACATAATATGTACATACATATGTACACATTATATATTTAATTTTTCCCAATTACAAGTAAATGCAATTTTAACATTTATTTTCTATAAAGTTTTGAATTCCAAATTCTACCCCTCCCTCCCTCCTCTTACCCTTCCCTGAGGGAGTAAGACAAAGGTATTACATGTTTTGCTTCAGCCTCCTCATAAGCCATGACCTTATGAACTTAATTTTTCAAATTCTTTATTAGGAGAAAAATGTCTAACAAAAAATCAAAACTGAACAGCTTACAAATAATCAGTCTCTTACACTAGGAATAGCTGTGGTACATCATGAGTCTAATTTTAACTGTGAAGGTGTTTGGACTGCCTGCTTAAGTATGTGGCATACACTGGTTGCGTAGCCCTGAGCAAGACAGGACTGTCCCAGGCTACTGTGTAAGAGAGTTGGCAGAGAGGGCACCAACCTGCATTGGTAGAGGGAGTTTCCTTATTGGAGGTTATCAAGGAAATGACTTGTCCAGTCCAAAAAGTATTTTTGAGAAGCAGCCTGGCTGGATTCAGGAAGGAACTCTTACTAAGTTAATAAGACTTGAGTCCAAGGCCCACCTCAGGCACACACTAGCTATGTGACCCTGGAAAAATCACTGCCCTAGGGCAGCTCTCTAACACCAGAAGTCACATAAGAGCTATTAATCTGGATAAATAAAAGGAGTTTTCCATGACTGTAGTTCCTTACACCCATGAAACCAGAGATCCTAACAATTTTTTAAGAGGTATAGTGTGTTAATGCACCCAGAAACAAGATACCACAGAGTATTCTTCCTAAATTCATTGTTTAGTCATTTTGGTAATATCCGACTTCATAAACTCAATTGGAGTTTTCTTGACGAGGATTACTGATTTTCTTTTCCAGCACATTTGACAGAAGAGGAAACTGAGACTAACAAGGCTAAGTGATTTGCCCAGGGTCACACAGCTACTAAATGTCTGAGGCTGGATTTGCTGCCCTTATCCTTCCTACATAGAGCTAATGAAAATTGAAACATTAAATCATCAAATTCCCTTCTCTCATTCTCAATTTCCCATCTTTTTCAAACAATAAGTCAGAGGCAAGGTACAGTAGAAAAAAAGTCTTTAGAAGCAAGTGGTAAATCCTTGAAATCCTGGTTCTGACTCTTATAAGATGTTTGATGATCTTGGCCAAATCACTTAACCATTCGTTTCATCTGCAAAAAATGAAACTGATGATGCTTGAATTGGCCACTTTACAGTGTTAGTGTGAGGAAAAATGTGAAAAGATTCCTCTATATGATCATCACAGCTGGAGCTGCTGCCCTCTGCTGATGACTGCATTCCCATTTTGATTGCCCACTCTCTTAATACTGATATATCAGGAATCCTTAGACCATCGTGAGTCCATTTTCATTTCACAGTTTCCCTCTGACACTTTAGCTAAATTTGAACAAATGGGTAGTCACACTGGCTTCTTTGGAAGAGGGCAAGGAGATGACTCCTTTTTGTATCTGCCACCCAGCAAAGGCCGTGGCAAATGAAATGCCATGAGTGAGGAACAGAGAAAAAGCCAGGTTTGTCAGATTACAGAGTGGTAGGAGGAGTAACCTCCAATGAGATGGGGAGGATAGGTTGGGGTGAGGTTATTTAGGGCTTTAAAAACTAAACAGAAGAGTTTATATTTTATTTTAGAGGTAATAAGAAGCCACTAGCATTGCTCCATTAAGAGAGCAACATAATCAGATCTGTGCCTAAAGGAAATTACTTTGGCTTTATTGTTGTAGACTAAATTGAAGTGAGGAGAGACTTGGGACATGGAGACCAATGAAAGGAGGCTGTTGCAATAATTTAGGCTAGAGGTGATGAAAGCCTGGTAGCTATGTGTGTGGAAAAGAGTCAGATACAAGAGACATTTGAAGGTCAAGATGGCAAGCTATGGTAACAGATTGGATTGCGTGGGGTCAGGATGAGGAATCCAGGATAATGGCAGGGTAATATACCTGTTAGATAGCAAAATACCTGCCCTATTTCTGGGATTTTGAATCATACTGTCATCATTATGATATCAGGTGGCTGCACAAATATATGCTCCTTTCTTCTTGTCTCATACTTGACTTCTTGTCTTTTCCCCTCTATCTCTGCCTGTCTTCCAGGGAAGAACTTCCACTGGCTATATCTGAGCTACATTAGCACAATTCTTCCCATTCCATGCCCCATAATTAGAGGATTATAAAAAATTTATGGACATTACAACAATAGTCCAAAACCTCCTTTCCTCTGCCTCCATTCAAAGTACCCAGCAGGGTTCCTTTCCTTACATGCACTGAACAAAGACACTGAGTTCCCATGCAAGTGACTTTACAGATAGATATTCATGAAGGAAGCACATGCTACTTGAGTTTGAGTTTGTTAGCCAAGGGACGCTCTCGTTTTTGTTTGGGATCAGAAGGAGAAAGTGAGGCTGGTGACCTTGCACAGCCCTCCCTCACTCAAAGTCAAGTGCAAGTCATGTCATCATTTCTCTGATGTCATGGCCTTCTTCAAAAACAAAGGATGAACACAACTTGTGAAAAGAATGAGCTGCCTGAGTAGTGACCCAGCTACCTGAGTAAGCCAGCTCATCCTCTCCCTTCTGTCTCCCTCTCCCCGTCCTTTGGGGTTTACTGGCTAGATGTCCGTCTGTCCGTTCATCCTTCCTTCTTTCCTTTCTTTCTTTCTTCCTTCCTCCCTTGTCATTCCCAAAATCTTAAATCCAGTGCACTCTGAAGCCCATAGGTTGGACAACAATAAGTCCCTACCCAAGCTCCACTTAATGGCTGCCCTAGAGTGATTACTCATTCAGGCCAGCTGATGATAACCTATGCTTGGCTAAACATTATTTGAAAACCAGGCTTCAAAATAACATGTACTTACTTTCTTCAAGATATTTACAGAAAACAAAACTTTGTGTATTTACAGCAAGAGGGAAATGTGACCTGCACCAGCTGGGCTTTAACTACATCAATGAGATTTAGCAGAAGATAGCAAACAATCCTTCAAACCCCAGGAACTAGACAGAATAAAAAAGGATGTAAAAGGGTCTTAAAAAGTTTATTCTGGTGATATAGATGAATAAATATTCTGACGATTCATTCTGGGGGAATTAGAGCTTCAGGGAGACAAACATAAATAATGGACCCCAGAGCTATTCCATGGTCAGGAGATGGGAACCAGGGAAGTGCTCTGAAAGCAAACCAGAAGAATTCCAAAGAAATGTGAGCATTAGAGGCCTCTGATAAAGGCCAGAGCATGCGAACATTAGTCAACAATCAGCCAACAGTCAAGACAAGTTTCTTTTGGATGTTATTCAATCTAGGAGGCAAATTTCATTTTATCTTGGAGAACTTGTAAATAAGCCTTAAGAAAAAAATCTGGAAAAGATGGCAACACTCACCTCTTGTTTATTTCTCATGTTACTTAGAAGTCTGAAAGGCATATGGAGGGAAAGGTGGAAGCCCCACTAGGTGCTTTATTACCTGGGTTGATGTGTAAGGAATTCTGTCATGTATATGCCAGATATAGCTAAGTGGCTTTTCTCAGAATGTCTCTCTGTAAATAGTATTGCAGATTTAGAGCTAGAAAGGCTCTTAGAAGTCATCAAATTGTCCTCTTTACCTCATTTTTACAGTTGAGGAAACTGAGGTTCAGAGGCATTGTTGATCTTCTTGATTCTATGTCTTGCAGGATCCACTACTCCATGGTATGTCTTTTCTCTAAGTAGCTTACCAAATAATAAGGTATTTGGGGGCAAGAAACATTTCTTATTTACCTTGGTATCCAAGGGGTTACACATAGTAGGCACTTAAATGTTGCTGACTTCAATAAAGTCAATTCAACAAATGTTTGTTAAACACATACTATGTGCTAGGGACTGTGTTGGGCAGTGAGGCTATTAAAAAGTAAATCAGTCCCTGCCCTTCAGGAGTTCATATTCTATTGGTCAGATGAATTAACAAATGGAGTGTTTAGTGTACAATTTATAAGTATAAATTTTGCCGTTCTTCCACAACCTCTGATGCCTATAAGTAAACCTAAAAGAAGTCTGATAAACTCCCATCTGCACCGAAAGCATCAGAATTCAAAAAGAAGGGAATATTTATAGGCTCTAGTGAGGCTTAGGCACCCAACATCATAATGCTGGGAAGGGAAGGAAGCAATTTTGTGAGAATTTTTGTCCCAAATGTCCCTTCACTTCCATCCCCTCACTGACACCATGATGTATTAGACCCAGAAGAGCTTTAGAGGCTATTCAATCCAATTCCCTCATTTTACATATGAGGCAACTGAAGTCCAGGAAATTTAAGTACCTTGCCTAGAGTCACACATGGCATCAGAGGCAGTTCTTGATACCAGTCTTTGCCGATGCTCTTTCCAACGTACCACACTAGCTCCATATTGATGATGGTGCTGACATTTCTGAGGAAGCTGCTCCTTCTTTGTGAGAAGCAGATGAGGTAACTAGTCATTCTAAGATACATATAGGGGGTCAATAAGTCGTTGACAGATCAGGAGTTGAAATTGAATTCCTCAGACCCTTGCAGAATCCTATAATATGATAATGTCCACCTGACAAGGAACCATCTGTGTCCAGGCAACTCTTTGTGGATTGAGAGGAAACTTTATGTTGCCAAACACATGAATACAGATTCTGTCCATCTGTGTAGGTTAAATGGAGTGTGAGCATTCCTGCCTTGCTCACAACCTCCCAAAGGAAGGTAAAGCCCAAACTGGAGTGATTACAGTTGAAATGTCGTTTACCACAGATGTTATAAGGGAGTGGTCTGTTTTCTGCAATCTTCACTCTCCTCGCAGAGGGAAAAACCAACACAAACATTAAAGGAAAGATCTGCTACCACTGTCTTTAAATCTCTGGTTTTTTAAACTGTCACTTTCTGTGTTCCCTTTGGATGCTACAGAGCACACCTTGGGTTGAAGGGAAACCCTTAAATTGTCTCAGTCAAAAGGAGAAGGAAATGAGTTAAATCCACTGACATTTGCAGTGACACAGAACAGGGAGGGAATCAAACCAATGAAATTTTATCTTCATGGCACAACATTTGGTTGCTGCAGACAACTAGTTGATCACAGTCTGTGATAAATGTGAAATACAATTTTACTGGAACCACTCAAAGTGTGAACTCAGGAAAGCCTTTAGTGGGAGCCTTTCACAATACTCTCCCATAGGTCTTTGGGTGGCCAGTAGAAATAAGCATCACTCCAGAAAAGACTGGGATGCTTAACTCCCTTAGAGAAACTCCTGTGCACGTGTACACACTCATCTATACATAGGACCACAAATTACTCATCACAGCTTGCTTTAATGATGCTTACTTCAAACTCCCTCATGACATATCTGTGTGAAACAGTTTAAAACCCAAGTCCCAAACTAACTGTGTAATCACTCCGGTTTGGACTTACCATCCTTTGGGAGACTATGAGCAAGGCAGCCCCCTTGGCTGGAATCCTCACAGTCCACTTAACCTACACAGATGGACAGCATCTGTATTCATGTGTTTTGCAACATAAAGCAAGAAAGATTGTGTAACTCATAAACCATGCAGGATCTCAGTCCAGGACTGTTTTAATTTAAAAACAAAAAACAGAGGAGGTAAGACAATGTACCCTCAGAGGGCCTACAGGAAAGATTTGTTTTCGGTGAACTGTGACGTCAGCATAAAATACATGCCACACCACTGAGACAAAACACTGTCTTCCTACATTCATGTCTGGCATTAAACCAGGATAGTACTTAGCAGGCTCTGATTTTCCTAATTAGGAAATAAATGGCTGAAGGTCAGGTCCCCATCAACAGACACTGGCGCATCAATTGTCTCAGTCAAAATATTTTTCTTTTATTGAAGAATATCTGTCTACTAAATCAAGTGTTGTTCTGGGTGGTATGTTGGGGGGGAGTCTAATTTAGGAAGGAAAAAATCTCCAAATGAGAGAATTTTCTGGTGTCCTTTCTAATTCGGCTTTGGTGAGATCTGACACAAAGGTTAGCAAAACCTTTGTTTCTATAACACCCTGAATATATCAGGAAAAAAGTACTGGAATAATAGCTAGGTGCTCCCAATTAAATGAAGTCTCGTTAAAACTGACTATTTATACAGATATTCTCGGTCTCTTGGTATCTTTTGTTCTATGCTCTACCCACTAAAAGTGGGTATATCAAAAGGCTCTATCCTGGGCCTTCTCTTTTCCCTCTGCAATCTCTTTTTCTTTTTTTTTAAATCTCATCCATTCACATGAGTTTAATTACCAGTTCTATGGAGATGACTCACATGTCTATATATCCATTCTTAATCTTACTCCTGAGATCTAGTCTTCCATAATCACCTATGTGGTTGGACTGAGTATTAAAAGGCATCTCAAACTCAATATATCCAAAATAAAATCCATTATCTTTCCTCAAAAATTCAACCCCTCATGGATAGAGCATGGGCCCTGGAGTCAGGAGGATATAAGTTCAAATCTGGCCCAAGACACTTAACACTTACTAGCTACATGACCATGGGTAAGTCGACTTAACCCTGACTGCTTCATCAAAATTAACAAACAAACAAATCAAATCAAAAACAAAAACCCCCTCAATTCTCTTCTGAACTTATCTATTACTGTCAGAGAAACCACCATCTTCCTTGTCAGGTTCACAACTTTGAAGGTATCTTAAACTCTTCAGTTTCATTCATTCTACCAGTTGTCAAATCTTATCATCTCCACATTTCCACTATCCAGTATTCTAGTTTCTGGATACATTTTTTTAAGTTGCTATTTTTTAAATTGAATTTTTTTTTTCAGTTCTGAATTTTCTCCCTCTTTCTTCTCCTTTTATTTTAATAAATGTTGTAAAAATAAGGTAGGATAAGGAAAAGTATTTATACTTGATAGAATTCAAGATAATTTGTAAAATGAGTATAATACTAGTTATACTAGATATGGAATGAGGAAGACCTGAGTTCAAATCCTACCCACACATTTACTAGTGATGTTAGCCTGGGCAAGTCACTTAAACTCTACTTGCCTTAGTTTTCTCATCTACAAAATAGGAATAACTGTATCATTAGATAATAGTTTTAACATGTTTTGCAAATATTAAAGCACTCTATAAATGCCCAGTATTGTTTCACTCCTAGTACTGGCAGCCAGATTGGCACAGTGGTTAGAGCAGTGGGCCTAGAGTCAGGAAGATTCCTCTTCCTGAGGTCAAATCCAGCCTTAGACACTTATTAGCTGTGTGACCCTGGGCAAGTCACTTTAGCCTGTTTGCCTCAGTTTCCTCATCTGCAAAATGAACTGGAGAAGGAAATGGCAAACCACTCCAGTATTTTTGCCAAGAAAACCCCAGATGGGGTCATAAGGAGTTGGACACAACTGTAATGACTGAATAACAACAACAAAATTTTAGGGATGAAGTTATTCCTTTCAATAGCCTTGTACTGGCAATATATTGTTGTATGGCTTGGAGCCGATGGTGCCATTATTAATTCTTTGCTTATAACTGGAAAAATCTGCCTCCAATTTTGCTAAAACATAGTCCTGGCACGGAACATTGGAGTCAAGAAGAGGTGAGTTAAAACCCTGCCTCAGAATCAGTGTCCTGATCAGGTATATAACCCTGGACGAGTCACTTAACTTCTCAGCCTCAGTTTTCTCATTTGTAAAATAGAGATAATAATAGCACCTACCTCACAGAGTTATTATGAGGATGAAATGAGATAACATGATTGCTTTGTAAACCTTAAAGTACTACTAGATGTAAGCTATTATTAACCATAATAAAGTATTCATGTCTTTAGTCCATGTCATGCACACTTGAGAGTTGTTAGCCTTAGAAGTCATGACCACCTAGATGGAAGCATTTCTGGGAGGAGGTATCTCTGATTTGTTCTTAATGTATGCTGCCTTTTTGTGGTGCTCTAACACAAAGAGGCAGCACTCCCTCTGTTATCCTCTACATCAAGCACATCACTGGGACAGTTTTGAGCAGTGCAATCCTACACCCCTTTGCTCCATCCTATCCATTTCCTTGACTTTTAGGACCATAACACTTCTTTGGAGGGCTAACCCAATCAGCAATTTCACTAGAGCCAAGTTCACCAATGTTTCAGGGTGCCTGCCAGGCCTTCAGAGACATTTCTCAATCTCCGAGCACCATACATCAATCTGGCTGGCATCCTCCTTCAGTGCCATGGCCCCTGTGTCCTATAGCATGAATGACAGATTGAACTTGGAGCACTTAGCATTATTATCATCATTACATGAGAATTAAAGCTTCTAACATCTTTTCAAAGCTTATGAACATAAGGAGACTGGTTTGAGTAGTAAGACAAAAATGCACAGAAGGAACCAGGAAGTTAAATAACCCAGGAAGCTAAATAAACAGTAGCAGGAATATGCCATTTCCTTTAGCAGTGTCTATACCTTAAAGGTAATTTAAATGGACTGGTCAATGCCCTGACCCTTAAATAGATGCCACAGGTGGCCGATAAAACCTGCACTTATTCTCTTTTCAATGAGGTTCAACGAAACCAAATATGGAAATGACTTTAACAATCTTTTCTGTCCCACAAACTTGGATAGAAAATGGAAATTAGGAACCAAGAAGCACTTTCTTCTGTGAGAGAGTTTCAAACATTTTTAAGATTCCTTTTTTAAAAAATGTAGGAATTGTGTCCAATGTCAATGACAGTTGTTATTGCCTGAACTGATTCATCCAGAGCAGGTAAACATTAAACCTGCTTTCAGCAGCTAAGTAAGGATTTGGATGTGAATGCCAGAAGATAAATTGCAGACCTTGATTTTACAAGCACCCACTGTTTATCTCAGGGAAAACTGATTTCAGGCAAAAAAACCCCCCAAAACAGACATAACTGAGATGGATAAGTGAGGGCAAACTGAGAGTCAGAGAGGGGAGCAATCTTTTTGATTCAGTAAGAAAATGCTCTCAATAGGATGGGTAAAAACAGAAGGAGATTTTTGATCATTGAAAGAAATTAAAGCATAATTATTCTAAGGATTTTTTTTCCCCTTAAGGGGGTCATGAGAGGGAGAGAAAATAGATTTTATTAATTGAAAAAATCAAACTAGAAAACAGGAGTTATTCAGAAAGAGGGTTGATTAAAAAAAGACATGACTCTAAAACTATCCAGAGCCATACTCCCTCAGTTGTACCAACAAATAAATTGGCCTCTGAGAGTGGGAACTGGGATCAACATAAACTCCAACAAATTGTGCATATAATAAATGGCAGTACCAGGATATGAGCAACTAGGATCTGTAATGAACAAGGTAATTTGGTTTTGGACTAATTAGGCTATTGATATCTCTTTTCCCAGTACTGCATCAAATCTACCCTACTGTGTTTCCCTCCCTCTCTTTTTTTCTCCACCTACCACTTTTTTCATCCTTCCCAGGTTTTGGGGCTTTTTTGAGGCAATCAGGGTTAAGTGACTTGCCCAGGGCCACACAACTAGTTAGTATTTGAAGCTAGATTTGAACTCAGGTCCTCCTTGGTACTCTATCCACTGTGCCACCTAGCTGCCCCCATTCTTTCATGGTTATATTCAAGGACGCACTCACATACTCACACTCCTTGGCATTTGGATGGGATAAAACTATTCCTAATAAATGAGGAAGACATCACTTGAGAACAATGATCAGAGACAGCATAGTGCAATAGACATAGCACTGACATTCCTATCACTTCCTACTTATATGACTTTGAATAAGTCATTTAACCTCTCTCTGAGCCTTAGTTTCTTCATCTGTAAAATGATAGGATTGGACTAATGGCCTATAAGGTCCCTTCTGGCTCTAAATCAAGGATCCTGTATACGGCTCCTCACAAAGGTCAAGATATAACAAACAGGGCTCCAAATTTGCTATACCTACCCACATAGTTGGACATGGGGGGCAAGAGGTGGGGGGAAGAGCTCTTCTCATACCTACTCCAATAAGTCTCCTTTGTTCACCTTAGAAAGATGAACACCTACAAAAACCCTGGGCACATGCCTTCACATGGGTACTCTCTATGTTTCAGCACCACCAAGGAAGCAAATTCTTCTGAATCATTAAATCGAGGGTTCTTCGACTGGGTCCATAGATCTGCCTTTATATATATTTTGATGACTATACTTAGATATAATTAGCTTAGCTTGTAAATCTATGTGTTTTATTTGATGCATTTAAAACATTATTCTGAAAAGGAGTCCAGAGGTTTACGTAGACTATGACACAAAAACAGTTAACAGCTCTAAATAACTGAGTCCAAGAGAACAGTTTGCACCCAATAACAACCCCATAAATGAGCCTCTATTTGAATATATCTAAAATATCTGCTTTCTTTTTACAGCAAAGCTAAAAAAAAAGTGATGGACAACTCGGACAAGAACTTGGAGTATGATCAGGAATACTTGTTAAGACTGGAGAAAACAAATCACAAGTGGGGGCAGGATGCTCGAAACAATCTCAAGATCTCTGAACATAACCCAAATCTAATTGAAGATTCATCCTTGACCCTCGTCAACCAAAATTGCCTCAGTCAAGGTAGAAATGAATAATGAGCAAGACCAAAAACAGGTTTTAACTACACCAGGCGCTAACATTGCCTCATTTGGAAAACAGTCCACTGAGTTGAGTTCAAACAAAAGTGTTATAAGTGCGGATAAAAAGACAAAACACTGAAAATGAGAGGCCAGCTTTTTGAGGAATGTCGACTTTCTGCAGGAAAGTTCTTCCAGGGTCCATTCTTTTGTTTGTTTTTTTCAAATGTAATGTCGTGTGTACATCTTTCCCAGTGTTTCCTCACCATATTGACAAATGGACTATGTATGAGGAAACAGGAGATTTGGGATGGATCCTGGCTCTGATATTAGGTGCTTGATCATGGGCAAATCACATTATCCCAGTGAGCCTGAGTTTCTTCATCTGTTAAAAAAAAAAAAAAAGCATTTGTACTCCCTACCTCATCAAGTTTTGTTAGGAAAAGACTTTGTAAATCCTAGGGAGCTATATAAATGTTCAATCATATCAATTTTTTTAAATGGGACTTGAGATTTCCCTTGTATCTATAAATGTTCAATAACTTACAATCTTAGAGTAGACTGCAACACTGATTTATCTAGGGTTATGTGACTAATAGATGACAAAAGAACCCAGGTCTTGCTGATTCATACCCTCACATCATGTTATATCATACTGGCAAAAAAAAAAAAATGATTTAGAGCTCAAAGGAGCATTCATGTTTATCTAATCTAGGAGTTTTTAGTATTTTTTTGTGTCAAGGATGCCTTTGGCATGAAGCCCGTGAATGCTTTCTCAGAATCATTTTTTTAATTTATGGAATAAAACAAGCATTTCTATAACATAGCATAATAATTTTTTTTAAATGATCACACATGAAACTGCCAATCCATTAAGTACAACTTGGCTATTCCTTTTAAATATATAATAATGTCATCATGTAAATTTCTTTTTTCTCTTTTTTTTTCTTCCCTCCCTATCATGCTTCTAAGGCACTGAAGAAAATGTCAAATTTCAGTTGGAAGTTAGTGAAAATAAAGATATGTTTCCTCCCAAAATCCAAGTTCTCAGACTCTCTAAATCTGTATGTAGACCCCAGGTTAAGAAGCCCTGATCTAGCCTAATTACTAAGAATATTTATGACCAGAATAGGATGTAGGCCAATCAAGTGATTTGGTCTCCACAGCACTAAGCTGAGTATTAAAGACAGGCTCTAGAGGATTACCAGCACTTCCTGTGTAGTGTAATATTCTGCTTCAACCTTAATGGAATTGAGAGTTTTGGATTTTGTTTTTTTTTTTTTAATTCACAAAATATATCCTTGAAGAAGAGAACCCTTAGCTCATTTTCTTCTACATAGCACTAAGAAATAGAAATACAGGGAAACGAAAGTTTATTTAGATCACAAGCAAGCATGCTCTGGAAGCAAGACCAAATGAGAGACGGAGCAGCTGTTTCTCTGAAATCCTTACATTCCTCTCTCCCCAGTTCTTCTCCCCTCTCCACTCTGCTCTCCTTCCACTTCTTTCTCTGCCTCTCTCAAATACTGTAACGTCAACATCCATAGCAGCCACTATGAATATGCACACATATTCCCATACGTTTGTTCACAAACTATAATAAACACTCCTCCTACGAGACAAAACCAAAGTATTTATTTAGAACATTGCTGTTAGGACACCAAAAGGCAAGATTTATTTAGTAAGGTGCTCATCACTAATCCAGGGAGTGCTGACATTGCAAGCAAGTTCCCATAGGCAAGTTCTCTCTGCCTGTTTCTCTCTCCACCTACACCTTTCCGTCCGAGCAATACAATATATACTGGTTCCAATCAAAGACTTGATTGTCTTAACTGCAGAGAAGCTTGGAAATCAGCACTTAATTAGAAAGGTATGGGAATTCCTGTGGCTCAGAGCTTAATTGGTTCTGGGCCAGAGTTGCAGGTGAGGCCCATTAATGAGTGGAGAAAGATCTTATATCCCATTAACATTACAAATATACATAATCAGTTCAACTGAAGATTACTCCAAGGACATCGAGGGTCATAAACTATCTATAGCATATTACAGTTATTTGAAACACCATAAAAGACATCAAAGGGAAGGATGACTGAAAAGGGAGGTGAACCAATCATGGAGCAAGATAAAGGAGCCCTAAAAGGAAACTATCCTCATTCTATCCCTTTTTCCCCAATTTCTGTTGGGAATAAATGGTTGGTTGTTGTCCTTTGTCTTCGAAGAGGACCAAAATGACATCACCATGATAAAGTGAAATTTCAGTGTGTCTGACTATCTAATCAGAGCAATATGAGCTCAGAATGCTCTACCACAGGTTGGGCACAGATAGTCCATGTGAATATTTGGAGTAGATATCCCAAATTTGCGCATCCTGCATTTAGTTTGTGCTGTCTCAATTCTGCTTTGCTCAAAGAGCACAGCACCTTTTCTTATGTGGGCACTCCATGCTGAGCAGTCCTGTGCCAGTGTCTCCCATGTGCACAGTCAAAATCCAGAGCTCTTGAAAGAGACCTTGAGAATGTCCTTGTATCGTTTCTTCTGGCCACCATGTGATCGCCTTCCCCATGCAAGTTCTCCATAAAATAGTCTTTTTGGCAAGCATACATTTGGCATTCAAACAATGTGGCCAGCCCATAGGAGTTGCTCTCTCTGAAGCATAGTTTGAATTCTTGGCAGTTCAGCTCGAGCAAAGACTTCAGTGTCTGGTACCTTATCCTGCCAGGTGATCCTCAGAATCTTCCTAAGACAGTTCAAATGGAAGTGATTCAGTTTCTTTGCATGGTACTGGTAGACTGTCCATGTTTCACAAGCATATAACAATGAGATCAGCACAACAATTCTATAGACCTTCAGTTTGGTAGTCAGTCTAATACCTCTTTCTCTCTCAAACTTTTCTTTGGAGCCTCCCGAACACTGAGCTAGCTCTGGCAATGCGTGCATCAACCTCATTGTCAATGTGTACATCCCTGGAAAGTACACTACCAAGGTAAATGAACTTATCCACAGCATTTAATACTTTCCCATTTGTTGTAACCAATGGTTCCATGTATGGATGGTGTGGTGGTGGCTGATGGAGCACCTGTGTTTTCTTGGTGTTAATTATTAGGGCAAAATTAGCACAGACAGCAGAGAATTGATCCATACTTTGTTGCACCTCAGCTTCAGAGGCTGCATTGAGTGTACAATCATCTGCAAACAGAAAATCATACACCAACAGTCCCTCCACTTTGGTCTTGGCTTGTAGCCTTTACAAATTGAAGAATTTGCCATCAGTACAGTAGTTGACCTTGATGCCATGTTCATCCTCATTGAAAGCATTTGTCAACATGGCTGAAAACACCATGCTAAAAACATGGAAGAAGGATAACTGAAAAGGGAGGTGAACCAATCATGAAGCAAGAAAAAAGACATCTAAGAGCCCTCAGAGAAAACTATCTTTATTCTATCCCTGTTTCCCCAATTTCTCTTGGAGTCGATAGATAGATGATAGTTACGTAGATAGATAGATAGATAGATAGATAGATAGATAGATAGATAGATAGAGAAAGGAATATAGATATATATGTAGAGCTATAGACAAAAAGCTTTATGTGTATACGTATGAATGTATATATATAATATACATACACACATACCTATACTGTATGTCTATATACATGTGTATGTGTGTATAGATATAATCACAGTTGCTAGAGGCAATCACTCCATTGAGGCTACAAGGGTTGATGGATCCACCAATCCGTTTTTTACCTGCCCTTTCAGTATGCCCTGAATTCATTTCTCTGAGATTGCCAGTCTTCTCCATAAGGGAATTTTGTTCCCCAGTACTTCATTTTGACCTCTTCCAACCCCACATACACACACATACACCTCAAATTCCCAATGAAAAAATCCACCTTTGTCCCAAGTGCCCCAAAGTGGGAAATAAATTCAGTATGGGCAGGGCATCCCAAAAGTCTTAATGCAGTATTAAACTGCTAAAGCTTAAATAAGAGATGGGGCAGGTAGCTTACTCCCACATAGAAAATGGAATTCTAAGTGTAAGACAGATAAACATAGCACACAGGAGGGTTGCTAGCACAGGTTCTTTCTTGATCTGATCAGACAGGAAAGACACTAAAAAGGAGTTAATAATCTTACCTTATTTTAGTCCAGTTTTCTCAGAAGAGGATTGCTGACAATGGGAGCACAACTCCTTATAGCATTCCCCAATCACCCTTCTCACCGGGGCTGGTGAGAAGTGTGGGGCAACTCCCCCTACATTTTGATGGGATTAATCAAGACAGGCACAACTTGTGCTTCCCCTAAATCCCCTCCAGCTTCAATGGGGGCCAGTTGAGGGACACACAGCATTCCAGCTTGTGCATTCAATCCCAACCTTCCCCACTCATTGACCACTGCCCACTTGCTTTACAGGGCAACAGACAAAGAAGGCATATTGCCAGCAGTAGCCTCCCAAGTTTACATCACCCCATCCCTGTATCTCCCTGCACAGCTGCAGTGGACATTTATATTATTTATCATTATATGATGCTTTACAAGCATGGGGGAGGTGTTTTGGACCATTACTGTGGGAGCTCATATCTAATACCTGGGAACAGGAGATTCTTATGGTTATTGATCCTGGGAAACTGAGCTCTAAGAAATAATAACATAATTTCACTTTACACACACTAAAATCCACCTTACACTAAGGAATAAAAAGTCATAGAATGATTACCACAGAATCCAATGGCTTATTACCTAGTATAATTATTACCTAGTATAATTCAAGCCTTACCAAAATACAGTAAGTTTCTCTGAAAAGCTGCTAATTAGTCATTTTACATTTTACCTCAACTGAACATAGACCTGTCAAACACCAAACAAAATCTTCTTTCCAATGACTTTAGTGTGTGTGTTAGTGTGTGTGTGTGTGTGTGTGTGTGGACCAGTCTCTACCCACTTCTGATGGTTCTGCTGTGGTTTTATATGATGCAGGGTTGTTGTGAGGATCAAATGAGAGAATATTTGTAAAGCATTGTGCAAACCATAAAGGGTTATATAAATGCTAGTTATTAGCATCATTATTATTCTATAAATCCCTTGCAATTTTTCATTGTCATGGTTCTACCTAAAGCTTGTTTTTCATGCCTTCTGATGCCTGTGTCTTGAAGTATTTACCACATGAGTGTATAATTCTTGATAACTACAGAGAGCCAGATTTCACATCAATGTTATTGGAAGGGTTTGACCCTTTTGGCCCCTAACAAATCTACGGGATATAAGTGGCAAGAAAGAGAGACAATGAGATGAAAAAGTAAGATCATTCTGTGTCCCACTTAGATTGAGTTTGCACCTAAGGCCTTTTCAGGGGTAAGTGAATCACGGAACACCTTAGAAAGGATCCAAGACTGTTTCTTCACTTCCACAGGCTTCCTTAGGCTTTAACGCATAATATATCTGATATTTTCTTGATTGCACAGGCAGATATTAACTCGTGATTAAAAGCTTCTTATAAAAAGAAAACACTTTAGCAAGTACTGTGCATTCTTTGTAGCTCAAAGAACCTCGCTCATTTTTTTGTTATGTGCTAAAGCATAGGAAATCCTAATGTAAAAACAATGTCCAGGAATACTCTGGTCACTTGGCTTAAGTCTGCTTCAGAAACATTGCCAAAACCTAAATAAATTGTGATGTGTGATCGTAAAAGGAATATTATTGCACTATCAAAAAATGAATATGAATTCAGTGAAGACTGATGTCAATTGATGCAGAGTAAAACATGCAGAATCAGAAAAACATACACATATTGCTGCAACAATATAAATGGGAGGAACAACCACAAACTTGAACAATGTGCATTTATAATGACCAGACTGGGACCTAGGGAAGAAATGAAGAAAATACACTTCCCTTCTCTCTTTGCAAAGGAGGGGAACGTGTACTATCAGACTCTTGTCTGATTGTCATCTTGCTTAGTTTTACTTCACTAATTTTTTTCTCTTTCTTTTTGTTTTTAGAAGCATGGCTCACTGGAGAGGAGGAGGAAGGGATATATTTGAAAATGAAGGGAGTATAAAAACAAAAAAATTTATACAAATGATTAGAGAGATATTTGCAAAAGAAATAAGGAAGCTAAAACTCTCTATACGTTAGAAAAAAGGCTCCAAAGTTTTGAGAGTCAAATGTTTATTTCTAACAAAGAAAGAAAATCATCAAAGATCAGAAATCCAGAAGCAATGTATAACTGTAAGACCCAGCTTAAGAGATGTCCCCAGTTCTTACAAAACTAAACAAAATATTTGGATATCCTTCATGTAATCCCATGGGATTTATGTTTAGGATAACAAACTTAGGGAACTTAAGGAGTCATTTAGAGTCTGAAAGACAAAATAGTTTTAAAAAGAAAATTCTACTATATATCCTCAAATGAAGAACCATATTACTACTGAATCATGATTTCCACTACCTCTATGAGTTATTCATACCAAAAAAAAATTTCATAATCTAACTACATTTATTTCAAATTATCTTCATTTTTAGAAGGGTTTGGAAGAAGGAAGAAGTACTAGATTTGTGATTTCATCATTGGCATAGGGATCTCTAGAAAAAAACAACTCTCCTTACCAATGCAGATTGTAATTTCCTCTGGTAATTTATAGCCTTAGATGGTTATTGAGAAGTGGTTTGCTGAGTCACAGAGCTAGTGTCTAATACATAAATGCTTATTGACTGATAAAAAGTTATGATCATAAACACAAGATCTTGATTTTTTTAAAAAAAAAGATAACTAGGTAAAAAGTCGGGGATGACTTCAGTGGGTTAGTGGAATAACACCAACAAAAACAGAAATGATTTTTTTAAAATGCCACTGCTTTCTGGAGAGCTGAGCAAAAATCCAACAGGCAAGTGTCAGAGTAGCAACAATGGAGAAAGACTAAGAGGATATGTGTGCTTCTCCTTGTGTGTTTCTGATGGTTTGTCAAACTCCTTTGACCCAAGAAACCATTCCAACAAGGTCACATCTCTTTCAGTTGTCCACATCCTTGGATTTTTCTGTCGGAAGGAAGATTTTGTTTTCTTTGGGCTTTTTCTTCCTGTAGCAATCACACACAAAGCAAGACAAAATCAATCAACCTATCATTAAAGCAGTAGTTTGGGAATTGGAAAGGAGAATGAGTCATTCAGGGAGCAAAAAAGAAAGAACTAAAATACAACAGACAAAGCAGAATTCTTAGAATGACTTTGTAAATGGTAACGATAATAATAATAGCAGCTAACATTGAGCTTGAAAGTTTACAAGGCATTTTATATGTAGTCCCATTTGATCTAATCACAATTTTTTTCAACTATTTTTCTGTAGAGTTTATAGATATCTACTTTCATCCTATTAAATAGTTAAAGACCTTAATTTAGAAAGACCAAGGTCACCCACTACATCCTGAGCCATCACCAGTCATCTTGATTTTTGTCTTGTCACTGGATTTTGATGACTCTGGAGGAGAGAGTGAGATGAATGCCTTTGTATAGCTCTGCCTCACTGAAATCTGATTCATGTAAAAGTCAAGACATCATTCTTGTGAAGTCATTTGTCTTCTCCAAAACGGAAGGACAAATAATAACACATGAAATATCTTTAAGCCAGATGTTTCATTGTCCTTTATAAACATCATGAGGCATTTTCAGCTGGAACCTGTCCAGAAAGAATGGAAAGGCAGAGTATTGAACATGTTTTCCTGTGTCATTGGGGAGGGGGGTGCAGGGAGGAACAATTGGAGAAGTATTACCATGAGTGAATGACAGCCAAGACAACATTTAGAAAACTCAACCCTTGGGATGTCAGCACATTGTCACACTGATAGAAAGTGCTCATACTCAAGGGGAAAGGAAACATAACCTCATTTAACTTCCCTAGCAAATCAAATCAACAAATATTTATGTCCTTTCCCTTGGCATTTTCCCTTGAAAGAAAATGGAAAATGATCTCTTTAGCCATGGGTTGAGAAGAATTGATATGGATTTTTTATTCCATTTCTGAATCATTCATTTGATCCTTTGGGACTATCAGAATGAAACGGATGAAATGGCCATGTTAAAACATTAAGAAATAACGACTGAGTCATTAAAGGAGGGTCAGTACCATGGAAAGGGTGATGCACTTGGGGTCAAAGGACCTGGCTTTGAATTCTGGTTCTGATGTTTACTGTCTATATGACCTTAGTCACTTTAGTCACTTTGTCTCTTAACTCCTGATTTACCACATCGGTAGAATAAAGGGTCGTGACTGGATGACCTCTAAGGTTGCTTCCAGCTCTAGACCAATGATGCAACCTGTGTTCAGATTCTGCCTCCAGCACTAACTAGGCAGTCGGGTAGTCATTTTATCTCTGATCCACAATTTCCTCATCTATCAAAGGAAACTACTTCCCAGAGCTGTTATGAGGACCGAATAAGATAATGTATGGAAAGTGCTTTTCAAACCTCATAGTGATATATGTTAGCAATTATCATTAAAAATTATTTCTAGGTCATACAACAAAAAGACATATGAATTGAAGAAAGATGCATTAGCATCTTACTTTCCAGTTTGCCCTCAGTAAATTTCAGAACAAGGGCTGGGGAAGACACCATAAGGGACCACAGAAGGGATCTCCAAGGCCATCTAGAGTAGCCCACTTCTGTGTCACACACAAGAAAGATGCTAAGAAGTGAGTTAATCATTAAAATAGAAATTCTTCTATTCTCATTCTCCCACAACACATCACCATAGAATTTGCATGACCTTCCAATGATATCATTAGATATATATTGTTCTGATAGAAAAGTTGAGAATTTACTGTCGTCTTCAATAAATTCAGTCTCTCAGTTCTAATGAATGAACTCATTTCTAGAGAGCTGATGGGGAAACATACATCTTTTTCAAAAGACAAGTAAAGGATTGAGGTGTGGAATATGATATATGCTATCAGATGTCACTGTATCTGCTGAGTTTTAGTAAATGTTTTGTTACAAGGAGGTGTTCATTTTTGAATAATAGCTATAAAAACAAAAAGTAATAATGAAGCTTTTTAAAAGATCTCAATCAGTATAGATGAAGGAATTGGAATAACTCTAAAAATTGAAGCAGAAGGTCATTTCAAAAATGTTCCCAACTCAGAACTTAGTAAAACTTTTAAGAATGTAAGCTCCCTAGTGCCTGGCACATACTTAATAATAAATGAGTAATGATAAATTAATATTATAAATAATATTACATTCATCTTGATAAATGTTTATTAACTGATTGATATAATCTCTCTACATACTCACATTATAAATACTGTCTTTCCCCACTTTGACACATGCATTCTCCTTTGAAATACTAAAACCACAACTACTTTTTCTGGGACCTGAAAGATAAGCTTCTTTTGAAAAAAGATATGAAGTTTCACAAACATTTGGGGTCATTCTCAAAGCAGATCAGAGGGATTTTGTTTTGTTTTATTTTCCCACAGATTTATAGCCTCCTATAAATCAGGAGGAAACCTACCCACTTGGAGAAAACAAAAATTCTCAGTGAACTTTCTCACTCCGTTGCCTTGATTGCAAACGATTGCCATCCATCAATGTACGTTCCTGCCTTGACACAAAGACAGCTCCACCCTCTCTTCTCCCCGACCCCTTGCCCCATATCACTAATGGAATTAGATAGAGACTCTTGTCTCCCTTCTCCACAAAGGAAGCAGAGAACCAAAGATTCAGAACTTAAAGTCTGATCCTTTGCAGATGGCATTTTTGATGAGGGCTTCCTGTTCATGGGGACCACAGTAGTAGCATCTCACCTCAGGTTCTCAACATCTTCAATGGTCTCCGGTAACGTCTTCCCCTTTGTCTCTGGTAGGAGCAATATCATTCCACTGGCAACCATGCCAATCGCAGCTTCAAACAAAGCACATTTAGGAGAACCAATGAGCAGCAGATATTTCTGAAATCATTTTAGATTTGATGATAAAAATGTGGATCACATATGAACTATTGTATTTAGACATTTAAAGTTTTATCAGGCCCTTACACTAGTTCCATTAAATTAATTAAGGGGGCAAGGAGGAGGGCTGAACCTCACCTCTTACCTATGAATTAAAGTCACTGAAACAAGGTGTGAGGAGGAGGGTATGTAGTGGATAAGAAAGTTTTACTTGTTCCTTCCCTCCAAAAGAGGACTTTTATGATAACATACAAGGAGATAACTGAGACAGTTTGGGGATTAGAAGAGGCAATTTCAAGTTATTTTCTCCCTCTCACATAATGAGGAAGTCCTCTAGCAACCTAAATGCTAGGAAATCAAACCATGGAGTCTGATACCTCTTGTGCATCCTTACAAGTCCAAGGCTGGATAAGCCAATATCCTCAACATAATTCATCACACTCAAGGGCAGCTGAGCATAGAAGGTCTGGCATGTCTGAGCCAATGAAAGTTCTTTGCATGCTTGGCCTTAACATTTAGATAGGCTCAAACCCAAGAGGTTTAGACAGCTCTAAAAAAGGCTCACCCTTGCTCTCAGCCTGGCCTTCCCTGATACCAAAGCAAGCAATAAAAAGGGACAAAGTCAAGGCTCCAGAACATGGCCCACAGCCTATAAACATCTTACTTTCCAATTTGCCCTCAGTAAATTTCAGAATCAGGGCTGGGGAGGATGCTTGGAGAAGGGATCTCCAAGGCCATCTAGAGTAGGCCACACCTGAAAAGCCATCCCTTCCGTGACACACACAAGAAATGGCCAGCCAGCCTTTGCTTAAAGATCTCTAAGCAAAAAGAAATCCAAGAAACAGAGCCCTAAGGCAGCCAGTGCTACATGTGAATCATGGCAATCGCTGTGGAGTTTTTCCTTCAATCCAGATGAAATGCGACTCTTTAATCCTAATTTTGCCCCCTAGGGATGAACAGAATAAAGCTAATCTCTCTTGTGCCCTAAGAACCCTGCAGATAGCATCATTATCATGGACCCAGCACATCTTCTAGTCTCTGGCTAAATATCCTCCCTTCTCTATCTTCAATCTAAATTAGCATCAGCTAATGAGGGAAAAATTAATATAATAAAGGTAATAACCACAAATTATGATAACCCATTAATAGTCTTGGTAGGGAAGACTGGAATATATTCATAGTCCACTGTGTATCATATTGTTAATAATTCTTTAAACATGGAGTTGATCCTAGTGCTTTAGCATTTTAATTTATAGATGTCTTAGAAAACACTGCAATGTTACTTACTATGGTTACCAAATATTTGAATGTAGTGAAGTAAACAGCAAGAATATTGCACAACTGAGGAAAATATCCCAACACTGTTGCCATATGTAAGGCCCTGCTTACTGTAGAATTGTGTGTGCTTCTCTGGAGTGTTTGCATGTCAATGAACTCAGGTTAAAACAGTAGGCAACTTGAAGGGGAAATAAGGAAGTAAGGTAAGGGTTATATGAAGTCTGAAAGCTGGCTGAACCAGTTAAGGGGAGATCTGCCTTCAAGCTGTGCTTTGGGGAGGTGGGGAGGATGGGAAAGGCAGGGAAGGGATGCCAAAAGATCAATCGATTTGTCAACAGAGGATGGACCTTCTTTTGAAGTGTAGCTTGTGCCACTCACTCCCTGAGGGGCCTTGAGCAACTCATTGCCCTTTAGAGTTGGACTAGGTGACCTCAAGTTCCTGTCCAGCTCTAAATCTGTACTCCTATGACTCCTGACCTATGCTCCTTCTAGCTAGTTCTATTCATACATGAATCTCAGGTCTCTTTAGTACCAGGGAGCAGGGCAGCTAGAAGCAGCTAGGCAGCATAGTGCAACTATCTGTAAAGCAGACAGCTGGATCAGAAGTCAGGAAAACCCAAGTTCAAATCCAGCCTCAGACCTTCATTATCTGTATGATCTTGGGCATATCACACAGCCTCTGTTTGCCTCAGTTTCTTCAACTGTAAAAGGGGTTGATAATACTATTTGTTTTATAAAGATCAAGTAAGATAATAATATTTGTAAAGGACTTTGTTAAGGGATTGACGTGCTTAATAAATGCTTGCTTCCATATTCCCTGCAGCACTGACTGCCTCGATGAATGACTGCCCAGGTAAGGAGGGAATAGAGTAAGGTAGGTTCAAGGTGTATATAGGTAATTGTAAGATCATGCAATTTTAACCCAATCATACTATGTAGTCAAAGAACCTGGGTTCAAATCCCTTACTAGTCATGTCACCTTAGGCAACTCACTTAAGCCCACGGGGCCTCCATTTCAGCTGAGGAGATTGAACTAAAAACCATAACCAGAGAGGTTAAGTAATTTGCCTGAAGTCACGTAGTTAATTTGTGACATAGATGAGTCACCCAGTGAAAACAGGTGCTAAATTTGGGATTAGCAGACAAGTTCAAATCCTGGCTTTGCCTGTTAGTATTTGTATGACTGGGCAAATCATCTAACTCTCAACCTCAGTTTCCTGGTTTGTATAAGAAGACAGTCAAACTCGATGACCTATAAGTTCCCTTCTAGTTCTAAATTGATGATCCTATGAATCCAGGTCTCTTGAATCCCAATTCATCACTCTTTGCACCATAATACATTACCTCTTTCTAATCTTACTTCTCAATATCCTAGGGACAACTCTGTCTTTTGTTTCACAGGGAAAGGAGACAGAAGAAATAAGGAGAGGGTGAAGGAGGTGCCGTCCCACCTCTCACCCCTTTCTCCCTGTAAACAGCTAAAAAGACAGTGAAATCCATCTAGCTCATATACCTACCCAACTAGAGTTGGTAAATTTCTAATGATGAAGTTTGTGAGGGCAAAGTGTACTTTCTTCATTGTCCCTTCCCTCTGCAAGGACTAGCTGTCAAGTCACTTATTAAGAACCAGGGTCTCCCAGGTCTAAGAGTTAAGCCAGCACTCCAGAGTACCCAACAAAATACCCAAAGTATAGTTTCTCCACTGGAAAATTGTCTATGTTCATTTGCCTATTATTTTCTTTATTGAAGAACCTGTGGCTCTGAGAATTAAGGAATTTACCCATGGTCTTACAGCCAGAAAGTAGTCAAGGTAGGTTTTGAAACCAGTGCTCCTGTGGCCAAGTTCATCTCTGTATCCATTGCCCCATCTTTTCTGTCATTAAGGCATCACCCATCTTCAAGGCAGAAGCATTGTAAAAAGGATGCCATAAACGCAAACGGAAGAATTGTTCACGGTGAAATTTCAAGCATTAGCTGGGAAAATATTTGTGACAAAGGAGCCTACCTAGCAATACTCAAATCCTATCGTGGAGTCAAAGGACCTGGGTTCAAGTTTTAACTCTACTAATTATACCTATGTGACTTTGGACAAGTCACTCAACCATCTGAGCCTCAGTTTCCTCATTTTTTAAGAACAATGGTAAATAATAATCTTCATGAAGGAATAACAAGAAAGAAGGTTGGACACAGCACTCATGGCATCTGATGTCTCTGAACCAATGCAGAATTACAAGTTTAACTTGACATTTTAGTAAAAGATAAATTTGATCTTATAGGTATCACTAAGTTTTGTGAGTGGAATATGGCAATGAAAGAGTATACCTTATTCAAAATAAGTAGGGCCAATTAAAGGGGTGAAGAACAGCATTCAGTCTTAGGAATTAATATATCTAATGGAAATTCACAAACTTGGCAAAAGCAACTGAGCATAAAAGGAAAGAGAAACATTGTTATTAATGTCAGAGTATACTTGAAACTGTTAAGCCAGAAGGAGGAAACGCATGATGCTTCCTTCATTCAAACTGGCATAGAGAAAAAGGAAAGTAGAGATAGGAGACTTTAGTCATCCGAATATCTACTAGGAATTCACCCCACTAAAAAAGTAGATCATTGACAAATTCTCCATTTGACATGCTACAGAAGGTTGAACAATCCATGTGTTGAACTGTTACTGTGTACCTAATTCTAACCAAAAAAAAAAAACCAAGTTGATGAAAAATAGTAATATTTATCGTGACTAGCATACATAGAGTGCTTTAAGGTTTGCAAAGCGCTTTATAAATATTATCTCATTTTATCCTCCCAACAACCCCGGGAGGCAAGTATTATTATTATGATTATCCTCATTTTACAGAAACTGAAACAGACAGAGATAAAGTGACTTGCTCAGGATTATATAACTAATAAGTGCCTGTGGCTAGATTTGAACTCAGGTCTTCCTAACTTCAGGTCCAGAACTCTATCCAATGCAACACCTAGAAGAGGAAACAATTGGAAACTTGCAACATTACAGTTTGTTGCTGTAATCTACCAGGTCATTCTCTCTTTTCTCAAGTTCAGGATGTGATTCACAATCTACTTCTCCATCCCAAATCCTGGCTTTATACTTAGAGATTTCAAAAACACACTGATGTCCCTTCAAATGTCCTAGTCTCTCATTTCATCAATGACCTCAATTTCTATGATCCTGACTCCATCTCAGTCACCTACAAGGTTGGTCATGCATTAGACAGCACCATAATCAACAAATAACCATGCTAATACCCCCATCATCCTTAATTTTGAAATTTCTTTTTTTGGTAATAATCTACTATCCTTCCAACACTCCCTCTGCCTCATTCCTCTAAATTTATTTTTCCTCTTTGCCACCCTTTCTACCCCTCCTTACTCTCACAACTATTTCCTTCCTTCATAGCCTAACCAAATACTCAACTATGCATTAACCTCCACCCACGAACTCCTCCCTTTATCCTATCATATCCACATCTTACTGAATCCAAATCCTGACTCTTGTTATTATTCAACTGTGTCCAATTCTTTGTGACTCCATTTGGGGTTTTCTTGGAAAAGATAGTGATGGCAATGGGAGTAATTTGACATTTTCTTCTCCTGCTCATTTGAGAGATAAGAAACTGAGACAAACAGGGTTAAGTGACTTAGCCAGGATCACACAGCTAGAAAGTATCTGAACGCAAATCTGAACTCAGAAAGATGAGCCTTCTTGACTCCAGGCCTAGCACTCTATCCACTGTGCCCTGATTCACCCCCCATGATTTTATTTTTATGTTCCCATTCCCATGCTGCTGAACACCTCGAAGTTCTATAATCTGAGACTGGGACTAGATTCACTAGAAATGTTATTCATCTAACCTCAGCTGAGCCTCACTGCTACGTTGTGGTCTTTTTCTTCTTAATGACTACATTTCTCATTTCCAACAAGGTTTGTTCTAAACTTCCTTAAGTCGCATCAATGCTCTTCTTTCCCGTTTCTGGCACCTAAGGACCTCGTCTCCAACTTTACTGGATAAAACTGAAGCAATTTGCCCTGAACTTCCTCCTCTCCCTTATTAAGCATCTCAAACCTTCTCTACATCTCCCCTCCCTATCATCTGTTCATTTGCCCCAGTCTCTGAGGAAGAGATGTCCTTTTTGCCATAGCCAATCTATGGCCTTGTTCCCTGCCTCTTCCATCTCCTGTAGGTATTTGTCCTTTCAATAATTCTCTTCCCTTCCTTACCTCCCTCTTACTCCCTCTTTCTTTCCTTCTCACTCTCTTCTTATATGTTAGTTCCTTCTACAATGTCCATGTCTGTTGACATGTCCAGTTCTTCTCCTTTCTGAAAAAAATAACCCTCTACCTATTTATCATTTAGTCCTATCCATCCTCTCAAGCAATTCTTCAACCTCCTTTAACAGCTAAATTCCCAGAAAGAAATATCTAGACTTGCTTCCTTTACCTTCTTACCTCCCATTTACTTCTCACCTCTTTCAATCTGGCTTCCAACCCCAACTGACTGAAATTTCTCTTTCTAAAGTTGCCAATAGTCTTGTAATAGCTAAATCCAGTGACCCTTTATCAGTCTTCATCCTTCATGAATTCTTTGCATTTTTCAACCATCCTCCCTACCTTGGTTTTTGTTATATTTCTCCTCTCCTAATCTACTTGTCTAACTATTCCTCGTTGCCCTTTGCTGATTCGACATCCATTTCCCACCCCATAAACATTCAAGTCCCGTGCAATCTGTTCTCTCCCCTTTTCTCTCTCTACACTTTCTGTTGGCAATCTAATCTGTTCCCACGATTCAATTATATTCTCAATTGAAATAACTCTCAAATCTGTGGTAACCAGCCCTAATCTCTCTCATGAACTTTCTGAACTCCAGTCACACATTGCCACTTTCCTGTTAGACATCTCTATCTGTATAAATCACAATCAAATTTAAATTGTCCAAAGTAAAGCTACAAGTGAACTTTCCACCAAACTTCCCTCTATCGGTTGAAGGTACCATCATTTCTCTGGTCACTCAGGTTCAGAGTTTGTGTATAATCTTTGATTTCACCATTTCTCTCATGTATGTGCCCTCTATCCCTTACCCCTCAATATCCAATCAACTGGCAAATCTTATTGATTTTGGCAATACAATTTAAAAATTATCCTAGAAAAAGAAAAATAAGAATTTTTGAGCAATGGAATCATTTCTTATTTACATTTTTAACTCCTGTAAAGCCTAGAACAAGGTATCACAAGAGCATGACATGCTCTTAATAAATGTTTGTTAAACCAGTATTGAACCTAAATGGAAGACAAATTAAATTACAGACTTAAGGAATGTTTATTGCTCATGGTTAGGCTGTACCAACGTGGTACTTTTTAAGAAGGATAATGACTCAATTAATTTGCTGATTTAGTACTATACCAAATTACTCTTAGCTTACTTGATAGACCTAGACCCAAAAAAAAAAATTCATTTGAAGCAACCAAAGCTCCTAAATCTTAAGGGAAATAATGAGAAAGGTAGGAATGAAGGAGACATAGAACTTCCAGACTTAAAATTTTGTTGTAGAGCAATAAACATGATAACTATTTGATGGAGATTAAAAATAGGAAAGCAGATAAAAGGAACAGACTACATAAGCAGGAATTTGAAAGTAATATCAGAGCCCATTGCTCAATAAATGTAATAAAATCAATCCCTAGGGGAAGGACATCTTGAAAATTTGGCAAGCAATTTGGAAAAAAAATGGGTTTAAATCAGCATCTTATATCATATGCTAAAGTATTCCAAATGGATACGTGATCTAAATATAAAAAGTCATATCATTAAAAAATTAGAGGGGAATGGAAGGCAGTATTTTTCACATCTCTGACTATAGGGGGAATTCTTAATCAAATGAGAAAGAGAAGCAGTTATAAAAGAGAAAATAGAAAAGTTTGACTAACAAATGCAACTGAGACAAAGGAAATTTTCAATTGTGAGAAAAAATCTTTACAGCAAATATTTCTGATAAAAATCTAAGATATATATGTATATATATATATATATCTAAGACATATAGGGAAATGACACAAATATATAAGATCAAGACCCTTTTTCCAAATGATAAGAAGAAATATTAAAAGTTTTCAAAAGAATAACAGTGAACTATCAATAACCAAATGAAATATTGCTCCAAATAACTAATACAAGAGAAATTTAAAAATTCTGAGGTTTCAACTCACAACCAGCAAATTGTCAAAGATGACAAAATATGGAAATAACCAGTTCCAGAAAAGCTGTTGGAAGATGGGTACGCAAATAAACTGTTGGTATAACTGTGAAGTAGTCCAAATATTCTAGAAAATAATCTGAAATTATATAAGAAAAGTCACAAAACTGTTGATCTGATCCAGAGATTCCACATCTGGGCATATAATCCAATTTCTCCCTGCTCCAGCCCCTTCCCCACTCCCTGCCCCAGGAGGACAAAGACAGAAAGAATAAACCAAAATTTTCAGGGCAACACTTTGTATAGGAATTTTTTAAAAAACCAAACTAGAAATAAAGTTGGCATCCATTGTTTGGGGAACAATAAAACAAATTGTGATATATGAATATAATGGAGTATTATTAATTAATAAGTGAACATAAAGAATTTAGAGAAACATAAATTGATAGAGAGTGAAATAAGCAGAATCAGGAAAATCATTTACAACAATGTAAATGAAAGGAAGATGGAGGAGGGGGGTGTTGGACACTTTATAAATGTAATGACCTATAAGGAGAGGGGAGGAAAAGCACATGTTTTCTTTTTTTCTTCAGAGATGTGGGGGATGATGGATTCAGAAAATGGCACATGCTATCAGATGGTTGCTATATTAAGTTTTATTTAACTCATTCTCTTGCTGACATTTACATAGAAATGAGTGTGATAAAACAAAAGACACCAATAAAACAGACAGACAGACAGACAGACAGATAAATAGATAGATAGATAGATAGATAGATAGATAGATAGATAGATAGATAGACAGACAGACAGACAGACAGACAGACAGACAGAGAGGGATAGAGGGATGAATTCTGAAAAATCTAATGAGGCTATAAAGGTTGCTATCTGATGCACTCCAATTGTGAAAGGACATGTATATTAGATTCATATAATCAAGGACAAAGACAGAATACTGGCATAATCCTATAAAAATAATGCCAGGAGAGCTTTCCAAAATAAACCAAGACTGTGGAAAATGCTAAGGGCAACAAGAGTTTTTTAGTTTCTTCTATTTCTTAGTAGGACAAATAAGGTAAAGAAGACTTTTCTGCCAAGATAAATGAGAAAGATAAATGTTCAGTGAAGGTCTAACTGCCTTAAATATATTCATGTCTCTGAGAGTGAATGGATTACATCAGAGGGGACTGAAAATACTAGATGATATTATTGTAAATCTATTACTTCTTAACTTTGAGGAATTAATTATACAGAAAGAGGTGCAAAAAGATTAAAGATGGGCAAATTTCCTGACTTTCAAACATGTGAAATAAGTATACAATAGTTCAGAACCTACAAGATCTTACTTCAGCTCCTGGGAAAATTCTAGAATAAACAATTCAAGACTATAGGCAAACAATTAAGAGAGGAGAGAGTGATTCTCAGGACCCAGAACAGGTTCACTAAGAATAAGTGATGCCAAACTCCTCTAATCTCCCTTTGGTTTTTGGATAGGGTTACTAGAATGGCAAATCAGAGAATATGGTAGGCTATCTTAATTTTAGCACATTTGATCAACTCTCTTATGATATGCTTGTGGACAAAATGTAGAAACAGAGGCTGAATGAGAATAGTTAAGTTGACTTTTAGCTCATTGACCAATTCTACCCAAAAAATCAATAGATCACAGAATAATATTTTTATAGCTAGTATTCATATAACATTTTAAGTTTTGCAAAGCACTTTACATATGTTAACTCATTTGCTCCTCACAACAATCCTGTGAGGTAGACTAAACTATTATTTTCATTTTACAGATGAGGAAAATGAGGTACATATAAGTTGGATTGCTTGGCTTTAAGTGTCAAACAAAGGAGTTTGCATTTTATCCTGGAAGTAACAGGAAGTTACTGGAGCTTCTTGTTCAAGTGAATGACATGGTCAGACCTATTCTTTAGGAATATCAGTTTGGCAGCTGTGCAGAAGAGGGCATTCAGAGACAAGAGGCTGGATGTGGTGGCACCAATTAGGAAGCCATTACAATGGTCAGGGTAGTGAGGGACTGGATAAAGCTACTTATGGTGTGAGTGAAAAGAAGAGATTGAATACAACAGATCTTGTGGAGGTAGAATTGACAAGACTCAATAACCGAATAGATATGGGAATTAAGTAAGAGTAAATAATTGAGCATAGATTCAAGGCTTTGAACCTAGGAGACTGAAAGAATAGTGGAGCACTTCACAGAAATAAGGAAATAAAAAGGAGAGGGAAGATAATAAATTCTGTCTTGGACCTGTGAAGTTGGAGATGTTGAGGTAACCTCAGGATATTCATATAGAGACATGTACCATCTGGTTAGTTCCTATATTAACAAACTATTCTTGCTAACTAGTTGCTAAGTTCAGGGTTGTTGTTTTTTTCTATGCTGCTGCAGTATTGCAAGTGCTATCAGCACCCTCTAAATTTCAGTGCACCGAGGAAAAGCCACTGCCACCTCACCTTAGTTATGGTTCTGATGACTATCCTGGTTACCTGAAACTTCCCTAAGCTTCGTCAATCATACTAGGTAGAACAGAAAGCCCATGGCATTAAATGAAATCTTACCGAATAGGATAAGGGGTAACTCATGCCAAATTTCTGTCAGTCTGAAGACAATAAAGGGGGTTATGATTCCACCCACATCACACAAGGAAGAACAGACCATCACTCCAAGGTTCCTGATAAAATGAAAGAACAAAAAATATTAAGCCCTTTAGGTTACCCAGATGTCAAACTTATACTATAGTAAAGAAACCATCTATACTTTTGAAAAGCAGATATGATAATTGGTAGAAAATTACCACTAAAATGAGCTGAAAGCTTAATAAAGAATGGTTGCCTAATGATCAGGGAAAATTACACAAAAAAAACTCCACAATTCTGCTATGTACCTCATTATGTAACTTTGGACAAGACAAGAAACTTCTATAAGTCTGTTTCCTCATCTGGAAAATGATAATGGTAATAATACATATGTTACTAAGGCAATAGAATGCACTGAGAAAAGCACTGGATTTGAAATCAAAGGACCTATTCTCCGTTCCCAGATTTACTACCTGATGTGACTGAGCAGTTCACTTACTCTCTCTGGGTACTACCTTCTCCATTTTTAAATGAGACAAGCAATTGAACTAGATGAATTTCAAAGTCCCTTCCAACTCTGCATCCTATGATCCAAATTCACAATGTTGTAATAAAGAGTGTAACAGAAGTAATATATTCCCCAAAGCATAAAGTGCTGAAAAAATATGAGCTGTTATTATCATCCTACATTTTATTTATGTTTATTACTGAAACTTAAATACATAATAAGAAAAGAAACATTATAAACTTAAATATTGAAGCTTATATACAAAATAAGAAAAAGAAAAAATCATATACACAGCAGAACGTGAGAGGTTTAAAAATACATAGCAATAAATTTCCATTTCAAGAAAGCCTATATATTAAATACTACACATTGTGTTGAGCATCCTCGTGAAATCTAGACATCAGTATACTTTCTTCACAAATGTTCTAAAGTCCTTCAAGGGACTGGATTACTTGATTTTTCTCCTTATAAGACTAAGCTCTAGGAACCTTTGGATTTTTAGGATTTAAACAAGCCCTTGGGGACCAGTGTCTATGACAATGAAATTGTTTTGCTCTGCTACTTTTAGACTTCTGGCTCAGATCTGCAAGAGAGGCACTGAATTCAAGAGAGATTTTTTTGTTTTTATTTTAACTTTGTAAGTTTCCAGTCAGTCTTTCCTCCCATTCATAAGCACTTGAAAGAGGGATAGAGAGGAGGCAGAAAAATATTAGTAATAATAATTCACATTCAAATGATACTTTATAGTTTATGACATTATTTCTTCCCTACAACTCTGCAAGGTAGCTAGTCCAGCACTGTTATTCCCAATTTACAGCCAAGGAAACTGAAACTCAGAGATGAATTAAATATATTATAATAATAATAAAATAGATAACATTTACATGGTGCTTAGAAATTTGGAAAGCCTTGTAGATATTATTCATTAGACATGCGCAAAGTCAAAGGGCTAATCAGCAGCAGAACATGGACTCAATAGGTCTACTATACGCTATTGCTGTACTAGATGAGGGGGGGAGCTGGGGAGAAGGTTAATAGAAACAAAAATTGAAAGCAGGGATAGTCGATCACAGTTGACCATTATAAGTTCTTCTGGTTTTCCAGACAACTCATATTCTAAAAGACTCATGATGGAAAATGCTATCCCCATCCAGAGAAAGACTAATGGAGTCCAAATGCAGATCGAAGCATATTATTTTCTCTTTTTTTCTTCCTTATTGTTTTCCCCTTTGTTCTGATTCTTCTTTTACAACATGACTAATGTTGAAATATGTTTAATATGATTGTAGCCTATATCAGATTGTGTGCTGTCTTGGGGAGGGGGAGAAGAGGAAGGTAAGAAAAATTAGAACTCAGAATCTTAAAAATGAATGTTGAAAACTAAATATTAATTTAAAAGAAAGTTCACAAAGTGATAGCATAACACAGAAGATGTGAGCCTACTCAACGATGCTTTAATAAATGGACATAAATGGACTTTCCCCAAACTGACAATCTTACTAATAATAGGATTTTGTTTGTACCTTTCTGGCACCAAGTCCAAGTTCATTTGCCCAGTCATCTGCTCACTATGTGGCTTTCCAGAAGTCACTAAGCCTATCTGTGTTTCAGTAATATGGGGGATGATGTTTGAACAACCTACCTCACAGGAATTGATTTATTTTGGTACATATAATATAATGAATTATGGGCACTGTATAACCTGTAAAGGACTATATACATGTCATCTACTATGCATTATAGGTATTTGTATGATAGCTATAAGCTGGCTATGGCACATTTTCAGTGATGACCTACATGGGAGAAGGGATATACTAATCATGGACTGAGATCAAGAGATATGGATGAGCAGCTCAAGTGTGGCACTGATACTCACAACATGTTTAAAAAGAAAAAACCTTCATAAGAGCCTTCAGTAGCTCTATTTAAAAAACCCTATGGGAGAACATGGACAAGGATTATACAGGATTCGAGAAGACATGGATGGGTTGCTATCTGCATTAATGAAAAGAATGGTTGCATATCAGAGATCATGGATCTGAGATCAGTTATTTGTGTAAACGTTTTCTCTCCCATACTTGATTATAAAGTCCCTCAATTGGAACCATGTTTTCTTTATTATAGAATACCTATCATGGTGCCCTGGAACACAACAGGTCCTCAAATTTTGTCAAGTGAATTTTATTTTGTCCATTGAAACCACAGACAAACCATACAACATAAAATACCATATATGTGGAAGAGAAAACAAATTTATATGCACATATGTATACATACACAAATATATACATATATTATGGAAAGAAAGCAAGCACTAAACATAAGACATCTGTCCTCCTTGAAATCTAAGTACAAAGCATGAAATCTGAATAGCACCCAGGTTTTCCAACAATTTCACTAGCCACACCTCGCTCCGTACAGGTTCAAAGAAAATTACTCACCTAACAAATGTGGGGTATAGTTCTGCATTCACTAAACAAATCATCTGAATTGTAATAGTAATTCCCATCCTGCCAAGACATGTCAAAGTCACTGTTAACCAGTGTATATCTGGAAAGAAAATACAAAGAGATTCTTTGAAAGGTGAGCAAGGACTCTGCCCTTTGGGTTATATTCATCATGTTTTACTAAGAATACTTCATAACTGGGTCAGAGAACCTAAGGATTTATGAACTAAGAAACGGCCTCCTTGATTTCTTCAGAAAGATTTCTCCACTGATTCAAAGTAGCTAAGTAACACATTGAATAATATTGTATGTGAAGTCTGGAAAACCTGAGTTAAATCCTATTTCAAATACGTGATCAATTATTTACGAGACTATGAACTAAAATTTTGCAGAGACCTTAACGTAAGTCATATTTTGGTGTTTCTATCTATAATGTAGGGATAAGAATAGCACCTACCTCTGAGAGCTGTTGTAAAGACCAAATAAGATAACGCATGTGAATAATAGTAATAAATTAATTAACATATAATAATTATAACAGATTGATTATGTTAATAAATTATAATAAGAGCAATAAATAATAAATTATTATCATGATTATCAGGACTCAAGTGCCAAGTAGCCCTGAGAGTATGACCGTTCATAAGGTATAGAGAGGGTACTAGATATCATACCACCTTTTTTCCTTGGCCCCAGCTACCCATTGAGGATGTAAAACTTGGCTCATTCTGCTCAACGTTTCATTTGAGAGAGGAAATGGTGTCTAAGGAATTTCTTTACTCTGCTGAATTCAGCACACTCTAACTTCATCTGCCTTCTTTTCTTTGCTTTCTATCCAAGAAGGAATTTAATGGACAAATCAAAGGCTTGAGAACTCTTGATTGGGACTAGACAATGACCCAAACAGCAATCCACTATATCCATATGTAGGTGGCAGAAATAAGACATTTAAAATCTAGGATTTATAGGGAGATATTTGTTTAGAAATTCTGGACTGTATCATCTAGAACATAAAACTCCCTGATCCTTAATTAAAAATACAACCAATGCACTAGAGAAGTAAACAACTCTAGAAGCAGACTCTCTTCTGTGTTACAGAGTTCTCTAATGTATATTCAATTCTAAGCCTACACTAATTTGTCATCTAGGACAGTCAGGGCCACAAAGGCAACATGCACCATCTCAACTAACCTTTGGTTTTTCCCCAGCACCTAGCACAGTACCTACACACAGTAAGTACTGAATAAATGTTTGATTGTGCAGAATCCAAGAACTATAATTTCCAAAGAGAAACTACAGTGCCTACAGAAAGATGACATAGGGAAAATTAGTTCCTAATTTTTTAAGAGGGCTTTAATGTCATTCTACTACTTCTGCTTGGGTAATCACCATTCCAGGACACCCTCTGCTCTGTTTCCCCTCTTTGTGGTGTCTTGTACATAGGAGGTGCTTAATAAATGCTTACTGAATTGCTTCCTTCAACTTCTGTTTGAAAGAGAGAGAAGAGGAAGGGAATTTGTGGCTTTTTTTAGGGAAGGAATAAGCATTTATAAAATACCTAGTATGTGCCAGGCACTGTGCTGAGTGTTTTACAAGTATTATCTCATTTGATCCTCACAACAATCCTGTGAGGTAGATGCTATTATCCCCATTTAGAGTTGAGGAAACTGAGGCAAACAAGGTTAAGTGATTTACCTAGGGTCACATGGCCAGCAAAGCCAGATTTGAACTCATGTCTTTTTGACTCTAGGCCTAATGTTCTGCACCACCTAGCTGCCACAGAAAGGCTTGAAATTGAGTTGGGCTAAATTCCCTTACCTCCAAGTCTACCTTTTTTTTTTTGTCTATGCCTTTGATATCATTAGTATTGGGGAACTTTGGTCCCAGTTCTCCTACCAGACAATCAGCATCTGCTCTGTAACTTTTTAGCATTACAAAGTTGTCTGTGGCAACAGGATCACATAGTCATTATATGTTCAAAGGCAGAATTTGACCCTTGTCTTTCTCACTTCAAATCCAGATCTCTATTTACTACACCACACTCCTTCTGAAGCCCCAGATAACCAAGTTCTCAAGAATTCAAATTTTATGAGGCAGTTTCTAAAATAGTGTTCACAGAAACTATATTGAATGACCCGGGGTGCTACCAGGTCCAATAAACAGTTTATGAAAACTTAGAAAAATAACAAATTTATCTTGATGTTTATTTGAAAGAATTAGAATTGGCAAAGAATGTGGGAGGAGGTTTATTTGCTGGGCTTAAATTTGGGAAGAATTTGCCTGGCTCTATTTATCTTGGATTACAACAATGTGTCTCTGTTCTAGTTCCAAAAGCTTATCAAAGATATAGCGTGATTTCCCAAAGTGGACAAAAGGGAAGAGAATGAAAACAGACAACTCACCTTTGGGGATAAATATCATGACAAGGCAAATTACCCCTGCCATAAAACTTGAGATAGCCAAAGGGTAACGGCGTCCAACGTGATCAATGGTGAACATGATGATCAGGGAAGCTGGGAACTCAACCAGAGCAGAGTAGAAGAAATCCAGGTAAAGGTTAGCAGATGTGGCCCCCATGTACATAATGACACCCTGATAAAGCACAGAGCCTGAGAACCTGAACAAAAAAGATGCTCTAAGTTAAAGTTAGACTTTTGGAAAGATGAGAAATTTGTGGCTTTTTTTTTAAGGGAAGGAAAAGGGAATCAGCATTTATGAAGCACCTACTATGCACCATGCACTGTGCTAAGCATTTTATAAAAATTACCTCATTTGATCCTCACAATGACCCTGTGCTATTATTATCACCATTTTACAGTTAAGGAAACTGAGGCAAACAGAGGTTAAGAGGTAAGGTCACATGACTAGTAAGCATGAGTGGCATTTGAACTCAGATAATTTCAATTCCAAACCCAATGCTCTGTGTTCTAGAATGCCACCTTGCTGTCTCCTCATAGAGGAGAGAGATTTAAACATGATTTACAAGAACAATTGGGGAGAAAATTGGTATTAGATACTATTCAGAACATAACAGTCATCAGAGTGGAGAATTAAGAATAACTTCAGAAATTTTAAAATGGTTCTCAATGCTGAAGTTGCTCAGCACAGTACCTGGCATAGAGTAAACACTTTTAAGTAAATGTTTTTTATTCACTCTTATTCTCTTACTTTCTACATCCCATATCATTACTCACATCCCACATCATTCACCAGATATATTAATTCTACTCAATACGTTCACATATCAATGGTAAGAACAGTCACTAGCGCCCAAAGGAGAAAGCAACCCTGTATGGGGGAGTGGGGGAGGGGGAAGGACAGAGGGAGGTTGAAGTACCAGGTATGATATTTGACACCTTGAGCTCTCTTATGTAGCACACAGTAGATGCTAGACATTTTTCCTGTTCACTGTATCGTGTGAACATTGCAGTGGGTGAGCATTCTCATCATACCCCTATGTGGCTTCACCATATTGGTGATGCCATTGACCTAGACACTATCCTCCAAAGAACTGAAGACCATGGTTTGGCAGGATAGTATCAGTAGAAGGCCTCCACTTTAGGATATGCACATGGCACATTGGCTCCCATGTCCTTCTTTGGGGCCCAAAACGATGTTGGTCTACTTGGTACCAGAGACAATTCAGTCACCTCTTTGAGTCCAGAATCCCCTGGACAATGTATTTTCTCATGTTCACACATAATTAGCAAGGTATGTAGCTCAAGGTCAAGGTCACCTCCACAAGCTCCTGGTATGGGGCTTTCAAGGAAGTCAACAATTTGATCATTGGCTAAGCCACAAATGAGAAAAAAAAATAGAGGGTCAAAATCTGTGCCCCCAGGATTGGGGAGAAGGGGCTAGTGGAATAGGCTGTGGATTAAATGATCAGGACCCAAGGGATCCTGAGGGAAATAAAAGATCAAGGCCTGAAACCTTGCGATCAAAACAAAGTAAACCATAGGGCATGCCAGATTAAACCAAAGTATAGCCAAGGAGGAAAAAGCAGAATTCAAAGAAGCAGTCTGAAATAGAGGGACATGGTGAATTGGAGAGCATATTATGAAGGAAACTAGCAAGTGTCAGCAAAACCTGTTTGCCTTTTCATACCACTTACTTCCCCAATGTACCACTCAAATGGAGGCCCAATGCTTGTCAGGACTTCTCCTTACCCTGCTATATAAAATCAAGCTGATTCTTCAAAATTCTATAAAATCTGTCCCCTTCCTTGTGGCTACCACCCTAATACAGGCCACCATTATACCCTCCCCATTTACCACCTCAAACTAGTATGTGAGTTTCCCAACCAGCATTCCCACCTCTGATCTATTCTTCATATCACTGGCAAAATAATTTTATTTATCCATAGATCTGGTCCTATTACTCTCTGGCTCAAAACTAACCAATGACCTGCTAAACAAAGTTCAGACTTCTTAGTCATGTATGCAAATCCCTTTTCAATCTAACATAACCTTTATTTTCCGAAACCTTGATTTTATAAAAATTCATAAAACTTCAATTTTTCCTTTTAAAATACTCTATGCTAAAAGCCAACTAGACCATTTGCTTTCCCTCAGCATTGGACCCTGAAGTCAGAGGACTCCTGTCAAATCCCCCTGTCATTTATTACCTGTTATATTGATAAAGTATTTTTGCTTATTGTTAATATAATTTTGCTTCTTAATAGGAAGATCTTCCCCACCCATTAGTGGGCCTGGGAAGATTTGTAGGAAGGCCCACACCTTTTGTTAATGAGGCACTGGTTCCCAAGGGTTGTGATGCCCCTTGGCTCTGAAAAAATGTATAAGTAGTCTGAGGTGGGGTTTTACTTTGGGGCTAACTCACTGGAAGTGTTTGTTTGGCCAGAGGAGACTCTGGGCAGCCGCTAAAGAAAACCCAGATAGATGTTGGTGCTTCTCTCTCTGGTAACTATGTATGTATGGTCAGATAGTTGCATCTGTCTATTGCTCTATGATGAACGTATTGCTTATGTCAGGCAGCCCTGTCTGTATTTCTCTACATTTCCTCTGAAGTTCGGGATGCTTACTTTTTCCCTTGAACTAAGTGAATGACACATGTGCTTGATTAAAGTGATTGTTGACCCCTCAAAAGTTGTTTTTCCTTTTAGAAAAGCAGATCTAAGAACCTGTGCAGCAAGGCCTCCTCTGTCTGTCCAGGTGCTTGCTTTTATATCTGTATGACCTTAGGCAAATCATTTAACAACCTTCTGCTTCAGTTTTCTTATCTGTAAAATGAGGGGGGTCTCACTGGATGATCTCACCTAGTGAGCTCTGTGTCTATGATCTTTTTTCCTACCCTTGAGGCAGCTAGATGGCACAGTGGATAGAGCCCTGAACCTGATGTTAGGAAGACGTGAGTTCAAGCCCAGTACAAATACTAATTAGCTGTGATGGTCATGTACAAATCATTTCAGATCTCTCACCCTCAGTTTCCTCTTCTTTAAAATAGGGATAATAAAGGTACTTCCTCCCAGGGTTGTTGGGATTAGATGAGCTAACATAGCTAAAATGCATGGCAAACCTGAAAGTACTATATGAATGCCATTATTATTATCAATAACATTACTTTCCCACCTCTGCCTTTTCTTGAATCCTTTCCCTATTCCTGGAACACCCTTCCAATTCCCTATTTTGTTTGTTTAAATCCTACCCATCCTTGAAAGCTCTTCATAAATGCTTTCTTCTTCATGATTTCTTATGTGATGTCCCTGGATCATCTCTTTCTTCCTCATACTTCTCCTAGCACTGTGCACACCTCTCATACAACTCAAATACATGTAGTTTTGTGATCTCATCAATGTGGATGCTCCCTTCAGTGACACAAATGAAAATCCACCCATGCCTGCCCACCCTTTATCACTCTTGTTCATGTTCTCCCATAAATTACCACAGGCAGTCCCTATAATCTGCTAGGATTTCCTTAATGGCTTTAGTTCCCAACCTTCTCACCAGTCACCATACTGCTTAGACAAGAAATCAAACCCCAGAAGACTTCATCCTTGGGACTCCTGCAATACAGCCTTGTTCTCCTGATTGGTGACTGTCTAAGTCACCTGCTATATTTAGATCTAGTTCTCTCTGGCTAGGCTACTATATGCTACCTACTCATCACACTTCCACTTCCATTTTTGGAACCATAGTTATATCAATTTTGTTATTGCTTCTGGACATCTCTATTTGTCATACCCATAACTTTCCAAATCAAAATGTTCTTTATTGGCCACCACTCTTCTCTATGTGCTCTTCCCCCCTTTTAGAATATAAGCACTTTGAGGGCAGGGACTCTCTCAGCTTTGCTTTTGTCTTTCCTGTGCTTAGCACAGTGTTTGGCATTTGCTTCTGTAGTTAATAAATCCTGTGTCATTCATTCAGTCTTCTGGTAATTCAAGATTCCAGTAAAGCTTGACCGATCATCCTTCACTCTCATCATGTGACCAGCTCTTCTTTTTCCATTTCACTGATAACATTTTTTTTTTACTCCATTTCTTCTTTGACATCCCTCATTGGTTATATGTTGCAGTCAGCTTACACCAACCATTTGCCTCTCCATTACTCTGTGCATTACTGGGCAACTATTCTATTCACGAAAAAAGCGGGGGTCGACACATTTTAAAAGGTAGATTTTAAAATCTCTAAATTGTCAACACAGAAAACTGAAAGATCATCAAAGTTCCTTAAGGGCAGGGCCTTTCATTTGTATCTTCCTGGCTTACCACATGCCTGGTATGTCTGAATGCCAGACTGATCAGGTCTAGTTTAGAAACTAGAACCTTGACAAGTTGCTTTTAAAGCTCTTGATAACCTAGCCCAATCCTACCTTTCCATGCTTCTTATATCTCACTTCCCTGCACATGATCTGAGATCCCCCATCTCCTGACTCAGGCATTCTCACAGGTTGTCTCCTATACCTGGAACACTCTCCCTCCTCAACTCTGCCTCCTGACTTGTGACTTCTCTGTTTTCTTTCAAGTCTCAACTAAAATCCCCTCTTCTACAAGAAGACTTTACTGATCCCCCTTAATTCTAATGTCTTCCTTTGGAGATTATCTCTAGTTTATATTGTATATATCTTTTTTGTGTGTAGTTGTTGGTACTTTATCTCCCCTATTAGACCGTGAGTCCCTTATGAATTGGGAACGTCTTTTGCCTTTCTTTGTATCCCAGTGCCTAACACATCGACTAGACTTGTTACATGTACAAAATTATTTGCAGGTTAGACTGTGAGCTCCTCATGAGCAGGGACTGGTTTGGGGGGCTTTTTTGGTGTGTGTAGACAGGGAAAGTTACAGGGTACCTTTCTTTGCATTCCTAGTGCTTAAGTGCACCTAGCACATAGTAGGTGCTACTCAACTTGACTTAGGGGACAGAGACTAGGTATTTAGGGACAAAGGAATACAGAAAAGAGAGAGAGACCCCATTGATTTGCACTCAATTTCCTAAATATACATGAAGTCCCTTCAGGGAACAATATGTATTGAGCAACCAGCCCCAGGTGAAAGAGGACTGAGCAGAGCAATTTCTGGATCAAACCAGAACTGGTGCCAAGAAGTAGGAGCAAAGGAGAAAGTCATGATGTGGAAGATCAAACACACACTGGTACTGTGAATTCTATAGACTTTAATTCCCAAGAGAGAATGGGGGGCAGATCAGTTCCATGTTGGCCCTGAGTGCTTTCCACACAGGTTCCATATATAACTCACATATTTTGCCCACTGAAATATGAGTGTATTTCCTCTTGTTCACTCCTTACAGAATATGCAGAGGAACTCATTACTGTATTCTTTGTCAAAATAGCTCACACATACAACTTATCAAAGCGCTACTTAGCTTTCTCTTCAGTCTGGAGAATTCTACTCCCCATATCCTGCTGCCAAAGGGTCATCAACATTTACTTAGTCTTTGGTACTAACTTTGCCTTACCAGATATACATCAGAATGAAAGTGTGCTTCCTCATCTGGGGGGTTCGGAATAGGTCACTGAAGGAAGGAGTCAGCTTTTCTGTGTCATCATCTTCTTCAAGAGAGAGGGTCTAGGAAAGAGACATATCAGCAGCTTGGGAATAGAAAGCACAAGATCATGTGGTAGAGGGCTTAGGTGTGGGGCAAGTTTCAAACCTTTCTCTGATTGGCCAATGGACCTTTACTCCACCAGGAAAATGCTCCAAGTTATCCACCCTGGGAGGTCAGTGCAACACATGACTGCTACTCAATAGGAAATATAATTATTGCCTTTGGAAATTTCAAGGCAAGAACACAATATGAAGCAAACCTACACAACACAATCAATTATAGCTTTATACTTCTAGGCCCATCACCTCCTTTGTCCCTATTTCTATTACCTTGAGATTGGAGGCAGCTGGGTGGTTCAGAGGATAGAGTGGTGGGCCTGGAGTCAGGAAGACCAGAAGTCAAATCCTGCTTCATACACTTACTAGCTGAGTGACCCTGGGCAAGTCAATTAACCTCTGTTAACACAATTAACCCCTGGATCAGTAAATGGCAAACCACTCCAGTATCTTCGTCACAAAAACCCCATGGACAATGGGGACCATGGGTTCATGAAGAATCAGACACAACTGAACAATTACCTTGATATTAGCAGGAAGCTGTTTCCCATTCTTTTGAGCAATGAGGTCCATTATCTTTATTGCTTTGGCACTTTTCTTCTGTGATAACAGCCACCGAGGAGATTCGGGCACACACCTGTAGTTATAATCAATGATCAATTAAAAGTAATAATAGCTTTTTTTCAGAGGGAAGAAAGGAAATAGGCCTGTGATTTCATTGTTGTGGGGAACTGCTATTGAAGAAATTCTCTTTATCAATGCAAATCCATAGCTGCTCTGCAACTTACAGTCTTATATCAAGGGTTTCTACACCTTTTTTTTTTTTTGTCAAGAACCCATGTGGCAATCTTTGAACCCTTTCTCAGAATAATTGAAGGAAATGCTGAAGTTCATTTAGATGTCAGTGAAAATAAAGACGTAATTTTTTAAACTATCCAGCTTCACAGACCCCCTGAAATCTATCCATGGTGGGTCCTTGCCTTCCAAGTTAAGACCCCTGTCTTAGAGAATCATCTCAGGCATCAAGAGATTAGTTGATTTGCTTAGGGTCACTGGACCAGAATTCCAGAGGCACACAGTATAATAACCTATATTGCTATTATATAGAGTGAGTGCACCTGAGACCCTAAGAGAACTCCACTGAGCAAGCATTTATTAGGGACTTAATCTGTGGAAAGATAAAGATGAAAGACGATACCCTCCGTGGACTCAAAACTCTGATAATCTAAAGGAGGGGAGTATGACTAGAACACAAATAAAATAGGATATAACCTAGAATGGGATGGAGACAAAGGAGACCCCCTCAAACTAGATATATCCCATAGGAGGGAAGGAGGAAGGGAATAAATATTTCTATAATGCTTACTATATGCTGTGCTAAGTACTTTCTGCAAATATTATCTCCTTGGATTCTTATAACAACCCTGTCAGACAGATGCTAGAATATTAACTCCTCAGGGGTAGAGCTTCATTCATTTTTGTCTTTGGGTCTGTAGAACGATATCTGGAACACCTAGAATAATGATTAGAATACTATCCCTAGAACATAGTAAGTGTTTTTAAACTGTGAGATGAATTAAATCGAATTAAGAATAAAGAAGATACCAAGGTATTATTACCTCCTGGTCAAGAGGCAGTTTGGCATAATGCATAGAGCTCTGAACATGGAATTAGGAAGACTTGAGTTCAGATTTCACTTCAGACACAAATTGTGTGTCCTCAGTTATATCCCTCTGTGGGCTGCACCACCCTCCTCTGTAAAAGGAAAGGTCTAACTCTAATGTCCCTTCTAGCTCTCAATCTATGATGCTCTGACAAACCAGATTTGAGAAGCGAGGGAGTGGAGTCGTATAGAGGCAGACAATGAGTGGAGGAATAGACAGTATTCTTTCCAGGAGTTTCACAAGAATTATGAAACTTCAGAATTGAAAGAGACACAGGAACAGTTATCCCTCCTCCATCACCTGTAAGCGATATTAGGAAGTCTCTACCTGACAACAATCCCAACTGTTGTCTGTCAATTTCACCCACTGGGCCTTGTTCTGCCTTCAAGACCCAATAGAACAAGTATAGTCCTCTTCTCTTAAAATACGTGATTCTAGCCTATCTCCCCTACCTCTTTTCCAGGCAAAACCACCATTTCCTTCAATAGGTCCTCATGTGCCATGAAGCCAAAGCACTTTCACCCTCCTGGTTACTTTCCTCCAGTTTATCAGTTTCCTTCCTAAAATGTGGGACCCAGAACTATACAAAACACTCCAGGTGTGCCAGATAGGGGGAAGAGTGGAACAGGACAATGATCTCCGAGGCAGTGGAGCAGAAGGAGGGAGAAGAGGTAAGAGCTTGAGCCTATCAATGGGTCAAAGAAAGGGCTTTTTTTTTTAAGCATCTAGAGTGGCATGGGGGGAAAAGAGAGAAACAAAGATAGAAACAGAGAGGGAGGGAAGAGAGAGAGGAAGAGAGAGAGAGAGAGAGAGAGAGAGAGAGAGAGAGAGAGAGAGAGAGAGAGAGAGAGAGAGAGAATTCCCATGGATTATGCCCAAATCAAAGTTATATCACTTCAGTACATTCCCAACCTCTCCCCCTGACCTCGCTGGCTCTGAATTGTTCAAATAAAGTGCAGATGTTAGTCTATTATAATCATTTACCAGCTTTGGTTTGGTCTTAGGCTTCTTGCCAGGAAAAACAATACATATCCTTTCTTAACCTTTTTCCTTTAATCTTTTATTTAGGGAGAATCTGCTGGGTGGCTCAGAGCACTGGACCTAGAGTCAGAAAGACCTGAGTTCAAATTTATCCTTCAACACTTACTAGCTGAGCGACCCTGAGCAACTCACTTAAACCTGTTTGCCTCAGTTTCCTCATCTGTAAAATGAGCTGGAGAAGGAAATGATAAACCATGCCAGTATCTGTGCCAAGAAAGTCCCAAATGGAGTCACAAATAATAGGACACAACTGGACAACAACAAGAGTTTGCATTGTATCCTATATTCAATAGGCAGTCCTTGGAGTTTATTCAGCCTAGGGAGCAACATGGCCAGAATGGTCCTTTAGGAGAATCATTTTGGCAGCTGTGTCGATGATGTCTTGGAGAAGGTAGACTTAAGGAAAGCATACCGTTCTGGAAGCCATTGAACTGGTCCTGGAGAGACATGTGAGAGCCTAAACTAGGGTTGTGTCTGCATGAGTAGAGAGAAAGGGATAAATGTAAGAAATATTGTGGAGGTACAAAGACCAAGGCTTGGTGCTGGTCTCTTATCAGTATTTGGTTCGTGTATCATTGGCCCCTGATTAGATATGTGAAGTGAGAGTGAAGAGTTAAAGATGGCTCCAGAATTATGAACTTTGGTGAAGGAAGGAGAGTTCTTCCCTTGAAAGAAATAGCCAAGGGTAGTGGAGGTATAGGTTTGTGGGAAAGGACAATGAAGATCCTAACTCATCTATGCCTGTTCATCCTGGGTGAGTTGCTTTATTGGCATTGAAAATGAAAAGGAGGAAGGTGGTACTTACCAGTAATAGAGCAAAAAGAGGAAGGTTGGGACAGTAACAGTCAGCTGTAGCCATCGCCAATGAGGAATAACATAAGCAATTCCTGAGAGTATCACAAGGCCAACTGTAAAATTCATCTGGAAGAGAATACCCACTGTTCTTCTGTATGCTGCGCCAACAAATTCTGTGACTAAAATAGAGACACTTTGTTGTTGTTCAGTCATTTCCAGTCAGGTCCAACTCTTTATGATTCCATTTGGCATTTTCTTGGTAAATATATGGGAGTAGATTGCCATTTCCTTCTCTAGCTCATTTTACACATGAAGAAACTGAGACAAACTGGGTTAAATGACTTGCCCAGGGTCACACAGCCTGTAAATGTCTGAGGTTGGATTTGAATTCAGGTTTTCCTGACTCCAGGTCCAGTACTCTATCCACTGTGCCATCTAGCTGCCTGCAAACACTAATGGTCATATATAATCAAGAAGACAATATTAGACCCTCTGCTTTCAGAAGCCTTGGGCTTCTGGAATCTTTTTTTTTATTATTTCCTCAAAGTAAGATCATAATTAGATCACCTCCTCCTAGGAAGCCTGAAATTTCCCTGACTGTCAAGATGCCAAACTGAATTTGCAGGAGGTAGCAGACCCCTGTACCTCCTTTCCTAGAAAAGTACACAAAGCATGGATTATCTCTCATCCTTTGCCGCCTAGAAAATGATTCATGTCTGCTACTGTCAACCAGCCTTGGACTGAAGCTAGAAAAATTGAATCTGCTTTGTTTCCCTTCCCCAAAGCCTTGCTGAGTTTGAGAGTAACTATGGTGCAGTGGCTACAGGGGTAGGAGAGCTAGTTGGTACAATGGATAGAGTACTGGGCCTGGGTTCAGGAAGACCTCAGTTCAAATCCAGCCTCAGATACTAACTGTGTGATCCTGGGCAAGTCACTTAACCCTGTTTGCCTCCATTTCCTCATCTGTAAAATGATCTAGAAAAGGAAATGGTGAACCACACCAGTAGCTTTGCCAAGAAAACCTCAAATGGTGTCACAAAGAATCAGACGTAACTGAAAACGACTGAATGAGAACAAATAGCACATTGGGCAGAGTACTGAATTTTCCAAATTCATCTCCTATCATTTACTGCCTATGTGACTTTGGGCAAGTTACTGAACCTCCCTGGGCCTCAGTTTCCTCATGGGTAAAATGAAGGCACGGGACTTGATAGTCTCTAAAATCCTTTCCAAATTTAAATCTAAAGTCCTATAAAATCTTGTGACTTGGGGGTTTCCCTCTCAATTTTTAAAAGAAACTTGAAAAGTATTATTTTATAGTATTCCTCAGATATTTATCCATTCCTCAGTTTTTAGTTGTTGGTTGTGGGGTTTTCTAAAAACTTTAAAAACTTCTTTAATAACATTCCTTCCCTTTATCTTCTCCCATGTCCTGTCCCCAAATACTGTAAAGATGCACAGAGGTTAAGTGATTTACCCAGGGCCACACAGAGAGTATGTGTGTGAAGCTGGATTGAAGCTCAGGTCTTTTCCAGTATTCATCTTAACCCCACCCCTCAGACTGTACTAAGCAGGAGCTCTTTCAGCATCCCTCACCAAGATCAGAAACAATAATCTCTCTGGCCTGCTCCCAAAGTTATCTTATCCTATAATTACTGTCCTGATTGGAGCTGATAGAACCATCAATAATTACTCAAGATGTATCCAGAGGCCCAGCTCCCCTTGCTGACCAGTCCTTGAAGCAAACGAAAAATGAGCATCGATGCATAGTTGGGTGAGATGGCCATGAGGACTCCAGAGAGAGAATTGATGAAGACTGTAATTAAGAGACATACTTTGCGACCAAATCTGTGGATGAAATAAGCACAATAATGAGATCAAGATCAAGAAAAAAGATTTTTGAAAATTCAAGCAAGGGCAATATGACAGACCACAACAGAATGTATGAACAGAGTTGAGGACTGCTCAGCTCTATGGGATTTTGTGGCTTTATCTAGAAAAGGTGCATTAAGCTCATTGAGAAAAACATTGGTTTGCTCTGATCTCAGTAGCATTCAGCCCATCGACAAGGTACATAAACAAAACTGTATTGAAAAGAGGACAGAACTTGGGATTGCCATTAGAATCCTAGATCTGCTAGTCACTGCTATGCATGAAACCACTAAAATCAGTAAGATATATGTGATGCATATTTTTGATATATTGATATACGATATATAAATATATGTATATATAGTGATATACACATGTATGTATATATACACATGTGCATATATATATACATGTGTACATCTATACATGTCCCATCCTCACCTGGAAGAAACCAGGAATGCATTTTAGTTAGTTTTTCTATGACTGCCATGAACCCAGGTGACTGGGGCACAAGAAGTGACCTGGGGGATTTTTTTTCTTGTTCACTTCTGTGATATTTACATACATATTATCTGCCCCATTAGATTATAAGCTCCTTGAGGGCAAGGACTGTCTTTTCGTATCCTTAGATCTTAGCACAGAGATGGGGACAAGAGTCTCCCAGAATGAGGTTGTGGCCTATGCCAGGGCAGGGGTGGGCATCCAAACCAAAGTGGTATTATGGAGAGAGTCCTGAACTCAGAAGTTTGTTTGTTGTTCAGTCAGTTTTCAATCATATCTGATTCTTCATGATCCCAGTTGGGGTTTTCTTGGCTTGCCCTTTCCTTCTCCATTTCCTTATTTTACAGATGAGGAAGCTGAGGCAAACAGGGTTAAATGACTTGCCCAAGGTCACACAGCTACTAAGTGTCTGAGGCCAGATTTGAACTCAGGAAGAAGAGTCTTCCTGACTTCAGGCCCTGCATGCTATCCACTACAGCACCACCTAGCTGTCTCTGTGTTCAAATATTCTGTGTCACTTACTACCTATGTGTTCTTGGGTATGTCATATATCATCTCTTAGCCTCAATTTCCTCATTTGTAAAATAAAGAGATCAGACTAGATGACCTTGTAAGATACCTTTCAACTCTAGATCTATGATCCTATAATCCATGAGATCACAGACCCATTGAACTGATGAAGAAATATTGATTGGAAAGCAGGTAATAAAAGGGGTCAAGGTCTTTGCTTATGAAAAGGGATAGGAACAGGACTCATGATTTCCCTCATAAGAAAATTACTTCTACAGATACAGATCATCACCTTCTCTTTAATTCACGTTCTTAAAGAGTTGCATAGGATATTGAGAGGTTAAGTTATTTGACCAGAATCATACAACCAATACATGCCAGAGATGGGACTTGAAGCCAGGGCTTCCTGGATACAAGACCAGCTCTCTATCCATCACACCATATTGCGTCTCACGATAAGTCAGGTTTGCCTTCCTGACAGTGTTGTCAATTGCAGTGGTGAATTTGAAAGTAGAGGGGTATAGTCTGAAATGTGATCTTTTTAATCTTATCCTAAGTAGGCAACTACCTGGCACAGTGGATAGAGCAGTGGACCTGGAGTCAGGAAGATCTGAATTCAAATGTTAACTTGGATATCTATATAATTATCTATAATGTATAACATACATTGTATAATTACATATGTTATATATTGTATAAACATATATTACATATAAGATATAATATGTAAAATATATAATATATTATATAAATAATTTATAATTATAATAGTGTAATAATTATATATTATGATACATTATATAAATATATTATATAATATCATTTACTTACTAGTGGTATGACCCTGGGCAAGTCACTTAATACATCTACCTCAGGTTTTTCATACGTAAAGTGGGAATAATAATAGTATGTACCTCTAAGAAGTATAGTGAGGATCTAATAAAATAATATTTTGGGTTTTTAAAAACCTTATCCTAAATGAAATTGTTTTTAATTATATCTTCTGGTGCACGAATATTTCATATCATTCAAGTCCCAAGCCTGAATCACCAAAGTGATCTGAGTAATCCCTAGTCTAGAATAAAAGCCCTTCATTAACTATGAGGCACTATTTTATAAAATATCAAGATGGTAATGATATCAGAGCCTAATTCTGCGGACTTCAAATCCATTATTTTTTTTTTCCAATACTCCATCAACTCCACTATTTCTGCTTAAAACATAGTAGCCACAAATCCTTGAATTCAGGGACTATGTCAAATTTCTTGTGCATTTCTTCACAGCATCTAGTATGACTGTATGAAGCAGATATTTCTTTAACTGAATTAGGAAACTGAAACATCTACGTACCTGTCTGCAACATAACCAGTTCCCAGCGAGCCAAGAAAGAATCCCACATTTACACAGGATTGGAACAAGTCCAGTTTCCAGGAATCTGCACACACCAGATTAAACTGAGGAGACAAACCATTGTTAGAAGAAATACAATTCCAAAGAAATGAAAACCATTTTGTAACCCAGGGCTCACACAAAGCCATCTTGTTATACATCATTTGTGCATATCTTGTGGGCTCCATTCTTATCTTTATCTTCTCTTTTTGTTACTAGATTTTGTTGTTGTCAATATTATAAAATGTTTCTTTAAGATTTCTCTGCTCCAACTATTCTGTAGAGCAATTTGGAACTATGCCCAAAGGGCAATAAAATCATGCATATTCTTTGACCTAGAAATACCATTACTAACCCAAAAGAGTTTTAATAAAAGGAAAAGGACCTATATGCATAAAAATATTTATAGCAGCTCTTTTCTGGGGGCATAGAATAGGAAATTGAAGGGATGCCCATAAATCGGGGAATGGCTGAACAAAGTGTGGGATGTGATCATGATGGAATATGATTGTGCTAAAAAGAAGTGATGAGCAAGATGCTCTCAAAAACACCTGGAAAGACTTACATGAGCTAATGCAAAGTGAAATGTACTGTGTACAAAGCAACAGCAATGACTAAGATATTCTCAGCAAAGCAAGATCCACAACAATTCTGAAGGACTTATGATGAAAAACGCTACCCATTCTCAGAGAAAGAACTGATGGTGTCTGAATCCAGATTGAAGATTACTTTTTTTACTTTCTTTATTTTTCTTGTTGTTGGATTGTTGGGGATTTTTTTTTTTTTTGGCCTATATTTTCTTTCACAACATGACTTCTATGTTTTACATGACTACACAAATATAATTTATATTGAATTGCCTGCCTTCTCAAACGTGGGGGGAGGAAGGGAGAGAATTTGGAATTCAAGGTTTTAAAATCGGATGTTAAATTGTTTTTTACATGTGACTGGGGGAAAATAAAATGCTACATAAATTTTTAAAATTTTGTTTAAAGAATTTCTCTGCTTCCGGCATATATGACATCTTACATTTGCCAGACAATATTTTCCACAAGATTTTGAATTGGAAGGAATCTTTAGCTATCCTCTAACCTAACCCCGTTATTTTACAGACAAAGAAATTAAGCCTTAGGAAAGCAAAGAGACCTTCCCAGGATGACATAACTAGTAAGTAAACTAAGGTCCTCTGACTCTAAATCCATTGACCTTTTGACTATGTCATGTCACTTATCATGAAGGAAGCACTTTATTTTCCAAACGTGTTATCAGAGATGGAAGGACATGGTGTCCTTATTAGAAGAAGCAACAATAAATTTGGAACAAGAACAAGATTTAAGAGAAAAGCAGAAAATCAGAAATTGCCCTGATTATATCTGTTACACAATTGGCCTTGGCATTTGATGTCCTCAGCACCTGGTGGTGTTTTCCATCCTTATCTTCACAATCTCTAGTTTCCTTTAAACTCAGTTCAAGTCCCACCTTTTGCATGAGGCCTTTCTTGATCCTTCTTAGCTATTAGTACCTTCCCACCCCTACTCTATGTTATCTTATATTTGTTTTGAATGTGTTTCATATGTATGTATGTATATGTATATATCTATATATACATATACATATATACAGATATGTATGCATGCATTTAGTGTTCCATTTAGGCTATCTCTCAACTTAAATTACAGGATGTGTCCCAAAGGATAGGGAAGATTGTGTTGAGTGACTGTCTCAAAGTTTAAGATGAGTTTGCATTTCTAACACTACAGTTCATGAGCCCCAACCCATACACTTACCTCTAATAGTCAGTTAGTAGAAAGAATTAGTTCAAAGCAAAGACATTTATTGACACGGCTTTATAAGGACAATAAGGACAAAGCAACAAATCACCACCACCACTTCTAATAAAACTGTGGATTAGCACTCTCTCACAACTACACATAGAATCATTGGAAACAGTGGGTACAAATATGGTGAATACTAGTAGAAACACACATGGCAACCACATGTGACCAAGGTAACTCAAAGGCACCATAGGGAACCAATGTCCTTTCCCTTTTCATGATATGCCCATACATCTCCTCCTGATACAGTGTCTCTAATGACATACCACTCTGTAAGACTTTATGGACCCATTCATTTACAAGCTCAACTCTTTTCTCAACTCACAGTTCAGTTGAGGCATATTCCTCAGAGCTATCACTTTATTTAACTCATGAACCTTTTCCTTGCTAAGTACATAGACTGCCACTGCGTGAGTAGACCTGCTGCATGATGTCATGACTGATCTGGAGAGTAATTTGGAACTATGCTAAAGGGCTATAAAACTGTGCATACTCTTTGATCCAGCAATACCACTATGAGGTCTGCATCGCCTAGAGATCATAAAAATGGGAAAAGAACCCACATTTACAAAAATATTTATAGAAGCTCTTTTTGTGGTGGCTAAGAATTGGAAGTTGAGGACATGCTCATCAATTGGGGAATGGCTGAACAAGTTGTAGTATATGAATGTAAGGTAATATTATTGTTCCATAAGAAATGATAAGCAGACGAATCTCAGAAAAACCTGCAGAGACTTACATGAACTGATGCTGAGGGAAGTGAGCAAAACTAGGAAAACATTGTACACGGTAATAGCAATATTGTACAAAGATCAACTTTGATAGACTTGGCTCTTCTCAGCAATGCAATGGCTAATTATGTACAAAGACAATTCCAAAAGACTCATGGTGGAAAATGCTATCCACATCCAGAGAAAGAACTATGGAGTCTGAATGTGATTGAAGCATTCTATTTTCACCTTTGTTTTGTTTTTTCTTTCTTGTGATTTTTCTTTTTTGCTCTGATTCTTCTTTCACAACATGACTAATATGGAAATGTGTTTAATACATGTATAGCCCATATCAGATTTCTTGCTGTTTTGGGGAGGGGGGAGGGAGGAAGAGAGGGAAGAAAAAAATTGGAACTCAAAATCTTATATTGTGAATGTTGAAAACTACCTTTACATGTAATTGGAAAAATAAATAAAATACTATTAATTGCAAGAAAAAAAAAGATGTTATGACTGAAGTGGGAAGAATGGAAGATAGAGAAAGTGCTTCCCACCAGAGAGGCAAGGAATTTTCCTTTCCAAAGCAGAATTCTTAATTTATATCTAGCTGACTGTCTTTTGCTGCCAGAGGTTATGCTTCTCAGAGAAGTGTCATGCCTCAACTGAAAATTGAGAAAGCATGAATTATTTTCCAAAGGGCCAATAGCAGTGTGACCTATCTTTAACCAACCAATGGTTAGCTGCCCTCTAATTCTATTTTGTCTTAGAAAACTTCATATCTCGCAAGAATAACAAAGCATAAGGTTTCATTTACACTAATTTATGCTTCATTTAAACAAATATCTTTGCTTCCTCTATTAGCTGTGCCCTATTTTAAAATATTTTGTCAAATGGGTTGAGGTATTGAAAGAGAATCAATTTGACCAAGGCTATTCTGATCAACTCTTTCCACACATACAATATGAGTACCTTTCAGTTAAAATATAGCTTAGCCCAAAGTTGGACACTGGATGTCTTTTTGAGACTGACTGTCAAAGCCAGAACAACAGTGTAAAAAATTATGAAATGACCCAACCTCACTTAGCACTCTCATTTCCATCTCTCTGCTCTAATTATGATTTATTATTGTAATAGCCAAGTTTATATCTCTTCTGTACCCTCCAGGACAGAAACAGTATCTTATCTAAACTCTATCCTCCCTCATCAGCATGGCATAGTGCTCTGGATACGATGGGTATTTAATGAATTTATTCAATTATCTAAATTTGAAAATTAATCTGTTTACACATGTATGGGTTTATCCTCATATCAGTCTTTACCAAAAGCAGGAAAGCATTAAGGGTTACTCAAAACCAATCAAAATAGTTCCAAGCTTTGGAAGAGCAGTCTAAGAGCTACAAAGCTAAAGATAAGTGAAACAAATCAATCAGAGAACCTCATTAAAATTACTTAAGAATAGGAGTTGAGAAGTGGACTCAGTTGAAATGTAGAGAAAGATGCTATAAACTAACCTGCACTTGGACAATGGAGTACTTATTCCCTCTGCAATATTTACCAGGATTTCAACATGTTCTTCTTATCTTTAAAGAACCAGAACCTATCTCTGTTTGCTTTCATCTCCCCTGAGTTCTTTTAATCTACTTTTTATTATAGTCATTTATGTTCAAGTTTTATCCACTTGACTAAATTATAACAACCAACGAGCATTTATTAAATGCCTCTAGGCCAGGTATTGAGCTTGGTGCTACGAACACAAAGACATACAGTAAAGAGTTCCTGCTCCCAATGCCCTTACATTCTACCAGGATACAGAACACTTCCACATATCAATATAAATAAGCCAAGTGTGAAACAAATACAAAGTAACCGGGGTGGGAGGCAGGGTTTACAGAGTTAGGAAGGCAGTAGCAGTTGGGAAGATATAGGATAGCCTTATGCATAAGGTGACATGAACTGAATGCCAGAAGAAGCCAGGGGCTCCAAGAGGCAGAAGTGAAGATGGAGAACATTGCAGACACAGATGGCAGCCTGTACAAAGTCAGGAGATGAAGAGCTATATGTGATATGGGAAAGAGAGTACTGCATAAGATTGAAAGGTAGGTCAGAAAGATGTTTAGAGGATTTTAAAAACCAAATAGAAGATTATATGGAGACTATCCCAAGATTTCTAGTGCAGATTAAAGCTTCATTTAAAGCTAGTAAAGCTTTAACCTGTGCTAGAAATTTTGGGAAACATGATATTTGATGCTACAAGCAATAGGGAGTCACTGGTGTTTATTGTCACTGGAGTGACATGGTTAGAATGATGATTTACAAAAATTAGTTTGGCAGTTATCTAAAGGGTGAATTGGAGGAGGGAGATTGAAGGCAGAAAGACAAAGTAGGAGACTCTTGTAATAGTCTAGGTGAGAGGTAATATGGGACCAGACTAGGACAGCTACTGGGTGAACAGAGTAAAAAGTATGTATTTAAAGGAATGTTGTGGAGATTGAAAGGGCAAGTCATATCAATTACTCAGCAGCACAGGAGCAAAAAGGCAGATTGCAGGAATAACCTAAGGCTGGGATTTAGTAAATCATGAACCACAATAGGACAAGGAAGCAAGAGATTTGAGAGTAGAGGGTGGCATTGAGCTGAGATAATTAACCAACTATTACTCTGTTGACAGTGAAGATTGGGAAGGGAGGAGAGAGTAGCCAGAACAGGGATGATGGTGTTTTATTTATAATTGACTCTTTCTACACAACTCTACAATGTCTTCCATCTACTGTAGTAAGCACTTAATATTCATTGAACTGAATGAAACTAATTGAACTGAACAGTTATAATTAAATCCATAGTCATAACTGGTGTATAATCAGGAAGTGACAATTTCTAAATTCTGGCCATATGGAACATTGTTTTGTTATTGAGGAAACAAATGTGAGATGCTAGAAATCTGAAGTAGAGGCTAAGATCAAACTAGTGTTATTGGTGTTTATTCTCTTCCATAATAACTGTATCCTGGGGGGAAAAACCCACTTTCTTGCTTTCTTTTCCCATACAATTAAATAGTCAGTGGCAAGAATGGGACCTAAGTCTTGGTTCAAAGGTCTTTCCGTTAAACCATCTGCTTCTAAATGGAATAACATCTGTTTATAATTCAAAGGCTTACTGCTTATTAAAATGATAGATTAAGCCATATTGATTTACCATCATTAAGCAGTATCTGTCATATTAGCCATTATTATTCCTGAAATATTTCTCACATCAGTAACTACATTTCTTTTAAAGTATAATCCAGATAAACATCCTATCAGCTAAGACAATAATATCAGAGGCAAAGTGGAAACAGTGTTAGATTCTACTCATTTCTGGTACAGTAGCAGGAGTGCTTTCAACAGAGAAATTATGTAGGTACAGTGTTTGTAATACTTTCCCTGAGAAATAATTTTTTCAGGTTTCAAGTTGTCACAAAACTGATTCAAGTTGTGGAAAACAGTAACTATGGAAAAAGGTCAAAGAACCTAGGATTCAATAAAAGACCAGAAGGTAACCTAACCTTTATTTTCAGGGATAACATGGTAGGTGTGGGGGATGGTGTAGGTGCCGAGTGAGACTGGGGGTAAAGAAGGAAAACAGGGAACATTTGGGGAGGGATTATGGGTACCTTCCCTGTCCTTCAACCCGCCCACCCCAAGGGCTACACTTCTATTATTTCTAGTCATATTCTTAATAACAAATGATTCACTAAATAATAATGTTGTTTTCTGTCCGTATTGAGTGTGGCACTAGACATAATGATATTCAGGGGACAAATGTAGAGAGATTTGGGCTGCTGGTGGGAATAGGGCAAAGGTCACCAACTCTACCAATTCTATCTGGTCCTTTCTTTTCAGTTTTACTATTTTCCAATATCTTTTCTCCCTTTCCTTAACCAAACTGCTAGAAAAATCTGTCTACACTCACTACTTCCTCTTCCTCATCTCTCCCTCATCTTAATCTCTGTTGAATCTTTCTTCCAATTGTACTACTCAACTAAAACAATGCTCTGTAAATTTCAGGATGATCGAAAGCAAGGGCCTAGGGGCAGCTAGGTGGCACAGTGGTTAGAGCACCAGCCCTGGAGTCAGGAAGACCTGAATTCAAATTTGGCCTCAGACACTTACTAACTGCGTGACCCTGGGCAAGTCACTTAACTCTGTTTCCCTCAGTCTTCTTATCTGTAAAATGAATTAGAGCTGAACACAACTGAAAAATGATTGAACAACTAGTTAGAGATGTCAAAGTCACCCTGAGGGCAAGGTAAAACTCCCAAGGGCAAGCGGGTGGTGAACTAGATTAAAATAAACTTGGAAAATGTTTTACAAAACAAATACAGTACAGCGTAGGTAATGTTAATGTATTGTTTCCTAAGTCAGGATATTGCTGTCAGAGATCCATTTCTATATGAACTTGACCTTTCTGAACCTCCCTTCCTTCTTCCTATCTTCCTTACTTCTGTTGCACACACATCATGCTCCCAGTTACCCCATTTATAACCTGTCATACTTAGCTCTAAGTTCTAGCTTATTCTCATATAACCAATTAATTGCCAGATCTTACCAGTTCTACCTCCAAAAGATCTTTCCTATCTATCCCCTTCTCTCCATTCACCTTAGCTCAAGCTCTTCTCCCTTTTCACCAAGACTCTTAAAACATTTCCCTAATTGGTCTCCCAGACACTACTTTATCCCTTCGCCTCTCTCTAATCCATCTTCCCTGCAGCTGCCAAGAAGATATTGATAGACACATGATCGCTGGAATTCTTTGCATACATCTCAAAGGTTCTCTTTCCAAACCTCTGCCTTTTCCTACCATACCTCAAGTACCATCTTCTATAGGAAACTTTCCCCAACCTTCCCATCATCAGTGTTGTCATTTGGTTTTGCTCTTTAAAGTTAAATATGTTTTTAAGAATCCTTTTAAAACCCATTGGGAAATACTTTTCAAGTCTGAGTGTGCTGTCATCTCTCTTTCTCCTCATAGTCAATTATTGATGATCACTTGGACTCTGTTCTCAGGCAGTGGTTATTTCTCTCTGATTAGATGTTTTTCATTACCTTGAGTTCATTTCTGATGCATTGATACCCATTGGTATATTGTGTATTGTTTGTTTATTCACTGTTTATTAAAGGCTTATTGTGACATGTTTTCTAATTAAGTTAGTGCTACTAGTTCTGCTCTATCTTCAACATGGAGCAATCTCTTCGAAAAATGAGCACTGAAGCTTAAAAGGTATTGTCATGTTATAGGTACTGAGATTCAGAGAGGCCTCTCGCCTAACATAAGTGGAGAAAAATAAGACGGAGGGTATTATAAAAATGTTGTAAAGAATCCTTGGAGGATTGAAGAGTGATGAAGAGTAACAAAGTCATGTAAGGTCACTCAGGAAATGCTCTGTGAAGGACCTGAACCATTAACTCTTTCAAACATTCTTAATGAACTGACAATAGTCGCAGGAACTGGTTAGGACACTGAACTTTAAGAATCAAGTTCATATCTTCCTCAGATATTGTGACCAAGTCCCTTCATGCCCTCATGTCTGTTTCTTCATCTGCAAAATTAGGAGCTTGGACTCAAAAGCTTCTAGGATCCCTTTTGGCCCTAAATCTATGATCCTATGAACAGGTGAGGTGGCTACTTAAAGAGGAGAAGGTCTCCTGAGCAGAAAAAGCATTCTCACAAAGAAATTGAGTGATATTTCAGTCCAAAAGGGAACACTTTCATTGTAGGTAAGACCAAAACCACATCCCCTGTGCCAGTGAGACACTATGGATCCAAATTAGGGAACCTTTTTTGTGAGGCAGTTGGGGTTAACTGACTTGCCCTGGGTCATACATCTAGTGTCAGGTATCTGAGACCAGACTTGAACTCAGGTCCTCCTGAATCCAGGGCCAGCGATCTATTCACTGCATCACCTAGCTGCCCAGAGGGAACTTTTTTAGGATAGAACTGTGCTATCCAGGGGGAAGGGAAGGTGATAAATGTTTACATATTGACTACTACATGCCAGGCACTGTTCTAAGCACTTTACAAGTATTATTTCATTTGTTCATCCAGGAGAATAATCACAGGAAGCTTAAATTAACCTAGTATTAGATATGCTACAGCGTTAGAAGGACACAGAATTAGAAAAGAGAAGTAAATTAGTGGAGAGTCTTATAGGGAAGCTCTTGCCTTTGTGAAGGCTAGATAATTTGAATTATATGGCAAACATATTTGCAAAACCTAGAATCATTATATGGGGCAGCTAGGTGGTGCAATGGATAGAGTGCCTGGCCTGGAGTCAGGAAGACCTGAGTTCATATCCAGCCTCAGATATTTACTAGCTCTGAGGTAAATCACTTAACCTTGTTTGCTTCAGTTTCCTCATCTGTAAAATGAGCTGGAGAGGGAAATGGCAAACCATCCTAGTATCTTTGCCAAGAAAACCCCAAATGTGGTCATGGAGAGTCAGACACGACTGAAAAAGACTAAACAACAGTCATTATATGGTGGTGATGGTGAGACCCTTGGAAAAGCATACCCTATATTTACCAATTCTATTGTTCTGTATGAAGGAAAAAAGAAAATCCTTCTACTATAAATTGTCAATTACAAATATTAATGTAGATAGGTACAGTTGTCCCTAAGAAAATTGATATAGTTAGCAGTAAATATGCAGATACACAACTGTGATCTATAACTGCACATCACCAATCGTGACTGATGGGTATCATTGCCGCAATTAGTCAAGGTGAGGCAAATACTAACAGAGATGAAGGAACACCATAATTTTTGCAAAGAAAGGCTCAACCTTAATTGACCCAGGAATATTTTTTCAAGATGTAGAAGCAAAGAAAAGGAGTCTCCCTCTCAGAGACCTAAAAAGTTCCCTAATTTGGGTCCAAAGGAAGCCACTCTGTGGCGACGTAGTTTCTATAGGATATTTTGGACATGTAGGTCAAGAAAGGACCTTCAAACTAGTAAAAAACAGATTTTTCTGACCCAAGATCATTTGTTGTTGTTCAGTGGTTTTTCTGTTGTATCCAATTCTTTGTGACCCCATTTGGAATTGTCTTGGCAAAGATAATGGAGTAGTTTGCCATTTCCTTCCCTATCTCATTTTACAGATGAGAAACTGAGGTAAACAGGATTAAGTGACTTGCCACTTAAGTGACAGGGTCACATAGTAAGTGTCTGAGGCCAGATTTGAACTTAGGAAGGCATGGTGTTTTAACCACTACACTATCTAGCTGCCCGAGATGGTAGCAGTTGTTACTAAGAAGTGTGAAACTTCTGCCTAATTTGTACAAAGAAAAAAAATTGCCAACTTAAGCCGTACATTGGGAGAAAATAAACCACTAACAGCCTTTTGAAACATGGTTTCATCAATTTCTTATTGCTTTAAGAAAATAGTAAGAATGCTAGCCATATCTTAGTAATGCCTGATCATTTCAAAAGATGTGAAGGTTTATTAGGAGCTAGAGAGTATCTATTGTTACCAAAGTATTGTGGAAGAATTTTTTCTCAGTGTATGGAATCCCTGCCAGGATCCATTCTGATCAGGGAAAAGACTTGAGAGCAAGTTATTTAAGGAAGTGGAACCTTTGTTAGGTATCAAGAAGTCTAGAGGTACACATTCCCATACACAAGGAGGGGCAGCTAAGTGGTAAAGTGGATAGAGTTGCTGGACTTGGAGTCAGGAAGACCTGAGTTCAAATTCAGCATCAAATACTTACTAGTTGCGTGACCCTGGGAAAACCACTTAACCCAATTTGCCTCAGTTTCCTCATCTGTAAAATGAGCTCATGAAGGAAATGGCAAACCACTCCAGGGTCTTTGACAAGAAAATCCCAGATGGGGTCATAAAGAGTCAGTCACAACTGAAAATGATTGGACATACATACCCAAGGAGAACCACTCATTATGCTGAGTATTTCAACTACATGCAAGTTAGGAAATTTGAGATCAGAACAGAAATCAGTAGAGTCAACAGGTAAAACACCAGCCCTTAAGGTAATGTTTCATGTGGAGGAGTCTGTGGCTGAGTTGTCTGCTTTTCTCAGAGTTCTAAACCTGTTACCAAAGTATGCAACTGCTCTGACTCATAGAACTGGGCCAGTGCTTCATGTGGATTAAAAAATGAAAAATGAGATTTTAGAACCTTAAACTCCCTTGAAACTCAAAGTGATGAATATTAGAGTTACTGTCCAGGAGTAAATTTCCAAATGAGCAAAAAAAAATCTCAGTTCTATGCCTGAGCTGTCTGGGATTTTGAAATTTACAGCATTTATTTCCCTTTTAAAGCAATCTCCCTTTGACAAGTAGTCAAATCACATTCATGCACACAGATGCAGAAACACACACACACAAACTCGGTCCTGTGACTCGGCATGGTGCTGCAACAAGCTGAATATATATTCACTCTTACTAATCCTTATTAACAGTGAAAAGCAGTATAACTCAAGGGAAAAAATGTTAGAGTCAAGAGACCTGCTTTCCAATCTGTCTCTGACACTTAATAGTTGGCAAGTCAATAAACCTCTCTCCTAGCCTCTTTTTCCTCATCTGTAAAATGGAAACAATAACCCTTACCCTTCCAGTCTTGTTCATTGAGAGGAAAAGACCCTGAAGAGATAGAAACTGAACCTAGGATTTCATTGACATTGGGAACTTGTCTACCAATGCAGATTAAAACCTTTTCTGCAATTTTTATTCCTTAGATAGGTACACTGATTTCCTGAGTCACTTACTTAGGATTACACATTAAGTATATGTCAAAAGTGGGACTTGAACCCAGGTCTCCCTGGTTCCAAGTTCAGCTGTCTGGCCACCACACCATGCTTTTGTTGTTGTTCAATCATTTCAGTTGTGTTTGACTGTGACTCCTTTTGGGGTTTTCTTGCCACTTCCTTCTCCAGCTCACTTACAAACTGAGGCAAACAGGGTTAAGTGACTTGCCCAAGGTCACATAGCTAGTAAGTATCTGAGGCCAGATTTGAATTCAGGAAAATGAATCTTCCTGACTTCTATCTATTGTACCACCTGGCTGCCATTATACCAGGCTACCTCTCTCAAAACCAAAACTAGAAAATAGAACTCATTTTCCCCTCTATCAGGAGACCCAACCCTCCCACTGGTCCCCATATGCAGACCAGAAAAGGCATGGTGATTCTAGTTTATTACCTCAGTCACAATGGAGGATCCTGGAGTGTCGTATATCCAGCCATCCTGACAGGTGGTAAGAGGAATGTGGCTCCTGTTGCTGGTAAAATTGGCTAACGGGTCTGTGCAGCTGAGGGCTGTTTGGTTCCAGTCCACATCATATCTCCGGCACTGACTGGTATAAGCATCTCCTGGTATGCCCAGGCCTGGCACTGTGTAATTCAGCTCCTCTTCCAAACTCCAGCCACATTGCTTGCTTAGCTCTGAAACTCCAGGACTGAGGCAGCGGTGATCCGGGGTAAAGCCCAGAAAAACAATCCCCACATAGATGGGGGCAAAAAAAATTGATAGCAGACATAGAAAGCCAAAGGCTTGTTTCTGGAAGAAGTCAAATTCCCCAATGTGCTCTAAAATGTCATCTAAGGTTGGCATAATTGGATAGGGCAATACCTTTCAGGCAACTAATAAAATTCATTGCCAGATGTGCCCCAAACTGCAGAGTCTAAGTTACCAGTATCAAATAATCTATTGGTAGTTAATTCAGATTGCACCATTTCAAAGCAAGTTCAGGCATGATAAACAACCAAGTAGAAATAATCTTTCACCTCCTTGTGACTCTTTCAGGTCAAGGGAGGGGAAGTGGAAGGCTAGAGGATGACAGTAGGTTGGATTGTTTATTTTATTGAGGGGAAAAGTCAGTGAGGTAGAGACCTTAAATAACTCTGTGTCACCCAAACAACAAACGGAAAAATCAATCCTCAAATTACTTTGAGGGCTGAAGAGATTATCTATTAGGATATTTCTTTTTATTACCCAGATATACCAAAGGTCACTAATTATCAAAGCCTACCCTTGATCTAGTCACAGGCTATCTGCCATAATCTTGGGACCCCCTACACTCATGGTACAGTGAAAAGACCACTGAAGTCAGAAAATTTGGGTTCCAATTCCAATTGTATTCCTTTTTTTTTTTTTTTAATGATTCATATGATCTTGGGCTCATTAACCTCTCTGGCCCTGAGTTTCCTCATCTGTAAAATAAAATTTGCCTAGATTGTCTCTAAATACCCTTTCAGCTCAATCTATGATTTCTATCATCCAACGTTTATCTGCTCAGTGATTTGTAAGGAGAGAAGCTAGCAAATGGTACAGAGCCTGTGGTCCTCTAGGTCCTCAAGTATGGCCTTTTGACTGAATCCAAATTTTACAGAGCAAATTCTTTTATTAAAGAGTAGAGAAGGAAAAGTGATGCCCAGAGTCAAGTGACAGAGTGTCTTGTTCACAGATTAGCCATGATTGCAATGTCACTGGTAGGAAGAATATGGGTAAGAAAGTAAAGTGGAAGAAGACTTGAAAGACTGAAGAGGAACAAGATTATAAAGGGTTTTGAATGCCAAATAGAGAATTTTATATGTGATCCTGGAGGTGATGGAAGGCTACTATAGTTTTCCAAGGGGAGAAGGGTGTCATGATTAGACCTGAGCTTTAGGAAAATCACTTTGGTGGCTGAATGGAAAATGTATTGCAGTGGGAAGATGAGGCAGGCAGATCCACCATCAGGTAATTGCCAGGTGTGCACTAAGGTGATGGTAGCATGGGAGCAGAGGAGGTATATTTGGAGATGCTGCCAAGGTGAAATCAACTCACCTTAACAACAGATTGGATATGGGCAGTGAGAGATTAATGAGGAGTCCAAGCTGAGGGACGGGGAGCTGGTAGGGATTTACCTGGGCCAGGGTTTCTTCATTTGGGAGTATGTGAGTTTGTTTTTAAAAATATTTTAATCATTGTATTTCAATATGATTGGTTTTCTTTGTAATCCTGTGTATTTTATTTTATCCATTTAAAAACATTATTCTGAGAATTCTGAGAAGGCTACAAGTTTTTTCAGACTGCCAAAGGAATCCATGACACAGAAAAGATGAAGAATCCCTCATCTAGTCTAACTCCCTCATTTTACAGATAAGTGCACAGCCCAGGTACATCCGTTGACTCTAAGTATTTCATGATCATTCTTAAGTAGACTATATTGATTAAAGAACATTGTTTCACTGGTCCTTCTTTGGTCTCCCCTGCTACTGACTATCTCAATCAATATAAAGTTGCTTCAGTGTTTCCATGAGAAGAAGCTTTTGTCAACATTGTAGAGAATGGTGACTATCCTGCCCCGATGAGCTCACTGACAGTACTGCCGAAAGCTAACCAAAAGTGTGGCAGCTGATGAGTGGTAGGCCTGGATTCCATAGTCCTATAAAAGAGTGGACACTGACCTCTGTGCCTGATAGGGCAGGTTGGCAGACCACAAGTATTTATTAATCACTTGCTGTGCCTTGTTTCTTTAAAAAAAAAAAAAAAAAGCTTGTTTTTGTATCATCTTTATTGTTTTACTCTGTAACACTTCCTGCCTCTCATCCCTGATGTCTCATCCCTTATGCCCAAATACCTAAAAAATATAGGGAAAAAAGATCAGAAAAACCAAGAAACTCATCTGATTGTGACAATACATGCGATGTTTCCCTGCTTTAGTTGCAAGGCCTTTCTTAACAGAGCAACTTACAAAGTTAATGCATGAATTATGCGAATTCTTAAAAATTTTAAATCATTATGACAAAATAACTAGAGCAGAATGACTCGCTCTTTGTCCCAAAGCGAGAAAATTGAGAAGATCCTGGAAACGCTGTCCCTTGTGTCTTAGAAACAATAGCACCTAGTTTTTTTTTTTTTCTAGATCTGGATATTCTTTGCTGTGGGAAATATCAAGTAAGGAATCATCTCCTCCTGGGGTTTTGGGTGGAGATGGGAGGATCCCCACCAGCCCCACCACTAGTGTAGATTGGGAATTATTCTATAGTCTTAGAGAATTAACCTAGACGTCAACAGGTTCTGCTCTTTTAGCAATGCCACACTTGCCTCTCGTATCACTGATTTACAAACTTCAATTTTGTTAGGTACATACTATTTATGTTCATGAATTCTCTCCAGTGGCTCCCTGTCCTCCTCAGGACTAAATATAAAATCCTCTCTTTGGCTTTCAAAGCCCTTCATAATCTTGTTGCTCAGTCATTTTCCAGTTGTGTCCTACTCTTCATGACCCCAATTTGGAGTTTTCTTGGCAGAGATACTGGAGTTTGCCATTTTATTCTCTAGTTCATTTTACTGAGGAAGAAACTGAGGCAAATAGGGTTAAGTGACTGCCCAGGGTCACACGGATAGTAAGTGGCTGAGGACATATTTGCACTGAGGGAGATGAGTCTTCCTGACTCTCATCCTGGTACTTTATCACTTTATCCACCTAGACCCCTCCAACTTTTCCAGTCCTCCATTCCCCAACACATGATCTTTGATCTCATGACACTCAGCTTCTGGTCACTCCATAAACAAGACACTCCATCTCTCCTCTCTGGGCGTTTTCTCTGACTGTCCCCCATACCTGGAATACTGTCCTTCTTCAACTCCACTTACTGAGTTCCCTGGCTTCCTTTAAGTCTCAACTAAAATCCCATATTTTACAGGAAGTCTTTTCTGCTCTCTAAATTCTAGTGCCTTCTCTCTGTTATTTCCTACTTATCACATGTATATATATATATGTATACATATATATATACATGTATACATATGTATATATACATATATAGTATGTATGTATATGTGTGTATATATACATACATATGCATGACATCCTATTATATATACATATATGTGTGTTCCATATTGTTCCCCCCTCCCATTAGATTGTGAGCTCCTTGAGATCAAGGGGTATCTTTTGTGACTTTTTGTAGCTCCAGTCATAGCACAGTGCCAGTACATTGCAGGCATCTAATAAATGTTTGTTGATTGATTCTCTTTGGATCTTGATTAGGTATTGTAATAAGTCAGTACAGGAGACAGACACAGGAAAAACTACAGCTTATATACTCAGTGAACCACACTTCAGCAGCAGATGATGGATACGTGTCTGTTACAATTCAACTAGTGATATTTATTCGTCTCCTATTCTTCTATTCATTTGTTAGATGAAACAAAGAGGAAGATACCCTTTTTGGTCACCCAGGGAGGGTATGTGTATTTATAATAACAAAAGAGGATGCTCATCACTTGTTAAAATAGAAGGAATATGTCCTTGTTAGCATAATTATTCATTTCGAAGGGAACCACACATTACCTGCCAAATAAGACAGAAAAGAGAAACAGAATTCCTTGGCCTATCAAAATCCTTCTGTGCATAATAAAATATTTTATAGCAATTAGTTATTGTTCATTTTCTTTTTCAGTTGCATCTGACTCTCTATGACCCCATTTGGGGTTTTCTTGGCAAATATACTGCAGTGGTTTGCCATTTCCTTCTCTGGCTCATTTTACAGATGAGGAAACTGAGGCAAACAGGGGTAAGTGACTTTCCCAGGGTCACACAGATCGTAAGTGTCTGAGGTCAGATTTGAATTCAGGAAGATAAGTCTTTCTGACTCTAGACCCAGCACTCTATGCACTATGGTGCCACCTAGCTTCCCCAATAGCAATTAGAGGCATAAGAAAATAACTCAAGGAAAGAAGAAAACAAGTATTTTTTTTAAGTACCTATGTATTAGACCCTGTGCTAAGCACTCTACAAATAATTCATTTGATCACAATAACTTTACAACCCTGTGAGGTAGGTGCTGGGACAGATAAAGGTTAAGTGAATTGTGCAGGATCATACAGTTAAGTGTCTGAGGCAGTGAGTGCCTGAAGTCTTCCTTACTCCAGACCCAGCACTGTATCCATTGCATCAGCCTGCTGTATAGTATAAGCATAGGTTCCCAAAATGGGCGATACCACCCCCAGGAGGGCACTGGAATGATGGGGAGGGGGTTGACACATAGTAGCCTCAGGTGCAATTGTAGGTAGTTGAATAAAAATAAGGGAGTGGTGAAAATATAAGGAAAGAAGAGAAGAAAATTTTGAAAAACCTTTTGTACATGTTTCATTTGTTGTGTAACAGAGTTAATGTCACAGTGACTACATGATTTTTCCAAATAAACACACAAAATCCAAGTAATAGCCCATCAGTCATCAAGTTCACTTACAGGTCTTAACCAGCAAGTGTTGTCAGGTGAGCATTGCAGTACATTGTTAGTCCAAAATGCATCAGCTGGAACATGTGCATGTAACAACTTGTTTACAATATAATACTATACAGTTACATGATATAATATTGTATCATCAAAATTTCAATGCCAGGGAAAAAATGCAAATTTACAATAAGCTGCATTGATCAAGATGCATCATTTTTAAATGATGTAATTTTTTTAAAAAACTGTTGAAGTGTTTAAAAAAATAGATTTCCAGGGGAGCACTGAGTAATTATTTTTAAAGTGGACAGTAGGCCAAATAAGTTTGCAAAGCTCTTTTCTAAGGCAACACAGTCAAATGCTGAATATAGAATAAAATGCAATTGTATCAGTTCTCTACAGGCCACTCAGCTCCCCACAATCCACTTTTGACCCATGGTATCACTGGCAGAGTCATGCTTTCTATAACCACAGAATCACATAGATCTCTGATCCAGAAGGAATTCTAGAGATGAGTCTCCACAAACTCAAAAGACCTTGGATAGAGGTTCACTGAGCGGGCTATCTGCAAGCACAGCAAATCAGGGCTTCATTCATTGTTTTGTTGATTGTATCAATGGAAAAAATGTTAATTAAGCAGATTGAATTTACAAGTGGGTCACACACTTTTTTTTTTTTTCCCAAGAGAGACAGTTGTTAAATTTTTATAAGAATATCTAGGCTTCAGAGTCATCTAGTGTAACCTCCTCAGTTGGGAAACTGAGATCAAAAGTCACCCAGGTAGGCAGAGACAACATCAGAACCCAGGTTCTCCAATTCCTTCACTTTTCAGATCTGCAAAATGAGGCTCAGAAAGGTAAGAAAAGGAGCTTAAGTTCACACAGTTCATGGCAGAGCCAGAAATAAAAGTCAGTACTCCTGACTAATTTTGCTTCAGTGGCCTTCTTGATGCAGCTCACTGTCCTTAAGCTGGCAGCAGAAAAGTACAAGAATATTTAGCTATTAGTCTTTAGCTCTTTCTGGCTATCCCAGGCTTTCATGTATCAGATAGAAGATGGCAGATGTGAAAGGAGGCAGCTCAGGAGCATGTAGACACCTCCAAAAATGGTTCTTAATAGCTGCACACAATAGGGCCCAATCCCACGTGAACAGTTTGGGGCAGGGGAATGTGGGATTTCTCATAATTTTTTGTTCTCTGATTTTAGCTCTAGACTGTCTCATATCAAATAAAGCAAACAGAAGTTGTTAGGTGTAACTGGTTCTTTAGCATCTCAGCTGTCTGATCAATTGAATTTTTCAAATACATTGTTTAAGCACCTGTGATGCTCCTAGTATATGGTTCCTGAGTTCTGGGGCTATGATAAAGCTTTTGGAACCCTGTGGGGGCAGGGTAAGGAATTAGGGTTAGGTTTGGAGGAAGGAGAACATTCAAGACAGTCAAAAATATCACAGATGTGTACAAATAGTCCAAAAAAGCCAGAATATGATGCTGTGTAGAGGAAGAGTTATACTGTTAAGGGACTCTAAGAGAGAAAGGGGTGGGTCAGGAAACCCCCTGTGGAGGAGGCAATGCCTTGGTTGGGCATCAAAGGAAGAATATCTCACTTAAATTTTCAGAGATTGGGGTGGGGCTGCTGCTTCAGCGAGAAGGGAATGATGTGTGAAAATGCAGAGCAGAAAAGGGCAAGACAGATTCAGAGAAGAGAGAGTAGCCTAAGCTGGTGAAGCACTAAGTATATAATGAGGCGTAGTTTTTAAAAAAAAAATACTGAAAGGGAGGCTGGAAGCAGATTGGGGAAGCCTTAAAAGGCAGTCTAATGCACTTCTATTTTATGGGATAGCCAATGGGAACCTACTAAAGGTTTTTGAGTAGGATGCTAAGTAAGCATTGAGCCACAATCTGTATTTGTCACTGTCAATAAGTGTTGAAGTTTTTGAGATCTGTTTATTGGAAGGTATTATTAGAGGGTGGAGCCACGATGGCAGAGCAAAAGCAGGGACTTGCTTGAGCTCTCCCCCTAACCCCTCCCCCGTAAAAAAAAATGACTCTAAACAAATTCTAGAGCAACAGAACCCACAAAATGACAGTGAAACAAATTTCCAGCCCAAGACAACCTGGAAAATTGACAGGAAAGGTCTGTTATACCCAGCTGGGAGAGGAGCACAGTCCAGCACAAAGTGAGTCAGCGTAGACTGAGCCCCAGCAAACCTGGACCAGGCCTCAGGGAACTGAATCACTGGCAGCTATGGTGGTTTCCAGACTTCTCAACCCACAAATACCAAAGATAACTTAGGTCAGTAAGAAAGGTCTGTCAGACCTAAGTGAGAGAGGAGCAGGTCTAGCCCTAGCCCCAGGGCAGTGGCTATTTTCTGGAACTCTCAAGCCCACAATGGGTGGAGGGATTGAGCAACTGATCAGAGGGGGATTGCAGGGATCTCTTTGCTGGTGCTGAGGTAGGATTCTCTTCCTTTGCTCCTGCTTGGATCTAGGTCACAGTCTTGGGTGATGGTCCTGGGGCAAGAAGGAGCACTAGCATAGCAGAGTTTGTGGAGGTGGTGGAAAGGGAATCCTCTTCATAGTTCCAAGGCAGAAAAGAGTGCTTGTGATCACTTCACAGTCCAGAATACAAGCCAGGAGAGGAATAAACACCCCTCCTTTGACCATGCCACTTCAAAAGAATTGAAAATTACAGGTCCCTAGAAGTATCCTCAAAAACAGCTGCACAAAAGTCCTGAATCTTGGGACAGTACACCCTCCACACTGGAAGCAGAGCCCTACCTTAAAAAAGAGTTAAAAAGTCAAGCAATTGGCTGGGGAAATGAGCAAACATTGTGCGGGTGGGGGGGGGGGCAGGAAGGGAGGGGGAGTCAGACTAAAGAATCTTCGGTGACAAAGAAGATCAAAACATACAACCAGAAGAAGACAACAAAGTCAAAGCTCCTACATCCAAAGCCTCCAAGAAAAATATGAATTGGTCTCAGGCCATGAAAGAGCTCAAAAAAAGATTTTGAAAATCAAGAGAGGTAGAGAAAAAATTGAGAAGAGAAATAAAAGTGAAGCAAGAAAATCATGAAAAATGAGTTAACAGTTTGGTAAAGGAGACCCCAAAAATAGTGAAGAAAATAACACCTCAAAAAACAGACTAACCCAAATGGCAAAAAAGGTCCAAAAAGTCAATGAGAAGAATGCCTTAAAAAAGAAAAATTGGTCAAATGGAAAAGGAGGTCCAAAAGCTCATTGAAGAAAACAATTTCTTAGCATTCCTTATTCTACTGAGATAACCAAGATACCCCTAAACAGTAGGAAGGATACACAATCAGGCTGTTCCATCACACAAGCATACACAAGAGGGAGCTGTCATAACTGATAGTTGAGCGTTAATTAATTACCTTCTCATTCTGCTGCAGATGTTAGTTGGTGTTTCAATTCCACATTTCCATTCATTAGACTGAAATGCTTTCTAGAGGTCTTTCTGAGTCCTCACTATTCTCAAACTATCAGCTGCTTTTGACACTACTGACCACTCTCTTCCTAAATACACTCTCCTCTCCGGTTTTTCATAATCTGTACTTTCTCCTGGTTCTCCTTCTAACTGTTCCTTCCCAGTTTCCTTTCCTGCTTTACCTTCCATGTTACAGCCCTTATGATCCTGAGTCCCCATTCTCTCTCTAAACTCTATGACCTTATCAGCTCCCAGGAGTTAATTAACATCTCTTTGCAGATAACTCACAGCTCTACACATCTAGCCCCAATATCTCTCCTGGGCTTTAGTACCACATCATCATTTGTCTATTGGACATTACACAGTGATTGTCCCAGAGACATCTTAAGTTAAGATTTCCAAAACAAAACTCATTCTCAGCTTACCCCCTCCCCATCCCTTTCTGCTGAAGGAACCATAATTCTTCCAGTCTCGCATGTTTGTAACCTCAGCATTATCATCAACTTCTCACTCCAGACACTCATCAATTGCAAAATATTGTTGTTTCTATACCTCTGACCCCTTCTCTCTATTCATCTGGTTCCATCTCTTATCCCTTTCTTGTATATTATTGCAACAGTCTCCTAATTGTCTGCCTGCCTTAAGACTCTTGCAACTCTAGTCTAACCTAAGCGTTACTGCGAAAGGAATTTTCCTTTAATCTGTCATCTCCCTATTAAATTTTAGGAGCTGACTCTAGGACTGAATATATAAAAGTACTCTTTTTTGTACTCTATTCTCTTCTTTGCACATGATCTCCATCACCCTCATACCTTTCAATAGTGGAGAGGCTGCTCAAGCACTAACTTCTACTCGAGCTCTCCCTCGCCTCTCAATTGCTAGTGCTCTTGCCCCCAAACTACTTTGTATTTATTTGAATATATTCTCTTTACATTTATTTGGCCTATAGTACTTGTCTCCTTACAGTAGAATGTAATTTTATTGAGAGTATGAATTTTTTCATTCATTGTATTTGTAACCTTTGTGTTTGGTATATTGGAAGCACAATAAAAGCTAGATAGATTGATAACATTCCAAGAGTTGTCCTTCCTAACCAAAGCTTTGCAGACCAAGCAAATTGCCAATATTTATTTACATGGAGATTTGTCTGGACACATTATTGATTTAAGATCAGCAAATTGCAAAAGTAAAGCCATTTTCCTTTGCTTTGGTTTCTTTTTGGTTTGTTTTGGTTTCATGGTCTTATCTCCACAAGTTGAGCCAATGGAAAGGTAACAAGCACATTCTGGGGAAAAGCAGAATAAATTGAGTAGTAAAGCAGAAAAGTAAGCCACCACTTCAGCAAGTGTTTATGGGTATTGCCAAGTAAGAGATGCCATTTTCCTCTTCTCCAAGTCTCCATTATAACTACCAAATGCAAACCCTTCTCCAACCAGTCCCATTCCTATGGCCCTATATATGTTCTTTCCCCTGCTTCGCATTTGTCATCATCCTTTTCCCCCTCCTAGAATGCTCTCAACTTGGCTAAGCTTTCCCTCCTAATCAATCAACAAGCATTTATTAAGAGGTTATTTTGTAACAAGAAGGACAGCTAGGTGTTGGATAGAGGCCTGAAGTCAATTTGACCTCAGACACTTACTAGCTGTGTGATGCTGGGCAAATCACGTAACTGTTTGCCTTAGTTCCTTCCTCTGTAAAATGAGCTGGAGAAGGAAACAGTCAGCCATTACTGAAAAACAAAAACAAAAATGACAATATGTAACAAGCATTTATTAAGAGCTCATTATTCACCAGTCACTCTTCTGAGCGCTAGAGATACAAAGAAAGTTAAAAATAGTACCATTCAAGCAGAGGCTTACATTCTAATTAGGGATACAACACATGGATAAACAGCTACATAAAGCATACATATACAAAGTCTCTACAAAGTAGCCTTAGAAAGGAAGGCTCTAGATGCCTTGGAGCTTGAGAAAGCCTTTCTGCAATAGGTGGAAGTTTGAGGGGGTCTGAGGAAGTCAGGGATTCTAAAAGGTGATGAGGAGGGTGAACATTCTAGGCTTAGGAACATTTAGTACAAAGGCATGGAGATGAGAGGTAGAATACCTCATGTGAGAAATGGCAAATAGGGCAGTATGGTGGAATTGAAGAGTATGGGGAACGACGTATTTAGGAAGACAGGAATGGTGGAGAGGTTGCAGGCTATGAAGGGCTTTAAATGGCAAAGAGTATTTAATATTTGATCATGAAGATAACAGGGAGCCTCTGGTTTATCAAAGACGGAAGTGACCTACACTTTAAGAAAAATACTGTCAGCCAACCGTAGGAATGTTTGGATAGGGATTGATTTCATGTGCCTTTCCTCTCCTGTAGGAGTAGTTCTTTGTAAACTTTAAAGTGTTATAGAAATGTGAGTTATGCTTTAAAAAAAAAAACACTTCATCTTCTATTTGTAACTCATCTTATACAGTGCTCTGCATCCAACAGCCACTCACTGTTTGTGGAATAAATTTGGTATAACCATGACCCTTAGTGGTTCAGGAAGGCAAAATTCATTTTGTTTACACTTACACAAAACAAGGACCATGTGATTTTCCTTTTGTATCTGCCTATGGTGCTGGTGAAATAAAGACAAAACTCAGTCACTGTTCTCTCCAAAATCACCATTGATCTCTTAATCGCCAAACTTAATGGTCTTTATTCAGTTTTCATCTTTCTTGACCTCTCTCTAGCCCTTGAAACTTAAATCATCCTCTTTTTCTAGGTATGCTCTGAGACTGCATTTTTGTGACACTGATCTCTCCCAGTGCTTCCACCTATCTGATGGCTCTTCAATCTCCTTCATTGGATCTTTATTCTGGCCATGCTCACTAGCCACAGATATCCTCAAAGGCCCTGTTTCTTGGCTCTCTTCTCTTGTCATGAGTTATCATGTTTGATCCTTAGATCTATACATCTAGTCCTTATTTCTCTCTAGAGTTACAGTCCCACAAAAAACATCTTGGATACCTCAACCTGGATGCCTCATATGCATCTCAAACTCAACATGTTCAAAACACTGGCTTTCCCTCCCAGGCCCTCTTTTCAACTTTGCTAATACTATGAATACCATTATCCTTCTAGTCATTCACAATCACAACCTCAGTGTCATCCTTAACTCTTCTCTTACCTGCACAAACCTGTTAGTAAATCTGGTTGTTTCTGCCTTCACATCTCCTGAAGACATACCCTTCTCTCCATTCGTACAGCCATCATTTGGTTGGAAGTTCTTATTATTTCATGCCTTTACTATGACAGCTTTCTGGTTAGTCTCCCTCTCCCTACTCCCATCCATTCTTCACTCAGCTGCCAAAGTGATCTTCCTACAATACAGATCTGACCATGTTACCCCCTACACAGTAAATAAACTCCAATGAATTCCTGCTACCACCAGGATCAAAAATAAAAGGCTGTTTCACACTCTCAGGAGTCCTTCACAACCTAGCCCTGTCTCTCTCTCCAGTCCTTTTACATTTTACTCTCCTCCACACACATCGAGTATCTGAGGCTGGATCTGAACTAAGACCTTCCTAACTCCAGGTCCTATACTCAATCCACCGTGTCACCCAGCCCCAGGGAGTAGGTAGTACAAGAATTATTGCCATTTTACAGAAGGGGAAACAAACTCAAGAAAGTCCAAGTACATTGCCCAAGATTGTTTTGTTCCCTTGACATTGAATTAGGAAACAAGTATCAGTTATACAATTAGAGAATTAGAGGCACTTAGAGGTAGATTTATTACAGATTATGGAGTTAATTCTGTCATTAAGGAAAATTTAGGCTTATGAAGTGCCTTATCCTACAAGGTCATACATCAGGTTAATAACAGAACTGAAATTAGGCCTCCCATTTTTTTTTTACTTCCATTTTTGCTGCTTCTCTTAAGTATTCTCTTTTCAAACCTACATTTCCAGCTTTATCATACATTAATCCCCTTCATGTACTCTTTGGTCCAAACAAATCAGACTCCTTTCTCTACCTCCCATACAACACTCCATCTCCTGACTCCACACCTTTGCATTCATACCTACAGTGTACTCTGTCATCTCTGCCTCTTAGAATCCCTTGCTTCCTTCAGAACTCAGTTCATGTCACCTTCTCCATGAGGTCTTTGCTGAACCCTCAGCCTCTTTCTCCAAGCATTCTTTTATTTTATATATTTTGTATGGAGCACTGTATAAGATGAGTTACAAATAGAAAATGAAGTGGGGTTTTTCTAAAGCATAACTCACATATATATTTTGTATATATTTATATATTTATGATGTCTCCCCTGATGAAACATAAAGCCATTGAGAGTAGAGGCTGTTATTTTTGTCTTTACATTCTCTGGAACTAACACAGTACCTGGCACATAATGAATGCTTCTTTATTGATTGTAGTATTTGCTTTAAAACAGAGCTAATTGTTTTTTCTAAAGAAATAAACTAAAATAGCCATATAATTAATCTCTACTATGCTCTACAAATTTATATTGAAATAGAGGAAAACAAAACTTAAAGTAATACAGCCTTTCCCTTTTGGCTTAGCTTTGGCTTTTTTTGAGTAGCCTTTTCTCTGACCTGTGAGCTGGCTCACAGATACCAGAAAAACTTGGGACCCTTGGCCTTTTTCTAACTTCCAAAAAAGTTACATTACAAGCTCTCCAGGCTTAGCCTTCTCCAGTATAGCTCCAGAAAAAGCTATCTTGCCCTTGGGGAAATTTTAAAACAACTTCTCCTTAAAATCTTTATAAATCAAACTCAATAATAAAACCCTAACCTGCTTCAATAAGTTTGTGTCTGGAAAGGGGCCAACCTTTTATTTCTCTAAGCATCTGAAAATATAATTGAACCTTCAGTTGATTTAAAATACTTATAAGAAGACTTCTGTCTACAAAAAGGAGTACAACTGGCCCCATTCAGCAGTTCTCTGGATGAATCACATAACCAGGGCTGTCCTATAGACAAGTCCTATAGAAATAACAAATGAATATATAGTAATAACCTCACTTTACAACACAGAAAACTATCTCAAAAGTCTTATTATAAGTGGATTGTGGTGAATTGTAATTTTCACTACAGTTTCTTGGGAAGGGTAAGGGGATATAGGACAGTAAAAATTGTAATTTAAGGATGCAGCAAACTTCTTACAAATCACAAAGGGGAAAAATAAACCATGACAATTTCTTAATAAAGCAAAATTATTCTATTAAGTCTTGGACAAAATACTGAAATGTCATCCCAGAAGTCACACCCTAGATCTCTTGTGCTGATTAAGCCTCTGAATTCAAGTTATCTTTCCACCTTGAGGTAAATATTCCTGAAAGCTAGAAGAATAGGATAACACCAGAGTTCTTTCCTTCCCTTTGCCTTTAATAACTTTAAGGAACCAACCCACTGGTTTTACAGTATCAGAGGTGTCTAAGTAGATGAATGTTATGAGATTCTAAAAGTTAAATTAATCTATTCAAACTGTGTTTCTCTTATCTAAGCAAACCAAACAAGTCCGCAGGGTAAAAGCGAAACAATATCAAGCAGCACCCTAGGAATATGTAGAAAAGGCATTCCAACCCTCTCCAAAGGGTGAACGATCTGATTCAGACTCTGTAATAAGAATCTAGGGCAGAGAGGATGAGCTTGAAGAAGTCAATATTTGAAAAGACCTGGTCTGGTATTCATTTGTTTTGCTGAACGTTTTTTCCCTTCCTCCTTTTTTTTAAACTTTTATTTAAAAAGATGGCTTAATGAGTGGGTGCAGGAAGGGGCAGGGACGTACTTAGAAATAAATATGATATAAAAACAGAAGGTATCTATAAAAAATAAAATTAAAAGCATCTAATATTTATTTTAAAATTATATATTCTTCCCTTAACCTGAAACATAAAGAGGAAAAAAATTCAAGTAACCCCACAAACATAAATACAACTCAAGCATTTACCCCAATGTTGGCTATAGAAGAGAAAAATGTAACATTTTTACCCAAGTTCCTCTACCATTTTCCATATACTCTGAATATCTAACACTATTCTAAGCTTATCCTAGTAACACTCAAACTTAGAAAATTAGAATGACAGATCCTTCAAGGATTTATAAAATCAATAAACAGTATATTCTCAAAATATTTACTTAGGTGAGCTAACTTTTAGTATAGACATTGTATTAATTTTGTTTTAACGCTAATATACTCACTCTCGACTTTAAACCAGTCTCTTCCTTCAACAAACAAAAAACCCAAACATATTTTGAAACTTTTCCTTCACATCACCGTTACTCATTTTTAATGATTGCTTCTATTAAATTCCATATAGTTCCACTGTACTGTTATTTCTCTGGGATTCCAGGTCACCATTTGGGAAATTAGAATCACAAAGAGATCTGTTATCTTGGAACTATGAGAAAAATCAGATGAAAATGAAGGGAAGGGAGCTAATCAGGTCTGTTAGGATTTGGTACCCTTCTACAGAGAAAATAGCATCAAGAAAACCCAAGACTCATAAGTTAAGAGCCAGAACACTTTACATTTAAAACACAATACCTTAAAATCATTTTTCTTTTAAGGTAAAAGTCTTAAAAGTTCTCTCTCCACTGAGGAGAATAAACTGCAGTACCAAATTAATAATTTATCTTTTATTGAAATTGCAGAATACTTTATTTATATTACAGTAAATTTTATTGGAAAAAGGGGAGAGAAATCAACCTTTAAAAATACACTCATGTTGAAACCAAGTAAGCCAGCCAAACCAGGTACAAACCAGGGGACTTTGCTTTTTCTATTTGTTTTTAAGAATTTGAATACCACATATCTATATACAATTCTACAACATCAGGTTAATCCCCCTGAAGATAATTCAACACTTCCAGAAAGGAGTTAAGAGCTAGAGGAAGAATGCCATAATTTTCATTCTATAGAGGCAACACTATAAGTAATAATTATGACCTCCAAATAGAGGATGAATTGAAGTATGATACTACTGATAAGATTTTGGCCCATCATTTTTCATGCAATTAGTTCCATAAAGATACACATTGTGCAAATTAAGGCTTCTGTAGGTCCGATGGTTTACAAAGTTCTTTTTTTCTTTAAAAAATAGGATTAGACAGACAGTGAAGATGATACTGAGATGACCTATACCCACAATCCTGAGGAACCTGGTTATTTTCTGTGGTATGGCACCAAGTCTCAACTCCATAGGAAATCAATCTTTGGGTCAGTTGTTTGGGTTCACCAGAAGTCTAGCAAAAATACTGATAGATTTGCTTCATATGACCAGGACCAAGAATAACATGCAAAGAGCAGCAGCTGTTTTTGGCTAAAGCCATATACAGAATGTGAACCGTTTGAAGCACCCAAGAAACTAAAGAACATTTTGTTTCTTTAAAAAAAAAAAAATCCAAAGCCCAGACATGAAATATTTCAACATAAGGGATAAATGATACACCAGGTCTACCTCAGACCATCCCAGCATATGGATTAACACATTTTCTTTCTCCTACAATGGGTGAATCAATAGAATACCCCCCTGCCGGCAGGAAGAAATTGTTACTGTTATTTCAGCAAACCTGAGTAGTCAAAGTCAATAAATAGGGGCTGGAGAGAGAATTAAAATGCTAATAATCAAGTATCTTAAATGGTCTAAAGTGTCAGGGCTTTTTTCCCCTTCATTTAAATCAAACCCTGCTTTCTGGGAGTATATTTGTATTAAATAAGAGCTAATAAGCTTCTAATGGCTATGCTTCTAAATGCAGACATGGACAGAACCCTGGAATCAGAGTACCAATGTTATCTGGCTAACTTAGGCAATGACTTTTCCATCACCTGTAAACAAACAGGAATAAGCTGAGCCATCATTCCCCTTCTCCCCATCACCAGCACAAAAACTTCTTCCCTTTTGAATGAGTTCTGGTTAAAGGCAAAAATTAGAGAAGCATCAAGTTGTGAAGTCTTCATATTTGGTTGGAAATGCTTTTCTGTCCCACTAATACATTTTCTCTTGTAGGCACGAGAGGGAGTTTTAGACATGGAGCAGGTCTTCATCACTGTCGTCATGAAATGACATGGGGTATGCAGAACCCACTGCTTTCTGCTGTCCTGACTTAGCTTTTCCTTTCCTTTCTTTCTCTCCTTTAAGCAAACCAACTGTGTCATCATTCTCATGCTTGAATGTCTTCCTTTGCAGACTTCTGCCCCTGTCTGCTCCTCCTGGCCGTGGGCCCCTCGCTAAATGAATTTTCACATCAGGAATGGTCAGCACTTCATCTTCGCTATCCTGGTCATCAGCCTGCAGGGAAGTCAGGGCATCTGATTTCACAGACTTGGTGGTAATGTGGCCATTTTCTTGCCCTTCCTTCCCAGGTCTTGAAGCTGACAGCTGGATCTCTTCCATAAGCCACTCAGTTTCATTTTCATCTGCCTCTTCTTCTGTGTTTACCTGTCAAAAAAGCAGCAGCACAGCAAGAACATGATGGAAACGTTGTTTACAACTCCAACATTCCCCCCCACCACCACATTGGATGAAATGTTCTCAGTGTCAGATTCACTTCTTTTCAAACAGTTACCCATAGTGCCAGCTATGCTCTTCTTCCAGTTCTGGTCATTACTAACTGGGAGGACAAGGTAGCAGTTCTCGAACAAGGGCAAGGGCAAAACAGTCCTTTCTACCAACGACTGAGTCAGAGCAGGCCAATTAAGAGTTGTGGTACTTTGGCCTAAAGCTCACAGCTGTCTGAACAAAATAGTCATCAACTGAACAAGCCTTCTGCATCACTTGAGAAAGAAAAGGAGAAAAGCACCTTTCACAATTTGTCTGCATTAATTATGTCCAAGCCAGAAGCACCTGGAGGACTTCTATGAATCCCTGAAGTCAAAACATGCATGTTCTGATCTATATATCAGGAACCTATCTTAAAGATTTTTCCTTTTTAGCAAAAAATAGAATTTAGGAGAATGGATATGTATAGAATTGAGGGAAGCAAAGAGTAGGATAAAGTATGGATAAACTAGAGAAAGGGGAATTTCTTTAAGCGTCCAAATCTGAGAATCTAAAGTTCTATTCATAGTAGTCCAGAAAATTACCTTAGTGTATTTGTAAGACACGTTGGAACTTCTCTTACAGCAGTTGCTTATTCTATGCATGACAGTTTCCCTATGGAAAAATACATATTTGTGATGATAAGAGCAAATTAATAACTTCTCTTTGTTCTTAAAAGAAACAGCAGAATAGTGTGGTAGAATGACTAAAGAAATAGTATCCAGGAGACCTAGGTTCTGGTCCCAACTTTGTATTAACCCAATACAGGATTGAAAATGGGCATATGAGAGCAGTGTCATTATCAAATGTATTTATTAGAATTTTATACTTACAGTATCTTCAAATACAATTTCTCTGAATCCTAGGGCTACATTGCTAGGTATTTCTTTATTTTAAAAAACTGTAACAGTTTTTTTAAATATGTTCAAGCAATAATAATAATATTTATAAAATGCTTGGAAGTTTTCAAAGAGATTTGCATATTTCATCTCACTTGATCCTCACAACTTTTAATCACTTGAATAGGCATTTGCCTCAGTCAAACTGAGATCTGGGAAAGACCTTAGCTTAAAAAGGTTAATGTCTCCCACTTCATCTGAGGCCATCTCCAGTCATCCTGATCTAAATTTGGCCACTGAACCCAAATGGCTCCAGAGGAGAGAGTGAGGCTCGTGACTCTGCACAGCCCTCCTCACTTAAATCCAATTCACTCACAAGTCATGGCATCACCTCCCTGATGTCATGGTGCTCTTTGAGAACAAAGGACAAACAATATAACAACCCTATGAGTCAAATATTATTTTTACTTCACATTTTACAGATGACAAGGTGTCAAAGTTGGAGTCTGAGGCAGGGTTCAAACTCAAGTCGTCTTCACTCCTTCCTAGACAAGCATTCTATCCATAACACCACCTATCTGCCTAATATCTACTCTTCTATATTCCCCTGTCAAAAAGCAGCAGTATAGCAAGGTTATAAGATGTAAACCCTGTTTCAACCTCCTGGCCTTATTAATTTGTCCCACTTACCACTCCCTACCACCTTTGAACAAACTAAAAAGAAAACAAATTCTTCAATACATTTTGCACAATCCAGGAAAACAATTTCCCATATTAGCCATGTCTGATTCTCTCTCTCTCTTCATTTTAACTTCATCATCTCTCTGTTACGAGGTAAGTGGCTGACAATTTCTTTCCTTAGTTTTAGCTGTCGATATCTCTATGAGATTTCTGACTAAGATGGTGGACTAGGAATAGTCCAGCTCTCTTACAATTTTACCGTTGATCAAAAAAATAAACCCAAACAATAAACTGAACAATGATCAAGACATGAAGGGTAAAAACTACCACAAGTGCATTTTTCCAGTCCATGTCCATACTAAAAGACAGTCAGTGACCTGTAGGCTCTAGGCTAGGGGTCCAGCCTGAAAAGCCCAGCCTGGGACCATGATACATGGAAGCTAGGGATGCCTGGAGCCTAACCTGAGCCTAGAGAAAACAAAGCTCACACTGGGAAAGCAATGATCTGACTGTATCCTAATGCTCTGAAAGGTCACAACTCACTAGCCTGAGCTAGCCCTGAATCCTAAAAGAAGACAGTTCTCAGTAGCCTGAGGAACCAGAGGCAGGATCCCAGATAAAGTCCCATAAGGCAACTAAATGACCCAGTGGATTGAGTGTTGGGCCTGGGATCAGAAAGACTCAACTTCAGATCCAGCCTCAGATATTTACTAGCTGTGTGACCTTGGACAACCTCTGCTTGCCTTAGTTTCCTTATATCCTGTAAATGGGTATGAGAATAGCATTTACCTCACACAATTGTTGTAAGGATCAAATGAGATAATATTTTTATAGTGCTTAGAACAGTGCCTGGTACATAGCAGGCACTTAATAAGTGTTTGTTCCTTTCCCTTCACCTTGCCTTCCAGAAGTGTGTAAAGCCTAGACTCAGTTCAGGAAAGCTTAAAAAATAAGTAAATAGAAGGCATGATGATAAAGAAATATAACGTATCTAGGTATGTCTAAGTCGTAAACCCAGAAGTAACCTCCACAACATCTGTAAACAAAGCACCAAACAAAAACACAGCTTGGTTTCATGGTTTACACTAGAATTCCTGATAGGAATGAAGCAAGAGTTTTAAAATGGCAATATAAATAAAATGAGAACTCTAGAGAAAAGACATGGAAGGAGAATAAATATCTCTGTAGAAGAACTACAAAATCTTACTCAAGTAAGAAACTCCTTAAAAATTAGAATGCAGCAGATCAAAATCAATGATTCAATGCAAGAAATATTAGAACAATTTCAAAAGACTAGAAAAAGAAAATGTAAGTTATCTCTTATCGAAAATAACTGAGAAAACAGGAAAAGGAAAGATAAAGAATCATTTGACTTCCTTAAAAATCACCCTCCCCTCCACTAGAACCCCCATACTCACTACCCCACTACCTCAAAAAAAAACCTTATTTCAAGACATCATGAATAACAACTGCTTGGACCTATTAGATCTAGAAGACAAATAGAAAAGATGTAAAATTCCCAGGCACATCATGGTCAAAATCTAGGTCAAGGAAAAGAATGCCGCAAGCAGTCATAAGGGGAGTTAGTTCAAGTACCAAAGAGCCCATAGTATCACATGAGACTTGGAAGCTAGCTCTATAAATGAGAAGGCTTGGAATACAATATTCACAAAGGCAAAAGATAAAGACTTACAACTAAGAATAACTTGTCCAGAAACTGTATGGGACTTTGGGCAAGTTATTTCACCTTTCTATGGACCTGTTTCATTCCCTACAAAATGAGAGAGATTGGACTAGATGAATTCTAAGGTATCTTGTAGCTCAAAAGCTATGATCCTCAGACCAAAGATACAGTTGGAAAAGTCATGAACGACATCTTTGTCTCCTTCCTATTCAATGTAGACCACATCTAAGGTTATCAAGTGCATATTCATGTGACTTACATGAATGACATGGAATCATCATATAACAAACATGCATCGATCCTTCTACACCAATAGCACATGCTTAAAGAGGACATTCTGGTGCTATACATAATAGATGTTGACATTATGACATACACAACATTATCTGAAGCAAATGAATTCCAAATGGACCTTTGATAAGATAAGGACAGGTAAAATCTGTGATTTCATTATAAAAGAAACTCCTTATGAGGAAATTACCTCTACTAATTCCGGGCAGTATCTTCCCTGTGATAGTCTTAAGAGAGATGCCTAGAACTGGGAGAGGTTAATCAATTTGCTCAGGGTCAGACAGTCAATGTATCAGAGACAGAACCTGAACCCAGGTCTTCTTGTACTGAAGCTGACTAGCACCTTTCTATTGCTCATAAGTAGTTTAAAATGCTATGTAGCCTAGGGGCTCGATACGTTCCTAAAGCTGAAGCAATGGACAGACAACATTTTTTCCACTTATAACTTTCACATCTGAACTACTAACGAGACAAAGGCACTAAAAGATTGCTCTTGGAGAAAAGAGCAAAGGCAACATTTCTTAGGTCTTAATTTGCCTTTTTGTTTAGACCTCACACAAACATCTGAATAAAAAGTCATTTATTTAGAAAGAAGACAGTATTTAATTCCTTATAAGTCTTAGACATGCAGAAGAGACAACCAAAAAGAGCTCAAAATGGATCTAGTCTATGAAGAAAGTGGCTCACAAAGGCATTACTTCCAGCATGCAGGAAACCAAGAGCTCCAAGGAGCTGTGATCAGACTCAACGGTGCCAGCTTCTAAATTTCTTCACATCAACCATTTCTGGCTTCACTGAGTCGATATAAGCCTACCCTCACGACAGAAACAACAGAATCTATTTTCTTACATTTCAAGGGTTTTTGCACATATATCAACAGCTCACAGAGATTTTAAAGCTCTGGTGTGACTACTGTGTTCCTATATGAATGTTACCAGGAATTTTATTTGTCATGTGCTCTCACCTCAAACCCTAATAACCAAATCACCCATTTTTCCTTCTCCCCAATTCTTTTCTCCTTACCTTCTTTCTTTTTTATATAGTAACATAATCAAGAGACATGCAGTAAGGACCACCAGTAGTAGGCTGAGAATTGCCCCAACTGCCTGACTTCTTCCAGAGAGACCCTTGTGATTCTGCCCATCTTCATCTCGATCATTAATAATTTCCATCCTAGAAGGAAGAGAAAAGGTGATATCACTTTGACATAAATTATTTTTTTTTGCTTTTTAAAAGTCTACCCTAAGGATTCCTACCCAATAAATAGCTTCATTTTGATTCCTAGGGGAAATTTTTGTATCCAAGTGACAGCACAAGCTTGACCATGTTACTCCTCTGCTCAAAAACGTTCAATGGCTCCCCCTTATCTATAGGATAAAATATAAATTCTTATTTTGTCATTTAAGGTTCTCCATGATCTAGGTTCCACCTACCTCTCTTTCCTCATTTCTTACTATAGCCCTTTCAACATTTTGATAGGACCATTATTTACTAGGGTTTCCCCTACCACCATCACATGGGTTAGGCTAATTTTTCTGACAGGCAACATAAAGCCAGTCCAAGGACTTCATTGTTCCAGGGGGCCAAGGCATCTCTCATGTAGCAGCTTCCTTGTGGAATCTGTCCATATTGATGTACGGTTTCTTGGTCACTGAAGGGCATCAAAAGGACTACATGGAGTCCGAACCCTTAAGACTACATCAGTCACCATACTTTGCCCTGCTGACCAGACATGTTTCCATATGGAGGCAAGGGGGATTATGTCTACCCAAGACAAATGCTTCAGTATCCTGGCTGAATAATCTTCTTATGCTATAGCTAAGTAAATCTCCTCTTGTTAACCAATGAATCACTTGCGATTTTCATTTGGTATGAAAATTGGAACTCAACTAACAGAAAACTCATTTGAATCAAGTCCATCCATCGTATATATTCTAACCAAATTGGTCCTCTCCTGCCTCTGTGCACGTGCACAAGCCTTCACCCACGCTCAGAATGAATTTTCCTCCACATCTTCCCCAGCTGAAATCTTTTTCTGTCTTCAAGGCAGAGTTTAGGTAGTACATACCTCCTCCCAGATGAAAGCATCCTCTTGTCCTCTTCAAATTGGCTTCTACAGGTCCTTTGCTCTTAACACATTATACCTTGCATCTTGCTTATCAATGTTTATGTCTTCTTTGTATATATCGTTTCTACATGTCTAGCTAGTTTCCCTGAGCATGGCCCTATCCCCAAAGGCAGTATGATTTGGTTCAGGAATATCAATCAATTATGTTATAGTCAAGGACCACACAATTACCATCTAAAAATTTGCAACCTGTACCTGTGGGGTGAAATATACTAACTGTTAAATACTTAAGGAAAGCCTCAGCAAAAGAAAATGCTAAATACTAAGGTATTTCTTGCCACCCAAATAGTTATTGCTGCCAGCATTAACAGAGCACAGGGAAGAGGCCCTAATCCTTAAGAAGCTGCTCTACAACAAAGGGAGAATTTTATACAACTAAGTCTAAAAAGCAAAGTATGCTCAGAAATTCTGTGTAGAGGCAATTAGGAAAGAAGTCTTGAAAGAAAGCAGGTATTCACATAGTTATTATTCTTTTAAAACCCTATTTCCTACAAGAAATATGGTATTGTAAAAAGATCATCGAATCTAGAGTCAGAAGATCTGGATTCAAATCCTGCTTCTGATACCCAAGTAAAATCACTTGATCTTTCTGTGTCTCAGCTACATGTATAAAACATTTGGATTGGGCAAGATGATTTATAAGGCACCTTCCATCTCTAAATCCTATGCTCCTAACTGCACAGTTTAAAGCATTTTTTGTAATTATTTCATGATTCTCCAAAAAATCAAGCTGGAGGTCCACTGATGATCCACTCTAAGGCTTCATGGCAGTATGTATAAACCACTCTTCTGAAAGCTATGTAAACAGAGCACACTTCCAATAGATCCTACCAAGATGGAAAGGCTTCAACAAGTATAGTCTGGAAACAAATTGTATGCCTGATGACCAATGACTAGCCTACTTCATTACCAGACTGACAACTGGGTGATGAAAGTTTTCTTCAGAGCATCTCACAAAGACATCCATGGTTGAACATGATGCATGCCTATAGACACTGTTATACTGGGCAGGCTGAAGTTGGTGGGAATTCTGAGGTTCAGTGAGCTAAACCAATCAGGTATCTGCACTAAGTCCAGGAGGGAAGGAGGAAAGACAGGACAGATCAGGCTGATCAGCACTGGTGCTGGACCCATGAGTAGCTGCTGCATTTCTAGATTAGGAAGTATAGGGAAAGCCAGAATAACAGCAGCAGTAGCAACAACAGTTTTCAAATTTTTTAGTCTTGGGACCACTTACTCTCTTTAAAAATCACTGAGGACCTCAAAGAGCTTTTATCTGTGTGAGTTATATCTACTGTTATTTAGCACATTAAAAATCAAAACTGTACTATATGTTAGTGTAAATAACATCTTTATGAAAAATAACTACATTTTCCAAAAGAATTTAGTGAGAAGAGTGGCATTGTTTTATATATTTTTGCAAATATCTTTAATGTCTGGCTTAAAAGAAAATGACTGGATTCTCATATTTGCTTGTGCATTCAATCTTTTTCAATATATTATTTTCATTAAAGTAAATGAATAAAATCCTATTTCACACACATATGTAGTTGAAAAAAAGAGGAGCACTTTAATAGACAAATAACATCTCAGTATTATTAAGAAAAAATTTTGACCTTCAGGATCCTCTGAAGGCATTTCAAGAAGTCCCAGGAGTCCCTGGACCACACTTTGAGATCTCCTGCACTAATGCATAGGAGGGCTGCAAACTGCATCTTTTAAGGGAGTAAACACACTGATAAGATATTTGAAGTTAAGCATGAAGTATATTCAGAGTGCATACAAGATATGAAGTAGATTCCACAATATCTAAATCTAAGACAACTATTCCAGTACCTTCTCCTGGATTTCTAATGGTATCATTGTTCTCCTAGTCACCCAACATAAAGAACTTGAGGTCATCTTTTGATACGGATAGTGAAGAAAGGAGAGGAGTTAATTACTAAAATCTTGTTGCTTTTTCCTTCACAAAGCCTTCACACTTAATCCTCTTCCCTTCTCTTCCTTTCATTTCTGTCGCATTGTCACCACCCTAGTCCAAGTTTTCAGTGCCTATCATTTTGATGGCCTAACTGGTTCTCCCTCCCTCAAGTTCTTTTTGCTATCTTTCATCCTCTAATGACTGAAACATTAACTTTCCTAAAGAATCCCATCTTAACTTAACCATGTCATTTCCCTGCTCAAAAATTTCAACAATTTCAACTGCCCAACTCATGTCTTAAGTCCTTAAACTGGCATTCAAAAGTATGGTCCTAACTTTATTTACACACATACACACTTTATGACTTAAACTTGACTACTAGACATTCCGTGAATATACTGTGCCCTTTCTCATTTCAGTACCTTTGCCTACACTGTTCTTTCTGCCCCAAATAATCCCTTCTCTGTACTACCCCATCTTTCAAGGTTCAAAATAATACTACCTCCAACAATAAGACATCCCTGATTTTCCAAGTTTTTCAGAAATAATCTCTTTTTCCTTTGAATTCTTAATGCCCTTTAAAAATTTTTGTTTCTTTTATTTATGGCATTTATTACATGATACCTTATAATACATGTAGTTCTTAGAAAGAATCAACAAGAGAAGCAACTGAGAAGTTTTAGAAACATGTGGAATGTAGAATGACTTGGATGTAGTAAGGCTAAAATCTGCACCAGACAATGAAGTTGATAGTTTTGGGACAGGGCAGTGGGGATGAGAGACCATAAAGCAAGAACACTCAAACTTGACTCCTTTTGTTCTTTTGTTCATATCCAATCACAAATGTGAAATGTTTTAGCAATTGTGGATCTGGCAGGAGTCTAAAAGAGGTCTGCATCCCCCCACTCCCTTGATACACACGTTTACAGTAGAGCAGAAATGGGTGAACTGGATCAACAGAAATAAAGTACATGTTTATGTAATGCTAACAGTAGAGATTAGTCAGGAGGACAGATTCCTCTTGGTCTTTCAAAGTCCCACAGTAGATGTGTTGATTAAGCACAAAGACCTAGTTTCTATTCTCCTTTCTATCCCCCAACGCTGCCTAGCAAAGGGCCTTACATATGGTAGGTGCCCAATTATTTATCAACTTTTGTTTCAAAGTCAAGTTAACAAAAATGGAAAGGGACCATCTAAGAGTTACAGGGAAAAAAAGAAAAAACATCACTTACCCTAGAGGGCACACAGCAGAGGTATACCATGAAAAGAGGTACTGACAGTCTGCTGTTTCATGACTAAATTCAGGGATACCCTCCTTCACCAACGGGTCACAATGGAAAAAGATGGTAGAAGAGACAAATTTCGTATTATCTTTTCCACACTTAGAGGAAGAGGAAAACACAACATCTAGGTCATCATCTAACAAGAGAAAGGAACACATATTTTTGAAATGCTTTAACAACTTTCATCATTTCATGTTTTCCAGCTTTATTTAGTCTTTCACAGCTATAATTACAATCCTTCAAAATTACTTTCTACTCTGGCTTGTTGCAGGATATCATCAGTAATTGGAGAGTAATGGTTGAAAAACAAGGCTTTGAATCCATCATTTAAAACTCAATGGCATGTTAGTTCTTTCAGGACAGGGACTGTATCATTTTTTATCTTTGCTCCCCAGAACCTAACACAAAGCCTTGGATAGTGTTTAGTAAATTAAAAGGAAATAGAGGAGAGGAAAATACCACTAGAATGAAAGTCAAGCCCTGGTTTCAGTCTTAGCCTTGTGCAATCTTGGGCAAATCTTTTAGCTTCTCTTGAGTTGCAATTGCTTCATCTATGAAATCATATGATTGAACCTAATCACCAAGATTCAATACAACTCTAATATCTTATATTAAAAAAAGTAAAAACCTTCCTTTCCACTATAGTCTAGTCCCCTAGTCTGTTTAATTGTAGTAGGCATTATGTTCAAATACTCATTGGCACCTGTGAATGCCTTGTTAAGTTCACCTGTACCAACATTACTCCATTTTTTGGAAACCAAAAAATATGTATATTCCAGACCATCCAGCTTGGCATTGCTATCTACGATAGGATCAATGCCAAAATATCACAATGCACCTTCAATAAATAACCTGACAAAAGTATATTTTTTTCATTCTTTCTCCTCTAGGGAAATGTATAAGCCTAAATATAATATACACTTTATATTACCTAATAATAGAGCTGGCTGATTTGCTGATAAACAAATTTTCTTCTGAATATATTATATTAGTGTTAATAGCAAAGCCGTTATTAAGTATTATAATTCTAGTTCACAAGTTTAGTGAGAAATTAAGAGAGAATGAAATCCACTTGAGACTTGAAACCCATTTTGGGAAGAAGATACTGAGAAGATTAAGAGTAATTACCTTGAATGTAATATCGAGTTTTATCTGAAGACCCAACTTGTCTACCAAACTGCTGATCATTTGTTTTAATCTGACATATGCTAGCTCCATAACACAATGGATTTGCTGAATTTGTGATAGAAGAAAGTTGAATTTCATACATATAAGCATCTCCATTAGGTCTCATATCCCCAGAGGCACTGAATAACCTGAAATGAAAACAAAATATATCGTTATAGCGTCTCTAATCCCTGAAAAGCCACAACAGCCACACCACAGGAGTTGCCTTCTAGTCTTGCTCTAGTCTTGCACAACAATGGTTGTGGACAGTTCAGCACATAACCAAGAACCCTGACAGGGTGCTGTGTCTTACAACTCTGTCCAAACTTGGTAGTCTGCTCTTTCATGACCAGTTTCAGTGATACCTCTCCTTCTCCTAATGCAAGTTCAAAGTAGAAAAAAGATAGCTCCAGAGCCACATGCTTCACTTTGTCTTTTCTACACTGGAAGGAAGAGGTAAACAGCACCCAGGTGAACATACAACCCTAAGAATTTCTCTTAAGGCATGAGGTTCCTTATAATGCCCTAGCACTGTCACTACATGGTCATTTTTATAGCCTTAAATATACCTGGCAGGTGTTCATACTCTGCCTTCCCTCACTCTGGCCAGTGCGTTGATCATTATTAATAACCTCCAGAAACCAAAAAAGACTATAGAAAAATAAATTTTCTATGAACTATTAAGCATAAAGGATGAATCCTTTTCTTCTTAACATCCCAAATCCCAATAGCCTATGTGACAGATTATTTAAAAAAATCTTCTGTTCTTCAACCCTACTAATATAAGGGAAATGTTTTTGTTATATGGGATAACTCCCTGGGGATAGAAGAAAAGACAGGGCAGGGGGTGGGGTGGATTTAAGTGATGTAAAAACAAAAGATATCAATCAAAATTTATTTTAAAAAAGACTGGAGGGAGTAAAGAAGGGGAAAAATTTTTCACACTGTAGAATTCACCATCTTTGGTGTTAAACCTAATAGTTCAGTAATGCTTTCTCCCATAATAAGGAAAAATATAACTACCCCTAGCTACAGTAACTAAAACACAACACTAAATTTATCTTGCTTTGCTCTATGCTGGTGAATTAGTGGTTTAATTTTAAACACATTTTGGTACTCAAAAAGAAAAATATTTTACTTACTTAAAATAAATATCTCCTAGGCTGAGACGCTTGTCATTGACAGGATTGATGATGGTCCCATTCACCATTTCCACCTCCTGTGGTTTCACTGCACAGGCTGCACGAGTTTCCCACATAATGTAATATGTACAGTTCTCTCTATCAAACCTAGAAAGGAAAATGAATATATCATGAACTCGAATGATCACATTAGCCTTGGGGATTGTTGACTCTTAAAATATAGTTTATTGAGTGCCTGAATCAAACTTATTTGTTTTGAGAAACAGACTAGGAGAGTGTTCACCCTTCATGAACTAATACTGTCAGATAATCCCCAAAGTTTCCTATGCTAATTCATAATTTTGACATCAAAATAAAGTCAAGCTAATGAAAGATTGGTAAAATCCTCTTAATGACACAATATTCCATCTATACAAGTAAGAGGTATTTAGGGAAAGGGACCACACAGTATGTTGGCATTATTATAAAGTATGCAAACGTTTTTAAAACTACAAAAATATATGTTTTAAAATTTAAAAAATAGTACAAAATTCAAAAGAGAAGCCTATTTGCTTTTAGAATTCTTGGTTTTGGTTTTTGCAAACTTTTCAGAAATTTGAATCCTTTGAATTTGTTTAATCCTTTGCTATTTCTGAATTTTCTCTTTCCCAAACCCACAGAAATTCAAGTCATGGCAAGCCCAAGTTATTTGACTTTACTTTTTCCAGCTTCTTGGAAGCAAAGATATATAAACATTAGCTAACATACTCCCTCTGCTGGCCAACTTCCTCTTGACACAATTCATACATGGTAAATCAATCACTCAAAAAGCATTTAAGTACTTATTCTGTACCAGGCACTGTAAAGACAAAGACAAAAATTCTACAGTCCAGGGCCGCAAGAAAATTATATTTTACTGAAAGACACAGTCTGTAAATGCTCATAATTAAAACTATGCAAGGTGATTTTAGGGGATAGGGAGACAGACAATCCTAGCTTAAGAAAGACTTCTTCATATAAGAGGTAGCACTTGAACTAAGCTTTAAAAGAAGTTAGTGATTCCAAAAGGCAGAGGTGAACAGGAAATATATTCCAGGAATAAGTGACAGCCTATATAAAGTACAGAGACAGGAGACAAAATATAGTTTACAAAGACAAGCAAGCAAACTGATTTGGCTGAGCCCCAGAATAAAAGAAGTAATGTCTATCTAATAAGCCTGAAAAGGAGGAGGAGGCAGGCTGCAAAAGACTTTAAATGGCAAACAAAGGAATCTATATTTGATCCTTGAGGCATTAGGGAACACCAACTCCTCCACAACTTTTTGTATTTCTTCCACCACTCACCCACCCCCACTCCCATCTCTACCAAACCTCAGCTATTAGTATCTTCCTCATAAAAAATTACCTTGTATTCATTTTGTGTGTATCTTGCTTATACTCATTTGTGTATGCTTTCTCCCGATAGAATGTAACCTCATTAAAAGTAGGGAATGGTTTTTTTTTCATCTTTATATTCCCAGCACCTGGAACATATTAGGCATTTAATAAATGCTTGTTGTAGTGGGTTTTTTTTTTTAATTTTATTTGTCCAATCAGCAAATGACTGGATATAGGAGTGGGAGAGGAGAGAAAGTAGGAGTTGGAGACATCTATAAAATTGTGAACCTGGGTGACTGGATGAGTGCCCTTAACAACAATCAGGATATTAAGAAGAGGGGTGGAGTGGGTTTGGGAAAAAGATCAGTTCTGCCTTGGGAATGCTGAGTTTGAGATGTCAATCATACAGTGGGAAATGCCCAATAGGTAGCTAGTGTTCTAGCCCTGGAGCTCAGGAGAAAAACCAGAGCTGGGTATATAGATCTGTGCATGAGGAAGAACTGGAAGGCTAGTCCAGTTCTTTAATTTTGTAGATAAGGAAGCTTAGAGAATCACACCACTATTTACCTAAATGCACCACTGACATTTCAACATAGATACAAGGTTAAGAAGGACTTCAGAGGCCATGTTACCCATTTTACATAAGAAAAAACTGAGGCCCAAGGAAGTTAAGTGACTTGCCCAACGTCATAAAGGTCAGATCAAGTCAACAAGCATTTATTAAACACCTACTATGTGCTACTGGCTCTAAACTAAGCACTGACAGTATCAGAGGTAGGATCTGAACCTGAGGTGCTTTCCTGCACACAGTTTTTGTGAATATTACCTAATTAAATCCAGGGTTTGAAATATCCCACGAGAGTAATTTAAACAACACTTGCCTTCATACCCAGAGTTTGGGGATGGAGGTGAGGGTCTAAGATGTCTAGAAATGAACAAGGTAAGTTTTACAAAGTATATATATATTTTAAGAAATATAATTCTAAGATTTATTACTTTCTGGACCCAAGGCAGCCGTTTGAGGCCAGAACCACTGAGAAAATTCTTGTCAATATACAATTTCCACAATCCTATTCTGAAAAACAATTCAAATCAAAGCAATCCCTACCTCTTAAGTGTGGGCTTCCCAACTGTCTTTGCACATTTTAGCTCTATAACTGTAGTGGCAGTCTTATTTCGCCTGCATTCATAGCCATTTGAATAAGTTACAAGGACTCTGTCACCTGCAATAGATTAATAATTTAATTAAGCAATATTTCTAGTACACTGCAGAAAAAAGGACTTTAGGGAAATATACACAATATTAACAACCAAAACAAAATTCTGGCATGCTAAAGAGAAACTCATAACCATTGGTCTAATATTTATGTCTAAAGAGTCCTAATAAAAATAATTAACTCACATTAACATCATAACTCTCACATACCACTCTGAAATATTTACTAAAGATGAAAAAATTAATTGTTCATTTTGAAGAACTTCTGGGGGAACTAAGCTACTTTTAACATGTAGTCCTTGGCCCATTCATTTATATAGAGAAAAGGTTTATTTCAGTGACCTTAACTGAGCTCAAATCTTCTTTACAAGTGTGCAACATGTTAAAAACCTAAAATCTTTGCCCTTCTTAAAAAAAAAAATTACAAGATTCTGTATTGGATGTGATTATTTGATGCCTCTTTGAAAAAGGTCCAGCTTTAATGGTCTTGACAAATTGATGAATCTCATTTTTTTTAATTTGCATGAAACATTTAATCTGCTTTACACCCCTACTCTACTGGATAGTACGTACATGAGCCTCACTTACAGTGGTATCTGTCCTTCCCAATCTAAATTTGTTTACACTAAAGTCAGCTTTTATCATGACAGTCATCCAACCTCAATACAAATACTGAGGTTCTTAACCTTTTCAGTGCCATGGATACATTTATCAGTCTGGTGAAACCTAAGGACCCATTCTCAGAATGATGTTTTTAAGAGCATAAAGTAAAATACATAAAATTATCAAGGAAACCAATCTTATTGAGATGCAGTTATCAAAATATTTAAAAAGTAAGCTCAGGGAGCCCAGCGTAAGAAGCCTTGTAGAGTTAAAGGAAATTATTTTAGATATATGGTAAGGTAGGTCTTTCCATTGCAGTCCTCTTCTGATGATGTATCCCAGCATCAGAAGGGACTTGATTCCCACAGGCTATGCCAGTGTAATGCAGACTCTAGCAGAGCTTACACTGCTGGAAGGAATCAAGAGCAGGCGCAGCAAGGAGCGGTTTGAAGATCGGCTTAGCTAAGTTTGAAGAAGCTCATCATTAGAGGGAGTGTTGGTTAACAAGTGACTGATTTTTTTTGTTGTTTTTGGTCACAGCAATTCAAATGTAGAGAGGTAGAAAGGTTATGATCTACACTGATGGAAGAAGTTTTTACACAGATAAAAATCACAGAACTTTTGAAGTAATCAAGTTGAAAAAACTAAGACAATACAAAAATATATCTAAAAATAAATGTTTAGCAAGTTTCTGGGTAATCCTGTAAACTGCTTAAACAAATGTATATTTGCAAAACAGTTCTAGGACCTTTATATCTCATATAAGCCAGTTAAGCGAGTGGAACCAATATGGACTTCAGATGAACAGTAAATGACATGTGTCATTTATGGAATAGTAGTTCCCACTGCCTCCAGACTTAAAGTCAGATACTTGGGGCCACTAAACTTTGAGTATGGATTCAAATTGGACTAGGACTTCAAATGAGCTAGAAGACAACAATGGTTCACTTGATATGCAAAGCAGGTATTAAGAGTCAGTTAAAGTGTGAAAGTATAAGTGTACAATTTTTGGAAATCTTTCACAGACCTAAAAGACTGTCACAGATTCATTGAGTCATTTCGTTTTACAAAGATGGATGACCAGAACTTTAATCAATCGTTATAAGGATACAATAGGATTACCTGTCACATCTAGCTTCTGTGTATGAACAAGTCCCAAAACCTGGACAGTACCAGTTATACTCTTTTTGCAGATGCTCGCCCTTTCAGGGCAGCCAGAGGGCCCTTTATATATGCTCTGACACAAGTTAATATAGTACCTGGAAATCAACAGAAGAACATTGAGGAAAATGCAGTATGATTATTCTAAAGACACTAAAGATTATTCTAATGCACTAAGAAATGTACAAAATGTTACTCTCTTGAATTTTCAAAAAACTAAAATCTTAAAAAGAATTATAAATTCTTATAAACGAAAATTATTTGGTAAAATTAATTAGGATTGAAATTTTTTACAAAGAAAAAAAGAACTCAATATATTGATATTCTCTCATGAAATTTGGAAGAAAATACTCAGTTTGGGAAGTAGATTAATATTAAGACATCATACGACTGATACACACACACACAATTTTAAAGACAACCTAGCACCCTCGTGGACAGTAAAAGTTAAAATACTTTCAAAAAACCTGAGCAATACTCTCCAAGTGATTTGATTTTCATTTGAGGACAATAGTCCATATTCTACCTATTAGGACAGCTCCCCCATTAACTTAAGGAGCATTTATTTCCAACAATATGATGGAATTCAAGCACTGTATCCACCAGAAGATTTATGCTTTGTTCACATTAGGTGATTAATAAATACTTGTTGTATCTGAATTACAGTTAAAACTGAAAACAAACATTCTCTATTACCAATTAATGAACTTGAGATCAAGCAGTTTTAAAGTCCATCTAACACTCTACTGCTACTCCTATCTAACAGATGTTAAACAGAAATCTCTACTCACGAGGTACCATCATGGACAAACAACCAGGACCCAGTAAGAGAAGAAAGCAGTCGCAGGTCATAGGTTTTGTGTTTCTGAATGAATTTACAATCCATCTTCTTTGGGGGACAGACAACTTTTGTTTTCCATTCAAAAGTCACCTCACATCCACGGGTCTCACTGAAGACTTGTGGTGTCCCAATATCAATATTTTCATCACAGCTGAATATAATTGTAGATGATCGATAGCTATTTGCTGTGGAGAATAATGTTCATGAAACAGATTATATTTTGGGCTTTCCTGATTTTAAAAAAAACATCTAAAATTTACTACAAAATTCAGAATTTCTCTGTTCATGGAATTCCGAAGACACAAAAGTCTATGCTATTAATCTTGCAAGGAAATACATACAGTCTCCCTACTTCTCATCATGTGGTCTTTTGTTATAAATTTAACTTTATTATTTAACATTTCTTAGTAGCTTTGAGGACATCAAGAAGAATGGTGGGTTTTTTTGCAAAAGTATATGTAGATTAATGTGGAAATATGTTTAATATGATTGTACACATATGGCTGAAGATCACCAATGTTCTTTCATGGTCACAGGCAACATTTCGACTTACAAAATCTGCAATATCCCCATTTCTGATCTATGTCATAGTTTGCTGTTGTGGCACACCAAGGTTTTGCTTTATCTTCTCTAATACAATCATAGTAGCTCTTTTCATGATAGATGAAAGGAAAGACACAGGGATCACCTTGTTCAGTTTCTGAAAATAAATACCACATATATAATTACTATAAAAGTAGCATATGGCCCATGCCAAGGGGTTAGGTAGGGTTTGGAATGTAAGGCAGGAATTAATAACATTACCACCAGTTATAGAAAATCATTCACCTAGATAGTAATAATTACAAGTTGTGGTCATTAAATGTAAAACATTCTTCTGCATATAGTGCTACTGAGGTGATATTTTAAAATGTCTATATTAATTATGACTATTCCAAGAAGTTATATATTTTATCTCCCAATTTCAAAAAAAAATTTAAATGGGTTTGGCAGCTTTCAGTGTTTGGTGTTTTAAGTTCCCAGTTTTCTAATAATTCCCATAATTTATGTTTAAATTATAATATACTCCCATTATAATGACTCACCTGGAGGACACTGATCACCATTTAGATATTTTAAAATAACTGTTTCATCTTGATGTCTATAATCCAAACTCATTGATGCTAGCCGTCCAAAGGAAGAGGCCTTACTACCTGAGAGCAAGCACACCCCTCCATCTTTACAGCTCCCTTGAGGATCACTATTTGCTGCAGAACACACACCCACATTGTAAGTATGGGGTCCGTGAGTTACCTAGATAGACAAAGGATACTTCATGGATTACTACGAAAATACATCCTCAGTTATTTGGACTTTGCTACTGAATAAACTATCTTTACATAAGGCCATATATGTTGAACTACCTTAACATATGCACCCCTCTCACCTTTGTCACAGTCTTGCCGAGGTCACACCTTTGTTCCTTCCTACCAGAGGTTTACCTAGATGTGTTATTGCTATGGACAGGTCCTTAATCTAATCAGCCATCACCCATGGCAAGTCTGTCAAGAGCCTCTATTGATTTAGGATCTCTGCCTCCACTTTTATCATTCAGATTTCTCCTCCTTTCCTCTCCTTTGTTTCCAGTCCACCACCAAGGCTTCATAAATCATGCAACAGAGGCACACCCAGCTATCCACAACCAAGGCCTTAAGTCTGCTACTTGTATTGTCTTCTTTTACCCTGAGCTTTCACACATTAGCTAAGATTGTTCCATCTTTTCTAAGTCCCAGTGTACCTAACTGAGACTCCTTAGCAATAAGGGTGGGAGGCCATGTACATGTTTCCAACCTCAAAGAAACACAGATGTCTATTCCAAAAGTTGATCCTACAAGTATAACTTTTCAAACTCTATGTCAATGAATTTGATCACAACACTCAAGGCCCCCAATGGACAGACACATCACTTGGAAGATACTGCTGCAACTTAAACATCAATGACATTGGCAAACGACAGCAGGGCGTACACAAAACATAGTTTGTCAAGGCACAGGTGCTTCTCAAGTTGGATTCCCCTTCCCTACCTCTAACCTCACTTCAACTTTCTGATGAATTAATTGTTATCTACTTAATCTTTTTCAGCAAGTTGGCCAAAAGGCCAGAGAGTCAAAGAATTTAATACATTAAACTGCTAGCTAACATTTGACACACTCCACATGTGACATTAAATATACGCAGTAGCATCTAATACCTAATTCCCCATCAAATGGATATCTACCACTGGTCATTATATTTAGAAAGGGCAGGAAACTGGTTTTATTCCTCAAAACTCTGACATCTTTGTAGTAGCTTGACTTTCACAGCCCCTACGTTAAAATTAGCCACCACCCTCAGAAACACAAGAAGTCATATACATCTATAATAGTGAAAACTATTCCAGTTCTGGAGCAAAGGAATAATGAAAAGTTTTTGCTACCTGTGGTGATCTATTTGTTTGAAAATACTAAATATATTACTGATAAGGGGACACTTAAAAATTCCAAAGAACTCTATATTAGAATTATAGTTCTTTCAAAAATATTTGCATTCACAACGCATATAAACATATATGTCAAATTATATCTATATATTTACACACGGATACAGATATCTATATATTTACATATACAGATAAATATCTATATATATATGTATATATATATATATCTATATCTACACATGTAGATAAATAAAAGTTGATAATGACAAAGATTAAGAATATTACCTTAACTGTTTTTTTAGAAAGACTGGACAAGTTAAAGCTATAGTATAGCTGTTCATCTGTCACTGAACAGCCCACAGTTTTTACATCATCTGGACATACGATGGGAGTTTCCCATTCAAACACATAATCACAACCACTGGTTCTTATTATCTTTGGTGACCCCTAGTTAAAAAAAAAAAAGAAAATTTTAACTTCATAGGAAATGTCATAAGTTTCTTTAAATAGTACTATTATCCTAGATGACACAAAATACACAATCTGATTTATCAAGAGATCCTAACCACATTTGAGATAGACCACAAGGTAAAATAAGCAGAAGTACAGTGCACTGCCTACCAGAAGGTATTACACACCTGTTCTTCTGGGTACCAACAGTACCTGTTTGGCATATCAACAACAGCAAGATGGCACTGGGGACAAGGACCCAGGGCCAAAGAATGTTCCATAGCTGCAGGTAACTTGGAGTAGGCCTTCTCTGAAGCCCAAAAAATCACCCATGACAACTGCAAGGAGTTCCATAAAGGTCTCTTTGGAGCAATTCACTAGTTACCTGGAACTACCTACATAACTCCAGGGCATAATTACTAATAATTTTTAAATGCTACTTTACATTTATTCAGTGCATAATGCATACAAAGGGCTTTCACAAACATCTCACTGGATCCTCAAAACAATTCTATGAAGTAGAGAAGGCATCACTTTGCAAAAGGAAAAAAATGGCATTGAATTACCTATTCAATATCAACTCAGCTATTAAGTGGTAGGCAGTGCTCCAGCCCAGGTCCTCCAGATCCTTAGAGAGCAATGGCCTTTCCACATTACATCACACTACCCCAGAAACTTACAAGTCTGGATCAAGAAATTGAGATTTTAAGTAATCTTTGAAGGGTAAAAGAAAAGGGTTGTGAAATAGAGGTTGTCATTGCAAAAGACAGAAACAGCTTACTTCTGTTTATAACTAAAGTTACCTCCTCTACCAAAACATATGAATTTGTTATTTCTAGAATCTAAAGCCAATTAAAACAGTAGAAAAAGGTAGAATATACTCATTAGGCCAAATATTCTATTTCTGTCTGATGGTAAAGATTTCTTTTCCACATGATCTATATTCAATTGCTCCTACATGGTACACACCATTCAGGAAGGAAAGAAACCACAAGGAGAAAAATACTTCAAATAAGCCCCACAAACCTGGAATATTCAGTCTCCAGATTTCTAAAGGCAAGCAAACACTGACTTGTTGCCAACATGCAGCTACTCCAAGACTCAGCCATAGTGTTCCTACGTGTAATCCTAAATGAAGCATAAAGCCTCATTTATCTAACACTGTGAGAGAAAGAAGTGTCCCACATAAAGGAACTTTCTAGATTTACCTCTCCAAATACAATTTGAATAATTCCAACCTTTATCGAAATCTTTCTATAATATTCTTCATGGTTCATCTTCTTAGAACATGCTAAACACAACTGAACCTTTTCTTAATGATTCAGCATTATAAATGACAATTTTTAAACTAAATTAAAATATATTAAGAACCTCAGGAGCTATGTGATGCTATCTGTCCCTACACTAAACTATTCTTTTTCAGCTTCTTATTAATGTGATTTTTTGGAGGGGAGGGGGGAATCTCTTCTCATTATTACTGCCACTCTGTCTAAAAGTGTTGATAACCTTCCCATTCTAACTACCACCCCACCCCACCCCCAACTTGTCTGATATTCTTGCCTGAATTCACTCTGGATTCCTGGGAAATAACCAAGCTTTTTAAAAACAGATATAAAGGATGAAAAGATAGATTTATATCAAAAGACCCGAGGCCCTCTCCTGAGAGTAAAGTACATGGATTTTGACTGTAAATTCTGCCATTCAGAGTGGTCTTTTTTGCTTACTTCTGGGTCTGGGGATTTGTTCCATAAACTTGTTTCCTGTGGACAAGTCAATTAACTTAAGCATCAGTTTCCTCATGTGCAAAATGTGAATAATAGAACCTATTTTTCTCGATTGTTGTGAGGAATACATTTTGTAAACCTCTTAGTTCTTTAAAAATGTTTTGTCATTATTGTAACAAATGGCTAATGTTGCTCAAGATGGTCCACTGGCCAAGTAGTACCATGAGGTTATTGGGTGTTTAAGAGCATAAGAATTATAGAACTGGAGTTGGAAGCAATTTTAAAGGTAATCAAATTTAATCCCTACCCAAAATATGATTACTAAGAACATCCTTGAAAAGTAGTACCACAGTTTCCATAGCTAGATCACCAGTGATGGAAAACTCTGAAATTTGCATTAGTATAATTTTTTAAAAGCATTTCCTTATGTTGCTATTTAATGGCTGACTCTCTGTGGCCCCATTTGGGGTTTTCTTGGCAAAGATACTAGAGTGGTTTGCCATTTTCTTCTCTAGCTCATTTTACAGATGAGGAACTGAGACAATCAGGGTTGAGTGACTTGCCCAGGGTCACACAGCTAGGAAGTGTCTGAGGCTGGGTTTGAATCAATGAAGAAGAGTCTTCCTGATTCCTGGCCCAGTGCACCCTCTGGCTGCCTTATTTCCTTATATTGGGCTAAAATTAAACCCCTTGGTTTTACACTCAAGATCCTGAGCTCTAAAATACACTGCTACTACTTTATTCATAATTTACAATGACAAAGTTTTCTGTAGTAAAGAGTGATATTTGTTTTTCTATTGCTAACTTGTTCATTGTTCGCTTCCTAATTATTCTTTCCATCCTTGAACTAAAATCATGAATTTCATGAATCAGAAGAGATTTTAGAGATCAGCTAGTTCAATTCCCTCATTTTACAAAAGAGCAGAGAGGTTAAATGATCAGCCAGTATCATCTTAGAATCGGATTTGGAGCTGGCAAAGAACTTAGAGGTCTTCTTATCCAACACCTTCATCATACAGATAAAGAAACTGAGGCTCAGAGACTGGACTCTAGGTTACTCACAATTGTAATAAAGTCTTAGGTTCTCTGGCTCCAGATCTAAGCACTCATTCCACTGTACTCCCAGTGGCTACAGAGTTGATTGGTAGCAATGTTATCACATCTGCAGACTCCCAGCCCAGTGATCAGGACTAGACTTAACCAAAGTAGAGCAGTTTTACTGGGTTCTTTTTTTTTAAAGAAAAGGAAAGATAATATCCTTACACTGTAAATATACATTATGCCATGCATTTGCGACACCAATAAATGAAATGTTAATGTTTAGGCCATGAAAAGAAGTTGCTTACCATATTTATTCCCCTCTTACAATGAAATAAAATAATTGAGGAATAGTTAGCACTTCTATCTAAAGGACATGGGGTAGAACTATCAAAAGTGATATAAATTTCATTAGTTGCACGATTAAGTTGTGGAGGTCCAGTGACACGACCAACATCCTAAGAGGTAAGAGAAAAAACAATCAGCTCAGGAAAACAATTTCTGAAGAGAGAGCTGAAGTATTAAAATAAAATAGCAAAAAAGTATATACATCTATGAATCCATGTGCAATTAAGACTAGAATGTTTGCCACAGAGAGATCACATGATGCTACCAGAATATAAAGTTATCAGTTATGATCTAAAAAGTTGTTACAACTGTTAATTATTTCTATTTGCATATCACTCTCAAAGAATTTAAACTGTTAAATATTACTTCAAATGAGCTCATAGCTCTTATCTATCTGGCTACCCAGAAAGATGTTAGGTTACAAAGGGACTTAAAAGCCAAATGAAGAGTTTATTATTTCATCCTGAAGGTAATACTGAAGGAACCATTGGAGTTTACTGAATGGGGGGAGGGGTGTATGCATGTGTTTATGTGTGCAAGCGTGATAGGGAGAGACAAGGTCAGGCCAGATCTGTGTTTTAGAAGATCATTTTGATAGCTGAATGGAGGATGGACTAGAATGGGGGAGACTAGAGTCAGGGAACCCCAAAACCAGCAGACTATTGCAATGGTCCATGTGTGAGGAGATGAGAGCTGGCACCAGGATGGCAGTGTCAGAAGACAGAAGGGGGAGTATGAGAGATGGTGTGAAAGTGGCAGAAATGACACAATAAGAAGTCAAAGATGGTACCTAGGTTATAAGTTAAGGTGATTGGGAGGATGATGGTGCCTTCAACAGTAAAAGGGTAGTTAATAAGAGGTAAAGTGGTTCAAGTTTTGGAGAAAAGATAAAAAAGTTCAGTTTGGGACACATGAAGTATACAGTTCAGTTCACAAATAAAACTATCTTTTACATCCATCTTTTACAATGGTATTTAGTCTCTCAAACACTGCAAAAATATAGAAATAAAATGCTTTTTAAGACTTTTTTCCAGAAATCATAACCTGAAATAAGTGAATATGATTACTAAGAATGGTCAATATTAAAAACCTATACATTCATAACACTGTAGAAAATCAAAATACAATATATTCACTTTCCTGCAAGATTTATTTATTAAAAGGTCTTAATAGGAGTTCTTAGTCAATAAAAAACACTTGCATTTCACAGGTGTTTTGAATTGCATGTCTTATACTTCACATTAAGGAGTTAGGCTCAACAAATATCATTTCCAGGCCCTATGACTCAGGGATAATGACAAGTGAGACACACACATATTTAGACACACACACACGTATACATATACAAAGATATATACATATAAACAGTAGGTGACTCCTTAGCCTTCTCTCCATGTCAAAAGACACAGTATGCATACCAGTTTTATTTCCATAGAGGCTATTAAAATTATTTTTCAAACTTGTATATGTGATACTTACTATAGGAGAGTCATCAAGAGGAACCTTACACACTGCTGCTCCAGCAGGACAAGAAACTCCATGGATGGGATTCAGAGCCTGACATATGTTAACATAGAAATCTGGCTTGGTATCAGATAGATCGTCATTTTCATTATAGGCTTCATAGCCACCAGTTCGGTGGATCAAAGGACTGAGGTCAATAACAGAGCTTCCATTTTTCACTGAACACTGCTCCTGTTGCAGGAAATTTGGGTCATGTTATATATCAGCACATCCAAAGACATAAAGCAGGATTTATGTCAGAGGATTTGAAAACTCTACAACATAAACACAACTCTGAGCTAATTTTTTAAAAAAGTTTCACCATCTGTTATCTTCACCATCTGTTATCGTCTATCAAAGTGTGTTTTATGGCTAGCACAACCTGGGTAGATTCAGATACCTTCAATGTCAGTGATAAAATTGTAATATGAAAGACAAGACACTGAAATCCCACAAAGATATACCAAAAGTCAAAGCAAAATCTTTCAGCGTTGACACATAGTTCAGTGGACTCACCTCTTTTTCACAAGCCAGTGGGGTGTGCCAGGAAAAGTAAAGAGTGCATGTCTGTTTATCCAAGGAAACAAACACAGGCTTATTGGTTGCCCCAGAATTGTGTGAGCACACAAAGCTAATTACACTCTTATACTTCAGGAAAGTCTTGGAAGGACAAGGACCTCCATCATCATAAACAAGTTGTAAGACTTGATCTACATACATTAGCTTGTTGTTCCAACTTCCAGCATTAATTTTGCTCAATCCAAAGCAAACACCTGAAACAAATGAAAAGGAAAAAAAATTAATGATGCAAAGTACCTATTTTTCATTATATTATTCCTTAAATTCACATTCATATTTAAATCTCATGCTTATTTTTAAATAGCTCACTATAGCACTGTACATTTAAGACTACATCACTCATTTATCCATCAGCTTCTAAAGTGTGATATACCTCCATCAATGGATCTACAATCTCATTGATTATGACACTCCTTCCAGTGGTACAAATTGTAATTTATCCACACATTTTCATCCTGTATGACTCTTACCTTACATCTTTATGTCCTCTTTTACATATTCCACAGGGGCTCTGAGAAATACATTGAGGAATTTCCTCTGGATTTTCCATCATGCCATAGATATCACTGGAGTACATCAGTTGCCAATGATTATCTCTCACTCTCACTGTCTGACTGTTACACATCTCTAATGGTATCCTTAATGACACTTCTCTGTGCCATTCTTTGTTGGTAATATATCAAGGACTATTCATGCCACAATTAACTATTCAAGGTGTTTTAGGTGACCCACAATTTCAATTTCTGGTCAACTGTTATTCCTTGACTCTCAAAAAGCATCATAAAGAAAATATTTATGTCTTCTAAAAGATGTCTTTATTTCAGGGAGAAGCCTGCATAATTTCCCAGTGGTAATTCAGTCTATCCTTCTTTTCATTCTGTGCCTACACTTCACTGTCTTGCAATGGTGTCCATTGCGTATTGATGGTCTATCTGACTCTGATTTCCTTATGTGGATAGTCAGGTCAAACCCTTTTGAGTGACTAAGGATATCATTGAGGAAGCTCTGCAATGCTCTGGATTTTGATTTCATTAGTACAAGGTAAGGCACAAAAACCATCTAGTTCATTGCATCTGTTAATAGAGAATTAACTCTTCCATCTGGACTCTACATTGGGCATCCTTCATTACTATGAAAAGTAATTTAGGCAAGCATACATCACTGAGTATTAAAAGTATAGTTTGACTTAAGTTAGACATTCTTCTCAAATTCATTTAACTTTTCTTTGCCTCTAGGCAACCTAATACTAAATTGCAGGCAGGTGTCAATCTGCACTGTACACATTGAAATACAAAAAAAGAAAGAAATGAGAATAATTTTTTTTAATACACAGATAAAAACAAAAAAAGTTGCCTGGGACACTGAGTGATTAAGTTTCCTAATTCTTTGCTCTTCCTTTATACCAGAGTTCATACTTAAAATGTTCAGTTCAGAATTTAATTTTCAGCAAAATTGATAAAATAGCAGGATAAAAATATATTTCTCTCACAGTGCTTCAGCACGGGAACATCTCGATGCCCTAAAGCATTAGGACTTTAAGAAGGAAACCTATTTCGGCACTTACCAACTCCAGAGGGGCAGTTTTTAGTTCCTCCACAAATGCCCATATAAATTAATCCCTTTTCACTATAAGAAACTGAGTAACCAGAATCATTCTTTAAAGAGTTCAGATCAAATAGATGGCCTGTAAGAAAAGGGAAAACTTTAGTCTTTTAAATGACAGACATTTTGAAGAACTGGGAATACAATGTTTCCAGGACAGGTTTCTTTTCTTATGAGCACCACTACATTCTGTGGCTGTCAGTGCTAAATTTAACAATCTATCAACACTCTTTTCTACTGAAATAGCATAAAAAATGTGACAGACAATATAGATATCCTTCTCTAGATTGTAGCACTTAAGCCTTGCATTTCTAACTGAATGCCTTGATATTTCCCTGGAGGCAAGTGGCTCAGAATACACTCTTCCTTCCATTGCTGCACAATAAATACAATCTAGAGCTATGTCATTTACTCCCAAAGCCCTGATTTCTTGATGGGCTCTTCCAGATGTAGTCCTCTCAGTTTCCAAACAGAGGACCTTCTGAGAACCTTCAAGGTTCCCTTTTCCTTCAATCCATACTGGAGAAGCCTGTGTTCCACATTCAGATGTGCTTACTGAGGCAGCCCTCCTGATACAACAGCAGGAAGAGGAAAAAGCTGAGCCTAGAACCCAAAAAAGTAGGCCTGTGTCACTATAACATAGGCACTTCCTAGTATGTCTACTGCTTCTTCTGTCTAAACAATCAGTGTGGTCTTTTTTCAAGAAAAGATTTACACACACAAACCCAAGTTGGTATTCAAGTCAGGTTCTCTGCTTCTTAAATGTATCTCACAGAATCCTTCTGAGTAGTTACCTGTAGCAGGATTGGTGACTTGACAGTTCTCCTGTACATTGCTCTTTAAAGGACATGCAGCTGAGGTCTGCCATGAGAAAGTATACTCACAGTCTTCCACTGCACTTATAAACATGGGCTTAGAATCCTATAGGCAAAGTACAGACAAAGTCCAGCATTACGGGGAGCTGAAACAATACCAGTTTATATCAAATTGCTCTGAACACTTTAAAAACATTCTCAATGCCTCTACAGAAGAAGGGGTAGTGCTATATCATGATTACAGAGTGAGAAAAGAATTTGTTCCTAAACAGAGCAGAGGTCAAGTAGCAAACTACCTTTCTGGAAAAAGCTAAGCAAGTTTAAAAAACCAAGCCACAAGACACAGCTTCCATAGTGGCAGCTGCTAAGTAGGGTTATTTATCAAGCAACAAGTATTTTAATTGCCTCTTTAGGTACCACGCTCTGTGGTGCCCTAAGGATGCTGTAGCAATAAACACAAGGCATTGTGTCCTTTAATCTGGTGGAATAAAACAACTCCAAACAAACCAAAAAATCTTTATACTATTACTATTAATAACAATGATAATGGCAACTAAAATTTGCAAAAGTACTTTATAAATATCATCTCATTTTATGCTTACAACCCTGTAAAGTGGGTGCTAATATTATTCCCATTTTACAGATAACAAAACTGAGCCTGAGAGATATTAAGTGACTTGCCCAAGGTTGCAAAGCTAATAAAGGTCTTGAGGTGGGATTACAACTCAGGTGTTCCTGACTCCCAAACATCTTTCTTAAATATCTAGTACCTTATTCTTTTAAGCAATCTTAAAAGGTTCTCCTCTACAGTACACTGATTCTGAGGGAAATCTTACTGACCTTATATATTTTTTCTTTCCCTATTTCCCATTAGATACTCCTCTATGTATTCTTTCAAAGGTGTATCTCTCCCTCTCTTCCTGCCCCTTCCTCTCTTCTAATCTTCAGAGTTGATATTTATCATTCCATACTTGAACACAGGGCACAGAAATCAGCAACCTATTTGAAGGCTTCGAGGTGCCCATGCCACTCCCTTCTACAGAAGGAGCTCTAATTTCTATTCAAGTATAGCAGCTAGACTTCATAATTAAGGACCTCCTCATATTTCAGTGTCCTGGGACATCAGGACTATTACTTCTCAAGAATAAAACCTAGTTACCTACCACAGTCTCTTTGCCCTGATAGCCAAAAAGCTAGTTCAATATGGCCTGACTCTCTGACTATAGCCTCACACAGGCAGCTAGAACAATGCTTACTTGAGCCTAGAGCCGTAGGACTACCCCACAATCTGTAAGGCACTAACAAAAAAAATCATCTTATTAAGAAACTAATCAGATTTCATATACCAATTAGCTACAAAAGGCAACTGTGGAAATGAATGAAGACAGAGAATCACTACACATGTGGATTCTACACAAAGCCTTAAAGATAAGAGTTAAATACAAACATGATCAAATAATTTAAAACTTGCAGAGTAGATATTTCTTGAGCCAGAGAAGAAATCTTAAGTCACTGGTGACAACACTCTGTATGTCCTATTGCCATCTTGGTTGTATGGCAAGCTATGTGAGATAGCTTGCTGGCACAATGGACAGGGTGCCAAGTTCAGATCCTGCCTCAAAACACTGACTAGCTGTGTCACTTATTCAGTTTCCTCCTCTATAAAAAGGAAATAAAGGCATCTACTTCACCAGATTGTGAGAATCAAAAGATATGGGTAAAGCCCTCTGCAAAGTGCTAAAGTGTTTTGCCAGTGTTCTACCCCACTAACAAAGGGTTATTTGATTGCTCCAGCTTGGAAATTCCCATCTACAATAGGACACAGTTGGCAACTGTTAACTTAGTAATAACACTTACTATGTGACTCTCACTGCATGTTAGGAGGATTGTTGTCATCTTTCTACGAATCTTATCTGGGCACAGGTCTCCATTGAGATACTTCAGAATGGATGTGCCTTCACTGCTCCACTGAGGGCCTTCACCCACTCTTCCCAGGGTTGTGTATTTAGAGTTCTCCACCAAGCAGACAGCTGCATCAGGAGGGCATGATCCTAAAACACAAATCAGAGAATGTCATTTCCTCTTTTCCTTTTACCATGTGGTACAATATTGAGATTTCCAATAAAGCAGTAAGATGTCCACAGACCTTATCAAGGACAAGTACACAAAACCAGGGTCTCCCAGCACTCTACTCCTTTCTCCTAGCTTAGTAATCAGAAGATTACTAGCTTTAACTGCTGCTGCTACTACCTGTCCCTATACATTCATATCTATAAATTAGTTTATAAGCATCTAACCTTGATATAAATTATGTTTGAGCCTTAGTTTTATCTAGCAGTGTGAACACATTAAAGGCCACTATAAAAAACTGTGCTGCCAAACAATATTTGTTTTCTGTTTTTTCTGTTCCATGACCAAACCTACCAATCACTGCAAGAAACAAGTTCCTCAGTTTTATAAGTTTCATTCTCCTCAATGTTGTCCACCCTAACCTAATTATGAAGATAATGAAGACCATCAGTTCTCAACAACTCATGACCAAATTAGTAACCCTTTCCTCACCAATGCCAGCCTGCGGAGCCAGCGATTTGCAGATATTGATGAAGTAACGTTCTGTAGCACCAGTTCTTGTGATTGCTTCCCAGTTGTCGTTGTATCGTGATAGAGGAGAAAGGTCAAAGGAGTTTCCGTCATCATCTCTAAATTGAAAGATAGGAGCTCAGTTCAACCACAATTCAGTCATATATCCACAATATGCTAAATCAAACATTAACATTAAACCACATCACCATACACATCCTACCCATCTGTGCTTTGGTCAGTACCAGCAACAATATAGTGTTAGATGTCTTGAAATCTCATGATTATTTCATGATGGGAAGTGGGGAGGGGAGGCGCACAGGATGGGCATGATCATTCAAATTCTTGACTAGAAAAAGATATCTAATACATGGCATCACTGCCTCTGAAGGTTATTCAAAAGGTATCATGACATATACACTCTATGTGTCTATAAGTCACCTTAATATAAACCAATGATTAGAAAATCATACTTAACTGGACTATAGGACTCCTGGGTTCTCAGCCTAATCATTTATTATCTGATGGCTACTGTCCACATTAGGAGCTATGAGCCTCTAAAAATGTATGAACATTACAAATTAACTTTGGGAAAAGAATAAATTTAAGTATGATTTTATCTGTTGATCCTGAAGGGTAAAAGTATAAACTAACTTACCTGAATGAACATTCAATGGACTCAAAAGGTGGGCAAGCATATTGGGTTCTCCACTCAAACAAGTAAGAACAATCTAAAGTTTCCTTCAGGAACACTGGCTAAAGAAGATTAAGAATAAATAAATGTGTCACTATGAGAATGTAAAACTGGACTTTAAAATGAAAAATTAGTTTTCTAAAGGTGTTTTCTCTCTCTCCTCTATTAATAGAACACATTTTCTGGATGGGATCTTGGGACTCCTTCACTATGTCAAATACACTCACCTTCTGGGTGATGCGATCACAGTAAAAAAATATGGTTGTAGATCTTTGATATATTTTATGACATGTGTCCCCACCAGTGTAATTAATCTTTATTAATCCATTTTCATAAGTCAGCTTCTGAGTAAGTAACCCTATTTTAAAGGGAAATCAGAAGAACAGAGTAAAGTAAAACACTCACATTTGATACATTATCTAGCCTATACTTGCACTAAACCAACCTTTTTTAAAATAATAATTGCCAATTACTTTTACATAGTGCTTCATGATTTACACAATGCATTTTTCACACGTTAAAGCCTCATCTTTCCACATGATTATATAGCTAGCATCAAAAGAAAGATCTGAATACAGCTCTTCCTGAGTCCAAAAATAGTAATCTCTCTATTACGTCATGCTGTCTTTCTTAAAATATAAATGACCGTCCTGAAAACATCCTGATCATCTCAGTGTTCTAGGGTTATAGTGATCAAACATATGAAGTGAATGCTCTTCATTTAACAACTTTGAAGGATGACCACAAAAACACACTGATTCTCCAGCTCTTGGTTCTTTAACTAAGTACCACTCCAACTTTGTTTAAACTAGTTATCAAGCTCATTATCAACAAGCAATCTACTGACACAGTGGAGGTTTCAGATGCCGTAACATCAAATAACATTTCATTCTGTGACTCAACTCTATTTATTATTGCTACAGGCAACAGCTTCCCTAGTTTGCCCTGTGTTGAACCACCTAACAAGTTGAAAGAAAAGCCATTATCTTTCATTGCTAACAATGAATGAAAATAAAATAAAATCACTATAAAATCAAATAAATATTTGTAAAAGTACTTGGCAATTTCTGGCATATAGAAGGTGCTATATAAATGCTTATTCTCTTACTCTCCCCCCTCATAAAAATAAATTAGGATGTCAGAGAAACATAGAAAGATTTATGTGAAGTGAATTAGGGTAAGACAGCATCCACAAAATCTAAAATAATTTAAGTGACGGCATAATTTAAAAGGCAACCACAAAGAGATCAACTGGACTAAATAATCTTGGTGACAGAATGAATGATGAACTACACTTTCATGCTTTTGAAAGAGAAGTGAAGGATTATGGGATCAAAATGTTGTCTACATCATCAGCTTTGCAGGCTTATTTTTCTGTTATACAATACATTCTGATGTTGGGAAATGACTGGTGTATACACAAACACACCATAACATCTAAAAGCCACCCAATAAAACTTCAAAGAGAACAGAAAGTAAAATATCTAATATTTTGTCAATTTTCTAGATGAAAAAGTCAAATGAAATCCATGAAAGAAAAGAAGAGGTAATTTATCCAACTCAAAGTTGTAACTTAGCATCATGCCTTCAGTTCTCTATTTAACATTATCCTGAGAAGAAGCAAACACCCTACCTGCAGTTTTCTGGAAACTCGAAAGTCCCTTCTTTTCCTGACATGATGATACTTTTTTAGAGCTATCCGTAGACTTGCACACATCTGAAGACAGGCTCCCACAGACCCGGAAGTAATAGTTGTATTCACCCGCAGTCACTATTGTGTCACTTGCAGCAAGGGCCTTAAGGTTATAAATGTGGCCGTGCCTTGGATCTTTCACTTCACAGTTGTCTCCTTCGAGGTCACGTGGGGAAAAAAATTTAAGTGACAGAGCAAAGAGGAAAATACATAATACACACACACACACACACACACACACACACACAAACATACATACATACATACATAATGTCTTCCTTATGATTTAAAAGCTGAATAAAAACAGCATGCAGAGCTTTATAAAAGGCATTTGATACTTTTATAAAAATTAAAAATCAATTTTAGAAAAAAGCAACTTGGGCTCTACAATGAATTAAATTTTTCTAAGAGTCTGTTCTAAAGTTTTATATCTCAAAGGCTTTTCATATTAAAGAACTAAGAAGCAATGAATTAACTAGGGAACATTAAAATGTATCACATTAATATTTTTGTAATGATTAATATGAACTTTTAGATCAATAAAAAAAAAAAACTTTTAGAGTATAAAACACCACCAGATCCCACCTTCTGCTTTGCGAATAGGACAAGCGTCTATGGTTCTCCAAACAAATACATATTCACAATCTTCCTTATGCTGAAACACTGGTGATCCCTAAAACATAAGAAGACAACTCATTTGGGTGCAAGTTGTTCTTTTTATATTTATCAAAGGCAGCCAACCATAAAATGGCAGCTTCAAACAAGGAACCTAGAAAGCATTAATCAAAAGACCTAAGATTTACAAAAAATTAGCTTGGGCACAAATACATGGCTGTTCCTCAACACCTAGGAGTTAATATTTGACCTTTCTTGGTATACTCAAAGGCATAACATCAATTATTTTCCCCATCTGTAACCTTAAATTCCTGGGGGGAAAAAAGATATTTTCTGCGTGAAGGTCTTTTCAGTGAGTTCCCAAAAAGATTTTTTAAAATGCAGAATCATTAAAATGTATAGAAATGTAATTAGAAATGAGGTAAACGTTTATCTAGAAACTTACAGGTGTCTGATCACATTCAAAGATGATACGAGTAGAGAAACGTTGATTTTCACATTTGTCACCATTCACATAAACAATACTCAGGGATCCATTAGCAGCAGTTTGAGGACTGATCTGTACAACACCTAGGTTTGTGCCTGTTCCATTAGATTTTAAACAAGATCCCAATGCACTGCCTGGAGGAATAAGAAAGGCTAGCATTTCAGTAGTGTTTTTAAAATCCTAAGTCAAATGTTTTTAAGATCACTTTATCCAAAGACATAAAAAAACCAAAATAAAAAGATAAAAGGGAATCACCATGACATCCAGGAATATAAGGTAGAGGACTGCAAACATTTAAGTAGAAAGTTCTTTTTTTTCCTTCTGCTGAAGTATCAAGTGCAATCCAAGGTTCTCTTGTTTTACGCAGGCCACTTAGATCATATTCATTGCCCACAAGATCTGAAAAAGATATTGAAAAACACTGTACTTTCTTGTTCAGAATGCACTGTCTCAAAGGATTAAAGAATATTCTTTTGTAGTTATGACTTGCATTTAATTTAGGTTTTCAGAATTAAAGCAAATTCACAAAAAGCTATTTTGAAAAACAATCACAGATTTAGGGCTTGAATGGGACTTTAAGGCTGTCCATGACCTACCCCCTCACTTTGTAGATTAGGATATTGAGACTCAGAAAGCCCAAGTGACTTGAAGAAGGTTTTATCTATCTATCTATCTATCTATCTATCTATCTATCTATATATATATATATACACACACACACACACACACATATATATGCACATACATAAACATGTATGTGTATATACACACATACTTATATATATATGAGATAGAGAGAGAGAGAGAGACTGTGCAATATAGTCACATAACAGCATATATATTTACATAAAGAAGAATACAGTTCCTTTCCCTCAGACATCTTAAATGATTTTATTGCATATTCCCGAAATGAAAAGTGGTTAGGTTAAACTACCTTCTCAGGGCCTTGAACACATCCATTGAACACCTAAGATTCTCTCTAATTTTCTGTTCTTTTTTTTTTTTTTTAACTTTTAACATTCATTTTCACAAAATTTTAGGTTACAAATTTTCTCCCCTTTTAACCCCTCCCCCCCACCAAACCCAAGCATTCTAACTGCCCCTGTGACCAATCTGCTCTCTCTTCTATCCTCCCTCTCTGCCCTTGTCTCCGTCTTCTCTTTTGTCCTGTAGGGCCAGATAGCTATCTTGACCCCTTAACCTGTATTTCTTATTTCCCAGTGGTAAGAACATTACATTTGATCCTAACACTTTGAGTTCCCACTTCTTTAGCTCCCTCCCTCCCCACCCCTTCCCTTTGGAAGGCAAGCAATTCAATATAGGCCAAATCTGTGTAGTTTTGCAAAAGATTTCCATACTAGTTGTGTTGTATAGGACTAATTATATTTCCCTCCATCCTATCCTGTCCCCCATTACTTCTATTCTCTTATGATCCTATCCCTCCCCATGAGTGTCGACCTCAAATTGCTCCCTCCTCCCCATGCCCTCCCTTCCATCATCCCCCCAACCCTGCTTATCCCCTTATCCCCCACTTTCCTGTATTGTAAGATAGGTTTTCATACCAAAATGAGTGTGCATTTTATTCTTTCCTTTAGTGGAATGTGATGAGAGTAAAATTCATGTTTTTCTCTCACCTCCCCTCTTTATCCCTCCACTAATAAGTCTTTTGCTTGCCTCTTTTATGAGAGATAATTTGCCCCATTCCATTTCTCCCTTTCTCCTCCCAATATATCTCTCTCACTGCTTGATTTCATTTTTTTAAGATATGATCCCATCCTCTTCAATTCACTCTGTGCACTCTGTCTCTATGTATGTGTGTGTGTGTGTGTGTACTCCCACCCAGTACCCAGATACTGAAATGTTTCAAGAGTTACAAATATTGTCTTTCCATGTAGGAATGTAAACAGTTCAACTTTAGTAAGTCCCTTATGACTTCTCTTTGCTGTTCACCTTTTCATGGTTCTCTTCATTCTTGTGTTAGAAAGTCAAATTTTCTTTTCAGCTCTGGTCTTTTCATCAAGAAAATTTGAAAATCCTCTATTTCATTGAAAGACCATTTTTTCTCCTGAAGTATTATACTCAGTTTTGCTGGGTAGGTGATTCTTGGCTTCAGTCCTAGTTCCTTTGACTTCTGGAATATCCTATTCCATTCCCTTCGATCCCTTAATGTAGAGGGTGCTAGATCTTGTGTTATCCTGATTGTATTTCCACAATACTTGAATTGTTTCTTTCTAGCTGCTTGCAATATTTTCTCTTTCACCTGGGAGTTCTGGAATTTGGCCACAATGTTCCTAGGAGTTTCTCTTTTTGGATCTCTTTCATGCGGTGTTCTGCGGATTCCTTGAATATTTATTTTGCCCTCTGGTTCTAGAATCTCAGGGCAGTTTTCCTTGATAATTTCATGGAAGATGATGTCTAGGCTCTTCTTTTGATCATGGTTTTCAGGTAGTCACAGAATTTTTACATTGTCTCTCCTGATTCTATTTTCCAGGTCAGTTGCTTTTCCAATAAGATATTTCATATTATCTTCCATTTTTCGAATCTTCACGCTATGTTCTGTGATATCTGTCTTTCTCATAAAGTCCTTAGCGTCCATCTGTACCATTCCAGTTTTGAAAGATCTATTTTCTTCAGTGAGCTTTTGAATCTCCTTTTCCATTTGGCTAATTCTGCTTTTGAAAGCATTCTTCTCCTCATTGGCCTTTTGAACCTCTTTTGCCAATTGAGTTAGGCTAGTTTTCAAGGTGTTAATTTCTTCAACATTTTTTTGGTTCTCCTTTAGCAGGGAGCTGATCTGCCTTTCATGCTTCTCTTTCATCCCTCTTATTTCTCTTCCCAGTTTTTCCTCCACCTCTCCAACTTGACTTTCAAAATTCTTTTTGAGTTCTTCCATGGCCTGAGTCCATTGGGTGGGCTGGGACACAGAATCCTTGATTTCTGTGTCTTTGCCTGATGGTAAGCATTGTTCTTCCTCGTCAGAAAGGAAGGGAGGAGGTGTCTTTTCTCCGAGAAAGTACCCTTCAATAGTTTTATTTCTTTTCCCTTTTCTGGGCATTCTCCCCAGCCAGTGGCTTGACCTCTGAATATTCTCCTCACACCCACCACGCCTCCTGGTCCTCCCAGCCAGCGTTTGGGGACTGAGATTCAAATGCTGCTTCCCACCTTAGGGCTTTTGGCGGGGGCAGGGCTGCTATTCAGTGTGAGAATTAAGTTCAGATGGTCAGGTCGGGGCAGGGCCGCCTCTCAGGCCCAGTTCCCTCAGGGGGTTTATGCACAGACCTTCCACAATGGATCCAGGCTCCTGCCCGCTTGGGGAGCCCCTGTCTGCAGCCGCCTCTCAGCTTCTATCTCCTGGGGGGGCCGGAGCCATGGGGGCACCCCGCTCCCCTCTCAACCCGCCAAAGAGACTCTCCCACCGACCCTCGTCAACTGTGGGTGGGGGGGCTTGTGCCGCCGCTGGAGATCCCGTCCCTAAAGCCTGCTCGGATCTGTACCTCTCGGAGCCGCGGCCGCTGCAGGTCCGGGCTGGGCTCCGTGTCTGCAGCGCGACGGACCTTTTGCGAGAGGTTTGCAGGTCCCTCTGTGGGTGGAGGGACCCTTGTGGCCGCAGGATATCTCGTCCCCGTAGCCCGTTCGGATCTCCTCCTCACGGTGTCGCGGCCGCTGCAGGGCTGCACTCAGCTCCCAGTCCCGGCGCCCAGTCCACAGTGCGAAGGACCTCCCGCGAGAGGTTTGCAGGTCTCTCCGGAACAGAAATCTCCCTCGCTCCATTATTCCGTGGCGTCTGGGTGCAGAATTCACCGTGGGTTGGTCCCCTCTAGCTGTTCTGTGGGTTGTGGGTTCGGAGCTATGTGTATGTGCGTCTTTCTACTCCGCCATCTTGGCTCCGCCCCTAATTTTCTGTTCTTTCTAGCTCAGGTGTGATGTAGACATAAGTGTGTTCTTTTTATCTGAAGATACCATTACTGTTAGTGATAATGATCAGAGTACAATGACGGCATTAGAAAAACCCAGTGCAGAAGTCTTTTCTATATTTTCTGTTCTTTGTTTTGTAGCTAAACTCATGAAGCCTTAAAAAGATTCTGAGGCCGCCCGACTTGTACCATATACAATATCAATATTACTCACTATGTACAAGATCTCTTAGCACTGTTTTTATCGTTTTAATCTATATACTTTCTTTCCAACTAGTTAAGTGAGCCAGGACTATGCCTTGTCCTTTTTATACTCCAGATTTATGGAGCCAGTATCTTTCATCATACAAGCTTTTATTAATGATGATGATTTTCTTTTCCTATAAAATTATCCCTTCTATATAAAAAGATAGGACTACATAAAATTTATCACATAAAAATTAATTGAAAATAATTTATACAAGGTGATTCTAAACACTACTGCTTATGAAATTTCCTACATCTTCCCCTAACATTCTGTTTTCCAATCAAGAAGTGATCTTAAAATATATTTTCATGCTACTAATAAATTAGGCACACAACTTTTGCAAGATGCAAGCAGGAAAATTCTTTTATCTTCATAAATAGAAAAACTTTAGTGAAAACTATTAACATAATAGGGAACTAATATGGTATATACCTGCCTTCCTTCAAAATAAATCTCTCTGTATCTATCTATCTATCTATCTATCTATCTATCTATCTATCTTTCTATTTCCCTGATCTCAGGAACTTACCAGTAACTTGGCAGTCCACTGGAGAAGGTACACAGGCTAAAGCTGTTTCAAACTCAAAGAAAGTATCATAGATCCCTAGTTCAGAATTAATGTCTTGACGTAGGAATTTGGGTGTTCCTGGGTAAATATCATCATTGCAGATAAAACGTATGATGAAAGCATCTGAAGTACCTGTGGAAAAAAAAATAAAGGCCAAATTTCTGAAAAACAGAAACAAAAGGAGATACAAATAGATGCTAGTAAAAAAAAATGAAACCCGTTTACAACACTGATGGTGAGATGACACTAATCTTACAAGTTACACAAGGTTATCAACCATACTTCAGGGAGATATGATTTTGATTATTTATATAACAATGTACCATATTACGACTGATTTCAAGCTATAAGCAAATTATATTTTCTGTCAACATTCTGCATATTCCAGGATCTTCTACTTCTTTCAATTTCTCTCTATTTCTTTCAATTTCAATTTTAACTTATCTGGCTCTTTTAAACAAAATTTAAGTGTCATTCAGTTATCTTCCAGACAATACCAATGTATATAACTCTTTACCATTACAAAACAAAAAAATTTCTAATAGAGAATATTTTAAAGTTCTTTGATTTAAACTTGGCACATATATGGAACACTTTGGTCTACAAAGTGATTTAGATATATTATTTCATTAGATGCTCACAACAGATTTGTAAGGTGCACGTAGCTTCATCCCATTTTATAGATGGAAAAGCTAATGCACAATGAGGTTAAATGACGAGGCCAGAGTCACAAGCTAGTAAATGTCTGAGGAGGATTGGAACTTGGGTCTCTCTAAGTCTAGTTAGTGCTCTATCCATTACTATAAACTGTACCTACATTAAAAATAGAAGGGCAGGGAAAAAGCCTAACTTCTATAGGTGAAGCACTGAGCATATTAAATGACTATGAAAAGCAAGGGAGATGTAGAAGGAAATTGTAGTTACCAAAACTATAGAAATGGAACAGAAATCAAATGATTGACTAATCAGTTTATCTTGTAACAGGTGCTCAGGAAAGTTTTACAAGATTTTGAAATTGATAACTAAACCAATTAGCAAAAAAAATCATTTAAGCTTTGTTTTGTTGGGTGGTTTTTCTGGGGGTGGGGAGGTTAGCTCCTGGGATAAAAGTCATCCCATGAACATTAGCAGCTTTTAAGGAATCATTTGCTGATTTGTCACAATGAAAAAGGAATATGGGTTGTGATAGGCATGGAAGAACAGAGATTCAGAATATATACCAATTATATCTGAAAAAAATACCCTGAAATAGAGTATCAGAGAAAATATAAAAAGGCATAGTGAAGTAACTTTCAGAACTACTTTAGTCAAACCAAAAGCTCATACTAGAACCAAGTGTCTGAGAAAGGCAGGCTGGACAATAATGTAATAATACTCATTTCTTCAAACTAGATTTCAAGTAGTAAGTGAAAAATAAAGGAGAATTCTGTTTTCACAAGTGAAGAGATTTAATACAAGGACTTGTAGATGCAGACTCAGCCCACAATGACTGTATAGAAATATCAGGACTTTTGACAAAAATTTTGGCCATTTGATAAATTTTGAAACTCCATTTCACAGTCCTTAAAGTTCTGAGTTAGTTAGGTACACTGAGGTAATACTTAGTGCTGTTAAGAGAAGTCATGAGAAGAAGTTTGATGTAATGAATAAAAAGCTGGCCTCAGACTCAGGAAGACCTGAGTTCTAGCCAAGTTAATCTAATCTAATCTAGCCAAGTTACGTGACACTAAGGAAGCCTGAAAGAATCTAATTTGCAGAGTAGAGGCTATGTTGATAAAAATAGTTCTTCACCAGGCAGTATCTGTACGAATGAAATCACAGGTCCAGTTGTTTAAAAAAGAAAAAAGAATGTGACTTCCAATTTCACTGACCCTTAAATGAGTAGAATAGATCTAAAACAACATCCTCAAAATGGCATCAAGAACACAGCCCTGATAAAGATGCCCTAATTCAGAATGACTTCCATTCATGCCTTAGAGTACTCCTAGTGTCCAAATATTCAATGCAAGAACTGCAAATAGCATTGTTTACCTAACTTTCATCATAATATTGTGCTTCTCAAGAGAAAGTAACATAATAATATTCCCTAACAGAAGTGCTAAACTACAGCCCCAAAAGCAACAAGAAAAACGTAAGGAAACATGAGCTGTTGTTAGGTTTTGAGATAAGCGGAGTATACTATCAGAGTACGTTGGGCAGGAAAATGTTAAAAACAATTATTTCCTTTTAGTTCAGCAAGAGACAGAAAGAATTATAATGCAATTCACCCTTTCAGGTTAAATAATCTTTATCAACATCCTTGGTATGGCCCCTTATAACACCTAAGAATAAAACAAAACAAAAACTATAGGGCTTGAAAATGAGAAACATAGACTATAAGACAAAGTTGAGAAGATTGAGAAAGGGATGAGGGGAAGAGGAATTGGAAAGCAAAACAATGTCTTTAAATGTAATAAAATAACATCAAAGGCTTTTTTAAAATATCATCATACTATGCCCAAAAGGCTATAAAATTGTGCATACCCTTTGACCCAGCAATACCATTTCTAGGTCTGCATCCCAAAGAGATCATAAAAATGGGAAAGGGTCCCACATGTACAAAAATATTTATAGCAGCTCTCTTTGTGGTGGCCAAGAATTGGAAATGGAGGGGATGCCCATCAATTGGGGAATGGCTGAACAAGTTGTGGTGTATGAATATAATGAAATACTGTTATATTATAAGAAATGATGAGCAAGCAGACTTCAGAAAAGCCTGGAAAGACATATGAACTGATGCTGAGTGAAGTGAGCAAAACCAGGAGAACATCATACACAGTAACAGTCACACAGTACAATGACTAACTTTCATAGGGTTGGCTCTTCTCAGGAATGCAAGGATCTAAGATAATTCCAAAAGACTCACAATGGAAAACACAAGAAAAGAACTATGGGGTCCAAATGTAGAACAAAGCATACTATTTGCTCTCTTTTTTGTTTGTTTTGTTTTGTTTCTTCTTTCTCATGGTTCCTCCCACTGGTTCTAATTCTTCTTTACAACATGATTAAAGTGAAAATATGTTTAATATGAATATATATGTAGATGCTATATCAGATTACATGACATCTTGGGGAGGAGGGAGAAAATTTAAAACTCAAAAGCCTATGGAAGTCAAGGTTGAAAATTAAAAGTAAATAAATTAATTTTTTAAAATATTGTCACATTTTTTACCAGAGAACAGAGGTACATTTTCTTTCAAGAATCTAAGAAAAAAAAAAAAAAGAGGCCTATAAGAAACAGGATTTGCCCAAAGATTAAACAAGGCCTTTGTGATCACTGTTCACTTCTTATGACAATGATCAAATTACATTTGGCTTTTAAGTTTACCTGTAGATGGTGAAAGGGCTCCTCTGTAGGTAAGTGTTATAAAACCTTCTGTGGTTAAGTGAAGACTTTTCTTAGCTCCAACTCGCCTTTCTGGTTTCAGATTATTTGGGTCTTCTGATTTGATCTCTCCTTCACATCCAGCAGCTTCCTTCCCTTCTATCATCCCACAGACAGGCACTGTTCCACAAATATTAAACTGGAAAAGAGACATTTTATAAAAACAGCAACAAACATCATTACATTATGCTATTTATTGCTGCATTACCTTTTCATAAAGTATTATAAACATCTACCTCCTAGAAACAAAGCCCTCTGAACTTAAAAAAAAAGTTTAGAGATTCTGCACTTTTTAGTACTGACAATTTAGAGATTTTAAACTGTTTTTGATCCCATTGTTTCATGAGGTATAGGGTAGTGTGGTTGAGAGACATGTCGTGAAGAATTGAGAGGGTATCACACAGAGGGCAACGATGCAGTGCATGGTGAGGGTGAGAAGAATGCAACAGAAGAATGAAGAATTTCAAAGAAAAAATTGAGTTGTTAGTCTTCAGAGAAAGACATGTTTAAAAAGGGGGAAAGGGCAGGTAGGTCTTTAGCCCACTGGGTGGCCCTCCCTTTGGTGAATTTACAGAACATGGACAAGCATTTGGTCAGGCAGATAGATTGTGATTTGTACCACTGGAATCAAATCAATGAGATCACAGATCCATCATCATGAGCTGATCCTAGTATCCTACCTTAAGTATTGGTTGAATTTATAGAAATGCATGCATTGAATATACTACTATTCCCTCTTGGTAAAGGATGTGATCTTAGGTATTAAAATACAGAAGTCATTCACTTCCCCAAAATTTCACAATAATTTCACTAAAAGCTTGTACACTAGAGAGCAAGAGATGCACAAAGAGTAGTTTTTAAGTCCAGCTTCTGTCTACAAATAGCAGGACCTCAAGGATCTCATCATCTTAGGAAATACCTCTTCCATTTGGACTCTGCAATGGACATCTTCCATGACAATAGCAAATATATCTGGCTGCATTTCCAACTCTACAATGCCCTAGAAACTTCTTCACCCTAGAAATTCACTCCATCTCTGATTTTATACAGCGGAGGTATCCTCAGCCTCTGTGACTGCTTCCTCTTTGATTGACTGGTTCCACCCAGAACCACCATTTTAAGGAGGAAGCTCATATCAATCATGTCTTCAATCTTCTCGAGGCTACATTCCTGACTCCCGTGGATTTTCTCTACCATACTCCAGAAACCTCTTCTCACTAGAAGCTCCCTCCAACCCTAGACTTCACACAATGGAAGGATTCACTGCATCTGTAGCTTTTTTGGCGGAGGATGGAGGGGTGGAAGGGGAAGAGGAGGGTTCCTTCCTGAATTTCCATGTAAAGGGGGAAGAGGTATAGTCATGTCTTCATTCCTCTACAAGTTGCACTCTGGACACTCCCTGACTTTCATTACAAAGTTAAGTATCCTCATCTCTTCCCATCCTTGACCTCCCATCTTCTAGCTTTTCAGTTCTCTTTTATTTGTTGTCCTCTCCCATTAGAATCTAAGCTCCTTGAGGTCAGGATTCGCCTTGCTGTTTATGTTTATATTTCCAGAGTTTAACACAGTGCCTGACACATAGGCACTTAGCAAATGTTTATCGAATTGTATCTCTCTAAGAAAAGAGCAATAGGAACTAAACATCAAACAAAATCATAATTACTTCTTTGACTTATATAAAAGTGTTCCATGTGCCTCCCTATTGGAACAGTGATTTAAAATTTTTATATGAAAAAATATCTCACTTCACACCTTTCTGGAAGTGGGAGATTCACAGGTGGCAACATCATATATAATTTCAGGGTTTTTTTCACTACATTGATCAGTTTTCTGGTTATTATTTTTCTCTTCTGTTTTTTTCTTTTAAAAAAATATTACTTGTCATAGGACATGACCCTCTTGGAAGGGTTAAAGAGAAGAAATACACAAGGGGAAATTTACAGGATATAAAGACAAATAATATCAACACATTTTATTTCAAAAAATAAACAAAACTGTTAGTTCAACCAAAAGAAAGGGGAAAAAATAAATTTATTAAAGTTCTTTCCTTTCCTTAACAAATTACCAGCCTTCAGGAACACTGTATAATAAGAGGGCTTTAACTTGGGGTTCATGGATAGATTTCAGGGGGTCTGTAATTTTTTAAAAACATTTTGATAACTATTTCAATACATTCATTTTCCTCTGTAATCCTATGTATTGTTTTATGCATTTTAAAAAATTTTATTCTGTGATGGAGTCCACATAAGTAAGCCTTGCCTGGCTGCCCAAAGGGTCCATGACACAAAAAAGGTTAAGAACTAGTCTTCAAAGTCCCAGATACTCTATTCTATTACATTCTAAAAACCTCCATTTGTTCTGCGTCGTAATCCAGGATGTGCTTTCTAGCATGTTAATCTGCATTAGTATCTATACATCCCCTCCTTCTGACTATATTTACTGACAACCAAGGTATATAAGCAGTTACCTTGCATCTCAAAATTTCTCTGCTTGTTAAACTGTCCTATACACAGCTCTGATGCCTTGAAAAATCAATCATGTTAACAGCTACATTCCCTACTGGGGGCAAGGTGGGAGCCACAGCTTTAGTTGGAAGCCCCAGAAGGGCCACCTCCTGTCACTATTTCACAAGCTTATTATGAGCTCTTCTCCTTTCTCACTTGGTATAGCAATGGCATTTTTATTTTGCTTTAGGCTTTTATTAAACTATCTTATCAAATAAGAAAAGTTCACTTATTTCAAACAGAAACTTCTCTCTTCTGGACATCTGGTTTTGCTAGTAGTATTAAAAATGCAGAGCTCAAAGAAGTCCAAATGTGGGTGGTTATTTTTCCCCTTTTAATTAAATGCCAGTTTCCAATGGAAATATAAATAACCCTTGATCCTTCTCTCCAGTTATAACCTCATGCACATGCATTTGGGAAATATATTCAGGAGGTTCTACGGCACATAATCAGAGTGTTTCCTTTTTCTCCTTAACTGAGTAACATAACCACTGTTTCCTTTGGACCCTACAGTTTCTCAGTAACAGAACACTGGATCATGCAGAAATGTGCTAAAAGAAAGAAAAACTTTGCAAATGAAAGACATAAAATGCAAAACTAGGTCTTCCTATCTTGCCCAGACTTGAAGTGAAATGGCTTCTGTCAGGCCCACTCCCACTATCAATTAGCACTGCAGCTTTGACCTCTTCCATTCTGACCCAGGCTGGTTCACCCCTCCTTTGGCAGCTTGGCTGCTCCCTACTCCAAGGCCTCACAATATTGATACCAGTCTTAGTTTGAACAATGGAATAGCTTAGTACTAAAGTTCAGAATTCCAGAGCTTAAGTGATTCAGTAGCCCAACTAAAATGGCTCTTTCCAAAGTAGAACATTAGTTTCCTAATAGAAACACAGCTAAAATATTTGTTTCCTTTCTAGATTCTCCTTTCTGGTTACAGATAAAAAGTCATCTTTCTAATAGGCAAGGTTTACCTAGGGGAAGAGACTGTAATAGCAGCAGGGAACTGTGTGACAAAGTGTATAGAGCACTGGAGCTGGACTGAAGAAGGGCATGGTTCAAAACTAAAGGGTTAGAAAACTGTGTATATCCTTTGACACAGAAATAAATATCACTCCCAATTATAAATGGTCAAAAGATATGAACAAGCAATTTTCAGAGGAAGAAATTAAAGATATCCATAATCATATAAAAAATGCTCTAAATCACTTTTGATTAGAGAGATGCAAATCAAAACAACTCTGAGGTACCACATCACACCTATAAGATTGGCAAATATGACAGAACAAGAAAATGATAAATGCTGGAGAGGATGTGGGAGAGTTGGAACACTAATTCATTATTGGTGGTGCTGTGAGCTCATCCAGCCAGTCTGGAGAGTGGTTTGGAATTATACCCAAAGGGTTTCAAAAATGTGCATACCCTTTGACCCAGCAATATCGCTACTAGGACTGTATCCCCAAGAGATCATAAAAATGGGAAAGGGTTCCACAAGTACAAAAATATTTATAGCAACACTCTTTGTAGTTGCCAAAAACTGGAAGTCAAGGGGATGCCCATCAATTGGGGAATGGCTGAATAAATTATGGTATATGAATGTAATGGAGTACTATTGTGCCATAAGAAATGATGAACAGGGAGGCCTGGAAGGACTTATATGGTCTGATACTGAGTGAAAGGAGCAGAACCAGGAGAACTTTGTGCACAGCAACAACCACAGTATGCGAGAGTTTTTTCTGGCAGACTTGGAGCTTCGTAATAACACAAGAACTTATAAAAAAAAAAAAATCCCAACGGTTTTCTAAGGCAAAATGCCTTCCACACTCAGAGAAAGAACTATGGAATTCATTCACAGAATGTAGCAGATCATGTTTGTGTGTGGGTTTGTTTGTGTATTATGTTTTGATTTGGTATATGATTTCTTCCATTTATTTTAGTTCGTCTACATAGCATGACTATAGTGAAAATGTATTCAACAGGAAAGTATATGTAGAACCTACATAGAATTGTATGCCATCTTGGGGAGGGAGGGGTGTAGTGAGGGGTAGGTGAGGGGGGGTTAAAATCTTAATTTTATGGTAGTGATTGTAGAACATTAAAAAAATAAATAAATAAAAATTAATTTTAAAAAAAAAAGAAAAGAAATAAATACCACTACTAGATCTGCACCCCAAAGAGATAAAAGAAAAGGACTTATTTGTACAAAAATATTCATAGCAACTCTTCTTGTGGTGCCAAAAAATTGGAAATTGAGGAGATGCTCACTAACCGAGGAATAGTTGAACTAGTTGTGGTATATGATGGTGATGAAATACTACTGTGGTATAAAGAAATAATAAGCAGAGTGCTCTCAGAAAACCTGAAAAGACTTATATAAATTGATGCAAAGTGAAGTGAGGAGAACCAAGAGAAATTATACACAGTGAAAACAACATTGTAAGAATGATCAAGTGTGAAAGATTTAGCTACTCTGATCAAGACAATCATCCAATACAGCTCTAAAGGACACATGATGAAAAATGTTATCCACTTCCATAGGAAGAATTGATGAACTCCAAACAGTAGCTGAAGTACATGCTTTTCACTTTGTTTTTCTTGGTTTTGCATGTGAATGTTTTCTTTGGCAACATGGGTAATATGGAAATATGTTTTGCATGAACTCTCATGTATTATCAATATCATAATGCTTGCCTTCTCAAAGGATGTGGGATGGGCACAGGAAGGGAGAGAATTTGGAACACAAAATGTTTAAAAATGAATGTTAAATATGGTTACCTGTAATTGGAAAATATTTAATGTAATAAATAAAAAATATTTTTTGGAAAAAAAAGGAAGAGGGGGAGGAGCCAAGATGGCGGAGCAGAAAGACACACATATGCTAGCTCCCAACCCACAGCCCATAAAATAGCTGTAAAGAAGAACTCCCAACAAATTCTGGAGCAGCGGAAGCCACAGAACAAGGGAGTGGAGGAGATTTCTGTTCCAGAGAGACCTGAAAACCTGACGCGAGAGGTCCGTCTCCCACCGGACCAGAGCACAGCCCAGCCCTGCCTTGGCCACGCAGCACCAAGAGGAGCAGATCCAAGCAGGCTTCAGGGATAGAATCTCCAGCAGCTGTGCAGGTCGCTCCACTCACAGGTGACAAGGGTCGGTGAGAGGGTCTCTTTGGCTGGTCGAGAGGGGAGTGGGGTGTCCCCATAACTCAGGCCCTGTGGGGAGGCAGCAGCAGGGGGCAGCAGACAGGGGCTCTCCAAGCACGTAGGAGCCCAGATCCATTGTTGAAGGTCTCTGCATAAACCCCCTGAGGCGGCCCTGCCCCCACCTGAGCACCTGAACTTAATCTCACACTGAATAGCAGCCCTGCCCCCACCCAAAGCCCTGAGGCTGGGAAGCAGCATTTGAATCTCAGACCCCAAGCACTGGCTGGGCAGATCTGGAGGCATGGTGGGTGTGGAAAGAAAACTCAGAAGTCAAGTCACTGGCTGGGAAAATGCCCAGAAAAGGGAAAAAAAATAAGACTATAGAAGGTTACTTTCTTGGTGAACAGATATCCCTCCCCTCCTTTCAGATGAGGAAGAATAATGCTTACCATCAGGGAAAGACACAGAAGTCAAGACTTCTGTATCCCAAACATCCAAAATAAATATATCTGGACTCAGGCCATGGAAGAGCTCAAAAAGGATTTTGAAAATCAAGTAAGAGAGGTGGAAGAAAAACTGGGAAGAGAAATGAGAGAGAGGAAAGAAAAGCATGAAAAGCAGGTCAACACCTTGCTAAAGGAGACCCAAAAAAATGCTGAAGAAAATAACACCTTGAAAAATAGGCTAACTCAATTGGCAAAAGAGGTTCAAAAAGCCAATGAGGAGAAGAATGCTTTCAAAAGCAGAATTAGCCAAATGGAAAAGGAGGTTCAAAAGCTCACTGAAGAAAATAGTTCTTTCAAAATTAGAATGGAACAGATGGAGGCTAATGACTTTATGAGAAACCAAGAAATCACAAAACAAAACCAATAGAATGAAAAAATGGAAGATCATGTGAAATATCTCATTGGAAAAACAACTGACCTGGAAAATAGATCCAGGAGAGGCAATTTAAAAATTATGGGACTACCTGAAAGCCATGATCAAAAAAAGAGCTTAGACATCATCTTTCATGAAATTATCAAGGAAAATTGCCCTGAGATTCTAGAACCAGAGGGCAAAATGAGTATTCAAGGAATCCACAGATCACCGCCTGAAAGAGATCCAAAAAGAGAAACTCCTAGGAACATTGTGGCCAAATTCCAGAGTTCCCTGGTCAAAGAGAAAATATTGCAAGCAGCTAGAAAGAAACAATTCAAGTATTGTGGAAATACAATCAGCATAACACAAGATCTAGCAGCTTCTACATTAAGGGATCGCAGGGCGTGGAATATGATATTCCAGAAGTCAAAGGAACTGGGAGTAAAACCAAGAATCACCTACCCAGCAAAACTGAGTATTAATACTTCAGGGGAAAAAATGGTCTTTCAAGGAAAAAAAAAAGGAAGAGTACAAGACCTGAGTTCAAATATGGCCTCAGACACTTACTATCTATGTGACTTAGGCAAGTCACTTAACTGCTGGTTGCCTCAGTTTTCTCATCCGTAAAATGGACATAATAATAGCATATTGCCCGCCTCTCACAGTTGTTGTGAGCCATCAAATGAGATAATATTTGTAAAGTGCATTGAAAACACAAAATACAAATAAATACTAAAAATCATCATTTTAAAACAATTTCAATCATTCATAATCAAATGAAACTTTAGCATAACTCTTACCATAAAAGCTTTTCCAACACCTTGGAGTACATATCCATTTTGTTTAGTTAGTGGGTCAAAATTAAAAACAAATCCACTGTTTGGGTCCTTTATAGAGCAGGCCTAAAAAAGAGACAAAGATACACATTCGCATACAAAAATTCCATAGAAACAAAGTACAAAATCCTGTGTAAAGAATTAGTCACTAACACATTATAAAATTGTTTGTTTCCTCACAATCAGTTGTGAGATGATTCAATAGGTGGCAGGAAGGAAGTTAACTTTAAAATTACAATAGAGTACAAAATACATTTCCTGTGCAGCTTTAAAAGCAGCATGGAATCTATTTCCTCATTTTTCAATGACACCCAAGGAATATTCTTATTGACCCCTTCAGTAATATATAAATATACACAGATAACCTTGAAGATTTCTCTTGACAGGATTAGCATATTTATATGACCTAACAATTTATTAGCAAATACCTATAAGGTACATGGGATGTATTAGGGAAAGAAAGTTGGTTCTTTAACAAAAAATTAGGCATAAATTATTTTTCCAACAAATTTTAATAAATTTTACATCTAATATCTCTTCTTTAACCCTTCTCTAACTTGACCTATCTTCCCATTACACACAAAATATTACATTCCAAAAGAAGAAGCTAACTATCTCCTTCAGCCTCTTGTTCTCCAGGTTTATTACTTGCACCACTTTCCTCATCATGTGCAGGCCCTGTCAGAAATCAGTAACTGAGTAGGAGTCATGTAAATTGCACTCCATCATAACTAGCCAACAAAGGATTCAGATTTTCCCTTTCTAGCTTCCAGTTCACTTGATACACAGCCAAGCTCCTGGCATATAAACCTCAGAGATGCGAGCAATGAAGTGCTGAATTTAGGCTGGGCTATATTTATATAGTAGGCAAGGTAGAAAAATACGAACAACTCTAGGACTGTCATTTATGATTCCACTCAAAAAGCTTTATCCATTTCCTTGTCTAGCTAAAAGCAAACAATCTCCAATGGTTGTGGTAGACAAAGGCAGACCACAACATACTGTCTACTCACAGGAACGTGAATATTTCAAAAGTTTAGACACTGTAGCACATCATACAAAGTTAAACATGGGATAGACATAATGGGATTCCAGTTTTAATACAAAGGAGATATTCTGGAGATCAGGCCACAAAAGAACAAAAAAAAAAACAGACACAGCACTTTAAAAAATATTATCACAAAATTGGTTTCCTCTATGAATTAAATTTGATGTTTTCAATATTTAAAGTTCTGAATCCAAGAATACCTCCTGTAATTTTGATATATTGCCATTCAGTGTTGGGTAAGGAATCGGAATGGCAAGCATGGTTTTCCTAAATTCAAGACAGCAGTTTTCTGTCCCACTTTTATGCCAAATTATAATTATTGATTTACAAACTATAGCTTTGTGGTAAAATACATCTCTTTGTTAAGTCTTGGGATATTTCTTTACAACAATTTTACAAAAAAGAATTCAGAGGACACACAAGTATCTTTTATTTCCTAATTCTTGACTGCTCCTAAAATAGTCTTAATAGACTATGAACACTAAATTAAAATTCAGGGTGAATTTTTAAAAGTAATAAATGAATCTATTAATATCGCCAAGGGAAGATAATAGTCTTGACTGCTTTCTGCTACTTAAAAGACTTGTCAATTGAATTTTTCATCCACAAGTTTTCTTGCCCCTTTTCTGTGTACTTCCAGAATAATTTTCCATCCTTTTTTCTTACCTAATTTTGTCTTAACAAAGATGTTTAAAGACACAGGCATTTAGCAGAAGAGGCAAAATAGGTCTCAAAACCTTAAGTTTGTCTTCCATCTTACTGGTCTTTTTCAGTACTATCAGCTAGCATATATTCAATATACTCAACAAGAATTCTTATCACCTACTAATCCACTCTTGGAGGCAGGGTACCTGATTTAAGTTACTGATTTTACAAACCTTCTACCAATCTCTGTAAGATATGGCTTCAGTTAGAAAAGCAACTTTCCTTTTTTTAAACTAGCTTTATCACATATGTTGCAACTATTTCTTTCTTTTCCATGTTTTCTGATTTAAGGTAGAGAAAACACTCACCTGATTTTCATCAGTTGTTGTGATTGGACAGGCCGCTTCTGTATTCCATAGGAAAGTGGCAGTACATTCCCGAATAATAGAAAATACTGGGTGAGTATTCTGAGAAATCAAATTCGAGAGCAGAAAGCATAAAAATCACAGTGTGACAAAAAAAAGACACCAAAGAGCCAGTCTCAACCCCTTTGACTATAAATTACGTGGCACTGGAAAAGTCCCTTTCCTTGTCTGAATTCTATTTTTCCCATCTACAAAATATGGAAAAATGCCACCACCACCCCTTCTACTTAGGGTAAATGTAAGAAATGAAATCATCTGTGCCTTAAAATTACAAGGGGCTATGTCAACATGGAATGCAACTGCCTGGAAAGAAGCTGCTGATGGTTGTCTTTGTCTCCACTGCATGCAGCAGAACCTTGCACGTAGTCAATATGTGGTAAATGCTTGCTGAATCAAACTGAAATATAAGGTACTATAGGAAACTTTAAAAAGAACAGTTTTAAGGAATACCAAAATGATTTCTCAGAAACAAGCTTTCATGTTATAAATAATTGCAAAAGCCACTCAAAGAAATTAGGGAAAATTAAGTTAGATGACAGCTTTTTAGATTTACTTTCTTCCTGTTTGCTCAACTTGTACATAATATTTACCTGCTCATACTTCTGTAATTTGACAAGAGAAGCAAAGAAAAGATTCAAGAGGTGTTAGTCAATCAACAAGCACTTCCTAAACACTATGTACGGGAGCTGGGAATACAGGTTAAAAATAAAGGGGAAATTTCATACTCTTCATGGACCTTACATTCTATGAGGGGAAGAAACATGTACATACCCAAATTAATAGAAAATAAAAACAAGATTTAGAAGTAAAAAGGAAATTAAGACCTCATGTAGTCCAACCCTATTATTCTGAGCTCAGGAAACTAACACAAATGGAAGTTAAGAGACTTGCCCACACAGCAAACAGAGCTTGTTGTTCAAAAGATTGAAACTAAGGTATTCTGACAGCAAAACAAGTATTATTTCCACTATTAAATACTGTCATTTCTGTTTGGTACTATAGATGTGAGAGTCAACAGTACAGGAAGTGTCCAGAAAGAGTACGAGCAAATAGCATATATAAACACTCCTTGGGGATCACAACTGAAAGTAGAAAACAAATAGGAGACATACCACACTTAGGGCAAATAAAGTAAAAGGGCCCTGAAGCTCTTAAGGTACCTCTTTCCCGTTGTATCTATAATAAAAACCATAGCCACATGCCAATCTAGTGAATGGGTTTTATCCTTCTCTTCTGTAATACACACAACTAAGTATCAATAAAATAAAGGAAAGACAAATTGGCTTAAAAACAAAAATATATTCTTGATTTTCCTATACCAGGTCCAATGAGCATTTTAGTATAACTTACTGTTAATTATACTGTTGCTGCACAACTGCATTTTTATTTTGAAATTTTGACACAGAACTCAAACACAGATTTTTACTCATGTTTCTTTGCGAAAATAAAAATTACTGGCTTATCAAATATCCCTAATTTTAACTAGTCTAAAGATTTAATTATTGGAAACAATTTCTGGACAAGTCATGAAACAAAATACTTTATCCTTGGGCATGAAAGAGTTCCCAAGGATAGGGAGAAAAAAATCTTAATATGTACCAAATTCCTTGGGTTTTATAGTTTCTATCATTTTACAGATAAAGAAATCATTTTATAAATAAAGCCTATGGATGACTTGCCCACAGAGACTGTGGAATCTCAGAAAAATCACCAAGACTCTCTTCATATATAAAATGGAAGGCTCAGACTAAAAGAATTGTAAAATTCTCGCTAGCTCTGACATTCTATGTCTTTACAATTCTGAAGCTCAGCTTTAATGATCCATACACACAGCAGCAACAATGAAGATATTGAATTTTTTATTAAAAATGTGAAGAATCTTTACAGTTGCATGAGAACTGTTATTGAGAGTCCCATATTAATATGCTGCACATGATACACACTTGAGACTCCTATAGTATATTAGAAAATTAATGACGCTCTTATAGAAATAATTTTGAAATTTAAACTTCATGAGTTAGTTTTTCCTCTCAGCTAGTTCACAGCATCCACTGAATTTTCTCTTTTTACCTTTCCTACCTTTCAGCCTCTCTCCCCATTATCACCATCCTTCATTCTCTTTCCTTTAATTCCAGTCTTTGAAGAAGTGACTCTTTATCTCCCAAAGGTCAACCCACACATTTGCCCTCATTCACACTCTATTCATCAGATTGTCCCCATAATCACACCTGCTCCCCTAATGTTCGATCTTTTTCTATCTACTGGTTCCTTTGATGATGCCTGAAAAAAATGCCCCAAGTCTTCCTCATCCTAAAAAACTCTCAAGAGACTCTACAATTCCTTCAAGCTATCATCCTATATCTCAACTCTTTTACTTTTAGAAAAGGATATCTAAACCCACTGTCTCCACTTCCACCCCCCACATAATCCAATCTTTTGTAATTTGCATTGCAACCTGATACAGCTGACTGTCTACTCTTTCTAGATATTCTCTGTTTTCATGACATTTTATTCTCCTACCTATTTGATTGCTCCTTATCAGTCACATTTCCTGTTTCAACATCCTTGACACACCACACTTGCTGGTTGTGACTATGTTCCAAAGATGCTGGGCCATTTACTTTCCATATATTCTCTCACTCGGTGACCTCATCAGTACCTATAATTCAACTGCCATCTCTATGTTGTATATACATATACATATATGTGTATATATATGTGTGTATATATACACAGATTTATACACACACACATGTACACACATAGATATATATTTAATAATCAAATTCCAGACTTTCCTGTGCCCCAGCTCCATTTCACCAACTGCCTATTAGACATTTCAAACTGGACAATCAAACCTATGCTCATGCCAAAGAGACCTACCCACTGTTCCTTACAAATCACATGCTGTCTCCTATCTTCATACCATTGCTCTGGATGTCCAGGAAGCTTAGAATACACTCCCTTCTTACTTCCTTTCTTTTATAATCCCTTATTTCACCCAAAATTCTGCTCCAAGATTATCTACCACATGAAACCTTCCCCAACCCCTCCCCCAGTAACAAGTGCCCTCCCCACAAAAAAAAAAAAAAATTGCTTTGTCTTTATTGAGTATAACACCTATGTACATGCCATCTCCCCCAAAAGAAAGTGGGCCCTTGGAGGGCAGGGGTGGTTTTATTTTTGATTCTGTATACTTAATGCACAGACTGCTTTTAGACATCTTTAAAGAGAATTTCTCTACTTACTAGTCCCCCATGAAGTTAATACCTATATGACCCTGGGAAAGAAAATTCAACTCTCAGGACCCCAGTTTCCTTATTTGTAAAACGAGGGCATTGTAAAAGATAATCAAAATAGCATTTCAGTAACCCCACAGTATTCTAGTTATGCTTTTTAAACTACTAATAAAAAGTCATTAACAATGTATTACATCTTACCAGACTTCCTCTAGAACAGATAAGATGGATTCTTGTAGAATAAGCAGTGTTCTTTCCTTCACTATTAACACATGAAGAGCCATTCACATACTCTAGAATGAGGCTACCATTGCCATCAATTACAGGACCTGTTTTTGCAACACCTAAGTTGCTGATTGCCACTGTTTCAGAAAATGAATCCTAGGAAGAAAACAAAAAGCTTTGTTAGGGTTTTTTTTCCATAAAAAGAAAACATCAAACCTAGTTCATCAGTACTACTATAGAATAATCTCTTTTAAAAAACTACACTGAAGGGTGGAGCCAAGATGGTGGAGTAAAGACAGGGACTTACTAGCCTGAACTCTCCTCAAAACTCTCCAAATACCTCTAAATAATTACTCTAAACAAATTCTAGAGTGGCAGAACCCACAAAAAGATGGAATGAAACAATTTTCCAGCCCAAGACAACTTAGAAGGTTAATAGGGTGTTGCATCAAGGTGGGAGAAAAGTGCAGTCCAGCATAGGCTACACCAGTGCAAACCAGAGTGACTAAATCAGTGGCAGTAGTAGCATTTTCCAGACCTCTCAGCCTACAGACAAGTAAGGGAATCAGATAATGGGTGTGAAGGAGATTTACAGGGATCCTTTTGCTGACACAAGGGGTAGGACTGTTTCATTGCCTATACTTGCATCTAGGTAACAGTCCTGGATCTTATTCCCAGTGTGAAGAAGGGCACCAGCATAGCAGAGCTTATGGCCACAGGGGAGTGGGGACTCTGGTCATGTTTCCAGGGCAGAAAAGAATGCTTATGGTGACTCACAAACCAGTGCACAGTACAGGAGACTAGTAAGCACACCTAGCCCTAGAATCCTAGATCATACCACCTTATAAGAATTAAAAACTTACAGGTCCCCAGAATTACCTCTGAAAATAGCTACACACAAAGCCTGAAGCTTGGAATTGTGCCCCTCCACCTGGGAAGCGGAGACCCACTTTAGCTTAGAGTTAAAAGTTAATAAATAGGTTGGAAATGAGCAGACAACAGGAAAAAAAATCTGACCATAGAAAGTTACTCTAAAACATACACCCAGAAGAAGACCACAAAGCCAAAATTCCTACCTCCAAAATCTCAAAGAAAAATATGAATTGATCTCAGGCCATGGAAGAGCTCAAAAAGGATTTTAAAAATCAAGTAAGAGAGATAGAGAAAAAATTGGGAAGAGAAATGAGAGTGATGTAAGAACATAATGAAAAAAAAAGTCAACACCATAGTAAAGGAGACACAAAAAAATACTGAAGAACACCCTAAAAAATAAAATAGACCCAATGGTAAACAAGGCACAAAAATCCAATGAAAGTAAGAATGCCTTGAAAAGCAGAATTGGTCAAATGGAAAAAGATATACAAAAATTCATCAAAGAGAAGAACTCCTTAAAAAGTAGAATTGGCCAAATGGAAAAGGATGTACAAAAGCTCAGTGAAGAAAATAATTCCTTATAAGTTAAAATTGGGCAAGTGGAAGCTAATGACTTTATAAGATATCAAGAAAGAAACAAAATCAAAAGAATGAAAAAAATAGAAGAAAATGTGAAATAGATAATTGAAAAAACAACTGACCTAGAAAATACATCCAGGAGAGATGGAATGATTGGACTACCTGAAAGTTATGATCAAAAAAAGGGCCTAGACATCATCTTTCAAGAAATTATCAAGGAAAACTACTCTGATATTCTAGAACCAGAGGATAAAATGAAATTGAAAGAATCCACCAATTACTTCCCAAAAGAGGTCCCAAACCCAAAGCTCCCAGGAATACTATAGCCAAATTCCAGACTTCCTAGATCAAGGAGAAAATACTGCAAGCACCCAAAAAGAAGCAATTCAAATACAGAGCCACAGTCAAGATAATACAAGATTTAGCAGCTTCTACATTAAAGGATCAGAGGGTTGAGAATATATTTCAGAGGGCAAAAGAGCTAGGATTACAACCAAGAATGACCTACCCAGCAGAACTGAGTATCATCTTTCAGAGGGAAAGAAGGGATATTCAATGAAATAGAGGACATTCAAGCATTTCTGATGAAAAAACTGGAGCTGAATAGAAAATCTGACTTTCAAATACAAGATGTTAAAGAAGCATAAAAACGTAAACAGGAAAGAGAAATACATAAGAGATTCAAGAAGGTTAAACTGTTTATATTCCTACATGGAAACATGATATCTATAACTCCTAAAAACATTCTCATTTTTAGGGCAGTTGGGAGTATACATAGATAGAAAGCAGAAGTGTGTTGAATGTGATGGTATAATTATCTAAAAAAAATAAAATTAAGGAATGAGAAAGAATGCACTGGCAGAAGGGGAAAAGGAGAGGCAGAATGCAATAAGCTATCTGACATAAAAGAGAACTGAAAGAGATTTTTACAGTGAAGGAGGAAATGGGGAGAGGAGAACATGAACCTAATTCTCATCGGAATTAGCTCAAAGAAGAAATAATATACACACTCAATTGGGTGTAGAAATCTATCTTACCATAGAGGAAAGCAGAAAGGGAAGGGGAGAGGGAGTGGGGGAGCTGATACGAAGGAGGGCAGTTTGAGGCAGGTAAAAGTCAGAAGCAAAACACTTTTGAGAATAGACAGGGTAAAAGGAGAGAGAGAGTAGGATAAATAGGGGGGAGATAGTAGAGAGGGAAATACATAGTTCATTAATCATTACTGTGAAAAAAATTTTTACAGTGTTTCTCTGATAAAGACTTCATTTCTCAAACATAGAGAAAACTGAATAAAATTTAGAGAAATAAGAACCATTCCTTAATTGATAAATTGTCAAAAGAAATGAACAGGTAGTTCTCAGCAAAGTAATCAAAGTTATTTGTAGTCATATGAAAAAATGTTCTAAATCGCTACTGATGAAATGCAAATTAAAACAATTCTGAGCTAATACCTCACACCTGTCAGATATGAAAAGGAAAATGACAAATGTTGGAGGGAATGTGGCAATCTTAAAACACTAATGTATTATTGGTGAAGTTGTATACTGATCCAAGCATTCTGGAGAACAATTTGAAACTACGCCCAAAGGGCTATAAAACCATGCATACTCTTTGACCAAGCAATATAACTCTTAGGTCTGTATCCCAAAAAGATAAGAACAAAAGAGAAAAGGACCTTCGTGTACAAAAATATTAATAGCAGCTCTTTTTGTGGTGTCAAAGAATTGGAAATTAAGGAGATGCCCATCAACTGTGGAATGGCTGGACAAGTTATTGTATATAATTGTGAAGGAATACTATTGTTCTTTGAGAAATGATGATGAGGATGCTCTCAGAAAAACATGGAAAGATTTATATGAACTGATACAAAGTGAAATGAGCAGAACCAGGAGAATACTGTACACAGTAACAGCAATTATTTTGTCTACTATGAATAACTTAGCTATTCTCAGCAATATAAATGAAACAAGACAATTCTGTAGGACTTCTGAAGAAAAATATTGCAGATCTCCAAAGAAAGAAATGGTAGAGCTTCAATGAAGATCAAAGTAGCTTTTCCTGTACTTTCTAAATTTTTTGTAGGGTATTTTTTTGTCGTGTTTGCTTTCACAGAATGACTTACATGGAAATGTGTTTTGCATAACTACACATGTATAACCTGTATCAAATTGTTTGCCTTCTCAGTGTAGGGAGTAGGGGTGGGGGGACAGTGGGGTGGAAAGGGAAGGAGGGAATTTGGAACTCAAAATTTGCAAAAAAAATTAAAATTGTTTTTAAATGTAATTGTGAAAAAATAAAATAAGATTTTTTAAAAAGCAAAAATTAAAAACTACACTGAAGTTTTCCACAAGATGAGGAAGTGAGAAGTTAGTTCTAATTACAGCTGAATCCATCCCCATGTACAAAATGAGAAAACCAAACAGTATATTAAAAGCAATTAACAAGAAAGGGGGGATCACAATTACCACAGTGAGTGGGGGGGAGAATCTTTTGGTCTTTGTAATTAGGTGGTTCTTTATTAGTTATGCCTAGCACATCCCCAAGGTTCATATGGCTAAGGCAATGAAATTATCTTATGGGCAGGCCTAGGAGTTCTAGGCTTGTTACACTCTTATAAATGCTATGCTACTATACCGTTTGTAGATGTTATATATCTAATATAATACCAAAAAGAAGGAGCCTTTGACAAGAAACTCAAGAGGTAGGTGGAGTATAAACCCAGCTACAAATCCCTCTCAATCTTGTAATTAGTAACTCAGTTAGAAACTTTTACCTCTTACAGGAGAGAGGTAGTAGAATTTGTCCCAATCTCCTAGTCTGTACAGGAAAGTAACAGATCACCATGACAGGAGAGGAGCCCAAATGTGCTAGGACTATACTAATGTTACTTAGTACAGGAGGGAAGGGATATCCAGTAAGAAGGTTAATCAGAAGAAAGATATCATAGGAGAGAAAACAGACAAAATTTCTGAAATGAGAATCTCTAAAAAGGATACATTCAATAAACAACATAAGGTGAATGAAACAAACTAAAAAAGTTCAAAGGAAACTATTACAAGAGATTTTCTTGGACCCTCAGAAATAATAATGGAAGTGGGAGGTCCACAAATGTTTTATAATGCATATATTTTCAGACTTTTTCAATGTACTGATTAGTAACACTAATTTTTCCCCTCCCTTTTTTTTTCTTAAAAATACATTTCTTATGTGGGATGGTTCTCTGGAAAAAGAAGGGGGACAGATACTTGAGGAGACTGCGACAATATTTTTAAAGACATCAATAATACTTATTTTAATAAAAAGACAAACTATAACACGACAGAATCAAAAGGACACCAAATGAAAGAAATCCAAGTTGAGCTCATAAGAAGCACTCTGGTCAAAAGTCCGAACAAAAAGTAAAACAACAAATATTGTAAGCAATGAAGAGAAAGTCTCACTGACAAAGAAAAATTAGTTGAAAATTGCTCAGGACTCCTCATGATCAAGGGAAAATTTGGAACGATAGTCCAAAAGCAATGTAAATCAATTTGTACCCTAAAATAATATCTTATTAAGCTAAACTTAATTCTCAATTTAAAAGAGATGTACTTTGACCAAAAGAAAGAAATTAAGGTATTCCTTCAAAAGAAATCAGAAGTGAGCGGGGTATTGGATATGTCAATTCATCAAATGAAAGAAGCTAAAGAGTAAGAAAAAAATAAAAGAGTGAAATCAGTGCTATGATGTTTCTAAGACTAGACAAGAATGTGGGGCTTTTAAATTCCCACATTCTTTAGGACTTTGAGAACACAAAGATATTTTAGGAATAGGTATTTTAGGAGAACTTCAAGCAGGGGTTGACTACCTTCAGACTACTTCCCAGTTCAAGAGATTATTGGGGTCCCAGATGGACATAGGTCCAGAGGAAGCATAGTCAGATACTAAGGGAAAAAGCTAAGGGAAAGGTTGATCCCTATGATGTGGAATATAGAGTGCCCCACCACATACTATGTTCATCATGAATATTCTAAGAATGAGACTCTTTAGAAGATTCTTTAAAAAAAAAAAATGTTAGGAAAGGGAACATGGAAGACATCTATAATCTCACTACCAAGTAAGATGATTAGAGAAGGCAATGAAGCTTTAATTCTTTAGAAACCATACCTTATATGAGCTATAAAAAGAAAACCAAAGCAGTATGTAAGCACAAAGTCTATGAATGAGAACTTAAATTCAAGAAAGGTAAAGGAATAGAAAGTGACTGAATTAAGTTAATATTCTTTTAAAAGGGATATTAAAAATTAATGTCCTTCAAACTACAAAATGGATTATAAGCAAAGGGGTGAAAAGCAAGGAGTGATTCTATTCTTAACTGTGAAATGAAAGGGTTTTAAAGAATTAACTTGGAAAATGAGATAAGGCAGAGAACTAAATAGAAGGCAAAGAATCTGCTGGAAGTTATTAGAGTTATCATAAGTGAAACAAACTGGGGAGACTAATGATTTAAAAGACAGAAAACAGTGCCAAAGAATTAGAGAACACAGACTTAGGGTGCAATGCATTAAACTCATTCACAAAACAAAACAGAATTGAAGAATGAATAAGAAAGCAAAACCTAACAATTTGCTGCATATAAAAAATGCATTTAAAGTGCAAACAACATTTTTATAGTGAATAGTTTTCAGATTTATTGCTGTAGTCTCTTTGCTTATATTTTATTTTTTAAGTTTTATATCAACACTCATTAATGAAAATGGCCTCTAATTCTTTTTCTCCTTCCTGATGGGGGTACTGATTTCATAAGAATATGAATGAGTAATTTATGATTCTTTTTATGTCCTAGCAGATGTTCAGTTCTGGTAAAGGTACAGCATGAAATTTAAAATGGGCATATTCTTTAATATTTTCATTCAGAAGTCACCATGAGTCTTTTACATTTTTTTTTGGGGGTGGGAGAGGGTGGCAATAATTTGTACAGCTCTATGTTCCAATGTTTATTTTGGTGTTACATACATCCCACACTGAAAAAGGATCATTAAGGTTTTCAGTAGTTATCATACTGACCCTATGTACACATTTTTATGAATGCTAGTCATTCATTTTTATGGTACTTTTGAGTATAATATAGCTTCTGTCATTTTATTAATTTTATCTGAAGTCATATTGCAACTTCTATTTTAGAGAAAATTCCTCAAAGCACAATAAAAAAATGTTCCAGCTCACTTTCATTCCCTGTGTCTTTGTATTTTTAAAAACCCGTTTCTTGTGTGAAGCAAATAGAATTAATTCTGTTAATCCATTCTGCCACTCCCCTTCATTCACATTCTGTTTGTAGTTAAATCTTCTTGAATACATTAAATTCTTTTGCAAAGATCTTTATCTTCTTTTTTTTTTTTTGATAAAGTCAGAAGTCAGTTCTCGCAATTTCTGTTGCTCACAATTTGTTTCTTTAAAGCTTTACAGATGCTTTTTTTACACCAATTACTTCCCAATCCCTTTTACATCCTCTCCCCACCACTTAATCATTTCCTGTAATTAAGAAAAAAATTAATTAAAGCTCATCACCACAAGGCCTCGTTCTGACAGTATATGCAAAATTATACAACTATGGTTCCTCCTACCTCTACTAATAAGTGTATTTCATCATCTATCCTCTAAAACAGTGGTATCAAACTCAGAAGCACAAGCCACTAAACCACACATAAGGATCCCTGTGGGCCACATATTGATTTAAAGAGGCATTATTATCATCAATGCTTTATTAGATTTTTATGTATTTTGTTGGATATTTCCCAATTACATTATAATCCTGGTTGAGTCACACTTGGAAGTGCTGTGGGACACTGAATTTGACACCAGTGCTCTTGAAACAACACTGGTCATTGCTTTTAATCTAAATTCAGTTACTTTTGCCATTTGTACAATTTTAAAATAATTTTTATTCGATTAATAAGCATTTCTTATGTTTTTTCCATGCCTTCAACTGCAACGGAGGTTGAAGACCTCTTGTGACAAATGTTATCTATAGTAAAGCAAAACAAATTGTCACATTAGCCATATGAAGAGGTGGGTAACAGGCATCTTCATTTTTCATCTGAAATTCTAGCTGGTCACGGTGCTTGTCCCTAGTTCTAAAGCCTTTCAAAGTTGTTTGTCTTTACAACATTGTTCTTGTATAACATTTCTGCTTCTGTTCATTTTTTGCTGCATTAGTCCATGTAAATCTTCCCAGGTTTCTTTTGAAATCATCCCTCTAATCATGATGGCAATCTCCTGCAGAATCTCCTCCCCTCTTCTCATCCCTTCTGCTCCTATCCATTATCTCACTCCAGGTTCACTGAGTTGACTTTGCTTTCTTTTTACTCTTAATTTCACCCAGCCCATACATAAGTACTTTTCAGAATACTCCCTGCTTCACTCCCATCCATCCAGTCTCTTAATTTGGATAGTATTCATGTGTCACATCCCTTTTAGAAGTATTCATTTAATTCATCTCCTTCCATATTCCTTTCCCCTTCCCAGTCAGTATGAAATCTAACATCTTATTTATGGGCTTTCTGGTTAAATATTCTTTCTTTAATTTATGTTACTTAAACAAAGTGGGGCATCTGGAAAACAAAAGCCTTCTTTATCGTGTGTGTCTGTGTGTGTGTGTCTGTGTCTGTGTCTGTGTGTGTGTGTAAAATTACAGACCTACTCAAGCCTCTACTATATTTTTTTTAAGGTTTTACAAGGAATTGCATTCCCAGGAATATAAAAATTTTAATGGAGTAGTGGTATGGTGGAAATTCCTTTGTGTAGCCTGAGTAAAGGGGTCCCATCATATTCCATTCCCTTCCAGTCACCACCTACGTATGCCAAGGCCATTATGTCCTATCTCTCAACATATGTGCCCCCTTTTACCCACTCTCTATGCCAGAAACTCTCAGGGGCCCAGCCAACCTTGCCCTTCTAAATAGTCAGAATTAATTTTGTTAATCCATTCTGCCACTCCCCTTCATTTACATTCTGCTTGTAGTTGTTAAATCTTCTTGAATACATTAAATTAAAACAAATAAATTTTAAAAATAAAATAAATGCCTCTCCTCACTAAAGCAACTTTGTACTTCTCAATCACCACCAATACTGATTAATTATTCATTTATGTACAAACTATGGGTTTTAGTATAAGAAATTTCTATTACATTCTTCTTTCCTTCCTCATTTTTTAACCCCTTTGGATATTCTGATCCAGGATCCCTTTTGACCCTAGATGTTCTTTATTGCAGTTCCAAACAATTTGAGGTTGGTTGTCTTTAAACAATAACTGAAGCCAGCCCATAGATCACTGATTTCAAATATTTCAAGGTTGCATGCAATCTCTAGGTTTCCCTTGAAGGAAAGACTTAAATTCTTCCTTGTTAAATTTACTTCCACTGTTTCCTGAGTGGTATTCAATATTTTTTGTTAGGTTGTTTTTTTCTACATCATTATGTTTTTGCAGATCAATCAACCTTAGGTTATCTCAGTGGTTTCTTTCTTCAAGGTTAATCATTTTGGCTAATATAGAATACGTGTTCTTCCAATATTATCCTTTGATCCTGTTCTATCAAATTTTCTTCCACTGTTATATTTCTGAATTCAAAATCTGCCATGTCTCTTTTTCAGAGCCTCTGTTTGGAAGAGATTCTTCTGCCTTAAGTTCTTAACTGCTGATTTTCATTTGTTCTATTTCTTGAGTGCTCTGATTTCTGCCCTAATTTTCATCCTTATTTTCTTCTTTTAATACTTCTAATTCTTTTATTTCTCTTCTAAATCATTCTAGAATTTATATTTGCAGCTCCATTACCATGGTAGTGGTGGAGAAGAGGGGTAAAAAGAATCTGCAGAAATTATTGCTTCATTTCCCATTTATACACTATCTCTCATTCTGTAGTATTTATTCATTATTGTGCTCTTCTTTGGACTGCTTCATTCTTCTGATGCTCCATCTATGATGTCTGGTTGGTTGCAATGACCTCCTCTTATCAAAGGTGGGGAGGGCCCACCATAGAGAGAGAAAGGATCAGCTGGATCACTATAGAAGAAAGGCATCCAAGGGAAAAACTGCTGCTGCAACTGAGCTAACATCCCACCTTTTCCTTGGCGCTCTCAGAAGCCCCTTCTTTTCTATACTATATAACTATCTAAATGGTTCTCTACTGCAGAACCCTTTCACAATTCTCCCATCCAAGGCACCAGGATTGTGGGCAGGAATCGGTAAGAGGACAAGGGGAAATTCCACCAAGACAGGAGAAATACTACCACAACCACAGAAAGCTACAAGTCCAAGTACAGCAACACAAATAGCCAGTGGGGCATTGCATTGATCAGATGCCTTGTTTTGGTTTGGTTCAGGGTTTTTTGTTTTTTTTCCAAGTGTCTCCCTTCTTTCTCTTGCCACTTTCATCACTTTCTTTTGTACCTTTCTTGCTTTGAAGTGGCGACAGAAGCTAGGCTTAGAGTCAACCTTTCACTCTACCACCCTGCTGGACTTTCTTCCTTCTTTAAACAACCTTCAAGCTACCACATAAAGAAAGCCAAGAAAAGTAAATCGCCAAAGACCCATAAAAAACTACAGGAACACAAATGTATCTTTTTACAGCAGCACAAACATATCTTTCATGCAAGAATTAGCATATTCAAACAACCATGGAAAAATATACAGAAGTCGTTCCAGTAACTCAGTCACTTAATGCTACATTGCTAATTAGTCTCCTTAAAAAGCAATTATCTAAATTTCAGATTTTTTAATTAATCCAGAAGCAAGACTTATTTGGTAGTGATGCTGAAATAACTCTTCTTGTATTCCAGAAAATGAAGCTGAATCACTCAAAAGTCTTTGAGTTAGAATTAGTCACTAAGTACCTCCATTCCTTCAAAATCAAAAGTCAGAAGCATTATCATTCTTAATTTAATTTTTTAAAATTTTAAATCTAAATAAATACACAAAATCCCCTCAGCAAGTTGATGAGATTCAAGGTGTACACCTAAGATCAGTAATCACACTCTTGTGACTGCATTACTGTATTCATATTTACAGTGATACTGAGCTTACTGGAATGAGATATACTGGCCCATATCCACAGAAAAATAAAATAGCCAGTAGAAGACAAGACTTACGTGATCCTTTTCATATTTCATCTGACAAGCTGAAGCATTTCGATCACAGCCTGGAATTGGGTTCAAAGGTCGACAAATATTTATATAGTATTTCTTCCATGTGCTATGTTCCCCCGAGTTGTCCATTGCATACCAATTTCTGCCACTACTATCTTCAGACTTTGCTAAACTAAAAAGTCAAAATAAAACATGCCTTTAAACATCACATATAACGTACAGCTCCTAAGTATATGAAATAAGCAGAAAGATATGCCCAATTTCAGAGAAAAAGTTCCCTCTCATTCAAAATTAATAAAATTTGTTTAAATTATATGCTACCATGTTAGCTACTGATCCCTGTCACCAAAAATAACTGCTTTTATTAAAAAGTTTCATAAGGACATAATGAATCTCTAAAAACCAACTGACCTAAAAATGTACCAAAAAATCATCAAGCATGTCCTTCCTATGAAGCTAATTCAATTATAATCAACAATTTATTAAGTTCCTCCTGTCTATAAAGAGTAGAAAAAGACAAAAAAAAAATAGAGAGAGCTTGTTTTAAAGTTTACAATCTAATAGCAGAGAGGTGAAGAGGCAAAAAGTACATTTTTACTTACTAATGATACAAGGGAGAATATATTGGAAGCAAATGAGAGGTCTAGGCAAAATGCGAAGAAAAAATTATTGAGGAAGATATCACTTTCAGCTGAGCAGGGAGAAAGAAGGCTTTAAAAGGAAGTAATGGTACCCAAGTTGTTCCTTGAAGGAAGGGAGCAACTTTATACAGAAATAGGAAATGGATTTAACACTGAATCTTCATTGTGACACACAATGGCTATTCTACCATACCATGGTACCTATTTTATATACTATATCTACCATATCTACCTATTTTATAGTAAGAAAATAGAGCTCTGGACTTGAAGTCAGGAAGGTCTGGCTTCAGACTTCACCTCAGACATTAGGTAGGTTATTCTGAGAAAGTCAATTTCAGCCTCACTATGCCTCAGTTTCCTAAACTTTAAAAATTTGGGAGTTCCACTCTATGGCCTCAAAATTCTTCTAGCTCTAAACTTCCTATCTTTTGAGCCAAATTCCACTTTTGTTCATGTACATGCAAAATTAACTACTTTTGAACATCAATTCAGGTGCATATTCATTAACAATTTCTAAAAGACCAGACATAGTTACCTGCACCCATTCCAGTGAGCAATGGAAAGCCATGAATTACCCTACCTGGATAAATCATACTGTTCCAAGGTTTTGGAATCTGTCACCATACATTCCAGTGGTTCCTCTGGGCATGCATAACTAGTATACCACCTAAAATTATAGGTGGAATTATCTTCTTCCTAAGAAAGTGTAATGGGGATAGAAAATGGAAGAAGATAAAAAAAAAATCTTTTAGAATGAGGCACAGCAAAAAGGAACATGACCAACTTTTCTATTAATATATAAAATAAGTAAAACCTATTTTATTCTTAATTATCACAAATTAAGCAGAGATTTCAGGATTTTCTTCATATCATCATTGCTAAAGGAGAATGAGAACATAAGACCCTTATGTTTTATGCTATAAAATTCTGCAGCATTCCATACTACGTACACTGCACTAATACCATCTGGAGCTTAAGTAAAGGCATTCATGACACCAAACGATTTAGAAAATGAATAGCGCTAGTGTATTCTGGCAAAACTAAAAGAAGCAATTCAGATCCATAGCAGACAAGAATTTGGCCAGGAAACCAGACTAATAGCTCTACTTCTAAGAAAAACATCATGACAGCTTCCTGGATAAGTTTAGGGAAAAAATATATAGCAGTTAGCATCATAGGTTATGTGTAAAGAACTTTGTGGTTCATACTTTCCCTACTATTCATGACATTTCACTTGTAATTCAGAAATGTTATAGTAATTTCATTAAACACAGTACTTAACTTTCCCTTTCTTTTAGTTTTACTTTTCATATATAAGATGTACTTTTTACCTGGTACTCTGGAGCACCTACTCCAGCATCTCTGTCACAAAGGAAAGTGATAAGTGTAGCTCGTGGTGTGTGATTTTTATCATTGTAAGGTGTACCACCTTTGTAGCTTAACTGAATCATCCCATCATAATAAGAAAGGGCAGAACTCTTCATTCCCAGATTCCAAGTTTTCATTTGACTAAAAGAAAAGCATAAAGCTCTCTCAAAAGAGAAATTAAAAGCAATAACATTTTTGCAAAAGAAACATTAATTGTTCAAGGTACTGTTCTTTTTAGGTAAAAAGACACTACTAGTAAAGAAATACACATTAAGTGCACACTAGCTACCTATTCTGAGCTGTTGGAGTGTCTAAAGTAGAATTTAACCAATCATAATGATGGTAATAAGCAACAACTTACAATTATTATCAATTTTCTAAGTTTTTTTCCCTATCACAACCCTCCAAGGTAACAGTTTCAGGTCTTCACTACAAGCCCAGTGCCTGAATCACACATCTCTTCAAGAAGTTTTATTTGTAATATTAAAAAAATAAGTTATCACCATACTCCAGTCACAGATTTTTCTTAGTACAACCAAAATAAGGTTTTAAGCATAGGGTAGGCTTCAGGTTTTACCAGGATACTATAATCTACTCCTGCTCTAAAGCATATTTTATAGTATAAAACCCTCAAAGCATCAATTACTTAAAAGCATATTCAACTGAATAGAGACTACTTGCCTTTTTTCCACTTGGCATGCGCCTGAATTTTGTTGACACATATTCTGAGAGACAGCACCACAAACATTTATATAGAAGTTGTATTTTTCTGTTCCAACAGAATAGTCCCCATTTTTCTTAGTCAAAGGTGACAAATCAAAAGAAAATCCTAAGCGTAAAGAAAAAAGTCAAGACATATGTAATAATTAAGACAGATATTTCTTACAGTGGTCCCATTTTTATGCTCAACTACCACCTCTGTCAAAAGAACTAACCCTATGAACAAATTTTAAAGCAAAGTAGCCATCAAAATTACAATATTATGTGTTAAATGGGTCAATTGTTTCAGTCAACCCTGATGTGAATTTGGCACAAAGACTATTCAATTGCCTTTCCTTGATTCAGCACTTTATACATAGTAGGCAGGTGAATGAAAACAATTTGTTAAGTGCTTACCCTTTGGCAAAAATTGTGTTTGTTAAGTGCTTGAGATACAAATAGAAAAAGACAGTCATTGCTTTCAAGGAGTGCACACTCTAACTGGGAAAGACAACACTGCCTAGAAGAGCTCAGCTGCAGGCAGAGAGAAAAGGAATGGGAGTGTTTAGGAACCACCCGAACAGACCACCAGTTGGCAGGTAGAGTGGACTTACTTACTGGTCAGAGTGGAGAGGTCATTCTCTCTGGCAGGAATGGGGATAAAGTATCAAGCCAGGAAGGAATGATGAAAGGAAGCATTGCCAGGAAGAGTGGGAGTGGACGCTAGGGTAGGAAGAAGTTGGGTCCCATTTTGGGTAATACTTAAGTAGAACAAAACTGAAATTAGGTTTTGACAGAACTTAAACCCTCATTTCCAACATCATAAAGAGCAAGAAGCCACAATCATATAATTTCACTGCATTTCCAAAAAACTGGGTCTCATATTTTAGGGTTCTAAATGTAGTACCATCTAAAATGTACTCATTTGGATCAAAGGGTTGGGGGGGGGGGGGGGAATGACTATAAATATTCCTTATAGAAAGCTGAGTAGATAAAAGTTCTGTAGATCTTACATTTTCATAATTACAAAATAGTATTCACAATAATGTGGATTCTGTTCAGATACATACCAGCCTGTGAATCAGTAACTCTGCAGTTATCTCCTTCAGTCTTAGACAACACACAGGCAGCAGCTGTATGCCACTCAAATTCGTATAAACAGCCGTTATCCCCTGAGTTTCTCAAAACCGGAGCACTTTCAAAATCACCTATCAATAAGAAACAAGAGTGATAATCTCCACTATCAAAAACCTTCTTTTATTCATCCCAATAAACTGAATAAACCAGAATGACCTATCACCTCTAAATTAAGGCAATGATCAGAAAGCTTTACTCATACTCATCAATTTATATTATTTCTAGTTGATTAAATAATCTGTAAAATTACAGAAGCTCTCTACTTCAAATGATAAGCTTTCATTGCCTTAAGATATATCAAAAGGGACTAATTATCAGGAGAGTGATTAAAAGAGAAAACACGCATAATCCAAAAGTCTGAGGCCAACCAGAAATTCCCCCTACCGACCTTTTACTCCCAAATCTCAACAAGCATGTATTATGTGCCTACTAGGTGACAATTGCTATGCTAGATGTTAGATAAGTTAAGACAAAATTGAAACAAACATTCCCTGCCCTCAACATTCTAAAGACAGAGAAATTGACACACAGAAGGAAGTCAAACACATACAAAGTAACTATTAGATGGGGGGGTTGGGAGGGTTGGAAATCAGGCAAGGCCTGTGAAGGATGCAGTCCCTGCGCTAAGTCACAGAAGCGAAAGGATCAGACTGCTACACAGTGAATAGCTAACAGGAAAATAATAAATGCAGGAAATGGCTAAGTTCTACAAAAGCCAAAAGAACATTGTTTTTTTTACCAGGCTTGCATATAAGCGTTATGACGGTTGTGATTGTCTTGTTAGGGCCACAGTTATCACCATCAGAGTAAGAAAGCTGAATGTTTTCCTTATTCTTTATTGGAGAAGACACAAACTTGCCCAGATTTTTAAAACCTTGATCACCTGGGAGGAGAAAGCGAAGAAAACCTGGTCAAGAGACAATACGGATAATGAACTCTGCAAACCTACAAGTGCTATGTAAATACGAGCTAACACTATAGCTGCTTTACCGTCGTATGTCGCAGCACAAACAAACAACGGGCTTTCTCAATGCTGGGTGTGTGTTTGCTTTTATTAGTGCCTAAGGCAGTCTTAGTTCTTTCAGGGTGTAATTTGTTCGGAAGAGATACAGTAGAAATAGACCAGAGAACCATAGCTTTGGGGGAGGGGGAGAGACCAGGATTCTAATCCCGTCTGTCATCGTCACATCTTAGGCACGTCGGGCAACCTTTCTGTGCCTCGTTACCTTCATCTGTAAAATTAGAGGGTGTATACACCAGAGTGTCTCTACAGTCTTAATCTAGAGATGTATCTTCATCTTCATCTTCAAAATCAGAGTTGTATCCCTTCTAAGTCAAAGTCTATGAACTGCATCTCCACCTGTAAAGTGAGGCGGGTGTAGACACCAGCCCGTCTCCAGGGTCCCTTCCCAGGCTTAATCTAGGAAAGTACGAATAGGACAGATGTCCACACAATACGGTCTGGCTGTTTTTCACATTCCTTCTTTCCCCTTCACAATTCCTCCTCATAAAAGCTTTGCATATATGCCGAGAATCCTTATGACGAAGGGCATGCGTGGGCATTGCCTTAAACCAGTCTAGAGGAGAGCGGTCTCGGCCCGACGTGCAGGCTTCCTTCAGGCTCGGTGTCAGAGCGCCTCCTAGTGGCCATGTGTGGGTGGGCGTACGGATGGGCCTGCGTCCCTATGTACATATAAATGTACATATGCACGCACTTACGTATGGCATGTACGTAAGCATGCACTTATGTACAAATGAACGGCGATACCATAGTCAAATGGTTAAGAGGGTGCTTCAGAAAGGTCCTAAAGTTCTTCCAAAAGGGCAACGGCTTCACAATGAGGCTTTAATCACAAGTTCTGTCCCAAAGCGTGTACGAAATGCGTAATATCCGGTAGGCGGCTGACGTTTTCAAAAAGCGCCGCCGAAACGCAGAGGACAGAAGACAAAAAACCAAGCCAGGCCGATGATCGTGCGCATGCGCACACGCGCTCGCTCGCATCCTCATCAGAACGCACGAGAAACAGGCAGGTGGCATCAGGCGAGCTTTTGCGCCGGACGCTAGGCTTGGCTTCAAGTCTGCTTTTGCGGATCCTGGGGGTCCTCATCAGTATCCCCAAAGCTGTTGGCGGGAGAACCACTGGACCGCGGCATACCACGTGGTCCGCCAGCACGTCACATCCGCGGGCGACAACCTTCTCCCCGCGATCCACCAAAGTTCCAAGGGGGTGGGCCTCACCGCGGAATCCCGGCAAAGGTCGCCTAGGAAGGGCCTGGCTTTGGCCACGAGGAGGCGCTGCGGCCTAGGCCATGACCAGAGCTATGCTTTTAAGGGTCACAGCGAGACTGCGCAGTCCGTGTTTTCCCTGTAGCCCGTTCGCATTGTTCCAGACCATCGAGCTGGAGAATACAAAGTTCTAAACTGGTTTGCCTTTTTTTTTTTTTTTTTTTGTCTCGTGTAGACTGAGGCTGGTGGGCTTTTTTTTCCCCCAGGGGACGAGAGTTGGAGAGAGGCAAGAAGAAAAGGTACATAGATAACCATGATAATATCTACTGGAAAATTTTACCTTTCATATCTACCTGCCTTTCGCATGGATATTATTATTATTACAGATATTTATGGAAATCTGTAATCTGCATGTGTATCTTTCCAATAAATCTTGCTACTGTAGAGTCCTTTTTCTTCTAATCCCTAATTCCGTATACATGGGTGTACGTATGTAGCAGTAAAGACGCAGCCCATTCAAAAAGGTATTGCACCAAACCAGGTTTTTACTAAGAAATCCTGTCCTCAAACCGTGGTGGAGGACTTGGGTGCGGACCCCTGCTGGTGTGGTCTAAGGGTCGGAGCTGCTACGATCACTTCCCATACAACGGCCTACAGTGACCTGCTCAAAGCCATCCAAGAGCCGCCAGAGGCAGGGTTCAAACGCAAGCATTCCACCTTTGAGTTTATGATAATGAGAAACGTTTTGGACAAGCTGAATTTTGAGTTATCAGGGTTAAATGCTTATGGAAGGCAAGTAGGATAGGTATAAAAATGTGATAGGAACATGGATTACACTTCATAGTGAATTCCATTAAGGAAGAAACCCCTTCTCTGCAACTTATTTTAGACCCCTTGCTTAGGGCACTGACATTAAATGACTTACCTAGTATCAGAAAACCAACACGCAGTCCAAGGGCAAAACTGCAAAACAAAATATTCTTGGCAACGACATGGACTATCTGTCCACTATTCCATTCAGTTTCTCTCACTGTTATTAACATTAGTTTGGAGACCAAGGTCAGCAACTTGGAAGAAAGGAACTAGAGAAATATTTTGTGCAACTGTTTACCAAAAAAAAAAAATTTAAGCTGAACTCATCAGAAAGATGGAGACTGCCACAGAGATTATACCAACTTTCAGGTAGAAAGATTCAGGAAGGAACTAGGGAAGAAGGGAAACTGTCAGGACAATGAGCATGGCCCTACAATCAAGAAAAGTCTTATGTATAAAGGAGGGAATTCTAGGCCATGCAAAAATGTTTAAGAGAAGCTTACAAAGAGCATGAGAAACAGTGGGGATATGGCAAACACTGGTAACCTTCTGGGTAACCTTGGAATAATGGGAGCAGAAATTACATTCCAAAGCATGCAAGATTAAGTGGATGGTGAAGTGGAGACATTAGTAGTGATTACTTTTACAAGTTTAAAAGTTAAAAAAGAAGTAAAAATGGATTGGTAGCAAATTACTATATAGGAAGTCAGATGGCTACCATTAATGAAACTTACCTTAAAAAGGAAGAAACTTAAGGAGGATACAGAATATTTTAAAGCAAATTACTATACTCCATCAATAATGAATGTTTCTCTTCCCTTCTGAACTGCCCCTTTACTCCCCTTAAAAAAACAAAATACATGGCACCCAGACCTGGATAAAACTCTAAACCTATGACTGGTAGAGTCTCCATGTTCTAGACACTAGGGGGCCCTTACACAAATCCACATTAATTAGCCTAGAAGCTAACAAGATTTGTCTTTCTAAGGTTTCTATAATTCTTGGGGGGACCAAGGGTATGAAACATTTACTACCTGTTTCACTCTCCTCCATATGGGTAAAAAATAATCAACTGTGAAACTATAAAACTGGGACAGTATGACAGTATGGTGTAGGAAAAAAATTAATTGTAAAACTTTAATTTTAAAATCATCTGCTTAGTTTAATAAACAATTCTGTTGAGGGAGAAAATACTCAAAATAGCTTAGTCTAAAGAAAAAAAAGAATTCTACTGAAAATAGACATATTGTGAATTATAGTTTTCTACCAACTTTTCATCTATAAGATGCAATTTACATGTTGTACCTCAGAAAAACAATTTAGACGCTTCCAAAAATTTTTACATTAAGAGAGGAATATCAATGTAGGATAAAAAAAAAGTAATAGGGCTGATCAGGGAAACGTACATTTTCTACCATGGTCTACATCTTAGACACTAGGAAGAACTACCAAGATAAAATGCTAAAAGCCAGAAACTATCATCTTTGAATTGCTATTTCCTAGGGTACTAAAGAGACCTCCTGCTTTTTCTTCTAAGAGCCTTCTAAAAGAAACAACCAACTTATCTACGACAGGCTGTAACAAACAACCTGAATAAACAGAGCCCAGAGGTAGCCTTGAACCTTTCATTTTCACTGTTCCAATTTCATCTCTCCCTCCTTTCTCCCCAACATTTTGCCAAGAAAGTAAATGAGTTTCTCTCTGGGTTTTACTTGATACTTGATGGGAGCCTCAAAATAAGTATAACCCACCTTTTGAAAATCTGTCAGAAGGACTCAGAGGGTAGGGTAGGAACTGCCTGCTAACTTCCCCACAGTTCTCCAAGTGCCAGAAGATTTCATAATTTACCTAAGGGTAAATTACACAGTGTCTTAGATCCTGACCTTGACAGGGTTGTGTATTAAAATAAAAGTGTAACATCATAAGCTGTGGCTCTACCACACTACAACTCAGTTTTAATTCTTAACTGGACAATTAAGTTGTTATATGTTATCTTGTGGGTATCTTTAGATGGTCAAGATAGAACAATCTTTAAAATGTATTGAAAATATTTCCTATAATAAACCCAGATCTAAGGCATATATTTCATAGTGTCTCTATGGGTATGTGTGTTCTTAAGTATCTGGATGAATAATTAAGTACTAAAAAAAAAAAGTATGAATAAACTGGAAGGTCAAACTACATTAGCACAACCTAGGTTCCCAAAAGCAAATAAATGTAGGCAGTGTCCACAACTCCTTTGGTGCCACATTTCAGAGAGGACAGTGACAAACTAGAACATCCAGAGAAGGTGATCTGGATAGATAGTGAGCAGACTACAGAACCTGTCACATGAGGATAAGCACGGATTGAAGCAATAGGGGCTATTTATAAACCATGGGGAAGAGAAGGCTTAGGAGTAAATATGACAACTGTATTCAAATATCTGAAAGGGTGTCAAGTGGAAGAATTAGTCTCATGCTTCTTAGCCTCAGATTAGAATTCAGGAGCTATGGTTACAAGTCACAAAGAAACACAGATATTTTTTAAATAATTTTTATTTTTTATTCTAAATTCAATACAAACACATTTCCATATACAAAGAACAAAAAAGAATTTTATATATATGAAACTATGAATCTCTAATGTTTACAGCTTGCTTTTTAAAAACTATATACTGGTCACATTACTTTCAAAGCTGTCTTTCTTGACATCTCCTTCTGAGCTTTTCTGTTTGCTTTTTAAATAATGTTCTACTTACCCCTCTTTTCTTTTGGCATTACTATTGCTGGTTCTTTCTTCGAGGGTCCCTCTCCAATCCCCTCCACAAATTTTTCTTCCACAATTCTCTGAGAAATAAAAGGTCTTTTTTTTTTTTTAAATCACACATAAACAAACACGCATCTGCAGCTTTACAGGACTGGTCCTCCATTTTAAAAAGATACTGATATCAGCGTTTAAGAACCAAAAGGAAAATTCCGAGGAAGGATCCCAAAATTTCAGAATGTCAGGGGTATTTTCATCAGAAATAATAATGGTAATAAGCTTAATATGGTTGAAACACTAGTATCAAAGAAATGAAAACTAAGCTATTAAAAAGCTTAAAACTGTACTAAGACTTTTGGCATTACCTGAGTATTTCCATCCACTGAGGAACAGCTAGACAAATGGTAGTAAATGAATATAATGCCATAGGAACCAACAAAGGCATATGAACTAAAGTAAATTGAAGTAAGCGGAACCAGGGTGAATGCACAATGATTACAGTAACTGAAGTGCAAAGAACAAGAAGAAAACAATCAAAACTGAATTCTACAAAATGATGATGAGCACTCCTGGCTCCAAAGAAGACACAGAAGAAGGTACCACCCCCTTCTTTTTTCAGATGTGGTGGGACTATGGAAGTGGAACACCATATATGATATTGGAGTTGGATGTGTTAATTAAGATTCTTGAATTGTTTCCCGTTTTTTTTTCTTTTTTGTTGTGTGTTACCATGGATGAATTTCAAGGAGGAGAAAAGGAAGGGGGACACAGGAGAATAGAAGGTTAGGAAATACACATGAAAATAAAAGTTACCAATAAAACGCTAACATAGATGACGAGGAAAATTCCACCAGATTTAGTTGATATTCCAATGAGTTTGATCAACTCAACCTTTTTCAAAAACCCTCCTCAACTTTTTAAAATTCTTTACTAAGTAGGATAGTTTGCAGGTTAAGAAAAGGGATATAGATAAAAACAAAGGCAATATACAAATAAGAGCGATAAAATATATGTTTAAAACAAATATTATTTCGAAAACAGGCATTGTTCTGTACATAGTATAGGCTCAAGTGGAATAAAATATCCTTTTTTATACTTTGATAAAAAATCACATTGTTATAACCCCTTCACAATGTAAAAATATGAGAAAAATGACTTTTATAACTCCACATTATGTGGAAGTACATCATCTATGTCAGAGGTGTTATACCTGTGGCCTGCAACACTCCAGAGTGCAGCTGAAATTAGATTAATATGTAATTGGGAAACATTTAACGAAATAAATAAAAATACAATAGAACATATATATTGTCAATATGTGGTTTTCTGAGTCAATATGCAGCCTGCAGCGATCCTTACAGTTTAGTGACCCCCCATTTCTATTCGAATTTAACACCACTGATCTGATGTCACAAACATGAGCAATTCCTGCTAAGATTCTCTTTCACTTAGCCAACATTTTCCAGAAGATTCTCTGGAACTAGATTAGCATTCTCAGCTGACATATCAACAATCCAGTTAATACACCAAATGCTACAGCACTAAACAAAGAAAAGCAATTAATTATTCATTTGTTTCACCTGGAAAGATAAAAAGTTCAAAAACTGACATTAACTCCATTATTTTATTTTTAAAAAAGTTTTACGAAGATGTAAAAACTTTTCTATCTTTGGGCTTAGATGAGGGACCATTATGAAGTCCTACTTATTAAAAATTTGTCCTTAATTGCTTTATTTGTTGTTCTTGTTGATCAAAGTTTGGTTCCGAACAATGTGTATATATATTGGCATGGGGTTATAATCTAAAGATATGAAACTGTGTCTTCCTAGTGTGATATGCAAATACCATTCCATTTGTGATAAATGTCATTTTCAAAGAACCATCTTTTTGGTGGTGAAGATTATGTCTCTTAATCTTGGCCAGGACAGAAGTAGAGGCCACTCATAATCCTGATCCCAACGTTAACCAGCACAGAGGCTTTCATCTAATTCATTTCTCACCCCCTCCTTAAACAGCCTAGTGGTTGCCCCCCATCCCAATCCTCCCACTCCCAAGAGCTACACCACACTGTTGTTGAGCTGAGTGCAGATAACCAATTGACTTTCGCTCCATTGCAGCTCAGAACTCCCTAGTTCCACCAAACTCCACCAGCCTCAGCCTCCTGGGGGCAGAGATTAGAGTATGTACCACTATAGTCAGCTAAGAAGTCATCTTTAAAAGGAAATATACAATATTACTGATAAAGACAATGACATTTCACTGACCATAAAGTGATGTGAGGTTTCTTCAAATGAGTAATGCCCATAATTACCTTTTTCTGTGGTCCAGACCTATGACTCAGTTTGAAAACTACCTCCACTGATGCAAATGTTTGACATTCAAAAACCAATCAGCAATTACTTCTGGAAAATCCAGAATACTGTACATACCCTCCACCAGTAAGCAATGTAGATGAGGGTATCTAGGGCACTGAGAGGTGACGAGACTTGTTCATGGTCACACTGACAACATGTTTAGAAAATACATTCTTCTAGGGAAGGAGTTGTTTCCTTTTTGCCTTGGTATCCCATTACCTATTACTGTGCTGACACACACAGAAAACATTCAGAAATGCTCCAATTGGATTAAATGTGTGAGAGGCAGGACTTTCTTAGGTCTTCTCAATCCCAAGGTTGGCTCCTTTACCCTCTATACCATTTTGCCCCTCATTGTAGTCAATCTATTTTGCCTTGCAGCCATAATAACCCAGGCTTTTATATATTAATATATGAAGCAATATTCAGAGGTTTTATACTGGGAAAGACACTAGCCAGTTGTTCCTACCATTTTGCCAAGAACACCACAAACATTCAAAATACACATGTATATATAGCCATAAACATATAAAATACCAGACAATTTGGCTAGATATCTCTGAGAAGTTAAGAGTTTTCTCAGTCTCTAATTTAAAATAGAAAATCTTTTACATTTTAGCTTTCTGAATGTTTCTTGATTCAATCAGTTACTCACTGCTAAAACACTGGAACTCGTAGGCCATTGCCTGATTTTAGGGGACAACCGAGCACAATATTTGACACTGTACCTGTCCCAGACAAATCTGGGTTACATGATCAGTTGGATAAAGCTTTTTCTTAAACCACAACTTAAGAAAAGACTCGAGTAATCAACTATAACAGCACAGTTAATGTATACAACCGTCAACAATACTGTCTTAAGAGCACGTAACAAGAGTGTTGAGGGACTGTTTTCTCTGTGGTTCTTTATGCTAACAGCTTTGCCCAACACCTCTTCCATCTACAGCCAGTCTTTATTTCTGACCCTCGACTGTAGCCTCAGTCAGAGAAGCTTTACATGAGACTCAAAGTTCACTGAGCATCACAACCGTATAGCTTATGAATGAGATATTTATGACTCTGAAAAAACAACCAAATTCATTTAAAGTGATAAAGTTTTATAAGCCCTAGAAGAAAACTACCACAGTGTTTTCTGGGGATGTTATACTCACCAACAGAACATATAGCTGCATCTTCTGGGCAGCCTCTAGCCTTTCCTTCCTGAAGTACTTTGTGACAAATATTGATGAAAATATGTTTCTTTCCTGATTCTATGTGGCTGCTGTCCACAACTTCCCAATTTTTTTCCAATTCTAAAACAGAAAAATTTACTTTCAGCCAAAAACAATAGTTTTACTAAGTCACCACCACCACCACAGACAATTAATCTAAACAAAATTAGAGTTAAATTTCAGTAACCTATACTAGAAACTTAACCCAAATAAAAAACAGATGAGATTTTCATGATTGTATTTTAATGTCACTGGAATAGGCTTTAAAAAAGGGAGGAGGAGTGAGGAAAAAGACTCAACAAGGTTCTTCAGAGTCTCGTTTACTATACACTGCTATATAAGAAAATGAAAAGCCAAGGAAGAAGCTACATAGAAATAAAAAATCCAGCTTGTTTTTTTACAAGTCTGAAAAAAAGAGATGTGATACATCAATAGGCCATCAAGTTTTAAACCTGATTCTTCAGTAGCAGTTTTCAACCTTTCACATCACCAAGAAGTTTTACTAAGTGCCAAGAAGTTCCTTTGAATACAAAAAAAAATATTTTTTTGAGACATAGTACTACCTACCCTCAACGGGCTTACAACATAGTTGAGGGGAAAGGATTTGTATGAAACAGTGGACCCATTCCTTGGTAGAGAGGTTACTGGCCAGGGATGTAAAAAGAGTAGTACATTTTCAGACATAGCCACTGTTTCTCATGACTAGGCTTAGGTGTTACTAGAGAAGGCTATTTGGTGTGTGTGTGTGAATGGTGAAAGGTGGGAAGGGTGAGAAGGAAGTAAGAGAAGTTTAAAATTTTACTTAAAGAGCATCACTAAAACATTTTTTAAAATATACTCAAGTTCAGAAGGAGGCACAAACTAACAGCAATTTGTTAGTACCACGCTAAAATTAGCATATACTTAAAAAAAAAAGTTACGTACGAGAGGTTTCATGGTTTCATCCACAATCTCCTTTTTCCCCTTTGTATACTGATATGTTTGTTGATGCTGGCCAAGTTTTAAGTTTATAACAAAAAGGGAAATTTTTAAATAAGATCTGACCATAAAAATATAAAACAATATAAGATTCCAGATGTCAACAATAAATGAGTGGCAAAGACAGTGCACCCTTCATCAAAACAAAACCTCTGAAACAGAATCAAAGACTGTAAATAATAGTGTAAAAAGTCAATCTTTCTTGGCCACAGGGAGCCACAAATCCAAGTGTGACAGAAACCAAAATGGTCCTCACTTTATTTAGCACTTTTGAGGTTTAGCAAATGCTTTCTTCACAAGCTTGTGAGATCAATTGTCATCCCCATTTTACAGATAAGGACACTAAGACTCACAGAATTTAAATGAACCAAAGATCATGTAGCTAATTAAGTGGTAGTACACAAAGGTTTATTATTTCCACAGTGATCTAATGATCACATAGAAATAATCACAACTAATGATACCAATAATCTTGAAATACAAAGACTAGCAGTACACACACTGCTGATGTACTTAATATGCTGATGTGCTGACAGACACGTGGCCAGAAGGTTTCTGAACAGGTTAGAAAACTAAACATTCACAAGAAGAAAGGATGCACTTTAACGCAACAAAAAAGTACAGCAAGTTACTACACGTTTTAGAAAGTGAGTTATATGAGAGGAATCTAATGTGACAATACAAATCATACCAGTGACATACTTCAGTGGAGGTGCAGAATAAGAAATATAGAATATATACATACAAAGGACTCCTGATTTGCATACTGCTTTAATGTGTACATGAGTACATACATGCACAGACATGTTATACAATGCCAGGAGTCAGACTTCATTTCAAAAAGCAACATTTTCTTTTCAAAAATTCTAATTAAAAAAAAAAAACAACAACCTAGAGTTTCTGGTCCAAAACCTGTGATTAGCTATGGGACTTCAGACAATTCACTTTATGGCTGCTTCTGTTTACTCATTTTTTAAACTGCAATAATATCTGCTCTATTTTATAGAGTTTTGTGAAGATAAAATAATAAAAAACAAAAATAGAGGTGAAAATTTGAGTAGTAACAAGATCTATACAAACCTAAGACCAAGACAGGAACCTATGGAAGGTGCTTTAAAGATCAATTTCTTCTCAACCTAATTATCCAAAGTACTAAGTGACCTTGGGCAGGTGATTTTTGTCTCTCTGAATCTACTTCCTCCCTACAACCTTGTGAAACCTGGATTTTCTCCTTTCTAAGGTCCCTTTTCCATCCCTAAAATTCAATATAACACAATTATGGGAAGAGAGTTAAGAGTCAGAAATATCTCCGTTCACCCACTTGAAAGAATTGGGGAGAGAGGAAAAGAGGGAAAGAAGGGAAGAGTACAAATGGCCACAAGAAGTATACCTGAGTGACGAACCAACGAGGACAAATCATATCGCTTGTTTCCATCAGTGACTCTACAAAGAAGATCTTCTTTCTCTTTGACACAAGCATATTTTGTATCCCACGTGAAAAAGTAGGTGCAGTCAACCTCACCCGTGAACACAGGAGTTCCTTTTCCATCATTGCCTATAGAGGGAAACGGTACACCACACACACATATATGCACATACAAACGTGTAACATGCATACAACACACACACACACAGACACACAACAAGTGGTTATTATGGTCAAAATCTTAGGATCTCAAATGTGAGGGAAAACACTAAGGTGTTTATTGACCAGTCACAACTCCATATCTAAGTCATATTTCTACCAAGTGATAAATACCTTTGTGTATGACATAAATATAGAAAAACACTAGTTACATATTTTTAGAAAATGTTCAGTGAAGAAAACTAAAAGTGTAAAAGGTAACAAGTAGATATCGTACTAAGGTCAATCCCACTGCCACTATTAACATTTCTGAAGGTATACTTTCTTCATATACACCCCCCAAATTCCCTCACTGCCCAATGCAGTGTTTCCTGAAAGCCTCAATATGCACCCTTCAAGGCCACTCTCACCACATCATTCATGATTTTAAAGAATTCCCTCATATCTGCTCTTTTGTAAAGAAGTTTATCTTCAGTCTAGTTCCTTCAACTCCCTTCATTATTTCAGTTTTTCTTATCCAGATTGTTCATGGCTTCACTCATCTCCTTCAGGCCCAGACTAGAAAAATACACAGCATCCTAGGTGTGAATACAATATGTTGCCTCATAACACTTTCATCCAATCTTTCTCCTGATGACGCATGGTATTTTGTTGATAGACATGTGTCAATATCTTTACTAAACAATCTGATTACTAGTTCCCTTTTTTTAAAAGATTAATGGAAAATTTGGAGCCTATCATCTGAAGTAAGTGAAGCATTTTTTTCTGACCTGGTAATACCACTATTAGGTCTGTTTCCCACCCCCCCAAAAAAAAAATCAGAAAAAAAAAAGACTTATGTATTCTAAAATTTGTATAGTAGCTCTCTTTGTGCAAGCAAAAAAACTGGAAATTGAAGGGATGCTCATCAACTGGAGCACAGTTGAATAAGTTGTGGTATATGTTTGTGATGGAATACTACTGTGTCATAAGAAATGAGCAGGTTGATTTTAGGAAAACATGAAAAGATTTGCATGAAATAAGAAAGTGAAACAAGCAGAACCAAGAGAACATTGTATACAGTAACAGCAATATTGCTGGAAGATTGGAACTCAAATGTAACAAAATATTTTTTTTTCCGTAAATATTATCTTTGCCCATAATAATGTTTATCTGCTACATTTTTGAAGATAAAAAGCCTTGTGAAATCTTCCTATGATTTACAAATACTGGATGGGCATTTTACTAATTTGAAAAAGCTTTTACAAAAAAGTCTTTGCAAAGTTACACTTTTCACACATAAGATTCTTTTTCAAATGATTTATTCTCATTTGAATTTCAGTATTGATCACTAAAAAAGACCCTACTGTTAATACTTCTCCATACATAGAAGAATTCATTTATCTCTACTTTTACTTCCTGTTTCTAAGCTAGTTTCTTATCCACTGAGATAAATACTTTCAACTAATTTAATATTAATTTAATTATAATAACTTGTTACTTTCTCTGATGTAATTTACTCCTGCAATGAACTTTGATAAATAAACCATTAAGATTTTTCCTTTTTCCCTTATGCAAACTATACTAACTTCTCCTCTATTTTTCACACCCTTCACTTTTTCCCTAAGTCATCTCCTAGTAAAAATCCCCTTTTAAGGTTGGAAAGGAGGTGAAGACTTTATAACTTTGACCTAAGAAGTATATGGGGAGGTATTCCAGCAATAATATCAAATAATAAAGCATTTAAATAATGGTCATATATCGGGGTTCACGAAGGTGACCATTTAAAGATGTGAAAGAAATGGGGGGGAGGGGAAGAATCTTGTGGAAAGCAATAGAAAGACCAGACAGGTAAAGGAATATGTTCTATGAAAAATGTGGGAAAGAGTATTCCATGGAAAAGATAGCTAAAGTATGAAACTTTATAAGGTCAAATGATCCAAAGAGAAATAACAAAGAAATTGAACTTTGTAGAAAGAAATACATTACTTAGGAAACACAGTGGTTCCTAAATAATTATAGCCAACTGATATTCATATATGTGTTTAACATTATAGACAATCAGTTCGTGTGAACTACAAAAGCCTACAGATAAATATAACTGTAGTGGTACTGACTGAAAAAATTGATATTAAATTAGTCCTCTCCATCAAAGACACTTTCATCTAGAACTTTACTATACATTTAAGCCTAACCTCACTCCACAGCAAATTATTCTCATTACTATTATCCTTGTCCTATTTACTATAGTAGTGAGGAATATAGGACTCACTTCTTCATCCACGTTGCTCACATAGGTTCCTAAAGCATAGTCCCTTTACCTCAAGACTTATATTCAAATCTAAACACAGAACAGATCTCTATAGGAATTTTCATATATGAACTACACAAAAAAAGTAAGTTGCTGTATTAGAATATTACAGAAAGGGTATTTGTGGTTTTTAAAAATGCCAAGTCCATATGATTTCAAAAAGCCTTCCCTAATTATGCATGAAAATCAGCAAAAGCTTGTGCTGCACGTCCTATAACAAGCAACTGCAGAAATGTCTGTTTACCAACAGGCTCCTCTCCCTAAGCACATAACATAAAAGACACATAAGGCAACATGGCACAGTGGGAAAAATGCTGGACTGGAAAGTATTGGCTAGCATCCAGATATTGCTGCAGATACTTAATACAGACATCCAACTAGGGACAAGTGACCTCTCTGAGCTTTGGTTTCCTCAGTTCTAAATTGGGTATAATAACCCTCACACCAGCAACCTCACAGGATGGTTGTGGAAAAAAAGCACTCTGAAAACCTTCAAGTGCTAGCATAATGTTATTAAAATTACTATATATGCTTATTAAGTGTTTTGTAAAAAACCCAGATTGTGGCTGAGCTAAAAAATCTGTGAAAAACATTAAACAAATATGTCTTATTAATAAATTTTAAATTCTATCACATCACTTAAGACACACAGACCAAGGAAACTAGATTTTGCTGTATCCTATTCCTCAATGATGGAATCAGCTTCTTATCTCATGTCTTGAAAGAAGACATTCTGCCAAGAGGGGAAAACTGCATAAATAAGGTGTGTATTATTTATGCTTTTTCACTTCCTTAGATCTGACTTTATTTGTGTGAAAAGCGTTTTGTAATTGTGTTCATACAGTCCCTGGGTTTGTTTTGGCAGGCAGACTCCCAGTTATTTTATAATGTTTTACTGTTGCTTTAAATGGGATTTCTCTTTCTTTCTCTTGCTGTTGGGATTTCTTAGTCATATAGAAATGCAGATAATTTATGTGAGTTTATTTTGTAACCTGCAACTTTGCCAAAGTTGTTTATTATTTCAAGTAGTTTTTTACTTGACTCTCTGGGATTCCCTAAGTATATCATAAATATACTGTGTGATGACTGCTTCAGATGACATAAATGTGTTAGAACAGAATAAGTTCAGAAAAAACATTCAGTCATCTAATATCTTCCTACAATCCATTTCCATTAAAGCTTCCTTAAAATTAATTTCTATGCACAGAGTTTAGACATTTATTTCAAAATTTGGGATGATGACTATCATGACAATGACAGCACAAATTTATACTGCACATTAAGGTTTGCAAATGCTTCACATTATCTCATCTGTCTTCACAACAACTTTGGGAGGAAGAGATGCTATTATTATCCCCATTTTACAGATGAGGAAACCAAGGCAGAAAGACGTCTGCCTTCCCCAGGGTCTGATAAGTATCTGCGGCCAGACCTGAACTTAGGTTTTCCTGACTCCAAGCCCAGTGCTCTAACCACTGCATGACCTATGTGCCTGAGGTAACCTATAAAGGAAACTTTTAATTTTTTAAAAAAATTCGATGATGGAATAACCATTTATTTTCAACATTAAGTGTCAGTTTCAAACGTCTTTCACGTAAAAGGCACTATGCTAGGTATTAAATAAAGGAGAAAATACAAACATAGATAAGATATATTCTCAGTGCCTCCTGAAAGATTTATTATCAAGAAGGAAAAACAAGACAGAAATGTACACAGATAATAAGATTAAAACAAAGTAGACCATAAGTATACAACAAAAATGAAAAATACTTAGTTTTGATAAAAGAAAAATTACTACCACCTGGTTAATACCAGGAGAGACTTATAGAAGAAATATTTGAGATGAGGCTTCAATGACGAAGATTTCAAGGAGATCAAGATTGTTGAATTTACTTTTATATCTAATATATCAGTGCAGAAAAAAATGAAAGCTCAACAAGAGTTTCTAATAAGCTGCTGGCACAGCAGCCGTAAAAGTTCAGGTCCACAGAACAACATGCCTAGAGAAATACTCTTATCCATTAGGCAATGGAAAAAAACGTTATCTTGTCACTGCCTAGTTACTACTCCATTAAGCTATCTCCTTTTAACACAAGATCATGAATTCAAATGCGGCAAGTAGATTAAATAGAACTATAACCTCACCTGCTGTTTTGTTGCATTCAAAGTTGATGACTGTCATTCGTTGAAAGCCTGATCTGCATGCATCTCCACCAGGATAGATCAAGGTGAGATCTCCATCGGAGTATCTAGAATTCATTAACATAAATGCATTTTACAGTCAAAATTCACCAGCTGTCCTCACTTCCTTCCCTCCCTCCATTAAGATTTTTGACACACAGAGAACCAATGAGTTTTCCAACAAGACAGTAAGCTATTCAGTGACCGTTAAGTTTTCAGAGTAAATCAAATCTTTTAATCATTTTAGCCTAGGTTAAGAATTAGATTTAAGACAAATAATTCAAAGATATTTTGCCACAAGAGCTAGAACATTTTTTCCTCTTTATAAATAAAACTTCGGGGTTCAATATGTGAAAAAATGCTCAAGATGAAAACATAACAGATGCAAAATTAAGTCAACCACAGCCGTTTCCAAAACAACATTCTATGAAACCCTAATATTCTAGAAAAGATTGTGATGTCAGTGATTATTTCTAGGGGACAAGAAAAGAAAGGAATCTAGACCTCAAAATTGGAAGAGACCTCAGAAGGTATCTCATAAAACCAGTAACTCAAGGATCCAGTCCATAATATATGCTACAAGAAAGTCATTCAACCTTTGCTTGAAGGCCTTTAAGTAATATTCAATCAAGTACTTTCTCCAAGGCAAGCCATTCCATTTCAAGATCTCTAAATGTTAAGAAATTTTTCTCTTACATAAAAGCCTAAATCTGCCTCCCTGAAACTTCCACTCATGCTCTTAGTTCTTCCCTCTAGGGCCAAGAGAACTAGCTTAATAATACTTCCTTTATTTAACAGCCCTGCAAATACTATAAGATAGCTATTATATCCTTCCCATCCCCTCTCCCTCACAATGCTTTCTCTCTGACCAATTAAACACAGCCTGTTCCTCCAACTAATCCTTCAGTCTCCTGATTAAGAACTTCACCAGGTTGGCTGCCCTCCTTTGGCCACCATCCAGCTTATCAATGTGCTTCCTTTAAAACGTGTTGCCTATAACTAATGCTAAATATAGTCTCCCTAAGACACACTGTAATGAAACTATCACCTCCTTAATCCTGGGCACTATGCTTTTCTTTTAACGTTATATAAGACTGTATTTGTTTTATTGGCTGTATTACCAAATTTTTGACTCACATCAAGAACACAGTCCACTAAAATATCCAGATATTTTTCTTTAGAAGTGGTATCTAAACATCTCTCCCATCTTACACTTATGATAGTGATTTTTTTTAATTCAATTATAAGACTGGATGTTTATCCCTGTTAAACTTCACCTAAACTGATCCAGATCAATATTCTCCATCCTGTTTAGATATTTCCCTTTCTTGGAATCCCTTGTGCTTAGTATTAGTAGCATAGCACCTTGTATGAAGTAAGTACTTAACAAATGGTTGTTGACTTGATTATCTTGTCTTCCAACATATATTTAGCAAGGAAGACTCAAGACTTCTCAACCAGTATCAAAGAAAATAAGGTTAGAGGATAAGAGTTAAAAGTAAGCAAGCACTAGAGTGGCTTTTCATTTCTTCCTTCAGCTATAGAACATGAGTTGCTCAGAGTAAGGCACAGAGGTGAGTATATCCTAGAGTCCTGCTAAAGGGCCAAGAGAGGAAATTGTGATACTGACTTTAGACAAGACAAAGGTCTTGGCATAAGTCAAAGACAGATCTATGGCCAAATTTAAGTAGAGGACCTCACAGACAAGCAAAGTAGGCTGCTTTTAGACCATACATCATGAGAACAGAACTCAAACATATTAAAGTCTGTGGTCAATTGTTTGATAACACTACTATTCCTAAAATCTACAAGAAGTCACCAAGGCTACACTTCCGTAAGCCATGGCAGTTCAAGGTTGTGGCAACTGAGATGTGGAAAATTACATGCAGCAGTTATGAAAATTGGCTTAATTTCCTTTATTTTGCTCCCATGTTTCCCTAATATACTTTAAGAAAGAAATTTCATACTCCCAAATCTGCTAGGTCACTAGACCAGCTTTGTGAACTTTATAAACATATTTCAAACCTAAAAGTATTACATGGCCAAATTAATTTGGAAACTTAACTAGACTGGTGAAAGTCAGTACCTATTCTCACATAATCACACGGGTCCACAATATTTTTAAAAGATAAAATACACTCATTTAAATGTCAAAAGCTGCATTGAAACTACCTTTGAGAAATTATCTTTTCCCTGTAGTTATTTGCAAGTTTCCTTCACACACTATAATTTGTCATGGAACGTCATCAGACATTACAGATGTTATAGAAAAACCAAGCTATAACAAAAAAAACCCCACAGATTTGAATTTACTGATATAATTACATTAATGTAATGTAAATACTTGTGTGACTTCTATAGAAATGATAATATTTATAACAAATGCCTATTTTAATATAAGATCACTTATCCATACTACAAAGATAGAATTCCAACTTAATAATACTTAATCATTTGGGTGATTTGATACCAAAACAGTCCTACAAAAAAACACAAGCCTAATTGCAGCAGAAAGGAATGCTCGCTCAAGGTCACTTTTCTGTATACTTTATAGGACTAGGGAGGAGGTGAAAATAGAAGAGAGAAAGGATAGAAAATAAGCTTCTTAGATTTGTTTTTTTAAGCAAATAAGCAGAGGTATGAACAGCATTGCACAAAAGTCACGATAACACACCGGAGAGTCTGGTTCTGGTATTTTCCTGCCACTTTGACTTGTCCTGGATCAGTCTTCTTCACCTGACAAACAGCAGCTTCTCTTTTACTACTGCAAACCTGGGCTCCAGTTCCTCCACATACATTGATATAATAAAAATATTCTTTTCCATCTGTAGCATAGTATGGTGACTCATAAACTAAAAATCAAAAATAATCAAAATGAAATACACATTTAGTGCCAAGTAAGAGTTTCCTTACGTTACTTGGGATCAGAAATATCTTTTCCTTACTTCACTTCATTAAAAATTTCTCATTTAAGTCCCAAACTAAGCTCAATATGATAATTATACCTGATGATTATACAAACTTCCTTGCCAAGAAATTTCTTATTAATAAAAAAACAGGAGGAGGGAGTAAGGGGGAGACTATGGTACACATACCTTTCTTTTGGGTGAGAGGGTTAAGGTCAATGGAGATATCATGTTGTTCACTATTCAAAATACAGGTTTTACTTTCCAAATAATCTCTGTGGCAAGCATACTCTGTGACCCATTCAACTTCAAATCGGCAATTGGATTTAGCAGTAAGCTTAGGAACTGTGCCCTAATAAAACCAAACAGCAAAGAATAGTTATTTAAAAGCACAAAGCTCCAGTCATGTCTGATGAGCACACCACTGGTCAAAATGGGAGCTGTGGGAGCCCAGATGGTGGAGTAGAAAGACACACATACGCAGGGGTCTCCCCACACAGCCCATAAAACACCTGTAGAGAGGGGACTCTCAACAAATTCTGGAGCAGCAGAACTGGAGAACAACAGAGTGGAGGAGATTTCCAGCCCAGGGTGACCTGAAAGGCCCACAGGAAACCAGCCTTGGGCATGGGCACGGCTCACAAACAGCTCTCAGGGGCGGAATGTCCAGTTGCAGAATCCCCAATCCCAGTAACAGTGGGTTCACAGAACCCTCAACCCACAGGCTCCAAAGGTCAGAGACAGGGTTTTTTCAGCTGTCCAGGAAGGCAGCCGCTGCAGAGGTCACATCAGCAGGCCGGATCCATTGTTGGAGTGTAAAATCCCTGGGGGCACGTAGGAGTAGATTCTTGCCTCAGCCCTACGTAGAGGCCCTGGGGGAGCTGGTCTTTGTCTCTCACTGAATGTCGGCCCTGCCCACCCAGCTTATCTGAAAATCAGCCCCCAGTGCTGACTTGGTGGAACTGGAGGCCAGGTGGCTGTGAAGAGGTAACTGCTAAGATTCTGGGCACAAAAATCCCTCTCTGCGCCCAGACCAGTACACACTTGATTGTGCCACCTTGGAGGAACTGAGATCTGACAGATTCCCAGAGTATACCCTACTCTTGACAAAGGACCCAAAAGTCAAGTAACTGGTTGGAGAAAATGCCCAAAAAAGGGGAAAAAAATAAGACTACAGAAGGTTACTTTCTTGGTGAACAGATATCTCCTTCCATCCTTTCTGATGAGGAAGAACAATGCTTACCATCAGGGAAAGACACAAAAGTCAAGGCTTCTGTATCCCAAACATCCAAAATAAATATTCAATGGGTTCAGGCCATGGAAGAGCTCAAAAAGGATTTTGAAAATCAAGTAAGAGAGGTGGAGGAAAAATTGGGAAGAGAAATGAGAGAGAGGAAAGAAAAGCATGAAAAGCAGATCAACACCTTGCTAAAGGAGACCCAAAAAAATGCTGAAGAAAATAACACCTTTTTAAAAATAGACTAACTCAATTGGCAAAAGAGGCTCAAAAAGCCAATGGGGAGAAGAATGCTTTCAAAAGCAGAATTAGCCAAATGGAAAAGGAGGTTCAAAAGGTCACTGAAGAAAATAGTTCTTTCAAAATTAGAATGGAACAGATGGAGGCTAATGACTTTATGAGAAACAAAGAAATCACAAAACAAAACCAATAGAATGAAAAAATGGAAGATCATGTGAAATATCTCATTGGAAAAACAACTGACCTGGAAAATAGATCCAGGAGAGGCAATTTAAAAATTATGGGACTACCTGAAAGCCATGATCAAAAAAAGAGCCTAGACATCATCTTTCATGAAATTATCAAGGAAAACTGCCCTGAGATTCTAGAACCAGGGGGCAAAATAAATATTGAAAGAATCCACCGATCACCTCCTGAAAGAGATCCAAAAAGAGAAACTCCTAGGAACATTGTGGCCAAATTCCAGAGTTCCCTGTTCAAGGAGAAAATATTGCAAGTAGCTAGAAAGAAACAATTCAAGTATTGTGGAAATACAATCAGGAGAACACAAGATGATCTAGCAGCTTCTACATTAAGGGATAGAAGGGTGTGGAATATGATATTCCAGAAGTCAAAGGAACTAGGACTAAAACCAAGAATCACCTACCCAGCAAAACTGAGTATAATACTACAGGGGAAAAAATGGTCTTTCAATGAAATAGGACTTTGAAGCATTCTTGATGAAAAGACCAGAGCTGAAAAGAAAATTTGACTTTCAAACACAAGAATGAAGAGAAGCATGAAAAGGTAAACAGCAAAGAGAAGTCATAAGGGACTTACTAAACTTGAACTGTTTACATTCCTACAGGGAAAGACAATATTTGTAACTCTTGAAACTTTTCAGTATCTGGGTAGTGGGTGAGATTACACACACACACACACACACACACACACACACACACACACACACGCACGCACGCACAGAGCACAGAGCGAATTGAATAGGATGGGATCATATCTTAAAAAAATGAAATTAAGGGGTGAGGGAGAAATGGAATGGGGCAAATTATCTCTCATAAAAGAGGCAAGCAAAAGACTTTTTACTGGAGGGAAAAAGAGGGGAGGTGAGAGAAAAACATGAAGTTTACTCTCATCACATTCCACTAAAGGAAGGAATAAAATGCACACTCATTTTGGTATGAAAACCTATCTTACAATACAGGAAAGTGGGGGAGAAGGGGATAAGCAGGGTGGGGGGGGATGATGGAAGGGAGGGCAATTGGAGGAGGGAGCAACTTGAAGTCAACACTCTTGGGGAGGGACAGGATCAAAAGAGAGAATAGAAGCAATGGGGGGCAGGATAGGATGGAGGGAAATGTAGTTAGTCTTACACAATACAACTATTATAGAAGTCATTTGTAAAACTACACAGATATGGCCTATATTGAATTACTTGCCTTCCAAAGGGAATGGGTGGGGAGGGAGGGATGAAGAGAAGCTGGAACTCAAAGTTTTAGGAACAACTGTTGAGTACTGTTCTTGTTACTAGGAAATAAGAAATACAGGTAAAGGGTATAGAAAGTTATCTGGCCCTACAGGACAAAAGAGAAGATGGGGACAAGGGAAGGGAGGGATGATAGAAGAGAGGGCAGATTGGTGATAGGGGCAATCAGAATGCTCGGTGTTTTTGGGTGGGGGGAGGGGACAAATGGGGAGAAAATTTGGAACCCAAAATTTTGTGGAAATGAATGTTGAAAACTTTAATTAATTAATTAATTAACTGATTAAAAAAACAAAATGGGAGATTTGCTTTTTTCTCCGACAGCTCAACAGACAAAAGGTCAAATATATAAAGGAGATTAATCTGGAGATGATAACTTGCTTTACAGGAGGAATCTCTAAATAGTCATTTCTCTAACTGAATTTGCTATGACACAGTAACAACTCAATTTATACACAAGTTTCCAGGAAACGAGTAAATTATGAGAAAGTATCTTGTACTACATAAACAGCTTTGCATTAGGAAAAGACCTACTAAAAATATAAAGTAGATTACTTTTGACACTTGCTGGGGAGATAAGAATTTCAACTATAAACTAGAGACACAGGTCACATATACACATGCACATATGCATGTACCTCAGAACATTAACAAGTATTAGAAAAAATAAATAATCACACAAAAACACATTTGAACAAATACTAGCCAAATTAGAATAAATCCTAGAAAATTTATAGGAAGCATTTTTAGGGACAAAAATGATATCAATAATTAAACAACAGCATTATCTAAAGAGTAGCTAACTAAAACTGCGTAAGGATATGCTAAAGAGACTCGTATTACATATATTTGTAAAGCCCAGAAAGCCAAACTTAACTCTATAGGTCTCATCAATTTTATATATTTACTTATGTACAAATTGAATCTTTTTTGCTCTTCCCTTTATGTCCAATAATGCAGAAACATAGTCACCCTCCTGAGTTATTTCAGCTGCATGATAATTTAGCAGCAGTTCTATAGAACTTTCAAGAAGTCACATCACAGAATAACTTACTTCTCTTCTCTCCGATGGACAAATAAATGTAATCGTCACTGCTGGAGTATGACCTTCACAGAAAGTAGGCTGATCTTCCCCTTCTTTCACGTAACTAAGAACAAGCCTAAGACACAAATTAAACAGAAGATATCAGATTAAAAGTCAATGTGCATTTTAAATGTACCATTTGCCTCCAGAGTGTAGAACACTTACCCACATTTACTCTTGTTAGGGTTTAATGAAAAAAAAATTATGAGTAACTCATTAAAAAAAATTTTATTTTCTTTATTTCCACAAAATAAAACACAACAGAGACTCTGAATGAGAGTACTGTGTGGCTAGAGCATTTAATCATCCCTTTAAAAAATAAAAAGTAACCCTCCTGCCACAGACATAATATAAATCTCCACTTCAGAGAATCCCTCCTTCCCTTCATGATACAGCTCAACTCCTGCCTTTTACATGAAGTCTTTCCCGAGTCTCCCAAACTGCTAGTGCTCTCCCTCCCTCTCTTCTATTTAACTTCCTTGTATTTGTTTGTATTTTCGGTGAATATGCTTACTGTCACCCCCCACCACAGAAGACAGGCCAACTTTAAAGTAGATAATGTTTCATTCTTTACATCTGTATCCCCACTGTAACCCAGCACAGCTTAATAAATGACTGATGATGGTGGTGTTGGAATACAAGCTCAACAAACAAAAAGCTGTAACCCAAAAACTGAACCTACTTAGTTTTGAATTATGAAAAAAAGTGTTTCCTACAGAGTAGAGGAAGGCAAAGAGAAAAAAAGGAGATCCACAGGAGATGACTTGTTGGTACCGTTTCCTTTTAGAATGCTCTCTCCCTCAAGTGGTGCATGCACTCACTCAAGGCTCAACTTCAAAAATCTCAGATAACTACATCACTTATAATGAATGTCTATGACTTCAGCAAATTACCCACTCCTGCAGGCAGGAGTGGCCTAAAGGTAGCTCTGAAGGTTTATACCACCAGGGCAGTCACTAATGAGCATAAAAGCAATGGCAGTTTTTGGTGCTACAACTTTAGCACCTGGTGAACAAGATGTCAATGATTTTCCATTTCAAATGGAGGAAGAATTATTAATTTAGATATTCCTCAGGTAATAACACAATGGGCAAGACTGGTATAGAAGACTGACCTGTCTTTGTCCATTAATTTCAGTCCTTCTTTTGGTCTTCCAACATCATAACCTTGATTCCCCTTCACCAGGCATGCAGCACTACCAGAGGGACAAAAGCGTGTCTCTTGGCTTGCACCACCTAGTTTAAAAGAACAAAAAAAATCAAGTGACAGATTATATTACAGAAATAGCAGGTCACTTAACAAGGTCTCATGCATGTTGTATATGTTACCATCAGACTTCCTATCCTTTACATAACTTATACCATACTTTACATACTCACACCATAACTACTCTAAGTAGACCATTCTGCCCATTTCAAGAAATCAAGAACCTGAGACTTTGGTATGGCAATTCTCTCCCTTGATGTAGACTTTAATTAAATCATAATTTACAGCAGTGGCATCAAACTCCAAGAGAAACAGTCTTTAGTATTTCCCAATTACATTTTAGTATGATCAGGGTCACACCCTCTAGCCCTCAGGATTGCTGCTGGCCTCAACATGACCTGTGGCTGCGGCTATGTGTTTAACACCTCTGACTTACAATCTTAAACATCAAAGAGTTTAGCTGCCTTTCCCATGGTCACATAGCTAATAAGTGTCAGAGGCAGATTAACAGATCTTCCTGACTACAGGAAGCCAAATGTTACTGGCTAATTATGAAGGCATTCTAGTTTTCAATGCATTTGAGAAAAAGTCCCAATCTATAAAGAACTGTTTTTCTCCAAAGCAATGAATTTCAAGAGGATACCACTGACAGCAAAGAAAAATCTCTTGTCATAAACTGATACCAAAAAAAAGAAAATTAGCTTGAATTAGTTTAGATAAAATATTCCATACAACTGGTGGACTAATTTTCAAAAGTTCTTTTTAAAACTTTCCTAGGATCAAAACCTGAAAAAAGTATAAAAATGGGAAATTTTGGGTAGAAACATATATATATATTTTTTAAAACTTTTGCAGTTTATAGTTTAATAAAAGGTACAATTTAATGAACACAAAAGTACTCAGCAAACACAACAGAGTGTCTTTTTAACTAGATCATCAGCAGTAAGTATATACCAGTCCTAACTGAAGACTCAGTATAGGAGAAAGTTGGCACTATCTTTGTTCTCCTTAATTCCTGTGCCACAGAAAACTTTGGCTTGAAGGATTGACCATATTGCCCTTAGTAGAACAGCATGACATTCATCTTTAAGAATTAAAACAGAGCCAAGTACAAGACTCTACTAGGGACTTGAGCCTTTAGTCTGCTAAGAGCTACTGAATTGGCCCAAGTCTTTTTCCAACTATTATTTTGCAAAAATCCCAAGGCACCTGTGTCAACAAGTTTTAGAATGTCTCAGGACACACACAACATCTAGAAAATGAAGCACTACAAGTAGATGTAAAACTCCCCTAGGGTTTTCCCCTAGAACACAAGGGAGTCATAGCTGTGCCTAGTCCTATCTTACCCATTTAAGTCACATCTAAGGAATCTAATCTGATTCTTTTCTGGATCAGTGATACAAAGGATTATCAGAAAACAGGGCTAAATCTCTAATTTATACTTTACCTGCCCTCTTACCCAATATCCAACAACATAACAATGTTAGTTTTGGGGTTAAGAGCTACTCTTGGGAATCCTGTTAGGCATAAAGCTAACCCAGCACAAAGGGTTTCACCTTGATCAGTTTGATCAAGAATATGTACTGCCGGAAATAAAGGGCAGAAAATTACTAGATCATGAATAGAGAGGGAGAGTAAAATATTTAGGACAATTATAAATGTCGATTTGAAATCAAAAAAGAGACAAAGCAGCTTCAGAAACTCAAAACTTGAGTCTTGAAAAAATCCCAAACAACAATACTAACACTAACACACACACACACACACACACACACACACACACAGATCCAGACCTATGTCTCTACAAATGTTGATGAACAAGGAAGTATCATGATCGGAGTCATCCACCAAGTAGCTACCAGAGGTATTGATCAGTGGATTCAAATCATGCTTTCTTAACTCTTGATCAAACACATAGCAAGGCACCTAGAAAAAAGAAAAAAGGTCAGCAAATAAATGCTGTAATGCAAGCACTAAGTATATTTCATTTATGAAACTAGTATTAAGAATTTTACATATCATAACACCTAGGTTAGTTTGATTCACCATCAATTATCAGCATAGATTATTACTTACTTTGCAACTATGAAAGCTATGTACATAAAATTCAAGCAAATCTGAAACAAATTATGTGAATAGGTCTAAGTAAAAAAGTACACACCAACTCCATATAAACTTTTGGTCACTGGTAATGTAAGAAAAAGAAATCTGCCAAGTTACATGCATACATACTCTCTCTCCCAAGCCTTAACGCAGTTAGCATGAAATTGTGCGCGTGCATGCTAGCAGGCGCAGGTCTACAGCAGCACTCAATTAAACCTGCACATACTGGTACACAAACTGCACATACTCAGGATGAGTAAACTTCCCTTTCCAATGCAGATTAGCATATGCTTAGGACCTTACCATCTTAGAAGGTTGCCTAGGGGCACTGAAAAGTTAAGTAACTTGCCCACAGTTAAATAGCTAGTAAGTGTTTGAGGCTAGGAAAAAGAAGACGTCAGGCCTGGTGCTCTATACATTGTGCCACCCAGCTGCCCCTAATCTCCCATTACCACCTCTGTAAAAAATATTTTTCCATCCTTTTAACCAAAGTTATGTTCACAGGCAGGTCTATTTTTAAAATTCACTTAAAGTTATACTTGACTTTCATACCTTACTAAGACTTATGGGAAATTTCTAACCTATTAACCTTTTCTTCTACTTCTGTTTTTTTAAAGATTTCATTTAGATTTTCCATAGATAGGGTCACACAGCTTCATAGTACCTATTTCTCATGAGTATTATGGAATCATTTTAATCATATTATTAAAGCAAAGACCTCACAAATTTGCCTTTCATTTTGCCAACTGTGAGAGAGAGAGAGAGAGAGAGTGTGTGTGTGTGTGTGTGTGTGTGTACATCAAGGATCCACTAATGGAGCTTGGACCCATTACTGTTTCAGGTTTATAATCACACAGCGTCAACCACCTAGGTAAAAAAAAAAATTCATCATGACCATAATATCAACAAATTAAGCTAAAATAGCTTTTATTTATGAAGTCATTGTGACTCCTTTTAAAATGTTCCATCAATTCAGGAAAGCAACATAAAGGTTCGACTGTCTGGGAAAGGAACTAAAAGAGAAAAAGAAGTAATCACAAAAAATAAAATAAATCCAATCAGATAAAGTTAAAAAGCTTTTTGCAAAACACAAAATTGTTTCAGTCAGGATAATGACAAGAGAACTGTGAAGTTAGGGAAACATCTTTACATTAAATAGATTGGATGTAGAAATCTGACATCAATTACTAAGATCAAGAACCATTACTCATAAGCGGTCAAAAGAACAAAGTTTTCTAAAGAAGAATTGCAAACTACCATATAAAACGCTCCCAATTACTCATAAGAGAAATGCACATGAAAACTCTGAGGTTTTACCTTCCACTAAAGTGGCAATAGTGATAAAAGATAAAAATTCAATGTTGGAAGGACTGCAGAAAGAAAGATATATTTAAACACAGCTGGAAGAGCTGTGAATTGGTCCAACCAGAATGGAAAACAACCTGGCTGCAATTGTATAAAAAATGCCCTTCAACTGTTCACTCAGCCTCAGAGATCCCATACAACAGCAGGGGTTCTTAAACATTCTTTGTGTTACAATCTCCTTTTGCAGTCTGGTAAAGACTATGGACTCCTCAAAATAATGTTTCTGGAAAAATGTTATAAATTAAGGAAACACTATGTTTAAGTTACATGTTAATAAAAATAAAGATGTAATTTTTTTTTCCCTCATCCAAGTTCACAGACCCCCTGAAATTTAGAGTGCATGGAGCATAGATTAAGAACTCCAGTTCCATGGAACACATATCCCAAAGAGGTCAAAGACAGAAAGAAAAGCTTCATGTATACTGAAATATTGAGAGAAACACTTTCTAAAGAAGCAAAAAATTGGAAGGGAAGTACAGAATGATCAACTGAGAAATAAATGAACAAATTATGGTATGGTACCACAACTTGGCCATTCCCTAATGAGTGGGTTTCCAGCTTTTTTCTATACAAGAAGTGCTGCTAGAAATATTCTGGTGTATATGTGCTTTTTTTTATTTTTGCTTACCTCTTTATTTGGTGAGTGATTCAGCGTGTTGTGTTTTCAGACATATCTGCTCATCTCACCATTCCTTTCACATTGATTTTTGGAATTCTAGCGTCTATCTTATGTTTACACTGATGAAGTAGCTTCATATTAAATCTGGCTCACCATTCTAGGCTGCTAAAATATCTTTGGATCCTAAAGTTATTACTCACTGTGTTAGCTAGCCTTTCCAGCTTTGTGTTATATGCCATCTATGCCTCAAAGAAGTCATTGAAAAAAAAGAAAAAATCATTGAACTCAGGCCAAGGACTGATCAATGGGACTCTCCATTAGAGATCTACTCTGAACTGATCACGTCATTAAAGACACCTAATTCATTAATCCAAACCAGTTCCCAACATACCTATTATTATTTATTACATATCTCCCTATCTTATCCACAAGCATAGCATAAGACTGTTAAATGTTTTGTTAAATCCAGACAGACTATATCTATAGCATTATTTTGATCTAGTAATCCTGTCAAAAATTGGGGGGGGGGGGGGGGGGGGGAAGAAGAGTGCAGAAAAGTTAGTCTGGCATGACCTGTTCTTGACAAAGCCATGATTGGCTCCGAGTAATCTTCATTTTCTAAAGGTTCACAAAAATTTCAACTTTACTAGGAATTGACTCAAAGTTCACTTGGTTCAAATTTTCAGGTCTCCTTTTTGCTTCCCTTCATCAGGCTTTTGCCCTTCTCCTATACCTCCTCTTCCATATACTTTCTTTTCCTTTTCTACAAGATCTTTTAAAATTTACTGACAATAGATCAGCAACTACATTTGGCACCTCTTTCAGTACTTTGGGAGGAAGACTCAGTCAGTTATTAGCATACTTACTTAGATTAATATTTTAAAGTCAATTTTAATTTAATTTTTTTAATTTAAAATTTAAAAAATAAAATTTAATTTAAAATTAAAATATTTTAAATATAACTAATTTAAAAAATTAAAAAATTTTAATCCCTTTTAAAAAAGGAAACCCTTTTAATACTGATTAGACGATTTAATACTATGATGAAACTGTTCTTTCTAAAAAAAAAAAAATTGAGATTTATACCTTGGGGAAATAACAAAGATGACATCATTTAGACAAATAAGCAAAGAAAGAAAAATTAGTGTTTACCCATCTTTGAAATTTTTTTCCCTTACCAGAAGGAAGCCATACAATAGTCAAAATAGCAAAGCAAGATAAATGGGATACTCTGATAATAAAAACCAGTGGCAGCTATCAGGGTAAAATGGAAAAACAAAACACAATGAGGACTGTGGAGCTAAAAGGTCAGAACTCCAAAAAAGAAAATTAAAGACCACTTTAAACTAGCTTACTAAAGGACAAAATCTAAAACTCCATTTCTAAATTGAGTGCCTCAACGTATTCCCCTTTCAAGAAAATAGGTGAGCTCCTAGTACAGTGGAGAGCCTGGAAAGCCAAATTGTAGTGCTAGCTCTTCCTACCTATGTGATCTCATAAACCAATCAGGAACTCTCTCAAACTCTGGGTTTCTCTAAATAAAAGATAGTGGATTAGAATCAGACTGCAGGCTCCCCAATCCTGGATTAGATAATTTCTAAGGACTCATGAGCTCTAAGATTCTTTACTCAAGCACTCACTTTCTATTAAAATGTTTACAGATTGACAGTAAGAATGGGTGTAATATATGGGCTTTGTTGGGATGGGGGGAGATATCACTCATGTATTCTCTTCAGAAAAATTAGGGAAACTCAAGTTTAACACTGATTTCCACTTCAGAAAATACTGTCTGCCAAAAAATTCACAAGCTTTGCCATTCCCAACCAATAATTTTCCCTCTTTGGCTGAATCTCCTCCCCTCCATTCCAGAAGGGAACCATTTATCTCTCTTCTCTGCCTGTCTATTGTCATGTCTTCTTTTTTCTTCTTTTACTGCTTTACAAGTTTGAAATATTAGCATTAAATTACTTGATAGTATCTTTAGCTTTCATTATTACCTACGGCATAGTCCTTCAATATATGGTATTAAAACAAAAAAAGACAAACAGTATCTCTTTAAAAAGAATAAAGGACAAATATATTTGGTGCAGTAGTAAAACAAAGTAGGATCAAGGGAGTTAGAATTAAGGAATTAATAATAGCTCACATTTTTCTAGTCCTTTAAGGTATGCAAAGTACATATCTCACTACATCCTTGTAGTAGGTAGTATAAATTCTTTAACTACAAAGGTGAGGAAAATCTACAATTTCTAGTCTTGGACAGGTGTGTGGGACACTGAGATGTTCAGTGTTTTGCTAAGGGTATGTTTCCACAGTGGGGCTTAAAACTAGGTCAATCCATGGTCCACTTTCTATTCACTAATCCATTCTAACAAAACTGAAAATGAAACAAGTGAAGTGACTAGCCCAAGGACACACAGCTAGCGTCAAAAGTGTCAAAAACAAAATGTGAATATGAACCAAGGTCCCCAGACATCAGTTATCATTTCTCTTTCATTTCCACTTCAGATAGAGAACATTATGAAATGCAAAATGGATAATTTTGATTACATTAAGTTGAAGAAAATCCTAGAAAGACTTATATGAACTAAAGCTGAGTGAAATAAACAGAACCAGGAGAACACTGTTCACAGAAACAGTCACAGTGTGCGGTAGCTGACTTTGATAGACTTAGCCCTTCTTAGCAATGCAAGGACCTAAAACAATTCCAAAGGACTCATGATGGCAAATGCCATCCACATCCAGAGAAAGGACTATAGAGTTGGAATGCAAAGCAAAACAGGTTATTTTCTTTTTTGTTTTGTTTTCTTTCTCATGGTTTCGCCCATTTGTTATAATTCTTCTATGCAACATGACTAACACGAAAATATGTTTAATAGGAATGTATGTGTAGAGCCATATCAGATCGCATGCCGTCTTAGGGAGTGAGGTGGAGAAAATTTAAAATTTATGGAAGTGAATGTTGAAAATTAACAATAAATTAATAAATTTTTAAAACAAAGAATAGCTGCTGTGTAAAAAAAAATACAATGAGATGGTCAAGACATAGGGAGAAGGCAATCATGATAAGGAATACATAGAGGTGGAAAGTTCAATGCAGACACAAATAATGATCCAAGATCTTTATCCTGTTGGCTCTCTTATTTAAAATAAATAATCTAGTCATAACCAGGGCAACATTTAGCCCATAGAGCTTAAGAAAGTAATTTATTAAATGGTGTCCAGGAAGAGTTATAGTCTGCTTCATATATGTAAACAGGTTAAAAACTTCCAATCTAAGCATCATGACCTTTAAAATTTAGGCTCTCTTGTTCTTAACTTAGATACTGCCAAACTTATTTTAAACAGGCAACTAAGCTGTATAGGTTTGATAATTAAAATGTTCTTCATCTCTCAAAACCAGCATTTCGACCCTTGAATATCACCACAGGTTAGCTGGTAAACATGCAAAAATTCACTTGTTACCTCTTTATTAGCTTTAAATGTGTCTTTTTTGCAAGCCACAGTAGTCCTCCACTCAAAGTAATGCACACATTCTGTTGAAGTTACAAATTCAGGCGTTCCCTATTTTAAAAAATTATAAAAATTAAAACCACAATTATAAAATGTCTTTAGAAATTCTTTAAGATTTTTAAAGTTTCTTTAAAATAAAATCAAGATGACCATTTGGTTTCAGACAAGCAAATGAACAGGCCTATTCCTACACGAAAGGGTCACTGACATTGTCTTAAGTCACCTAAAGTTACATATGACCTTCAGTCAACTGTACCACTGTTATCGTGTTAACATGCAACAAGTAGGTGATAATTAAATCATGAAGTGTTTTCTATCTGCAAATTCCAGATGTTTCCTCTTATTCAAATGCCATTTATGTCAAAGCTAAAGTACATACCAAAACATGTGAGCTGAGTTAGAAGACTCTAATCTCTCCAAAGTACCATCCCTCTGAGCTCAATTCAAATTCAAATAAATTACTTACATGGATATTCAATTTCAGAATAAAAGCAAATATAAGTGATTTTTGGATATGCTAGAAGATAATAGGTCTCAGGATGGTCGACTCCAAATGCCTAGTAACATGTCTCAGAAGAAGGAGGTATGAGATTAGACATACTTCTTATTTATTGACTTTTAATTTCTTGTGCACTGAAGATGGAATTAATTAAATGAAGGTAATTAGCTAAAATTTAAATGCTGGCTGCTTTTCATCATTAAGCATGTACTTCATAGTTTCACAGCATTGCAAGCAATTTTAGGCCAACTGAGTAATCTAAACCAATCAAAAATTAATACTAAGAGTTCTATTTTCAAATTTCCTCAGGCACCAGTACTTTATAAGGAGTTTTAAATCAGTGGTTGAGGCATATAAGCATCACTCACCCTATTTTTCTAAACAATGATGTACCTGCCCTGCTTTGGCAGATTTAAATTTAAATCCCCGTCAACAGGAATGTCATGACACTTACTAATAAAAGAGGTTTGGGAGACCCCCTAACAGCTCTTAACCCCCAAATGCTAAAAGGTGTTTCCTAAAAGGATCCTCATGGTAAATATCAGTGATGGCATCTGACTAATCAAATGACTATATGTTCAGTTTCACTATTTTTTTATGTCATTACTTTTCACTTTAGCATTTAGTTTCTCAAGGGTTATCAGCTCTACTCCTTACTAGTGGGTGACCTTCCTCTAAATAGATCCTCTTACTATTTCTCAAGTTTAATATAAAGTGGGTGAACTATAAAACATACACTCTCGACAAAAGGAATCTGCTAAGAACAGAAAAAAGAATCTGCTAAGAACACAAAAACTGCCCTATAACTAACTTAACCATTCTAAACTGTCACTCTCTCCATAGCATGCATTTCAAGTTTCACCGAAAACACTGTAAACATCGATTTGAGGTAGTTTAGGATTCATATGCTTTCTTTTTAGCTTTGTTTTTTTACTTGTGTCTAACTTTAACAGAACTAACAAGACACCTGTTACCAGATAATAGACAACATAAAGAATGAATCCATGTTGACTAACCAGTGTTTTCCCACATAAGAAGGCAATGCTACTATGTACTGTTGTCTTTGTGCCTTGCTGGGAACAGGAAACCCCTGTGTTGAATTCCATCAAGGATCTGGTTCCATTTTTCAAAGATAAGTCTCCTATGAAAGGGGAAAAGAAAAAGCCAAATATAAAAGAGATATACCTCAAAGTTAATTCCAATGGCATACAAAAAAGGTTGCAGTTTTTCAATAGAATATTTTATTTAGCAACTTAGAGAAAATCAAACTATGCAACAAAGCATTTCTACATGTACTGCCATCAAAAATTAATTCTTGGAGTACCTGGTGTTAAATAACATTAAATGTTACTGTGGAAGTAATTATCTGTAATGAGGGCAAGCTCAAAGCTTTCTCAATACAATCAGGGGTGAAACAAAGATGCCTATTAACACCTTTGTTATTCAATATTATTCTAGAAATGTTAGCTACAGCAATAAGAAGAAAAAGAAATTAGAATAGGCAATGAAGAAACAAAAATAACACTTTGCAGATGATATGATGTGATACTTAAAGAATCCTACTAAATCAAAAGAATCAACTGAAAAGTCACTTAAATTATTAACAACTTTAGTAAAGTTACAGGATACAAAATAAACCATAAATCATCAACATTACTATTTATTACCAACGAAGTCCAGAAGCAAGGGACAGAAAGAGAAATTCCATTTAAAATAACTTTAGACGATATATTACAGGTGGGAATCTGCCTGCCAAGACAAACCCAGGAACTGTATAAATTTAACTATAAAACACTTTTCACACAAATAAAGTCAAATCTAAACAACTGGGAAAATATTAATTGCTCATGGGTAGGCTGAGCCAATATAATAAAAATAACAATTCTACCTAAATTAATCTCAGTGCCATACCATTCAAACTATTAAACAATTATTTTATAGCACTAGGAAAAATAATAACAAAATTCATCTAGAAGAACAAAAAAAAAATCAAAGATATCAAAGGAATCAATTAAAAAAAAAAAACAAACACTGAAGGAAGGCTAGGGTCTAGCCATACCAGATCTCAAACTGTACTATAATATGGCAAATATCAAAACAATCTGGTACTGGCTAAGAAATAGAGTGGTGGATCAGTAAAACAGATCAGGTACAAATTACATTACAATAAATGACCATAGTAATCTGGTATATTATAAACCCAAAGATCCAAACTTTTAGGACAATTATTCATTATTTCACAAAAACTGCTGGAAAACTGGGAAAAAAATATGGCAGAAACTAGGAGCAGATCAATATCTCACACTGTATATCAAGATAAGTTCAAAATGGGTACATGAGTTACACGTAAAGAATGATTATCACATAAGCCAATTAGGAGAGCATGGGGTAGTTTATGTCAGATTTATGGATAAGAGAAGAATTTATGACCAAACAAAAGATAGAGAGCATTACAAAATGCAAAACAGATAATTTTCATCATATAAAACTAAAAAGTTTTTGCACAAACAAAACTAATGTAAGGAAAGCAGGTAACTGGAGGGGGGGTGGATTTTGCAACAACTATCTCTGATAAAGGCCTCATTTTTCAAATACGTAGAAAACTGAGTCTATATACAAGTCATTCCCCATTTGATAAATGTCAAAGGATATGAACAGGCAGTTTTCAAACCAAGAATTCAAAGCCATCTGTAGTCATATGAAAAAATGCTCTAAAAATCACTACTGATTAAAAACCTCACACCAATCAGATTGACTAATATGACAAAAAAAGGAAAATGACAGATGCTGGAGGGCAGGTGGGAAAATTGGGTCACTAATATACTATTGGTGGAGTTGTGAACTGATTCAACCATTGTGGAGAACAATTTGGAACTATGTTCAAAAGGCTATAAACCAATGCATATCCTCTGATTCAGCAATACCACTGTTAAGTCTATATGCCAAAGACATCAAAAAAAAAAAAAAAAGGCGAGGGGGGGAACCTATATGTACAAAAATATTTATAGCCACTCTTTTTGTGGTAGATAAGAACTGAAAATCAAAGGGAAGCCCATCAATTGGGGAATGGCTAAACAAGCTGTGGCATATGATTGTAATGGAATATTATTGTCCTTTAAGAAATAACAAGCAGGATAATTTCAGAAAAACCTGGAAAGACTTACATGAACTGATGCTAACTGAAGTGAACCAGGAGACCATTATACACAGTTACAGCAATAATGTTGGATGAAGAACTATAAATGACTTCGCTAGTCCTCTTGGGAACTGCCTTCATGACATGGAGTTGACTCTGGTTTCTTAAAGGCTATGCCAAGGAAACACAAGCTCTGGTAGGCCCTTATATCAAGCTAGAAAGCTAATTATAGATCTAGCCATGAATTGTATGCTTACTCTCTGAAAACCAAAGTTCAAAGAATCTATCACCACAGTAGTCTCCAAGTGATGAATTTTACAAATATGGCAACTCTTGAAGGCTATAAACCAAATTAAAGGGACTGTGAGTTAAAACGTTGAAAAGGGTGTACTCCTAAAACGATAAACTCTTTAAGTAGCCAAGAAATTGCCAAGTTTTATTTCTTTTAAATGAAATGAAACTCCTTAAGAAAAGTGATCAATGCTTCAAGAATTCTGAACCTTGGTATTACATACAGTGCAGTGTTAAGGGGGCAATGAGAATCACATTAGGTGCTTAATGAATATCAATCAGTTGTAATTGAATTGTGGGTATCCATTAGATTTCACCCATCCACAGACTCTGAAGATCATCTCAGGATCCCACTTTTGTTAACAAGATCCTCAGACACTTAAAAATAAGGTGAAGAAGTCTCATTAAGTACTTCAGGAACAAATTTACTTTGATTTCTCTGGGGATAAACAAGTAAAGTCACTTAAAAGCAAAAAACAGTCTACAAGATTCAAAATTCTTTTAATTGCTTTAATATTCATTAAGCTTTTGCTTTTCTTTTTTCATAGCATTCAGCATATTTTTTGCTCATTCAGGAGAAAAAACCTGGAATCAACAAGATCCCAGTGCAAACCCTCCCAACATGACCACGGTTTAGTTATTTAGCTTCTAGATAACTTCTTAAAACAGTAAATTTACATCTGCATTGAAGCAGTTTCCAAATATGTGAGATTCCCTCACCCCACCCATCCCACTCCCACTTCAGATCACAAATCCTGACATCTCCCCCCGCAAAAAGCCACCATAATTCACAAATGTCTGAGAGTCCAGAAGCTGGCAAGCATGCAAAACAGTTTTACTTCCATTGTATGATACAACCACCAATCCTACAGAAGACAACCTAGCTAAAAAAAAAAGGCAGATTCCAACAACATTACATAGAAAACAATTAGCCATTACAGATTCAAAACTTGAGAGTATGTACATTTACTATTAAGGACTTTCTTTCATTTTCCTTTTATATTTCATACTCCTTTAATTCCCTCTTAAAGACAGAAATAAGACCATATCATCAAAGATTACTAAAGTATAACTATAAATTGTCTAATTTACCCTTGTGATAGCAACTGTGGTGACTGAAGTATGTCAGCAAAGTATCTTGAATCTGCCTCCACAGACAATATTCAAAAGAATGCAAAGTTCTAGAGATAATTTCAAAGGGGGAAACCCAAAGAAACATTTTGTGCAAAGTTAGCATTTTTGTAACAAAAGTATAGTGTTGACAAGGGCATTCGTTAGGATATGTGGAATAACAAGCAGTGTCTTAGGCATAAAATCCTCCCTTCTATGTCTTTCCCATGCTTTCATCTCTATCCAGCTGAATTATAATCCTCTCTAGATTTACTCCACCATTGTTCAACCCTCTGCTAGCCCCTTTCAGTGCACCTTATGAAAGCCTTGTTCTATTTTTTCTTTTTTTTGCTTCATTGACAGGAATACATCTATGATGTGAGGTGTCATGAAAAATCAATCAGCCATGTATTTATTTGCTATCTACTATAACTATATGGCAAGCTCTAAGGATACAATAAAAAAAAATAAAATAGCTCCTACTCCCAAGAATTCAGTATAATCAAGAAGTCCAATACGAGTGTGTGTGTGTGTGTGTGTGTGTGTGTGTGTGTGTGTGTGTAAAACACAAAATAGAATGTATACAAAATAAAAGGCATGACCAACTGTTCCATGTTTTAGTAGTATCAGCATTGGTGGAATACTTCAAACCTCTCTCCTATCTGGTAAATCCAAAAGAGATAAGAAACAAAGGCTTCCGGTACAATGTATAACTCTCATCATATTTGTTTTATGCAATATGTGAGGTACGGTTATTTCCTATTTGCATGTTTCTTTGGATGCTTATTCCTGGAGAAATATTTTCTGCTCCGCTGGACCTAGTCAACAAATTTGTAGCCTGTGTTAGTAGAAGTTTCTTCACTAAGTGTTCCTTTTATCAATGAAAATACAGCTTGACTCTTCCAAAAACATAAGAAAATGGAGAGAAATAAGTTCTTAAGAATGATATGATAAAAGTAGAAAATTAGCCTTGGCAGGCTACAAATACATAGGACAGACTAGAGAAAATAAAGAACGAGTTAGGAGGCTGATGGTGGCAAAAGGTGATGGGGGGCCTCATTCACAATGAAAGACAGCAAATAGACATTTGTAGCTAACCACTATCCCATAAAATAAGAACTATAGGAATTTCAGCTAAAAGGGACTTTAGAGGTGATATAAACCATCATTTTCAGGCTACAAGTTCACATTACTAATCCTTGAATCAAAAATTCACAATAAATATAGCCCTGTTTCTAAAGCTAGAAACCACAGCTGGAAATCTAAAACCAGATCTTTAACCTCAAGGACAACCAAGAAATACAATCTCTTAAGAAAACCAATGCATTTCTTTCCTAGCAAATTCTTGAGTCACTGGCAATAATTAAGAGGATCTAGTCTTTCCAAGGACCTGCATATCCTCCCACACATGCATAATCAGCTGAATAAAAACAAATTTCACAAATACATAGTTGAGCTGAATAGAAAACGGGAAAGCCCAAGAGTGTTATATCTGCTCTTACAGAGACTAGATGACAGATAATTTTTATGCTACTAACCCTCTCCTACATATTCTTCTGAAAAGTATTAGAGAATTTAATTTTTGCCTACACCTTCTCAGAAAATTAGGAAGTTCTCTACAAAACTGGTTCACTCTGACAGAAATCTTCACTCAGGAGACCATTATTTGGAATTCCTCCTTTTATACAAAGGGCAAAGAATTTTATATATTTATATATTCCTGAGAGACATGTATAAAAACCAAATTTTTTAACTCAAATCTTACTTTAAATGCACTAGAAGAGCAGACTGTTAAAGATAGAAAGAAAAGTGAGACAAATATTTTTTTTAATTGTGATAAATGGTCAAAGAATATGAACAGCCAGTTTTCAGAGGAAGAAATTAAAGCTATCCATAGTCACATGAAAAAATGCTCTAAATCACTATTGATTAGAGAGACGCAAATCAAAACAACTCTGAGACATCACATCACACCTATCAGATTGGCTAACATGACAAAACAGGAAGATGATAGATGGTGGAGAAGATGTGGGAGAGTTGGAACACTAATTCATTACTGGTGGAGCTGTGAGCTGATCTAACCATTCTGGAGACAGTTTGGAACCATGCTCAAAGGGCTACAAAAATGTGCATATCCTTTGACCCAGCAATACTGCTTCTAGGATGGTAACCCAAAGAGATCATAAAAATGGGAAAGGGTCCCACATGTACAAAAATATTTATAGCAGCTCTCTTTGTGGTGGTCAAAAACTAGAAATCAAGGGGATGCCCATCAATTGGGGAATGGCTGAAGAAGTTGTGGTATATGAATATAATGGAATACTATTGTGCTATAAGAAATGATGAACAGGAAGACTTCAGAGAGGCCTGGAAAGACTTACATGATCTGCTCCTGAGTGAAAGGAGCAGAACCAGGAGAACTTTGTACACAGCAACAACCACAGCATGTGAGGAATTTTTATGGTAAACTTAGTATTTTATTACAATGCAAGGACTTAAAAAATTCCCAATGGTCTCTTATGATAAAATGTCTTCCACATCTAGAGAAAGAACTATGGAATTCGATTGAAGAATGAAGCAGATCATTTTCTTTTGTATTATGTTTTTGGTTTGTTTTATTCTTTCTCCCATTCATTTTAATTCTTCTACGCAACATGACTAAGGTGAAAATGTATTTAATAGGAATGTATGTGTAGAACCTATACAAAATTGCATGTCATCTCAGGGAGGGAGTAAGGAGGTAGAGGGAAAGGGGGGCGAAGGAGGGGAAAAAATCTAAGACATACGAAAGTGATTGTAGAACACTGAAAACAAATAAAATAATAATAAAAAAAATAACATGAACAGGCAATTTTCAGAGGAAGAAATCCAATCTATCAATAGCTATGGGGAAAAAAATGCTCTGAATCACTAACAATTTTTGTTGCTCTTCAGTCATTTCTGTTGTGTCTGACTGACCTTATTTGAAGTTTTCTTGGCAAAGATATTAAGGTGGTTTGCCATTTCCTTCTGCAGATTCATTTTACAGATGAGGAAACTGAGGCAAATAGGGTTATGTGACCTGCCCAGGGTGACACAACTAACAAGAATCTGGGGCTAGATTTTAACTCAGGTGTTCCTGAGTCCAGGCCTGGCACTCTATCCACAGAGCCACCTACCTATTCTTCACTAATAATTAGAGAAATGCAAATGTTCTACCTCACACCAATTAGAATGGTAGTTTATAAAAAAAGAAAAAATGACAAATGTACCATCATTTGGGGCTATGAGAAAACAGGCACATTAAAGTACAGCTGGTAGAGTGAGAACTGGTCCAGCCATTCTGGAACTATGCCCAAAAAACTATTAAACTGTGTATATTCTTAGACCCAGAAATACCATTAAGTCAGTACTCCCAAAGAGATAACATAAAGAGGGAAAGGACTCACACAAACAAAATAAATGTAACAGCATTTTCTGTAGTGGCAAAGAATTGGAATCTGAAGTGCCCACCAACTACAGAATGGTTATACAAGTTACAGCATATGAGTGTAGTGGAATACTTTGCACTGTAAGAAATTATGAAGGAGATGATTCTGGAAAAACCTGGGAAGACTTTTATGAACTAATGCAAGTGAGTAGAACAAAAAGAATAATTTATATAATAATATTGTAAAGACAAATAACTTTGAAAGACTTAAGAACTATGATTAATATAATGACCAACCATAATTATAGAGGACTCATGATGAAACATGGTATCCACTACCGAAGTTAGGTGGCACACTCAAGAACACAGTCAGTCTGGGGTTTTTTGTACATGACCAAGGTGGCTATTTGTTTCACCTGATTATACCAGGTTGTAGTAAGGATTTTGTTTTTCTTGAATGCTCAGTAAGGGGAACAGCAAAGGTGAAAGGAGGGAGAAAAGGCAGATCTTCATGAACAAAAAAATAAAATTTAATTTTGAAAACACAGCTGTGATATAAAGTATTCTATTATGTAATCTTAAAAAATGTTAGTGAAATGTTCAAAAACATTAGACTTTTTTTAAAAAGGCCATAAAAAAGGCCATCTCTTAGCTTTTCTAACCCAATGACAGATGTGACAAACAAAAAAATCCTAAAACCCTCAATTGTTAAATAGCTTACAGAAATTTGGGAGCCAATGAAAGAACAACTTTACATTTAGGATACAACCACTGCAAGTGTTTATAATGAAGAAGAGATTTCAGAACTTATTTGTAATAGGTTAAAACTGAGCACTAAACATTAAAAAAAAAAAAGTGGATTAACTTACCTACTGAATGATACAATGAATCCTTCAAATCATATGCACAGATGGCACTAGACTCACATTTGGGAATAGACATACTTCCACAGAGGTTTATTTTATAAAGTATACGCCTTTCAATATCAACAGCTTCCCATGTATAACTAGAAAGAAGAAAAAATAATAATTACATTCTAGTAAAAGTGAATGAGAATTTTATTAGTCAACTCTGTTTAAGGAAGTCACTATAGGGGGCGGAGCCAAGATGGTGGAGCAGAAAGACACACATATGCTAGCTCCCAACCCACAGCCCATAAAATATCTGTAAAAAAGAACTCCCAACAAATTCTGGAGCAGCAGAAGCCACAGAACAACAGAGCAGACGAGATTTCTGTTCCAGAGAGCTCAGAAAACCTGACTCGAAAGGTTCGTCACGCTGCAGACACGGAGCGGAGCCCAGCCCAGCCCAGCCCTGCCTTGGCTGCACAGCACCAAGAGAAGCAGACCCGAGCAGGCTTCAGGGACAGAATCTCCAGCGGCCGCGTGGGTCCCAAAGGTTGGTGAGAGGGTCTTCTCGGCTTGCCGAGAGGGGAGTGGGGTGTCCCCATAACTCAGGCCCCCTGGGGAGGCAGCAGCAGAGGTGGGAGCAGGCCTGGGCTCCCAGAGCAGGCAGGAGCCTGGATCCATTGTTGAAGGTTTCTGCATAAACCCCCTGAGGAAACTGAGCCCTTTGAGGCAGCCCTGCCCCCACCTGAGCAGCTGAACTTAATCTCACACTGAACAGCAGCCCTGCCCCCGCCCAAAGCCCTGAGGCTGGGAAGCAGCATTTGAATCTCAGACCCCAAGCACTGGCTGGGCAGATCTGGAGGCAAAGTAGGTGTGAAGAGAATATTCAGAAGTCAAGTCATTGGCTGGGAAAATGCCCAGAAAAGGGGAAAAAAAAATAAGACTATAGAAGGTTACTTTCTTAGTGAACAGGTTATTTCCTCCCATCCTTTCTGATGAGGAAGAACAATGCTTACTATCAGGGAAAGACACAGAAGTCAAGGCTTCTGTATCCCAGCCCACCCAATGGGCTCAGGCCATGGAAGAGCTCAAAAAGGATTTTGAAAGTCAAGTTAGAGAGATGGAGGAAAAACTGGGAAGAGAAATGAGAGACATACAAGTAAAGCATGAAAAGCAGGTAAACACCCTGCTAAAGGAGACCCAAAAAAAAATGCTGAAGAAAATAACACCTTGAAAAATAGGCTAACTCTATTGGCAAAAGAGGTTCAAAAAGCCAATGAGGAGAAGAATGCTTTCAAATGCAGAATTAGCCAAATGGAAAAGGAGGTTCAAAAGGTCACTGAAGAAAATAGTTCTTTCAAAATTAGAAATGGAACAGATGGAGGCTAATGACTTTATGAGAAACCAAGAAATCACAAAACAAAACCAAAAGAATGAAAAAATGGAAGATCATGTGAAATACCTCATTGGAAAAACAACTGACCTGGAAAATAGATTCAGGAGAGGCAATTTAAAAATTATGGGACTACCTGAAAGCCATGATCAAAAAAAGAGCCTAGACATCATCTTTCATGAAATTATCAAGGAAAACTGCCCTGAGATTCTAGAACCAGAGGGCAAAATGAGTATTCAAGGAATCCACAGAACATCACCTGAAAGAGATCCAAAAAGAGAAACTCCTAGGAACATTGTGGCCAAATTCCAGAGTTCCCAGGTCAAGGAAAAAATATTGCAAGCAGCTAGAAAGAAACAATTCAAGTATTGTGGAAATACAATCAGGATAACAGGATCTAGCAGCTTCTACATTAAGGGACTGAAGGGCTTAGAATAGGATATTCCAGAAGTCAAAGGAACTAGGACTAAAACCAAGAATCACCTACCCAGCAAAACTGAGTATAATACTACAGGGGGAAAAATTGGTCTTTCAATGAAATAGAGGACTTTGAAGCATTCTTGATGAAAAGACCAGAGCTGAAAAGAAAATCTGACTTTCAAACACAAGAATGAAGAGAAGCATGAAAAGGTAAACAGCAAAGAGAAGTCATAAGGGACTTACTAAACTTGAACTGTTTACATTCCTACATGGAAAGACAATATTTGTAACTCTTGAAACTATTCAGTATCTGGGTACTGGGTGGGATTACATACACACACACACATGCACATGCACACGCACACACACATAGAGACAGAGTGCACAGAGTGAATTGAAGAGGATGGGATCATATCTTAAAAAAATGAAATCAAGCAGTGAGAGAGAAATATATTGGGAGGAGAAAGGGAGAAATGGAATCGGGAAAATTATCTCGCATAAAAGAGGCAAGCAAAAGACTTTTTACTGGAGGGAAAAAGAGGGGAGGTGAGAGAAAAACATGAAGTTTACTCTCATCACATTCCACTGAAGGAAGGAATAAAATGCACACTCATTTTGGTATGAAAACCTATCTCACAATACAGGAAAGTGGGGGAGAAGGGGATAAGCAGGGTGGGGGGGATGATGGAAGGGAGGGCATGGGGAGGAGAGAGCAATTTGAGGTCGACACTCATGGGGAGGGACAGGATCAAAAGAGAGAATATAAGTAATGGGGGACAGGATAAGATGGAGGGAAATATAGTTAGTCTTATACAACACAACTATTATGGAAGTCATTTGCAAAACTACACAGATATGGCCTATATTGAATTGCTTGCCTTCCAAAGGGAAGGGGTGGGGAGGGAGGGAGGAAGAGAAGTTGGAACTCAAAGTTTTAGGAACAACTGTTGGGTACTGTTCTTGCTACGAGGAAATAAAAAATACAGGTAAAGGGGTATAGAAAGTTATTTGGCCCTACAGGACAAAAGAGAAGATGGAGACAAGGGCAGAGAGGGATGATAGAAGAGAGAGCAGATTGGTGATAGGGGCAATAAGAATGCTTGGTGTTTTGGGGTGGGGAGAGGGGACAAAAGGGGAGAAAATTTGGAACCCAAAATTTTGTGAAAATGAATGTTAAAAGTTAAATAAATAAAAAATAAAAATAAATGGAAATCACTATAACTGATTAACATTTAATTTTTCCATAGTTATCATATTGTTCTGACTGCAAGTATAAATACCAAATAAAAACCACACTCCCTACAATGATAAATTTTAGGAGGGAAAAAGCACATATGCACACACTGAAAAGTTCTACCAATTATAAACCACATTCAGTTTTTTACCAGGTAGATTTAAGAGAAAAAATACAGCCTGTATTAAGACTATTACAATAACTCTCTGAAGTTATATTCTGTATCTTTCTAGTTCATCTAACTATTTTCATCTCCAGAATCAGATACACAACTATCCCAGAATCAAAAACTGATAGAGCTGGAAGAACATTCAAGGAAATGTAGACCAACTCCCTTCATTTTGCAGTGAGGAAAAGTGAGACCCATTTAGGTTAAATAACTTCCCCAAGATCACAAGGAAAGGTTAAGGGAAAAGCCAAGATTAGAATCTTGTTTTCCTTGACTCACAGTTCAGTGTTTTTACTAAACAATAAATGTCTCACTGGGTATTTATTGTTTATGGGCCCAAGTAATAGGTGCTTGGGGAAAGGGGAGGGGGGAGAGAAGAGGGAGGAGAATTAAGTAATATAAGTACAAGGAAAATATCATCTAAGTAGGGAAACAAAGAACAGTTAAATAATAAAATAATACCTTAAAATTAGGGTAAAAAAAATAACAGTAATGATATCTTATATGGAAGTGCTAAATAACAATAAAGTAATAGTAATATTTTAAATTTGAATTTAGACAAAAATATAAGTGATGCCACAAAATTAATAAATAAAGATATATACACTGGTGATAAACTTAAATTACACATTTGGGTTAAGTCAAGGTAGTCACCTGTTTTTATTAGTACTCCATAACACTGCAATCTAAGTTTTTGCTTCCCTTCACAAAATATTAATCAATTACATACTAACACTGCCTACACCTTAGTTCAGGCCCTCATCACTTCACTCTATATCCATTACAAAAGCCTTTGAGTTGGTCTACCTGCTTCTCTTCATTTAATACCTCCTCTACTAAGCTGCCAAAATGGTCTTTGTAAAGCATAAATCTGACCATGCCATCCTCCTATGTAATCCAGTGACCCCCTAAATTACCTTCAGTTTGGAACTATGCCCAAAGGGCTACAAAAATGTGCATACCCTTTGACCCAGCAATATCCCTTCTAGGACTGTATCCCCAAGAGATCATAAAAATGGGAAAGGGTCCCACATGTACAAAAATATTTACAGCAGCTCTCTTTGTGGTGGCCAAGAACTGGAAATCGAGGGGATGTCCTCAATTGGGGAATGGCTGAACAAGTTGTGGCATATGAATGTAATGGAATACTATTGTGCTATAAGAAATGATGAACAGGAAGACTTCAGAGAGGCCTGGAAGGACTTATATGAACTGATGCTGAGTGAAAGGAACAGAACCAGGAGAACTTTGTACACAGTAACAACCACAGTGTGGGAGGAATTTTTCTGGTAGACTTAGCCCTTCACAGCAATGCAGAGGCCTAAAACATTCCCAATGAACTCTTGAGGACAAATGCCTTCCACATTCAGAGAAAGATCTATGAAATTGGATTGCAGAATGAAGCAGAATATTTTCTCTTGTGCTATGTTTTATTTTGTTATGGTTTTTCTCATGGTTTCTCCGGTTTATTTTAATTCTTCTATGCAACATGACCAATGTAAAAATGTGCTTAATAAGAATGTATGTTAGAACCTATATAAGATTGCCTGCCGTCTGGGAAGGGAGGCAGAAAGGAGGGAAAAGGGAGGGAGAAGGGAGGGGAGAAAATCTAAGACTTAAGGAAGTGAGTGTAGAAAACTGAAAACAAATTAATAGAAAATTTTAAAAAAAGAAATAAATTACCTTCAGGAACAACTATAAAATCTTGTTTGGCTTTTAAAGTCTTTTATAACCTACCCACTTCCCACTTTCCCAGACTTCTCACACTTTACTCTCTACATACTCTGCAATCCAGTGATACTGGCCTCCTCACTGTTGCAAGACATAACATCTTTCAACTGTGTGTTTTCACTAGCTGTCTTCTGTGACTGGAATATCTCTTCTTCATCTCCAGCCCCATCTTCCTTGAAGTCTCAGCTAAAATTCCACCTTCTACCCAAGGCCTTTCTTCTGCCCATAAAGCTAGTGCCTTCTATTTTTGGATTACCTCCAACTGACCCTGTGTATAATTTCTCAGTATTTAGCTAAAGTTTGCATGTTGTCTCCTCCATTAGACTGTGAGCTCCTTGAGAGCAGGGACTATGATTCTGCCTTTCTTTGTATCCCAAAGCTTTTTATTAGCACAATGCCAGTCACTGGCAGGTACTTAATGCTTTGCTAACATAACATGTTCATTTGAAAAACAACGCTAACAAAAGGCTGGACAACAGGCCTTAGAAAGCACCAAGCAACCCAATTAAAGCAAGCATCAGTGAATCTGCCAGAGGAAAGGAATACTGAAAGTGAATAGCAAAAGCAGGAAAAATGGGAAAGGACAAGAAATGTTCAAATAATGAGCTAGAAAAAATCCACTTTTTAGAGTTAAAAAGTGAAGTTAAAGCCCCCCTTCCACATTCCTCTGCAAAAGGGCAAAATCTACAAGTCTGATTCACTGTATGTATTTTCAGATTTTTTCAGTGTATTGATTGGTTTTGTCTACTTTTTCCTCTCTTTTCTTTACAAAATATCCGTCATATGGCTCTCAGGAAGAGAGAGGAGAAGGGAGATTGGGAGAAATTCTGGCGATCTACAAAAGAAAAAATACAAAAAAAAATTTAAGAACTTAAAAATCTAGTTTCACTATCAAATCACAGAATAAGAAAACAGGCCCAATCTTCCTTCCAAACTCATCCCTCATTAAATTTCTGTCTCCAATCTACTAGCCTTTTTCTCTACCTTCATTCCTCCTGATCTATCTACAATATTTTATACCATCAGCCACCCTCTCTTCCTAGTTTTCAAGACAGGGATCACTCTGGGTTCATCTCTTTTGTTACAAATGTCATCACACATTTGAGTGTTCCACCATGGTCCTCTCTTCTCTATATATACTGTTGTTCCTGGTGATCTCTCATCAGCTCCCATTATCATCTCTATGCTGAAGATTCTCAGTTCTACTTACCCAGCCCTAACTTCCAGATTCACATTTCCCACTAACTACTGGACATCTCAAATTGTATGTACCAAAGCATCTCAAACTCAACATGCCCAAAGCAGAATTATCTTTCTCTCCAAATCTACTCTTTTTTCCTATTTCAAATCCTATCTCCTCTTCTCCATTCACATGGCCTTAACCACCTCTCACATGGGCAACTACAATAGCTTTTTATTTGCTTTACCTACTTCTAACTTGTCCTTACAGTGAAGTCTCTATATAGCCTAAGTCACTAATCTGATCATTTTTCTACTTAACCACTTCTAAGAGCTTCCTCTTATTTCTAAGATCAAATATAAACTCCTACGTCTGACATTTAAATCTTGGTCCCTTTTTACCTCTCCATACACAGCAATATCCAGACATACTGGCCTATCTGCCGTTCCACACACGACGTTCTCCCACCTCTGTGCATCTGTACTGACTGTTCTCCTTTCAGCCTCTCATAATCCCCAGTTTGCTTCAAGACTCAGCTCATGAACAACCTTCCAAATGAAGACTTTCGTGATCCCTGCTTCCGTTAATGTATTCCCATACCTAAACTACCTTTGTTTTTATTTATTCTATATAAACTTGTTTTTTCTGCTCTATACAACACACATATTCCTTAAGAGAAGGAACTGTTTTAGTTTTGGGTTTATATTCCCCACACATAACAGAGTATGTTTCATAACGAAAGTGTTAAATAATTACTTGTGATTTAATTAGCCCAAAACTCTTTTCATTCACAAAACTGAAAGTATCTTTTAGAGGGGAAAAGCTCAGAATCTTTATTGTCATTTTAGATAGAACAAGCAATCTGACTGTGATCATGCTGGGAGTGCAGCTCTAAATGGGAATAGAAATATCCCACAGATTTTTCTTCTGTTTATAGTGGTAAAAGTTGTAGATAATTTCCAGGTCTACACCAGAAAGGAAGGGAATAGTTGGTTGGGAAGATGGTGTCTAAGACAGCAACTTTTATGAAAATAAAGTGGAATTTTAGTGTATCATAAGGTTGTTATCAGCCAAAAGGGTGATAAGATAGTCAAAATAGCTAATTAATTAAAAGACACTATCTTGGTTGTACTGTATCTAGGGTTCTGCGGTCAGTTCTTATCACCATGTTTCAGGAAGAATACAGACAAGCTTAAGAACATTCAAAGAAAATTATGATGGTAAAAGGTCTCAGGATCATTCCATGAGGAAAACTGAAGTGGGGGTCAGTTAGCCTGATGAAAAAAAGGCATAGACGGCTATATCTTTGTATATAAAAAACTAAGAACACCAAGAGGTTGAAATGCCAAAGATCACACAGGTATTAAAAGCCTGCTACATATGTATGTGCCAGGTAACAAGAAACACAAGAATAAAAGCACAAATAGTCCCTGTCCTAAAGAAGCTTACAATCTAAGCAGGAGACAACATGTACATTATGGGCAAAATAGATACAAGATGATTAGAGAGATTCAGAAAAGGGTAGAGGAGAAAAAGAAAGATTTCAGGGAACTAGAGACTAAGAGGCAAGGATAAAGAAGAAATGCATTCCACTTAAAGTGAAAAGCACTTTGCCCAATGCAAAGGCACAGAAATGGGAAATGGAATGCCATGTTGGAGAAACACTGAGAAAGCTAGACTGAATGGATCACAAAATATATGAAGGGGAATAATTCAAAAAAAAATAAGATTTGTTCTGCTTGTCCCCAGAGTATATAACTTGGAGCCATGTGTTGTTGTGTTTATCCTTTGTTGCCAAAGAAGACCAAGCCATCAGAGAAATAATGACATGACTTGCACTTGACTTTGTTTTGAGTGAGGGAAGGCTGTGCAGGTCAGCAGCCTCATTTCTCCTCCAGAACCATCTGAATCCAGTGACCAGATATTCATCAGGATGACTAGAGATGACCCAGGATGAGGCAATCGGGGTTAAGTGACTTGCCTAAGGTCACACAGCTAGTGAGTGTCAAATATCTGAGTTGAGATTTGAACTCAGGTCCTCCTGACTCCTGCACTGGTGTGCTATCCACTGCAACACCTAGCTGCCCCTGGAGCCATGAGTAGAAGCCAGAGGGAGGACTATTTAGTCTTGATTTAAGGGGAAACTTAACAATATAGCTATCTCAAATGTAATGGGTCCTTCAGGAAGTGGTAGCTCCCCTCTCACTGGACATTTTCAAAGAACAGCTAGTTGACCACTTGTCCAGGATGCTGTTGCAGGGAGGATTCTGGGCCAGAAACTCTATAACCTGGAGTCAAAAAACTTGGCTTTGAGTCCTGGCTCTGATATTTATGATCTATGTGACCCTGGGCAAGTCACTTAACCTCTCCAAGTTGTATTAATTACTGAAATTTCCTCCCACTTCTAAATTCCTTGATCCTAACAAGGTTCTTCTGGTAATCAGAGGCTCTTAAAGGATCCCAAACCGGCTGATTTTATACTGAGTTCCCTACTAATTAAATATTCTTTGAAACCAGTATGTTGGCAAGGATTATTCATTGATTGAAATGATAAAATTTGATCATTAGTAGCATTCCAGACCAAGGAGAAAATAAACAAACTTCTAGATCTTTAGTGCAACTTCTTAAGTCAGAACAGCAAGCTCATTCATTTTTAAATTACAGGTTCAGGTGATGGCAATAACACATATAGAAAATGGTCCAGACTCAACTGCCATTTTTAAGATCTATTTTAAACATTTCTATATGACTTTAGATTTAGAGCTGAAGGTACCTTAGGCCCTCAAGTCCAGTGCCTTTATTTGACAAAGGAGGGAACTGAGCCCCAAAGATATTAAGAGATTCCCCTCAAGTCTCACAGAAAGAAAATAGGAGGTTTGGGATTAAAACCCAGGTCTCTTGACTCTTTCCAATGCTTTGTTTGGTTGGGGTTTTGTTTTTTAAGGGGGAGTTTTGTTTTTAAGCTCAGAAGTATTACCTTTGACTCTGCCTTCTTATCAGCGTCAGTCAAACTTGAATTGACAATATATATTGTCAATCAATTGAACTGACAATATTTTTGTCAATCAAGAACTTAAGGCAAATAATTTCTGAACAAAAAATTAGGCAATATTATCAGTTTTGCCAAAATCATCTAGATAATCATCTTCACTTGACTTGAGTTAAATCACCCTCTTTATAAAATGTGCTTTCATCTTCCTGAACAACTTAAAAGTATCTTCAGAAAAAAAAAAAAGATTCTATTCTACCAAGATTAATTAAAGTTACCTACCAATGGCAGAGAGAAGAAAGGGTGTCAAGTTCAATTAAAGAAAAAAGGCAGTCCTACCCAAAGACAGGAGGAGATGAATAAAAGTGGAACGTGTGTGTCCTAAACACGGCTGTAATTTGTAGTTTTATCTCTCCTACTGGATCCAGAGTATGGAAAGTGTGGGAGAGAGTGTGGACTGACTACCAAACTGAAGATCTACAGGGCAGTTGTGCTGATCTCACTGTTGTATGCCTGTAAAACCTGAACAGTCTACCAGCACCATGTCAGGAAACTGAATCGCTTCCATCTGAACTGTCTTAGGAAGATTCTGAAGATCACCTGGCAGTATAAGGTACCAGACACTGAGGTCCTTGCTCAAACTAAACTGCCAAGCATTCAAACTATGCTTCAGAGAGCACAACTTCGAAGTGTTGTCCACATCTGGCAAAAAAACTATTTTATGGAGAACATACAGATGTAAAGCAAGTGCTCATAAGGTGGTCAGAAAAAGCAGATACAATGACACTCTCAGGGTCTCTCTGAAGAACTTTGGAATTGACTGTGTGATAAGAGACACTGACAGAGGACCACTCAGCATAGCATGCCCACATCAGAGAAGGTGCTGTGCTCGGTGAGCAAAGCAGAATTGAAAGAGCACAAAGGAAATGCAAGATACACACATTTAGAGAATCCACCCAAATGATCACATGGACTAGTTGCGCCAAAACTGTGGCAGAGCATTCCAAGCTCATACGGGTTGGATCAGCCAGAGTTGGGGCACACAGAAACATGACTCTAGCATAGTGATGTCATTTAGATCCAGAGCTTCTTGAGGGCAGGGACTGCCTTCTTCTCTGTATCCTCAGTGCTTAGCACAGGGCGTGGTGCGTGGTAAGTGCTTAATAAATGTTTACTGAATGACAACTTGAGATTTCTTCAAGCCTTCTAATTTAAAGACATTCCTCTTCCAGATACCAGAGTACAATAAAGCTCAGTCATCTAAGAGTACTTTTTATCAAGACCTGTGATCTTATCAACCTAGGGAACTCCCAACTACCAGAAGAACAGAAGCCAAGTAGTATCTTAGAGTTGCCTGGGGCACTGAGAAATTAAGTGACTTAATTGCCCAGAGTCACACTTGGTATCTGAAGTGGTTTGATATCCTAACTCAGATACTGATGGCCCTCTATCCACTACCCCATACCATTTTTTTTTTAATTTAAAGCCTAAAAATAGGACACACTTCCCTTCCCATCCCACCTTTCATTGAAATGCTGCTAGGCAACAGTCCCCTCACCATGTACAAGCCTACTTCCAAGGTCTGCATCAACATATCTAGTCATGAGTTTAATATCCATAGTTAAGCTAGGCAGGACTCCAAGCATTCTGCCAGAGGACAAAGAGAATTAGGTGCCCATCAAAAAAATACATAATGACCAAAGTTTTAAGGAAGGAATATACATTCTAGCCGGTCACAAAACATTCATCCAATTAGCTTTGAGCTTACCCAAGTGTTACAAACCTGACATTCAGTAATCTTCAACCAAGCACTAGAAAATCCAAAAGCCTGTGTGCACTCCATGAAAAATTAAGGCTGTATTTTTGTTAAGAACAGCATCAAAGTATATATTCTTACAGACTAAGAAGAAAAAAAAAACTATTTCCTACCCAACAATGAAACTTTGGAGGTGAAATCACTAAATTGTTTTATACAACTTAAGGTACATGAGGCATTTTTAATGGGGTTGGGGGACTAAGTGGAAGATATGGGTAGCAATAGCGATGTCAAAAAAAGAGACAGCAAAACTTTTTTTTAAATGCACAGAAGAGAACAGAAGGAAGCACAGATAAGCAGGACAGTTTTGAAAATAGTGTGGAATTTACTACATATTTTTTAAAAAGCAAGCAATATAAAATTCAGTTTCAGATACAAACCTTTTTGTTTTGTGCTATACATATATTTTTATATATATACATACATATAAATATATATGGAAATATTCTTTTGACATTTAAGTTCAGAACAAAAATAATTTTTTTAAAGAAAGTGGATAATGCCAGAAGAAGAAAAAAATGGATACATATTCCCTCTTTTTGCCAACTTACAATCTTGCTGTGTTATACATAGCCCCAAACTGACCAATACACAAATATTCCGTTTAATTGTGTATTAACATGTATGTATTTTTTAAGTACATAACAGCAGAAAAAGTGGCAACCTTTTAGAACTGACTAGGTAGAATTCCATTTTAAAGATATTCAGAACACCCAAAGTGGTACATTATAGAGGGGCACAGCCAAGATGGCAGAGTAGAAAGACATAGATACGGAGGCTCTCCCTACACAGCCCATTAAAAAACCTGTAGAGAGGGACTCTCAACAAATTGTGGAGCAGCAGAAGTGGAGAAAAAAAGAGTGGAGGAGATTTCCAGCCCAGGGTGACCTGAGAGGCCCTGCACCCAACACTGAGCTGCGAGTGGAGCCCAGCCCAGCATTGGCTGGACGGGTGCGGCTCTCCAACAGCCCCTAGGGCGGAACCTCCAGTCCAGGAATCCCCAGTCCCAGTAACAGTGGGTTCCCAGATCCCTCAACCCACAAGCTCCAAAGGTCAGAGATGGGGTTTTTTCAGCTGGCCAGGAAGGGAGAAGGGCCTTCCCATAGCTCCAGCAGCAGGGAGCGGCCACAGAGGCTGCGCAGCAGCCCCTACTGACTGTTCCATTTGTAAAAACCCCTGGGTGCACTGAACAGCTGATTCTAACCTCAGCCCTGAGTAGAAGCCCTGAGGCAGCTGGTCTTTGTCTCACACTGAATGGCGGCCCTGTTCACCCAGCTTATCTGAAAATCAGCCCCCAGTGCTGACTTGGTGGAACTGGAGGCCAAGTGGCTGTGAAGAGGTAACTGCTAAGATTCTGAGCACAAAAATCCCTCTCTGCGCCCAAACCAGTACACACTTGATTGCGCCACCTTGGAGGAACTGAGATCTTACAGATTCCCAGAGTATACCCTACTCTTGACAAAGGACCCAAAAGTCAAGTAACTGGTTGGGGAAAATGCCCAAAAACGGGGAAAAAAATAAGACTACAGAAGGTTACTTTCTTGGTGAACAGATATCTCCTCCCATCCTTTCTGATGAGGAAGAACAATGCTTACCATCAGGGAAAGACACAAAAGTCAAGGCTTCTGTATCCCAAACATCCAATGGAAGAGCTCAAAAAGGATTTTGAAAATCAAGTAAGAGAGGTGGAGGAAAAATTGGGAAGAGAAATGACAGAGATGCAAGAAAAGCATGAAAAGCAGATCAACACCTTGCTAAAGGAGACCCAAAAAAATGCTGAAGAAAATAACACCTTTTTAAAAATAGACTAACTCAATTGGCAAAAGAGGCTCAAAAAGCCAATGGGGAGAAGAATGCTTTCAAAAGCAGAATTAGCCAAATGGAAAAGGAGGTTCAAAAGGTCACTGAAGAAAATAGTTCTTTCAAAATTAGAATGGAACAGATGGAGGCTAATGACTTTATGAGAAACAAAGAAATCACAAAACAAAACCAAAAGAATGAAAAAATGGAAGATCATGTGAAATATCTCATTGGAAAAACAACTGACCTGGAAAATAGATCCAGGAGAGGCAATTTAAAAATCATGGGACTACCTGAAAGCCTTGATCAAAAAAAGAGCCTAGACATCATTTTTCATGAAATTATCAAGGAAAACTGCCCTGAGATTCTAGAACCAGGGGGCAAAATAAATATTGAAAGAATCCACCGATCACCTCCTGAAAGAGATCCAAAAAGAGAAACTCCTAGGAACATTGTGGCCAAATTCCAGAGTTCCCTGTTCAAGGAGAAAATATTGCAAGCAGCCAGAAATAAACAATTCAAGTATTGTGGAAATACAATCAGGAGAACACAAGATCTAGCAGCTTCTACATTAAGGGATAGAAGGGCATGGAATAGGATATTCCAGAAGTCAAAGGAACTAGGACTAAAACCAAGAATCACCTACCCAGCAAAACTGAGTATAATACTTCAGGGGAAAAAATGGTCTTTCAATGAAATAGGACTTTGAAGCATTCTTGATGAAAAGACCAGAGCTGAAAAGAAAATTTGACTTTCAAACACAAGAATGAAGAAAAGCATGAAAAGGTAAACAGCAAAGAAAAGTCATAAGGGACTTACTAAAGTTGAACTATTTACAGTCCTACAGGGAAAGACAACATTTGTAACTCTTGAAACTTTTCTCAGTATCTGGGTAGTGGGTGGGATTACACACACACACACACACACACACACACACACACACACACACAGGGTGAGTTGAATAGGATGGGATTGTATCTTTAAAAAAATGAAATTAAGGGGTGAGAGAGAAATATACTGGGAGGAGAAAGGGAGAAATGGAATGGGTAAATTATCTCTCAGAAAAGAGACTTTTCAGTGGAGGGAAAAAGGGAGGAGGTGAGAGAAAAAACATGAAGCTTGCTCTCATCACATTTAACTAAAGGAAGAAATAAAATGCACACTCATTTTGGTATGAAAACCTATCTTATAATACAGGATAATGGGGGAGAAGGGGATAAGCAGGGTGGGGGGGATAATGGAAGGGAGGGCAGTGGGAGGAGGAAGCACTATTGGGGAGGGATAGGATCAAAAGAGAGAACAGAAGAAATGGGGGGCAGGATAGGATGGAGGGAAATATAGTTAGTCTTACACAACACAACTATTATGGAAGTCATTTGCAAAATTACACAAATATGGTCTATATGGAATTGCTTGCCTTCCCAAAGGGAATGTGTGGGGAGGGAGGGATGAAGAGAAGCTGGAACTCAAAGTTTTAGGAACAACTGTCAAGTACTGTTCTTGCAACTAGGAAATAAGAAATACAGGTAATGGGGTATAGAAATTTATCTTGCCCTTCAGGACAAAAGAGAAGATGGGGATAAGGGAAGGGAGGGATGTTAGAAGGGAGGGCAGATTGGTGATAGGGGTAATTAGAATGCTTGGCATTTAGGGGTGGGGAGAGGGGAGAAATGGGGAGAAAATTTGGAACCCAAAATTTTGGGGAAATGAATGTTGAAAACTTAAATAAATTTAAATTTAAAAAGTGGTACATTATATTTAAACTTCGTTAAAATAGCAGCTCACTGCTACTGTTTACAGAGAGGTAATATTTTACTGTTCCATTTAAACAAATAAAGTAAGTAATCAATCAGTGTACACAGCTGGGGAGGCAGAATGCAATAAAGAAGATTTTCCTTACTCGATGGGGGAGGGGATGGCAAGAAGTCTGAATCTGATCATAGACTGAGCAATTGCTCCCAGAAAAATAAACATTCCTACCACTATCTGAATCTATAACCCTTAAACTGTGATGTCACAAACATTTTTTAAAGTATTCGAAGGGTATAAATCATCAACAAACTTTTTAGGGGTCCATTAAATCTTTAAATCTGCTCATTTAAATCTGCTTTTCTGGAAAAGATGGCAGAAGTACTTCCTTTTGGAAACCAGAGGGCTGTTGTCATGACTGAGGAATGGAACTGAATTGCCAGTCCAAACCAGACCAGAGTCATGTGAGGAAGAGTACTAAGCAAGTTATCAAGACATTCAAGAACAAAAAAATGATATCCTTAACAGCACTTAGGAGTTAAGTCTGTAATAGAAAACTGGCAAGTAAATGATTCCTGAGGACAATACTCAGTTATTCCACAAAATCTCTCAGGTGTCATAGAATTTGTCAGAGACATCAGGTATTTTTACACAATGGAAGCATGATGTTGTGATTAGAAAGCTGGTCTCAATAATCCCAGTTCAAGTCTCACCTCTGATACACACTATATGACCCTGGGCAAATCCCTCAGACTCAGTGCTCCCAGACAATGCTCCCAGACAACTAAGACTAGATGTGGCAGAGGGGCACCATTAGTGGAGGTTTCCTCTCCTTGCACCACTGAAATCACAGGTCTGGGCTCACCACTAAAGGTATATCTATAGATATAGATATACAGACTTATTTATGTATTTACTCTATAATGATCAAGTATGCAAATCCATATTTGTATAGGAACATGAATGCCACATTCAAGACATTCAAATGAGCTCTCCCTGAAAATCCTGAGGGCAAGTTCACTGAATAAACAATGAACAAAGTTCAACTGATATATATACTGGTAAACTAGTTACTGGTAAAATAGTTACAGGTATGTTCATGTGATCAGATATCTCCTAGTTCTCCCCATCCCCCAACAAAACTCATTAATCCTAGATCTCATTCTTTCAGGCCCTAGGAGGTTCCTGGATGGAAAATCTAGAACCAAAGGACTAGAAAGGAATAATAACAAAAAGCATTTACACAGTGTTTTAGGATTTACAAAAATAGCCCAACTGATAAATGGTCAAAGGATATGAACAGGCAGTTTTCAGACAAAGAAATCAAAGCTACCTATACTCACATGAAAAAATGCTTTAAAAATCACTATTGATAAGAGAAATGCAGATTAAAATAACTCTGAGGTACCACCTCACACCTATCAGATTTGTAAGACAGAAAAGGAAAATAATAAATGATGGAGAGAATATGTGGGAAAACTGGGACACTAATGCACCGCTGATGGAGTTGTGAACTGATTCAATTATTCAGGAGGGCAATTTGGAACTATGCCCAAAGGGCTATAAAACTGCGCATATCCTTTGATCCAGCAATACCACTGCTAGGTTTGTATCCAAGGGAGATAAAAAATGGGAGGGGGGTAAGGCAACCACACATATTAGTATGAAAATCTTTTTATTCATTTATTTTAAACTTAAATGCTAAAATTTGAATATACATACATATACATATGTATGATATTATTGAATATACATTATAAACATAAATACAAAATAAAGGAAAAAAGGATTGCCATGTACATAGCAGAACATAAGATGATTCAAAATATACAGCAGTAAATTTCAATTTCAAAAAAAGCCTATATAATAAATACTATGCATTGTGTTCAGAGCTGTCCATCTTGCTTTTTAAGTTTTCTTTTGTTCACTACTGTGCACTTTTTACTTGGTTCTTTTCTCCCCCTTCTCTACTCCCCAGAAGGCTACAATTAAGTCTTGTGTGTATATACATATGTATATGCACACAAACATATACATACATACACTTACATATATATGCATATAATTAGATACACTTATAGCATCTCTTTGTGTGGTGGCAATCAATTTGAATCTGAGGGGTTATCCATCAACTGAGAAATGGCTAAAAGATGTAGTATACACTTGTGATGAAATATTACTGTAATATCAGAAAAACCTGAAAAGATTATATGAACTGATGCAAAGTGAAGTATAGTGTATAGAACACTATACGTAGGAACAGCAACATTGTATGATGACCAACTCTGAATGACTTAGCTATTCTCAGCAGTACAATGATCTAAGACAACTCCAAAAGATTCATGATGAAAAATGCTATCCCTCTCCAGAGAAAAAACTGATGGAATTTCATTGCAGATCAAAGCACACAATTTTTCACTTTCTGGTTTTTTTTTGTTTTTTTCCCCATTGGGTTTTTGTCTTCTTTCACACCATGACCAATATGATACTATGTTTTGCATGATTACAACCTATTTCAAATTGCTGTATCAAATTCCCCTCTTCTTAGAGGGGAAGAGATGGAAGGGGGAAAGGAGATAATTTAGAAATCAAAATTTTTTAAATAAAGTTAAAAACTGTCTTTACTTGTAATTGGAGAAAAATAAAATATTATTTTTAAAAATCTTTGCAAAATGTTTTGCATGTTATCCTTTTTGGTCTTTACAACTCTGTAAGATAGCTAACACTTTACAGATTTTTACAGATTAGGAAACTAAAGCTGTCAGGTTAAGTTATTTACCCAAGGTCACATAGTTGGAATGAGAAGAATATGAACTGAGTCATCGAGAACTCTATCTACCATGCCATTTACACCTCATGGATGAGGAAACAGAAGCCAACAAAGAAGCACATGGACAAGTGCAGATGAATGTGGACTAAAATGCAGCTGTAAGTGCTGATGTCTCAGAAGTGGGAGAGGTATCTGAGGAAAAGAAAGGCAATTAGGAATAAATACATTGATACCTGGGTTGAGGAGCAATGAGACTTGACTAGTCTCCAGTGGCATCTTGGGTCAAACTACAAATTCAAGGACACCTCAAATCTTCTTTTCCTTACCAAGGACAAGAATGGAATAAAATAAATTATCCTGAGTTTAAATTATGCCTCAGACACTAGCTGTGCAACGCTGGTTAAGTCACTTAATGGGTCAGCCTTAGTTTGGAAAAAGATGAGGGAATTTAAAGGGGAGATTTCAAAGTGACAAACTGCTTACTGTAACCCAGCTGTGTTTCCTGGCTGAAAGGGCATGCATTGGGGAAATGGCTGCTTCAGTTTTTCTCCCACTTCCCTTTCTTCATTAGATCATTTCTTCCTTTACCTTTCAGGTCCCCTGTTAGCTCATTAAAAGACCAGTAATTTCAACAACTTGCTTTGAACTCTCTTGAGCCTCAATTTCCTCCATCTGGAAAATGGGAGAATTGAACTTGCTGAGCCTTCCAGTTCTAAATCTTACTATCCCTATGACATCTGTGAATCACTGTTAAATACAATCTAGCTGCTTATCAGCCAATGGTGTCAAACTGCGTAGAACAACAGCAAAAGAAGCTAAATTCTGGACTTAAGCATAAGTTATCTGAGCCACAACATGAGCAGGCAAAAGGGAAATAATGGGAAAAAATATCTAAACCAACATATAAAGGAACTGAAACATGATATGAAAAACTAATTAAACACCATAGCAAGAATCAAAATCCTGATGCTATTAACAATCTATTTTGAATTTTTAAATTTTTATTAACTTTAAAATTTTAATTTTATTAAATTAAAAACCTGTTATTTAACCTCCAAATCCTTACTTTTTAAAAAATTGACTTTTTTTTTAAATTAGAGGGAAAAAATTAGAGCAGCAATTTCCCAAATGTATACTTATTCAGGCAGGAAACACTACTAAACTACAGTAAGAAGTTTATCATTTTAAAATTTCGCTTTCAATCTCTCACTCCTCCCCCAAACCATGTCCAGTGACCTAGGATTGTGAAATTTTGCTTAATCTACCCAGAAGCAATAGTTCAATCCTGGTTAGAACTGCTCTCCTGAGCACAAAACAGCCTATTCAAGGAGTTGGAGGGTAAGCCTAGCTTTGGAATTCACAAAAGTAAGCAAAATTTCCTGCTGCCTAGCATCACTATGTCGTGTACTGAACACAGTAAAGCACACAAAAACACAAGCCTATTCCAAATAGATGAAACAGGCCATATAAACCTCTCCCAGTCATTTGATTTTTCCCTTTTCTATAGCACTTGCTATCTAAATACTTCACACTATACGGCTTAAGGAAGGAATAACATGCTCACTCAATTTGGTATGAAAACCTATCTTACACTACTGGAAAGTACAGGAGAAGGAGACAAGTGGGGTGAGGGTGATGATAGAAAGGAGGGCAAATGGGAGAAGGGAGTAATTAGACATAACACTTTTGGGAAGGGACAAGATCAAATGAGAGAATAGAATAAAGGGGGAACAGGGTAGGATGGAGGGAAATATAGTCAGTCTTATACAACATGACTATTATGGAAGTCTTTTGCAAAAGACACATATTAGCCTATATTGAATTGCTTGCCTTCTCACTGGGGATGGGTGAGGAGGGAGAAAGGGAGAGAAGTTGGAATTCAAAGTATTAGAAACGTACGTTGAGAATTGTTACTACATATAACTGGGAAATAAGAAACACAGGTAATGGGGCATAGAAATCTATCTTGTCCTACAAGAAAAGAGAAGATGGGGATAAGGGAAGGATGGGGTGTGACAGAAGGGAGGGCACATTGAGGGACAGGGTAATCAGAACGCAAGGTGTTATGGAGTGGGAAGAGGGGAGAGATAGGGAGAAAAATTGGAACTCAAAATTTTGTGGAAATGAATGTTGTAATCTAAAAATAAATAAAAAAATAAAGCAGGAGTTCTTTTAAAAAAATATTTCACACTACTAACTCATAATTATCTTTCTCATGCATATACACAATACTGCAAGCTTCCTGAAGGTAGGGCTATGTCATTTTTTTCTCCCATGATAACACAGTAGTTGTTCGATAAATGTCTGTTGACACTGAATTGAAAAAGAAACAGCTGAGTCACTTGGGATGACAAAGGGTGCCAGCCACCAGTTCTTACTATTTCAAAACATTAGACAGATTCTAAATAGCAACTCATACTATAATTGAGGTAAGATGTCATTAAAAGAAAAAAATTGCCACAAGATCTTAATCTTGGAGCTGGAAAGAATCACAGTGCTAGCACATGGTAGGCATTTAACAAATGCCTGTTGATGAATCACTGTAAGGGTAAGAGAATTTGAAGATCTTCCCTGCCCTTCAATAGGCCCATGTGACCTGCCTTGAGTTTTCATCCAGTCCACAGCCTGAGTAACATGGAGATGATGGTGGGGGGACCTTGCCAAATGGTAGGAGTAGGAAGAGAGAGTGAGGTGAAACTGAGAAAAAGGAGGCAGAGCAGAGCAGCTAGCAAGAGAGGAGTGATTCTGCCTAAGGGAGTTTGCTTGTGACAGAGGGAAGGGCTTGAGGATGGCTGTGCTCCCTTTTCTGCTAATGTGTACAAAATTTTGTTGTTACCATGGTGAAATTGGCTTTCTGGTATCTAAATAAATATTTTGGTTTCGTCCTTGAGGAAGAGAGTTTATGTTTTGCAAATTTACCCTGGAAATATACATGCATATCCACAGCAGCTGCAGTGGGTATCACATTGGTGCCTCAATCACCTGGTCCAAAATCATTTTATAGAACTAGAATTTGAACTCAGACCCACTTACTCTTAATCCAGCACTCTTTCCTCTACACCACAATAACTTTCTATACAGCAGAAGGATTTTCCACTTGTTGATAAACTGTATGTAGCAAATGGTCACTACCAAAAAGTTCCTATATAACAAAAATGAGGCCAATCCTTCAGAGTTCTTTATCATGGTATGGTCTCTATCTTTTCAATGTGAGTTCATCACAGATTGCCAATAACGCTGGTTTAGTTCAAAGTGGCTAAGCCTCTCTGATGATGTCTCAGAGAAGAGCTATGGATTTTTTAAAAGGGTAACTTCCATCAGATCATATTGACCAAGAGATCACATGCTATTTTTTGCTCAAGTTCTTCCCTACCCGGACAGCAGATTCTACTATTGGCTCCCAAAGCAGTTCTGCTTTCTTCTTCCTACAACTCAAATGGCCAAACCTCTTAGGAGAGACCTTTGTTACTAATCCATGACTACCCTCTAAAATAACTATCAGTTTATCCCTTTCCTCTTACTGAATGCATTCTCATCATTTTTTGCATCCAAACTCAGGCTCTGAGCCCCAAAGAGAACACATCTATATTTATCTTAGTCATCTCAAATTCACACTTTACAGAAAGATAACTGGTTAGCTACCAAATGACAAGTCCAAGTTAATGGGCCAAAGTACAACTCTAACAGTCTTCACTAACTCTGGAGCCTTTCTTTTGGCTAATACATCAGGCACAGGAAGCAAAAGTTCAAAAAAGAAAAAGAAGAAAGCAGCATGTAATTAAAAGCCCCTCTAATATCCAGAAGTCTTGTGGTTTAAAAGTTATTCTGGGCATCAAGTCACATGAAACCTAAAGTCAACAAGCTTTCCCTGTATCTTGCTAGCTCAGAAGCAACACCTTTTCCCCTCCAATTCCAACTTCCTTACTCCTGCAGAAACTGCCAGTAGGTATGACTGCCAATCAACATCTGTATGTAGAGCACAAGGGTTTCATTCTAATTTTATTTAGTTTAAATTTCATAACATCCTGAAGATGTTGGCAGAATACCAAGTAGATGGAAATACACAAGTCCTACACTGTAAACCAATTCTAAGGAAGGAAGAAGTTGCTCCTTTCCCAATACTGCAACAACTTGGATAACACATTTAATATAAAAACATAGCTGGTTCCATAACCAGACTCATTCAATATAAGGGAAAGGAAGCAAGCTTTTAATAAGTACCTACTATGTGCTAAACACTTTACAAAGGTTGTTGAATAATCAACACAGGATTTTATTTCAGATTCTGGAGGTAATAGGAAGCCACTAGAGTTTATTGAGCATAGAGTGGTGACATGGTCAGATCTACACTTTAGGAAGATTTTTTGAGAGGTGAGTGGAAGATGGAATGGAGTAGGGAGAGACTTAAGGCAGACAAACCCACCAAGTAGGCTGCTAAGATTGTCTAGGCATGAGGTGATGAGAACCTGAAGAGTGGTGACTATGTCAAAGGAGAGAAGGGGTGTATACTAGAGACATGGAAAAGGTAGAATCAACAGGACTTGGCAAAGTCTGGACATCACCACTCATAGTTCTAAAAACTCAAATAAATGTGAGTTTTCCTCAAAGATCTATGAAAAGGACCCAAATGTATCCTATTATGCCTCCCAATGTGTGTTCTCTTACTCCAGCAATATGCAGAGCAAAAAAAAATAGAAAAATGAGATAAGACAGAGGGAAACATTATTAATGAGTGACAGAATGTCAAAGCATGAATATTTAGGTCAAAAAACAACATACAATCCAGGGTGCCTATTAATAACTAAATTCACATAACAGAGGGCATACATAAACCATGTGCCAAGGTCACCTTTTGTCATCTTATTTAACTAATCTAAATGTTTAGAATTTATAAAAAATTTTCCACTTGAATATCCCCTAAGGTTTTGACACTCCTTACTACACAAGCTAGCAAAATAAGTTACTCATCAAGTCCATTTACTTAGTGCTGCCATTTTCCACAGTTAGTCTTCTAGGTCATAAGCCTAGGGGAGAAGGAGAAAGATGTGGGAAGAGAAGAGAAGGAGTGGGGGATGGAAGGGACCAGGGAAATAGAGAGAACACAAACCTTCCAAATCCAGGGAAAGAAGGGAAATAGGAAAGAGAACTGGAATGGACATTTATGGCAATGTGTCCACTTCATGGTATATTCAATATTGTTAGCAAAGTGCCAAAAGTAAAGTGAATACCCAGGGGGAGGAGTGGGAACCTATCTTATTGGGAATGATGGATTTCTACCCTGATCTGGGGGTTATGAAAACAATGCAACACAGCAGCTAACACTTATACAGGAAATAATTCACTTCCTATTTTAACAAACCCACAAAGCTGAGTATAGAGATATATGACCTAGAGAGAAAGGCAGGGAGACATAAGACATTAATCTTCAATTTCCATGGACAGTTTTATGCAGTGTCAGGAATCAGAATGTACACATAACTGGTGTAAGCTACTGTAAAGCAGGCTTTGAAGTCCTAAGTCAGAAATTACCCTCAAATATAGTACAAGAACAAAGAAAATATGTGAAAATCTTTTTTCTTCTTTTTAAAATGTTGACCAAAGATATAGTTTATTACATAATTTTTAATGGTACTACGTCTCCAAAAGTGATCATGAAGTGAGTTTTCATCATTTCAAAACATTTATTAAACACCTGCTATGGGTAAGGGGCTGGGTTAGGCAACTGGGACAAAAAAGGCAAATATGACATAAACCACAGTATTGAGCAGTTTAAAATCTAATGGAGAGGAAAGACACAGATAGCTACAACATAAAAGAGGATATGATAAAGGAGAGCTCTAGGTAAAATGCTACAGTAAATCTGTAAAGAGAGAAATGAATTTCAAGTAGAGTGGAATCAAGAAGGACTTCATGAAGAAGCTTGGCATAGGACTTGGACATCAAGGCAGGGAAACACCTTCAGAAATTAGGAATGAGGGAGGATAAAAATAGATAAGATGCAATGTAAACAAAGGCTCAAAGATGGAATAGAACAGGATCAGAAGAGAAGATGAAGAACTCCATTTTAGTTGGATTTGGAAAGTTACAGTATATTCATATGCAGTAAAGCAACTTGAATGTCAAGATCCAAAATTCCTATTTCATTTGGTAGGCAAACATGGAATGTTTTTTAAAAAGGAGCAGTGATCATAGTGGTACACTATAAAACTTACTCTAGTGTTGTGTAAAACATGAATTGGAAAGAAAACACAATTGAGGTAGGATGATTCACATGGAGGCTATAAATACCTAGATAAGAATTAAGGGGCTGAATAAGCTGCTTGCAGTGGTGCTTGAGAATGCACCAAGATGCAGAGAATGATATGAGTGAACCACAGGCTCGGGAGACCAAATGGAAACGTAAAGCAGGGGGAAAGGGAAAATCAAAAATAATTCTGAGATTACTGGCTGGACAAACAGAAAGAGAGCCAAGGGAAAAGCAAGGTTTGAGAAGAAGATGATGAGTTCAAAGTGCCTAAGGGACCAACTACATCCAGGCAGAGATGTCTAGTTGGCAATAATATGGGACTGGCTAGCACAGTGGAGCACTGGACTGGTAACAGGGTCAAATCCAGCCTTCACACTTAGCAGACTGTGACCACTTAACTTCCCTGTGTGTCAGTTTCTTTATTTGTAAAATGGAGATAATAACAGAACTTACCTCACAGGAATTGTTGAGAAAATCATGAGTTAAAAAAATGCAAAGTATTTTGCAAACCTTAAAATGTTATAAAAATGCTGTTATTATTACAATAATACAGCAGTCCTGATCGTCTTTCTTTCTTCACCTTAGTAATCTAAGTAACTCCAGTTTTTCCTCTGAGTAGGTAGGGAGGTTCCAACAACTTAAAAAATGAACATAAACTAATTTGACCCAGTGGCCAAAGATACCCCAGGATGCCAATAAAAGCACTGAGGTAAAGGAAAACAATGACCAATCTGACAACAAATCATATAAGAGAAAGATGAGGGCCTTTTCTGTGACACAGCCTTTCCATTAGCTTTTCTGTTTTTCATGTCTAATACCAGGTTTGGTTATCTCTCTAGACCAGCTGGCTCCTTCAGAGGGATGTTAATGAGGCCCAGGTCAGGTGCTCTGCCTCCATAAAGGCCAATTAGCTTCACAGAGAAAAACCAGGCAGACAGGTTTTTCACAAGGAGGATTAGACAACACAACGTGGATGGCTAGCCACTGGAAAATACAACAGTAGATGCTCTGATAGTAGATAGATATCAGTTTTATTTGATGACTGATTTAAAACATATACACACACTTACACATACCTAAGTCTTTAGACAGACAAATACTAACTTGTAATAAACCTTAACAGAAAAGCATGTACTGATTACTAATAGATCCATTCTTAGAAGGTAACAGAGGACACACGTTTTGGAGTTAGAAGACCTAAGTTCACATCACATTCTGCCACCTACTACTTTTATGACCAGTTACTTCACCTTTCTGGGCCTCTATATCTTCATTTGTAAAATGAGAACACTGGACTAGGTAATTTAAGGACACTTCTAGCTCTGATTCTATAATTCAACCCTAAAAGTTATTTAAGCGATTTGATGGCAAGCAGGTGACACGATGGATAGAGTATTAGAATTGGGAGTCTGAAAGACTTAAGTTCAAAATTTGCCTCAAACACTAGCTATGTGACTGAGCAAGCAGTGACCATCTCAGACTCAATTTCCTCATCTATAAAATGGGGATGATAGTTGCACCTACCTCACAGGGTTGCTGTAATGATCAAATGAGATGACACATATAAAATGCTTTATAAACCAGTTATTATTATTACTATTACTAAATGTATAATGCAAAGGTCAAAAACTAACTGGTCCCTTGAATTGAGCCAGAGGAATTCTAAAAAGTCAGGAATCTGCAAAGTCACAGCTGAGCTTGCTCTAAAAAGAACACCAAGAGCAGGCTTAAAGCCTGCATCTGTCTTGTGGTGAGTGAATTATTTAAAGGACAGGTGGAAAAACTAAGTCAAAAGGCACCTCACACCAACAAAAAAAGATGACTAATTTTAGCCTGAATGGATTTATGAGAAACATTTCCCCCCTCCCTTTTTTTTCTTTTTTTTCCTGTTTTTTATTTTTTATTTTCTTGTTTTTAACACAGTTCATATCACATAACACAATTCCAACTTTTGGTCAGGTGATATTTCTTTTAAAGCATTTACAATATAGACCACAAACTTTTTTTTTTTAACAGTATCCAACTGAGACACGAATAATAACTATGTATGCTAACTTCATAAGCCCTTGACCTAATTGTCTCCACACTATCACTAAGAATTAAAGGACCCTAACTTATTGTTGTGGGTCTAGTCCTAAGCCTAATAGCTTAATTTAATACATCTGGTATTACGCTTACAAACCTTTTGACAATAGGACAATTGCCACTAAGAGTAGGGACATTGCAGGGAAACAATATCTCCCCAACTTCACGTCAGTTCCACGCAGGAATAGAATTCAGTGAGGCTTAGAGTCTGCCAGGTGTCAGTGGGGAAATTGAGTCAGGAGAATCCTACCTCAGCCCAGGCTGAACAGCCACTCTCCCACCCTTCCCATGAGATCACCTTATGCAGTTCATACCAGCATCTCACCAGCGTACTGGCATCATGGATTGGATGGCTCAGACCACCTTTCTTGCTATCCATACCTGGAGTTAGACTCAGAAGAACAGTCACTTAATAGTCCCATAGCATCTTAAAATAGCAAGTTCCAATAACCAGATTTCAGATATGACTATAATTTCACATTGGCTAAGGAACATCTTTTGAGGCAAGTCTTAAGTGGCTTACATGCCTTTCTATATCTGTTCTAGTTCCTGCTTAAAAAACAATCATAATATCAAATTTACCATTAAAACCTTAACTTTTCCATCAATGCCAAATTTTACCATAAGTTACCTGCCCCTACGAGAGTTAGACTAAAATTCATTTCCCCAAACTAAAGATGTCTCTGATTTAGTCTCAGTAATTCAGTCAATTGTTTTAATACTAATTGCTTTTACATCACTTTGTAACATGTCCAATTTTTCTCCCCATCTCTCCCCTCCCCCACCCCCAATATCTAGCATTCTGATTACTGCTTCCCCCCTCACTCTTTTTATAGAAAGTATTTAAGTTCTAATGGAAAAAAAACTCAAAGAATTAAAATTGAGACTAAAATAAAGACCACTTTTTCAAAATCACTCTTATCAAAATCCAACAGTTAATTCTGAATTACTCATCCCAAATTAAGATCCATTTCTACCCAATTAACTTGAAATAAAATCTGCACATTTTATAAAGGACAAAAATGACATACTTCCTCTTGCACTTCCTAAATCTTCAGCCAAATTCTCTCACTGGTATCTGAATTACAAAGGTCCCCTCTGGTTGCATTGTTATTGGTTTCCCCTTCTCTAACCAATGCTTCATTAACACGAACTCCAGTTTTAGATTTCCTACATAACCTTATTTGTATCACGGGGCACTTCGCAGTCTTTCCTGCCTCCCCCTAGTCTGGTGTTTCTAAATGCATAAAATAAAATACAAAGGATTGCAAAGGAAATCAAAGGTTAGTGAAAATAAAAATGAAAAATATTTTCCCATCCAATACATTGATTCCCTAAAGTATGTCAATTAAAAACTCTTGCTCAGGCTCTTACCCTTCTCCCCCTCCCCCAATTCGATGAATACCATTAACTAAAGGCACCTGCTCTTCCCCCACAAAAAAAAAAAAATGCTCTCCCCATTTTTAACTGTCAAACTATAGGAGACTCAAAAGGTTCCAGACCACACATTGGGGAAAAGTCCTATTAAGGGTTTCCTCTTCAAAGGGAAGCTTTCTAACAAGTTCCCAAATCGCATAACAGGCACAAAGCTAACCAAAGGACTCCACTGAATATAAGAAAAGTGTCTAACTATTCACTCAAAACATCAGTACTACAAAGTCAAGAGTTTCTTGTATTCTCTAAAATTTTATGTGTAAGTTGGAAAGGGACTACATTCATAGATGATGAAACCAAGATGCTGAAAGGGGTGATTTAGAATCATTACAATGCCAGAACCGGAAGGAATCTTGGAAATACAGGCCCTAAGAGAAGAAGTGATTTGTCCAAGGTCACAGTGCTAAGACAAGGTCTCCAGATTCCCAGTATATTTCTCTTTGCACCATATTCAATCAATCAACATGCATTTACTGAGTGCTTAGCCCTGCGCCTGGCGTTAGACATTAGAAAGAAAAAAGAAACAATCTTTACTCTAAAGGACCTTAACACTCTACCAAGGGAGACCATGTACCTATATAAGTATATAAAGAATATGATTATTTAATGTAAGGTAATTAGGGAGAAAGGTCACCAGAGGTAGGGATTATCAAGAAAGGTTTCAAGTATAAAGCAGCGGTGCTTTTAATAAACTCTTGAAGGAAAGAGTGATTCTACGAGGTGAATGAGAAGATAGTGCATTCCAGACATGAGATGACCAGCAAAAGATATGGACCTGATTAACAGAGTGCCGTGTGTGGGGAACAGAGAGAAGGCCAGTTTGAATGGAATGCCCAGTGAGAGAAAAGAAGTAAAGCATTAAGAGGTTGGAAAGATAGGTTGGGACCAGGATATGAAGAGCTTTTCTAAAAAACTGAACTTATATATAGTCATCCTAAGGTTATTTAAGGACGAAAATGGAAAGACAACAAACAGTAGAAAAATAGAAAAGATCTGCAAAGATTCTGACTTTGCAGACTCCTGGCTTTTTAGAATTTCCCTGGCTCAATTCAAGGGATGAGAGGAAATTCCCATGAACCCCAAAGGTTATTTGCAATTTGAAATAGGATTCACAGCACAGATATACCAATATCCTCACCTAGCTAAAACCTTTTTATATTCTGTCATGATGATGACCAATATAACATAAAATCAATTCTTAAATGCTACAAATTTTTTTCCCATCTCCCTTGGGATTTGAATTAGAGCTCGTTCAGCCCTGAAGTGAAGTTAACCAGTACTTAACTGGTTTTACCACTTTGTTTTTACATTGCCTTATATTGTTCATTATATTTTTATGATCAGTCGTTCAATAAATTTTTATTGCATGTCCATCAAGATCAAGAAATCATGGTGGGAATATGTATTGCCCTACCAACTAAACTCTAAGCTTCTTGAGGAAAGGGATTATGACTTATACTTCTTTGTATCCTCCTGCAGTTACCAGTGTGCAATAGTAAATATTCAATAAATGCTTACTTAAGAAAAAAGGAAAAGGACCTATATGAACGAAAATATTTATAGCAGCTCTTTTTATGATGACACAGAATTGGAAATTGAGAGGATGACTATCAATTGGAGAATGGTTGAACAAGTTTATATGATTGTGATGCAATACTATTGTGCTGTAAGAAATGATGAGCGGGATGGTTTCAGAAAAACCTGGGAAGATGTGTACAAACTGATGATGCAAAGTGAAGTGAGCAGAATCAATACATTGTAAATAGTAAACATTAGTGTAACCAGGATCAACAATGAAAGACTTCATTACTCTGATCAATACAGTGATATAATTCCAAAAGACTTATGATGAAAAATGCTATTCACCTCCAGCAAGAGAATTGATGAACTCTAAGTGCAGATTTGAAGTATATTTTTTTTCACCTTTTTCTTTCTTTTTGGGCAACATGGCTAATGCGGAAATGTTTCACATATTTTCACACGAATTAATGGGTGTCATATTTCTTGCTTTTTCAATGGGGAGAGGAGGGGAGGGACTGGTGAGAGCGAGAGAATTTAGACTCCAAATTTGCTTATAGCCTGAAAAAATAACTAAATAAATGGAGATTTTAAAAAATCCTATTGAGTGATTAAGGGAGGGATGGGGGTTGTATTTTATCCTAGATGCAATAAGGAGCCATCAAAATTGAGCAGGGAAGTGACATAATCAAGCTACATTTAGGGAAAATCACTTTTGAAGATGGATTGCAGTAAAGATTTGAGGCAGAGAGACTAATGAGGAGTGCCACTATAATAGTCCACGCAAGAAATGAAGGTCTGAATTATGGTAGAAAAGAGGAAAAATGTAAAAGATACTGTAGAGGTAAATAACAGCAAGATGTCTGCAACTAATTGTAAATGTTTTTAGTAAAGGAGAATGAGAAATTGAAAACAAAACCTGTCACAAACCAGGGAGGCTGAAAGACTGGTAATATCTTCAACAGAAAATGTAAAGTTTGGTTGGGGGCAGAGATGGTTAGGGAAAGGAGGTAATGAATTTGGTTCTGGACCTGCTGGGTTAATTATGATGTGTGTGTACATACATATGATTGGTTGTTGTCCTTCATCTTCAAAGAGGACCAGAATGACATTACCATGATAAAGTGAAAATTCAGTGCGTCCAACTGTGGCTGATCAAACCACTTGAGCTTGGAATGTTCTATCACAGGTTGGGCACAGATATTCCATGTGAATGTTTGGGGTGGATATCCCAAATTTGCACATCCTGTATTTACTTTGTGCTGTCTCAATTCTGCTTTGCTCAAAGAACACAGCACCCTTTCTGATGTGAACACACCATGCTGAGTGGTCCTGTGCCAGTGTCTCCCATGTTGCACAGTCAAATCCAAAGTTCTTGAGAGAGACCTTGAGATATACATAAATACATACATATATATATATATATATATACACACACACTTCATTTGGAGATAAATCAATAAACATTTTTTTCAAAGATTTGTACTGAGATTTTGTTTTTACAACACCTAGCATTCTTCTTCCCTCACAGTAAGTCATACAACTTTTTTAAAAAGAAAAAAACCCAATCCAATTCATGCATCCAAAAAATCTAAAACTATCTTCAATGTGTCACACCCACTGCCCTCCAGGTCTCTGTTTTCCTGAAACTCTTCTTTTATAGTTTTGCGGCATTTGTCTTCAGGAGATCTGGTTGCTGCTCCTTTCACTTATCCTGATGTAGTCACTGTGCTGTTTCCTTGGCTCTGCTTACTTCATGGTGCTACAGTTTATGTGAGCCTTTCCATGCTTCCTGTAATCATCATTAATAATCCCTTATTAAGCACCAACTACATGCCAAGCACTATCCTAGGTACCAAAGATAAAAAGTGGTTTTCTTTTATCCTTACAGTCAAAGAGATTACGTTATATTTTGAAAGGGGAAATCATGTATACATAAAAGTACATAGAGAATAAATAAAAATAAATATAAAGTCAATAAGAAGTAGTTAGGAAAGAAGACTTGCATTAGCACAGGTGTGGAACACAAAAAAGGGAGAGAATCAGGTCACTGGCTCAAATGGACCTATCCCAAACAGCTGCTACCTACAGAGCAGGCACTTTGGTTTGGAGAATCTCTCAGATCTATTGTGGTCTTTTCATCTCAAAACTGTCGATCTCAAGATTAACAATACTGAAATGTACAACAGATTGCACAGGGCTCTGCTTGTATCAGTACAACTGATTCCATAGTTTGAAAACCAGTAACTTACCTAATGAAAACACATAACAATAATAAAACCTTACCACTGAACAGCACTGTTGTCACTTGTTATTTGACAATCATTACCTCAAGGGAGACTCAGAACAAGCCTATAATATAGGAAGGGAAAGTATTACTTCTCCCATTTTACAACTGAAGAAAACTGAGGTTCAGAGGATTTAAGTTACTTAACCAAGGTCATATACTACCTAGCAAATGAATGAATGAAAAAGCATTCATGAAGCAGTAACTACATGTCAGGAACTACTCTAAGTGTTCAGGACACAAACACAAGACAAGTTTGTCCTCAAGAAATTTACATTCAAATAGTAGTAACCAGAGAAGGGTGTAGAGGTAGTAGATAGATGTCCCAAGGCTGGGGAATGGAATGGTCTCTAGATCTCCACAGATAATGACTCCAAAGAAGTGTCCTTTGTACTAGGTATGCTACTCTTATCTCTCTTAAAGGGGAATCCCTCTTTTATTCCCTCCCAAGAAGGATGTATTTGAGAAGCCTTAGGAAGTCAAGTCATCACCCTAAAGTGGAAATGTGTTTAATACACTTGTACGTGCATAATCTATATCAGATTACTTGCTGTCCTGGGGAGGGGGAAAGGGAGGGAAGTTGAAAAAAATTTGGAACTCAAAATCTTATAAAAGTGAAAGTTGAAAAAAAAAAAAAGAAAAAGGAAGTCAATTCACCAAGCATTTATGAAGAGCTTATTATGTGTCAGGTACTCTATTAATGCTAGGGACACAAATTCAAGCTAAAAGGAAGACATTTCCTGCCTTCAAGGAGCTTATGTGCTAATGGGTAAAGATCACGAGTAAAGGGAAGTGAAAAGTAGGGGGTAGAGGGAGAAAAGAACCCAGAGAGAGACATAGTCCATAAATAGCAGAGATGACTGGTCTGGGGACCTTAAATTCTACTGGAGAGCAGTAAAGCACCTAGCTCCAGTAAAACAGCCCGCAAATTTCCAAAGCAGGACTCCAACCCAAGCCAAATTCCACTACTCTACCCTACCTTCTATATTAGACAGACTCCATTAGGCCTCTTCTCAATTACTACCCATCCCATTAACTAGAAATTTCCAATTCTACCTCACCTCATGTCCTTATGGCAAATACATATTGTTCTTGATAAACTGTCACATCTTTAGGATTTTGCTCAATTATTCCATTATCCAAAATTCAGATTTGGAGGAAAGTTTAAACCCCCATACCTTTTTGCAAGAACTTATCCAAAATCGGAACAACTTAAGATGCCTATATTTGGATAGAGTAAAAATTTTTTAAATTATAAAATAAGAACCTAGTAAAATACTAGGGAAAGAGTTGAAAAACATCATATGCTAATATTTACATACTCAAATTCTGTAATTGGAGACATAATTCCAAAGTAATATGTAATTAGATATTCTCATGTCTTTTCTTAAAAACCCACCAGAATTATCTTTTCTCCAGTAGCTAAATCCCAGAGATTAGGATGATTCTCCAAAACCGAACATTCGATCATTGCTTTCATTAGTGAACACTGCAGGAAGTAACTCTATTTCATATTCTTTATAAGTGTTTTAAAAGAAACAGAAAAATTCTCCAGTTTACCTTGTACCTAAGTGATAAGCTGAGTGAACAGCCAGTCAAGAGAATGACTGGAGGGAGACAAGTCCTTCCTGAACTCCAAAGGGACCATTACATAAGTCTAAGAAACCAGATGGCAGACTGTGAAGAGATGCTGAGGCAATATTTTGGTTATAATACAAAAACACTTATATATGCACAATGAAATCTAATACCAGGATGATAAAAGGGCCACTTAGAGGCATTTAAATTTACTCAGAATCACAGAATAATTTATATAACTCAAAAAACATTCTTCTCCAAAAACCACCTGAATTAATCATGTTTCAGATTACTAATCAATTCTCTACCAGGCCCCAAAAACTTCTTCAATCAGGAAGATCACTTCAGCATAGAAACTTACACCTCAAAATACCTTCTGCCGCAAGCCCCTCCCTTTAATCCATTTAAGGAGGATGTTTAGGTAGGTCAGCCATCCTTTTCATTTCCCACCAGCTAGCACCTTTGGTCTACATCAAGCTGCCCTTCCCCCCCAGTTTCCTTTTATGTTATCTTCCCCATTCAAATGTAAAATCCTAGAGAGCAAAGACAGACTTTCTTTTTGCATATATTTTGCATATATAGCCTATCACTTAGCACAGTGCCAGCACATTGTTGTTGTTTACTTAGTCATATCTGACTCTTTTTCATGGGGTTTTCTGGGCAAAGATATTGGAGAGATTTGCCATTTCTTTCTCTAGTGTGTCCCCATTTTACAGAAGAGGAACAGAGGCAAATGGTAGGTTAAGTGATTTGCCCAAGGTCACACAGCTAATGAGTGATGGAGGCAGGATTTAGACTCATATATTACCAACTCCAGGCCACACACTCCATCCACCACACCATCTAACTGCCTCTGCCTGGCACATAGTAAGGGCTTAATAAATATTTTTTGACTAATCAATCAACAATGGGGGGAGGGGAAAGGAAAGAGAAGTGTTTATTAAGTCAAGTACTATGCTAAATAACTTTGTAAATATCTTATCTGATCCTTACAATAATCCAGAGAAGTTAATGATTATCCTCATTTCACAGTAGAGGAAACTGAGACAGACAGAGGTTAAGTGATTTGCCCAGTGTCACAGAGCTATTAAGCGCTTGAGGCCAAATCTGAACTCGGGTCTTACAGAGTCCAGACAAGTGCTTTTATTCACCTAGCTCATTATGGAGTACTCTGACATTCAACGCTGTTCAGAAGGTGCTAAAAGCACTGTCCCTTAATTGAGAGCAATTTTAACAGACTGTGTTACTCTAGAGATCAAAGAACCTTAAAGGATGGGTAGATAAGAACTAGACAGGTAGAGAAGGAAAAGAGACATTGTATATGTGGGATACAATACAGACAAGTGCATTGATACAATGTGAAACAACGAGGAGATCGGCCTAAAACAAAGTATACTGAAGGTGTGCTGAGAAATAACCTTTGCATCGACCAAGTGGGCCAGGCTATGATTAGTCTTGAAAATCAAACAGGAGTTTGGACTTGATGTAGTATATAAAGATGGGATGCCATGAACTTCAAGATAAACAAGCCAAATCCCCATTTTTTCAAAAAGAATGCTCAATTATATATAAGCAAACTTAAGTGTGAAAAATCAAGTAAAGTTGGTTACATTGTTTTTAAAGTAAAATATGCTCTCCAACAATTATGCATTTTTGAGAACTAGAAATCCAACTGTTTCAGTAACTAATTTTTTTTCACATCAAGGTATTTACCAAATCTTACCTTTCTCAAAGAATGAAAAAAAGCATTGTTTGGTAACTTCTGAAAATATCTACGTCTGTGTAAAATTATACCCTTCACAATACCATGACAATTTTTATTGTTTCAACTGCTTGCCCTAGCAAAAATGACTAAGCAAATTTAGAAGAGGGTTAGATGGTTTATTAAAAGTGAATCTATAGCAAAGTCTGAAACCAAACAGGTATTTTGAGAACTGCCCAAATAAAGTTTACTGATTGCTTTAGCCTCTTTGTGACTGTCATTATTTCATTCCCAATGCCAATGGGATCTTACAAAAATGAGAAGGAACATTTATGTTGTCATTCTTCTCTCTTACTTTACTTTCATCAAAGGAGCTTTATATTCAGAAGGTACAGAATGCAAAGGTTTTTTTTTATTTTAATTTTTCCTTTGTTTTTACGTTGTCTAAATTTCCCTCCGTACGCCCTCTTTCCTTTCCTCCCAGAGAATTATCTCATATATCAAAGAATTTAGCTAAGAGTTTTAAAACATATTACCTTCCCAGTTCGCGAATCTAAAATGGCACCCAATTTGTCCCAATTACCACCTTGAGTCAGTACATCCTTCCTCTTTCCCCTAGTAGTGGCCATAACTCTTGCTCTATCTAGCCTCAAGCACCTTCAGTCTTAATAAAATGGTTAATAAACTAAACAAGACCCTCAAACCCTGAGTCCTTTGTTCCCCTGCCCCAGCATGACTTAAGTCATGCAAATCCCAAGATTCATATTACCTCTACTTCATCCCTTCTCTGACCCTCTCCCAACAACAATGGAAGAGGTCAATTGACAATTGGGTACATACAAGTTCATCTAACTTCAACTGAGCCCTCTCTCTTTCATAGCAATAATATACTCTTCTCTGTCTGACTCTGCCAGAGGCTGTTCCAAAACTTCCTCCCCTCCTCTTGCCCCACCCCCCTTCCCTATCAGCAAAGAATTTTGCCTCCTACTAGGAAAAAAAAATGAATTCAATCCATCCATCCATTATGAGTTCTCTCTTTTTTACATTCTTCAAAACGTTCATCCTCTCTGCCAGTCTAAAAGAGATGGCCCTTTTCTTTATGAAGGCCAACCCTCTACTTAGATAAGTGATCATTCCTCCTCTCATCTCCTTACTTAGATAACTGATCACTCCCCCTCTCATCTCCTCAGGGTGTCATTCAAGCTCCCTGGACCACCTCAACTCTCTCATCTTCAATTTCTTTATCTGTCAGGCTCAGTACTAAGTTCTTTAAAAATCTTATGTTGGCCTGGTCATCCCAATAACCTCTTGTCTGAAACCTCTCCTCTCATTCACTGCCAAATTTCTCTTTTTCCTCACACATCACAAACTTCTCAGCTCCCTCCAATGTGACTTCTAACGCCACCAATGGACGAAAACAGCTTCGTCCAGAGTTACCAAGAGATCTTTTAATTGCTAAACGCAATGGTCTTTTTTTAACCCCCAAAAGTCAAAGACTGGAAGCTCCCATATCAAAGTGGGGGTCCATAGATTTGGGAATGATTAAATAAACTATGATCTATGACTGTAATGGAATATTATTATACAGGAAAAAATGATGAATATGAGGAATTTGGAGACATAATGGAAAATCTGTATGAACTAGGAATGACTGAAGAAATTAGAACTAGTAGAATATACATAATATCATCAATAACGTAAATGAGGAGAAAAACTAAAAGGAAGTCGTGTAACTCTACAAATCAATATTGAGAATAGCACCTCCCTCCTAGGGGACATTACACACATTAGATGAGGTCACTGTTGTCAGTTGTCGATTTTGAGGGTGGGTTTGGGGAATTTAGAAATCACTTGCTTTTTTAATCACCAGTAAAAGTTGTTTTAAAGTTTTAAAAGTTTTAAAAAATAAGTAAATCTTAATCTTCACCTTCCTTGACCTCTATTCAGTTTTTGACAGTAATTGTTGGGGGGAAAAACAGATATAAGGTCAGAACATATACATCCGAGACCCTGGTCCACACTCCTCCTCCCTGTGCCTCAACTCGGTTTAGACATGCTCTAAAATTCTTCCTAGCCGTAAATTTTTGATTCTACATATTCTTCTTTCCTCTTGAATACTAACAATTTTTAGAAAGCACAGGTCTGACCATGACACCTCCTCTCCTATTCAAACTGGTTCCCTATTACATCTAGGATCAAACCTAAAACCCCATTTGTCATTTGAAGCCCTTTAACAACCTCACCCATTCCTATATTTCCACCCTTCTCACATATTCTTTACTGCCCTCCCCATACACTTTGTTCATTCCATCCTTACGACATCTTTCATATCCATCTTACACTCTCCATTCACAAGGCCAGCAGCCTAGTTCAAGCTTTCATCACCTCTCACCAGGACTACTGCATCAGCCTACTGTCTTCTTACAATTACTCCCCTACACACACTGTATAATCCAACACTGGCATCCATCTCCAAACTCTGCCTTTTCACTGGCTGTCCCCATGTCTGAATTGCTCTCCCTCCTCACCTTTGCAGGAGTCCTGGCTTCTTTTAAGATTTGGCTTAAATTCCAACTTTCTGCAGGTCTTTCTCAGTTGCCTCTCCTCCAAAAGGCATCCCTCTGAGATCCCCTTCCATCTACTGTGTATATCTCTTTTGGGTGTGTATTTGTTTACATGTTGTCTCCCCATCATTCTGTGGACTCCTTGGGGGGAAAGACAATGTAATGTCTTTCTTTGTATCCCTGACATTTAAGCACAATGCCTGATATATAGTAAGTATTTAGTAAATGCTTGACTAACTGAACTAATCGTCTCCTTGCTTCCTGTATCTCCTTTATCCAACCCATCCTCCTTACCCTTGACAATCTTAGTGCAGCCTTTCCAGGCTCATTGTATGTTACTCCCCTTTACAAACTCCAAATTCCAGATAAATTGGCCTTTTTGCTCTTTCTCAACCCTCTACTTCCCACTTCTGTGCCTGTACAGGCTGTTCCCATAACTGATATGCACATCCTCCTCATTTTAGAGTCCTTATCTTTCTTCAAAAAATTCAGCTCATATGTCTCTGCCAATGACTTTTCTGATCACATTAGTTTAAGGTGATCCATCCCTCCTCAAAAGATTTTGTATCCCCTTATCCTAGGATGGAAGTTTCTTGAGGCACTTTGTACAAAGTAGGCACACTTAATAAATGTTAGTTCAACTGGCAATTAATTGAATCTACATAATCACATCCAAATTACTTTCCCATAATATAGAACCACCACCCAATTATTATTGTTTTGCAAAGCATTATTTTAGACAGCTAGGTAGCACAGTGGATAGTCACAAAGACCAGGCAATCCAGTCTCAAATACTTAGTAGCTATAGGACCCTGCAAAACTCACTTAATCTCTGCCTGCCTCAGTTTCCTCAACTGTAAAATAAAGTTAATAGTAGCAGCACCTACTTTCCAGAATGTTAGGATGTAAGGATCAAATCAGATAGTTTTGTAAAATACTTAGCATAGTTCCCATGCTTGTTCCTTCCGTTTTTTCTCTACTGCTGCCCTTCAAAAACCTCCTACCCTAGTCAAACTAGCCTGCTTCTCACATGTATAACGTACTCTTCAGGCTCTACGTAATGGCTGTCCCCTTTAACTAGATACAGAGGTGGGGAACCTTTGGCCTAGAGGCCCACATGTGGCCCTCTATATCTTCCAAGTGTGGCCCTTTGACTGAATCCAGACTTCAGAGAACAAATCCTTTTATTAAGGCCACAGGTTCACCACCCCTGAACTAAGATGTACTCCGTCCTCACATCCATTTCTTAGAACCCTTAGTTTCTTCCAGAGCTCAGCTAAAGTACTGCCTACATGTACATGGCATTTCATGATCTTCCCCAGCTAACAGCGCTTCCTCAACGTTACTTTACATTTATCTATATGTGCATATTGTCTCCTCCACAGAATGTAAGTTCCTTGAAAATAGGGGCTGTTTCATGTTTTATTTATCTCCAGCACATAGGAGCTGCTAACTAAATGCTTATAAATTGAATGAGCCTTTGTTCAAAATGTTCTCCCCACCTTGCACTGAAAATCAGGAGAATGGTTCAAATCCCAACCCTACCATTAACCAGCTAGTCACTTAGCTTTTCTGAGTCACCATCAGGGAACAGCATAGACAGCTTCTAAAGGTACCTTCTAACCCTAACATTTCATGATTCTATTCAGCCCACACTGAATTCTCCTCCTCTAAACACCTATTAAACTGTGTGGCACTGAATTATATACTAGTTTGGATTGGCCTAATTGTTAATCTTGGCTTTCTAAATAGTATGTGCTCCTGACAATTAGAAACATTATACTTGTCTTTTTTTTTTATCTCTAACCCCTCTACTACTCCCCCACCATACACACACACACACACACACACACACACACACACACACACACACACACACACACACACACAGCAAGTATTTAGCATGCTACTGATCACATAGCAGGCATTAAAGATACATGTTGCTTAGTCATTATCATTCTCTTCAAGGGCACAGTATTTAGCAATAAGGCCTACAGAATATTTATTTACTTTTAAAATATTAAACACATTCAGAATGGTAGTACAAAGTCAGGTATACTCTGGGAAACCTGAAATGGATGGACCGAGACAAGCACAGGCAAGAGTTAATTGAGAATTTGGGAGCGTCTTTATTAGCCGGCGGCTGTCCACAAAGGTGGCAGCCCTGAACAAAGGTGTGTGTGCCTTTTAAGCATCTTAGCACTTCCCAGTACAGCCTTGCGGTTCCAGTAGCACACATTTTTCACAGAACAGTTTTGACAGGGGTTCCTAGGTACTGCTAGGCAAGGGGGCACAACAGAGAGGGGGGCCCAAGCAGCTGCTAGGCAAAGGGGTACAACAGAGATGGGGGCCCAGGCAGCTGCTAGGCAAAGGGGTACAACAGAAAGTGTAGCCACTAACACAAAGTGGCTACTAGGCCCAACCCTGCCTAGAAACTCAACAGACATTATCTCAACCCAGGGGCTGGGGAGGGGGGGAGGGAGGGAGGGAATAATGTCTACTTCAAAACCTTTATTTTCATTTCCTGTTACTCATAACATACTTCTCCCACCCCCAAATAGAGTCAAATCAAGGTAACATGAGAACCAGTCAAAAAAAAGGGATGATATTAAGCTCTAATAAGAGAAGTCTCAGGAAAGAATATGACAGCTACCTTCAAGTATTTGAAGGGCTGTCATCTGGAAGAGAATGATGCTCATTCTGCTCTGTCTCAAAGGGCAGAGTCAAGAACAATGTGTGAAGTTTTAAAAAGGCAAATTTATGTTTCAAGTCAGAAGAAATTTCCTAAACAATTAGAGTTATCCACAAGTGTAACAGGATACTTCCAAAGGGCCTCAGGAGGCTCCCCTTCATTGACAGTCTTCAACCAAAGGTTAGTTACTTGTCAACTACATTATGGAAGTAGCCTAAGAGGTCCCTTCCAACTCTACAAATTCAATCATTCCCCAACATCTGTAATTGATAAACTGGCCAGGGACATGGTTTTGAGAACTACTCTTCAGTAGCACCTTCCTTCCTTCCCACCACAACCAGGGGTACAACTTCCTAACTCTCAACCAAACTGGTAACACTGAGAGCTTGTGTCCCCATAAACAATTTCAACTTCTCAATATGAAGAGCAAAAATTACTCTCATCCTCTTCCACTTTTCATCACTGGCAAAAGCCAACTAGCTCTCACACATCTTCCCTTACCAGTGTCCTAGAGTTCATAGCTCACCTTCCAATACCTCCTCCTCCCCAACCAGAGCCCTTCAGGGAGTCCCTGCTGCAGTCTCACCTCCATTAGGAGGTCTGTATACATTATAGGGATGGAAGGAATAAATGTCCTTTCGCTACTGAAGGAATCTCTTCCTACAGTTCGAAGGTGAGGAAAGGTCTGTCAGTATTAAACACTTACTACGTACCAGGAATTGTACTAAATGCTGCTGAAGGATCACCTAGTTCCCAGCTGTAGGCAAGACCTATTTTCCTCCACAGGAACAGGAAATTATAGTTCTATTCATAAAGCTCAATTACGGTATGAGTTCGGATGAATAAGCAGGAGGAGAGCATACAGAAGGTGGGACTGTGCAGGTACAGGGAGGTTAGCAAGTGTGGAGAAGTAGTCCCTGAAGGGCTACCCAGGTGCTAGATTACAAACTAAGAGGTCTGTCTAAAGGAGCTGGAGAAGGAAAAATTTAAAAAAAATACTTGAGAAGAACAAAGGCCAACCTTGTGGAGCAGAACATCTTTGTGGGATGACAACAGAGATAAATAAGTACTGGCCAATTTAATGAAGCTAAAGAATGAGGGACTGCCAAAACCAGTCCTGTCCATAACAAGGTCAAGCCATGAGGGGGTTTCTCAGGGAATTCAGGGGTATTATATGTTCTCTTAACCAGAAGGCATGCTGGGGGTTGAACAGTTATAACTCCTCTTCTCCTCTCCTGCCCAGTATTACCCGGGCATTTCCTCTTCTTCCAAGGACTCGGTACTTCGTTTACATGTAAAACATGCAATGTTACATGTATAACACAAAATAATGACACTAAAAATGAGAGGAAGGGAGAGACTTCTTGGTTGTATGGTTCCCGAAGACACACAAGACATGCAAAGGCCTGCCCAACCAAGGTTTGGATTCCTAGCCTTTGGAGATTAAAAATTCATCCAGTCAACCTAAAGGTGCAATAAGTATGTACAAAAAGGGACAATTCAGGGACCATTTAGGAAGAAGCATACTACCGAAGTACTATAAATTCTGGATATCCTCTCCCTCCCCTCCCACGCTATGGTCATCTCAACCCCTACACAGCTTGGTTGTATCACCCCCAGCACACCTGCACCCTGGCTCCCTGAATTTTAGTAACTGAAAAAAAATGTATTTTATAATATCAGAAAATATAGTATTATCTATCTTTCAATATCTAGTTCAAGTCCCATCTTCTGTATGAATGCAGTGTGCTACAATAGAAAGATTAATAACCTGGAAGTGAGGAGATATCATCAAGTCTTATGCCAGCTCTAAGTAAGCTCCAAGTAAGGCAATGGAAGAGGACTACAGGGTGACATGGGAACAAATAAGTAAATGTAACTCTGAGAGAACATATATACTAAATGGCAAGCAAATTATCTAGCTTTTAGAATATATTAATAAACTGTGAACAGATTATAAATGACAACTTGCAAAAACAATTCAAACATTTGCATAGTTTAAGGTACCTTTCCACCCATAGTCAGTAGCTACTTGAGAGGGAGGGAACCAGTGCAAGTATGAATATTTTAATGTCAACTATAAATGCTGTACCACCATACCAAATACCACATCCTGCTTTAGCAGTACAACGAATACTCAGCACTGCCACCTGGATTTAAAAAAAAGAAAAAGATCTGATCACTTTCTTCAAAAATATACTGCAGTTTAAAAATTCTTAGTTGTTCTACAACCTGAAGGTCACACATTTCTTACCAGAATCAAAATATTATACAAGCATGAAATATGTGTACTGGAGCCAGACAAAATGTTGTATGAATTTATACAACATTATAAAGCAACTCGGACAAACTTCAGCACTCTGATTCATTCAATAACAACCCTTATTTCCAGAGAACAGATGATGAAGCATGTTCCCCACTGCTTGTCAGGGAGGTGATGGACTCAGAATGAGAAATACATTTTTGGACTTGGCTAATGAGGGAATTTGCTTAGTGTGATTATTGTTATAAAATTTTTATTCTTTTTTAAAAGTGTTCCATAGAGGGGAAGAAGACAAAATAAATACTTGTTAGCTGAAAAATAACAAAATTAATTTTGGAAAAAAATGGTGTATGTATCCAAAGTTAAGAGAACAGAGGGATAATAATCACTAAAGTAAGTCCAGAGAAGTCATACAATTTGGAATGAGAGCATCATTTTAGTTAACTCCCTCATTTAATGAGTGAGAAAAATACAGGAAGTCAATGCCAACAGGGTCACCACCAAAGCAAGTTAATCTTTAATTACAATTCTGTTTTGAAGACTGCCTTTTATATAAAATGGAAAACCCTGGTCTTTCACAGTATAACAAATAACACTGACTAAATATGCATTCAACTCTTTACAGCTGAGGGGTGGGGAAAATGTCAGAAGGCTAATAGGACTGCTTTTTTCTTTATCACCTTAGATCAACTTGCAGAAAAGCATAAACTCCTCTCCCTCTAATATAATCTAAGATTATAATAGCAGATCTTACTCAATTTTGATTTAACTTTTAAACTTTCATTTAACTTTCACTCTAACTTTCATTATGGACACTTTAATAAAACTATTACCTACAACACAGTTTGATCTGTAATTTAGGCATAAGTGTGATTGTAACCAGAAGTCTTTAAAGATAAAAAAAAAATTTACTTCCTACTTAACTGAAACATTAGCAGAATATGAGCTAATACACTCACGTGACTATCACAAAGTAAAACCAAGTATCTTTATTCACCCGAGGCACATGGTACCCTACTTTACCCTTAAAATTCACCTATAAACTTACAAGACAATGAGTATAATTATCAGGCCTGAGGATTCAAAGTCATTAGCATGTTCTCAAATTCTAACTCTGAATGTTCATCTGAGTGAACAAGTCTTAAGTAGTTTGGGGGAGGTTGGTTTCTCCTTCCTAAAGATTACTATACCTTGGTTTCTGTCCGTCTCCTACTTTCAAGTCACAGAATCACAGAGGAAGAGGCCTCAGAAATCAATGAGCCTGACCCTCTCATTGGACTGAGAAGAAAACTGAGGCCCATATAGTTGAAGTAATTCCCCAAGGTTGTCCAGCTGATAAGTAACAAAGCAATTTCTTCTAAGTTTGAGACTCTTGCCACTCTGAACCCAATACTACCATGACCTTGCTCATCCTATTTAGTATTTCAGGGATATCTTCTGTACAGTAAATTATGCATTTTAGTGCCAGCAACAAGCTACTCCTCTATATGCTAATATAAGCTCAATAAAATGGTGGCCCCTAAGGGAAATGAACTTCTCCATTGTATTTTTGCTACTCTTTCTAAAATAGAAATCAGTCAAACAAAAATAACTTAAACTCTAACTATGTACTAAGCACCTCACCAAGTGCTGGGGAAACAAAAACAAAAAACAGTCGCTGTTCTCAAAGAGTTCACAGTATAATGGGAGAAATGTAAATGTACTACTTCTATATACAAACAAAATATATACAAGATAAATCAGAAATCAACGGAGTTTAGGGTGATCAGAAAAAGATGTCTTGTAGAAGGTGGAATTGAGAGCTCCTACAAGTACTAACTTTATGAGTGCTCAGCAAAAAATTCAACAACCAAAATTTTAGTAAACATTTACTATGAGTGAGGGAGAAACTATGCCAGAGGACAAACAGGAATAGGGAATCTACCTGTGATTTCATCAACGTAGGGTACTCCCAGGTGGAGCAAATTCTATCTACCAATGCTAGTCAGCAACTTCTCTGCAATTTTTAATCTTAGAAAAATGACTAGAGCACTGATAAATTAAGTAACTTGCCCAGGATCACATAGCCAGTATGTGTCAGGAGACAGGGCTTCAACCTAGATCTTCCCATGCATTTAGTTACCTATCCACAACACCACAGAAGCCCCTTAAGAAAGTGAGCCAATTACCCAAAACAAAAAAGAAAAGGAGAAAGTCTTTTCCCTCAAGGAATTTACATTTTACAGGATTAATACACAGAACAAGTCACAACTAAAGATATACCAGCTCAATAATAATATAACACTTATGAAGCATTTAATATATGCCAGATATTTACAAAAATCTCAATTTGATGCTCACAACAGTTTTGGAAGGTAGATACCTATTATATCCCCATTTTGTCGATAAGCAAACTTATCATACACAAAATAAAGACACAAGAAGAGACTAAGAACTGGAGATATAAAAAAAGACCTTTTGTAGGTCTCAAAAGGAAACCTTTTGAATTGAGCCTAGAAAAGAGCTAGGGGTCCCAGGAGGCTGCAGCACAGGCTTTACTGGAAAGTACTTTATAATCCACTAGAGAGGGAGGCAATAGCAACATATATGGTTATACAGTCCAGGACCTAACAGGCATTCATAAAATTTCTATTATGTTCTGGGTTGGGACACAAATAGGCAAGCTGATTCAGTGCAAAATGTCTATGGAGATTCAAGAAGGGAGGAACCACTTCTAGATGAGAACGATCTCAGCTGAAAAGCTTTAAGATCCCAGAAGGAAGGAAAAGATGATATCAACTGACTGAAATGAAGGAAGCCATTCCAGGCAAGCAAGATGGTCCAAAAAAAAAAAAAGGCACTGTAATAAGAGAAAACAGGACAATATCTGCAAATGAGTAGTGGTACAATTTGGCTGGAACACAGTGTGTAACGGGTAATGTTGGGAAGAAAAAAAGAATAGAAAAGGTAGGTTGAAGACAGGTAATAGAGCTTGACTAAAAATGAATAATGCCTAATATAAGTTTAAGTTCTAGATTGCAAAGACTGGGTCCTACACATCTTTGTATTCTGCTCACTCCCCAGCACTATCTTTATATTTATATGCAGCCTCCCATCTCCTTTTCAAATTACAGAATCACAGAAGTATACCTAGTTACCCACAAAAGGTGCCCAATAGCTGTTTGCTGAATTTAAAAAATGGATCTCGTATTCAAAGTCTCATTTGTGGGTTCAACTACATATAGCTTTTCAGAACTCTTCATACTACTTTGTTTTAATAAAAAAGTTTTTTTTTTAACCTCTGAGTTTCACTGTTTATTTTACATAGCCCCAAAAAGAAAATATAAAGATCTCCCCAAAAGAAGCTCCTACCAATATGCAAGTCATTTAACATCACACGACAGATGCAGCAATAATACATTTGTGGTTTCTGGGGCAAACAGCCCCTAAATGACCTCATCTAAGCAAGTGACTTATCAGCCACGATACAAGAAAATAGCTACCAGTTGGCTGAAGGGTAATTTCTGAAAGGCAGACAGTTCAGATAGATTCATTCCTTCTTTCCTGCCCTCCCTCACCCATTTCACACGTACAGCAGGAAACCCACCAGTTACTTAAGGAAAAAAAAAAACCCATGGTGCAATGGAAACAAAAAGCAGCTATTACGAATTTGCAGTGCGGAAACTTGGTTGGTGTGTGTTAGGAGCCTCACTAGGACAGCCTCTATTTGTGAACCTTGAAAAGAAGTTTATACCTTCCTTCTCCACACACACACACACACCCACCCTTCTCCTACCCTCCCCCCTTCCCACCCCTCCTACACCTACACACACACCCCCTTCTCCTAGCCTCCCCCCTTTCCTCTTCCCACCCCCTCCTACACCTACAAGCACACACACACACACACACACACACACACACACACACACACACACACACACACACACACACACACACGAACAACTTTCCCAGATGCACCGTGATGCAGAGCAGGAACTGCACAGCAGCCGCCTGTCACCCAGATGGGCCACGGCAGCCGCCGCGAGGCCCCTCCGCCTTCACACAAAGCAGCCCCGCACGGAATGACAGCCACAAGTGGTCAGGGCCCCGGGGCTTCCAGGGCCAGCACTCCGCCTCCTCCCCAGGCCAGGTGAAAGAAATCCTCGGTGCTCCCCCTCCTCTCCTCCCGAATGGTTACAACTTAAAGGGGAAAAAAAAAGAGTGAGCACGGGCAGGGCCCGCGGGGGGGACCAGAGGGGGCCAGGCAGAAAGCGAGGGGATCAGGAGAGCTCGAGGAGACGCAGCTGCCCTGGAAGCAGGCCCCTCCACCTCCCCGCATCTCCCTACCTGCACAGCTCCGGGTACTCGAAGCTCTGGGCCTCGGCGATCTCTCCGGCGGAGACAAGGAGCAGCAGCAACAGCAGCAGCGGCGGCGGCGGCGGCAGCGGCCGAGGCGGACGCCGAGTCCAGGGCCGCAGGTGGGCGCTGGGCGCCGGGGCGGCGACGGAGGCGAGGGCGGCAGCGGCGTCGGCGGCGCCTCCCATCGTGCTCGGGGCTCCGGCCGGACTGGGGACTGGACGCGCGGGCGAGGGGCTAGCGGCGCGCGGCGGCTCCGGGCTGCTCCCGGGTCATGCTCGCGCCGCCAGGGCCGGAAAGGGAGGGAAGGAGGAAAAAGAGGAGGAGGAGGACAGCGCGGCTCCGGCGGCTGCGGCGGAGACCCAGTAACTGCGCGTCACATGACCCGCAGCCGCCCGGGCACCGCCCCCTCCCCTTCGCCTCCTCCCCCTCCTCACCAGCCTCACATGACCGCCTTGTTCAGGTGATCCTCGCGCTCCTCTCGCTCGTGTTGGGCCTCCCCGGGCACGCAGGGGCGGAGCATTCGGGAGGAGGAGGGTGCGCGAGGCCGGGCACCTGGTCACCCCGGGCGCTCTCATCGGGGCCTCGGCAGCGCGCGAGTGGCGGGCGGCGTGGCCGCCGCGCTTCTGGGGAGCAAGAACCGCTGGCCCCCGGGCATCCCAGGAGGCCTCACGGACGCCGGACCAAGGCGTTTCCGTGGCCCCAGCTTCTAAGTGAACGCCAACCGGTGCTTTTGTTACGTAAAGTGGGAGTCGTCGCTCGGGGTTTGGCCTCCCCTGCCCCTGCCTCGCGGGAACGTTGTGGGGATGAGATGAGAGCACTGATGGGCACCTGAGAGCGCTGCGTCAGCGCTGCCTGGAGCGGGTCCGTGCGCGCCGTGGGCTCCCGTGCCCGGCGGGGTCCCGTTCACCTGTACCCCGCGGGCCCGGGTGGAGCCGTATACAAACGGCCTGAAAATCCGGGCTTCCCTAGAGGACCCCCAAACAGCTGCTGAAAAGCCTGCTCTGAAGAACAGCAAATGGAGAATAAAATCAGGAATTCCGAAGATGATATAAGCGCGCGTTACGTATTAACCTGTGTGATAATGGGCAAGAGAATTGAATCTCCCTAAGCCTTGTCATCTATCAAGATGAGACAGATGAGTGTACAAGCCCCTAAAAGATACAGTTTAACAGAAATAAATATGAAGCCCCACGACTGAGTAAAAAAACCCAAAACACAGCTTCCTAAGCCAAACATAGGGAAGACAGCCTGGAGTTGTATTTTTTTCCCAAGTGAAAAAGACCTGGGGGTTTTAGTGGACTGCCCACTGAGTCACCAGCAGGGCATGTTAGCCAAAAATATTGTGATCTTAGGTTTCAGTGATAGAAACCCTGTTCAAATAGCATCCTGAATTATTATGTTCAACAAACGATTCAAATTAATAAGCTTGTACTACTTCAAGCCACGTTGGGGAAAAGAGGAGGAACAAAGAAGGGACAGAGCCATTGGTGTGTTAAGATAGCAATAACGTAAGAGGGAAAAGGCATTGCTGCTCTACTGTTACTTTGCTTCTGTTTCTGTGCCAACAAGAATGATCTTTGGACCAGGAAAGGAAATAAAAAATGAAATTGGGGATTAATGACCAGAGATAAGTAAGGAGGTAGTATGACAGCACCTAAACATCCTTGATGAGTTTGTCACCTGGTGATCTTGATACAGAAAGAACTGGCAAACATTGCTGAACCACTGTCAAATGAACTTGGAAAGATCTTAGAAGATGGGAGAGATACCAAGGATTAAAGAAAAGCAGAAAAGGTGCAACAGTTGTTGCTTCAGCCTCCCACTTTGCAGTGAGGCAAGGGGTGGGGCGTGGCCTGTTTATACATATTTAGGTATCAAAGGGAATTGGAAGTGTGAATTAGAAAAGGCTTTGAGATGTGGTAAAGGACACCTGTTGGATCATATTTTACTGCTTGGTAGAACTTTGAAAAAGAGCAGATTCATATCCTTGTTGCTGTTAGTACTTCCGGCATTTTTCTCTGGCTAACTGAGCTGGGGTGTGAGGAAGCAGGAGCAACACAGAGAGAGGTCTCAGGCATTTGACCATATGGGAAGCTTGAATTAAGAAATTTTTCTGGGAGCCAGTTCATGGAATTACCAAGCACATGAGAGGCCCATGGGCTTCCAACTGTATCAGTTAAATAGGACTGAATCTAAAGTTCAGTTAAGATGTTTGGGGGAGAGGGAAGGAAAGCACATTGTCTGAGTCTGACTCCAGGGCACCGGTGCTTCAGCTTCAGAAAGAAAATGAGAGGAGACACTTGTAGTCCATTGAGAAGCTAACAAAAAGGACCTTTATTTAGCCTGTGGCATGGAAAGGATACTCAGCAAGGATATAGTATTGATTCAGTTGAACATAGCTTTCCTGTTTCCATGTTGGCTATGAGTGCTCTCTCAGAGTAACCCTTGCAGCTGGCTTTTGTACTTGAGCAACCAGGAAACTATGGGAATGGTCCAAGCTTTAGTCCCATGAGCCAATTAAGTCTTGAGGATATTTTCAATTCCTCTTACGGAAAAATTAACCTAAAGTACAAGGCAGATATTTCTCCTACCACAGGGACTATATTTAGATTCAATATGTAAGGGCAATGAGCCAAGTGTATTATGAGTTATTATAGGGATATCTGTGTAGTCCCCTCTCCGGGTTATTCCCCAACTCATAATCTCAGATTGAGTAGCCTGTGCAGCAAACTACCCACAATTCAAGTTAATCTGTGGATTTAGACTCTTGGAACTATATATAGCTCACAAGTTGCACTGATAGGTCTACCTTTATACTAGTTAGCCAGAGAATACAGTGAGCTCAAGCAAAGGTATTTATTAAAATGGCATATTATAACAAGTAGCAGTAGAAACATGTCCCCGTAAACCTGGGGCTCACTCTCAAATACATCTAGCATCAGTAAGAAAAGTTGTTACTCAGAGAGGTGACAAATAAAGAGGCATATATACAGGGAACACATGTGACTAAGGTATATTTCAAGGTATGTTCCAGGGAGGCCAACTCATTCCTCTGATACTGAAGGGCCACAAGTTTTTATACTTCTCTGACCAACTTTGATCTCAAAGTTTCCATTGGGTGATATCCTACGAGTCACTACTAGACACTGCTTCCCTGGATGCTGCTATATGCCACTCCCATGCATACTGCTTCATTTTTTGACTGTGGTCATGACTACTTCAAGCAGGAACCATGTCAGCTGTCTTCTTCCTTCTCCAAGGAGCAGGACACATTAAGACTTTTCTCCCTAGAACAGGAGTTCTTAACGTAGGTTCTGGGAACTTGTTTTTAAAAGCTGTTATGATAACTATTTCAATACAATGGGTAGAACATTGGGCCTAGAATCAGGAAGACCTGAGTTCAAATTTGGCCTCAGACACTAGCTATGTTTACTTCAGTCTCCTCAAGTGTAAAATGGGGATAATAAAAGTATCTACCTCCCAGAGTTGTTGTGAGGATCAAATGAGATAATTTTTGTAAAACACTTAGCACAGTGCATGACATATATAGCAGGAGCTATATAAATGCTAGCTATTATTATTAATATTATTATTGTTACATAATTGGTTTCCTTCCCAAGTCTGTGTATTTTATTTTATGCTTTTAAAAAACATCATTCTGATAATAGGTCCATAGGCCTTACCTGACTGATAAAAGAGTCATGTCATGACACAAAAATGTTAAGAACTCCTGCTCTAGAAGATCTAATACTTTCAACTCAAAGAATTCTTGAACTTGGAATTACCCATGAAGCAATTCTCAAATCTGGTACTTCCCTGGAAATCTATTTTTGCCTCTGTCCAAAGAATTCAGAATCCTCCCTCCTCTGCATAGAAGACTGTAATTCAGGAAGTAATGTTCTGGGACTATCCTCTCAAGCTTTGTGTAGGCACATGTCTCCTGCAACCATGTGTTTTTACTGGAAGATTCGATTGACAATGTGATGGGAGAAGAAAGAAATCCCCTTTCCTTCCTTCCTTGCCCACCACCCCCAGGTTGCTAAATTTTCCAAGAGACACAAGGGAAAAGATGAGAAGCAAACTCTTTGGACCTGCCTCTTGCTTTTTAAAAACCATGAAAGGTAAAGCCAACCCTTCAGCCCACCAACTGGTAGGCATTCCCTATGTCTTGTCAGTTACTTTCATCCCCTGGTGAATGCCTTATAATTAATTGCTCAGGCTCATTGAGGAACTTCTTCAATTTGGTCAGTGTTTTGCAGAGATCATTATGTGATTGTAGAGTTGTTTAGGGTTATTTAAGAGAATTCCTAAATACCTCCTTTATAGTTTTGCCCCTCTACAGGCCCCCAAAAGCACAAGGGAATTTATAAAGGTTTGGAAGATTCAGAAAACTAGCGCTACGTGGTATGTGTGGAGTGAATGAGCTCATAGCTCAAGGACAGAGACATCCTTGTTTTGCACAGTCCCAACTGAGTGAGCTAGCACAGCTCAAATTTGAAGTGTCATCTGATAGCTTACCAAGATATAGCACCCTGACAGGCTACTACAGGCATGCTCCCTGGTGCTAGGTGAACCACGGCCCTTGGAGGAAGTGTTTAGCAATTTTGGTGCCCCAGGCAGTCACCACAAGAGGAAGCATAGAAGGTGCCTTAAAATTAACTTAAGACAAACATACTTGAAGAGAAAGGAGAACTTCAGGAGATATCTCAGAAGTCAGGACATGGTGCTCTATCAAGCCAGAGAGACCCTGGGAAACTGTAAAGCAACTACTGGGGAGGCTGCTGCTGAAGGAAGGAGAAGGGCATGGCCTGGTTGGGAAAGGGTCCAAATATAGTTTGGGAAGACCTCTAGCACCCACCCTCAGCCAGCATGCTTTCGCCTTCATTGCAACAAGTGGCTTTAGACAACTTCTTAACTCACATATGTTAGACTCCTTGGCTAGCAATTCCAGATGGATAGAATAGGTTAGTTGACAGTTGTTGAAATTCACAATAGCCCCATCTTGGGTCCCCAGGGATAGCAGTACAAGAAGGTTGAGGATCACAGAAAAGAATCTCTAGACAGCTCTTTGAAAAAGATTTAGAGGTTTTAGTGAACTACAAACTCAACATGACGCAGCAATGTGATGTGGCAGCCAAAAAAGCTAATGCTAATGAGATACTGGGATGCATTAAGAAAAGCAAAGCTTCCAGGAATAAGGAGGTGATAGTCTCTGTGGATCTTGCCTTGGTCAAACCATATCAGGAATAGTACAGTTCTGGGCATTATGCTTAATAAGGACATCAATAAGCCAGAGAGCATTCAGAGGGCAACAAGGATAGGTAAAAGGCCTTGAGCTTGTCATATGAGGATAAATGAAAAAAACTAGAAAGTTTCACTTAGGGAAGGAAGACAGGGGAGACATCTAGCTTTCTTCAAGTATTTGATGAGCTGTCATGTAAAAGAAAGGTTCAAACTGGTTTGTTTGTTGCCAGAGGAGAGACCAGGAGCAATGGGTGAAAACTATAAAGGGGTAGCTTTTGGCTTGAGATTTCCAGCTACTCTGCTCATGCCTTTGAAGTAGTCAAAAGAAGAGTCTGCCAATGAGGACAAAAATCAGGAGATAATCCACACAAATGTTTAATTGACGCTGAAATAAACAAGTTGGCTCTGCTGACCTGCATTATGTAGAGGTGGTGATTATATTATTTGTAACATACTTTGAAAATATGAAGACTTGTTATGAGTTTTACTGAACTCCATTTTCCCTTTCTTCAGTATTCTTTTATAAGGTGGTTCTCTGGGAAGGGGAGATAAATTTGAAAAAGAAGGGGGTAAAAAATGCCAACAAAATATCTTTTTAAATAATATGAAGACAATAATTTTAAAGGATTAGCTACATTTGATAAATATTAATGATAATCAAAGATGTGACTGCAGACTTCAACAAAGAGGAATGTAAAAAGCTGGACTTTGCTCAGAAGGCCATAGGGTTGTTATGATAAAGGACTTTGAGAAACTTCTCTCCTTAGGGCTTCCAGTTTTGAAACTAGATATGATCTCCCAGTGGGAGAAAGGAGAAGCACCACCGAAGCCAGAGGGAGAATTCCCAAGAGGTTTCTGTCTTGATAAGCATACTCCCTAACTAGACCAATCCAAACCAACTACATTCATTGCTTGCTGCTCTCCAATAATCTTCGTGGAATGTCTTCTAGCCTCCAATAAGACTCTCCCAGCTAGCTCCTGCCCTGGGGTTCTACTTTCTCCTAATTGATAAGAGTTTTCCATAATGAGCCCCACCCACACCTATAACTTCTGCCAGTTATTCTCCAACCTTCTTCATATTGAATATTCTTGCACATACTTCCTTCCCTCCTTTCCCCTCCTAGCTCAGGTAACAGACATCAAATTAATATCACCATTCCCTGAGAGGACATGATAATCAGTTTCCTTATAATTTAACTCACCATCCCTGTGACTTCCCAGATCAAAACACCTCTCCTTTTCCATTCTTCCCCTATATGTACTGGTCTCTTTTATTAGAATAGAAGCGCCTTGAGAGCAGAGACTGTCTTGATTTTTTAAAAATATTATTCTCATCACTTAGTACATGCACATGGTAAGGACTTAGTATGTTTTCATTCATTTCTAGCAAGCTTCTCTTTATGAAAATAAGTCTGAGAAAACATAGGCCCACTTAGGAGCTAAGAAAATGGAGACTTGAAGTAGGGAATGGTTGGAAAGTATAAAGAAGCTTTAGAAGCATCCGGGCCCCCACTCCTCAACTATAGAATTACTTCTTCTTTGACTTGACATACGTGGAAAGTCCAATGGGGCTCCGTAGCTTGAGGATAGGAACTGAGATTCTGTGTCATCAACACCTTTATTAAGCTCTTAGAATGCATGGAGCTCTATGCTAGGCCCTATGGGAATGCAAAGATTTTTAAGTTGATCATCTATTTTACTCTCATCATTTTATAAATGAGGAAACTGAGACCTAGACAGACTGTGACTTTCTTAGGATTATACACGTGGTAAACATCACTGCCAGGATTTGAAACAGATCCTATGACCTCAAATTCAATTTTCAATAAACTTACTATCTAGTTGTTATTGAACCTCACTTTGGAGGCTCTCTCAGTCTTTATGCAATATTCAGCATACCACCAGAATCCTTAATGAATCATCATCTTCTTGATACAGGAGTTCAGGAGGATTGGTGACCTTGTTGTTGGTCCTTTGGAAGAGGACCAAAGACATCAGAGGGTGATATCTTGACTCACCAGTGAATTAGATTTAAGTGAGATAGAGTTGAACAAAGTCATCAGCCTCATTATCTCTTGCAGAATCACTGAAGTCCAGTGGTAGGATAAAAGTCAAAATGATCCAGGATGTGGTGAACAGTCTTGGCATCTTTAATGTCTGACAGAGCTCTAAGCACTCCACAGTGCCTCCTTCAGCCTCCTTTACGACCATTGGAATAAATTGTTCTTGTCTGCCCATTCTGCCAGGAGAAATCTTCACATGCTTGGGGTAGACACCCCCTCCCAACTCAACAATAGTTTGAGGCCTGTCAGTTACCCTCATACTGGTTTAGTCCATTGTTGACACAGGTTTACTGGGATGTGGCTACTATGAATGTTATAGCTTCTTGGAGCCACAGGTGGGAGTTGGGTGAAGGAAGACACCAAAGGTGAATGAACAGCCCTGAAAAGGGCACAGCAAACACTCACATCAGAGGTGCTGATCCTTCCTGAACACCCTATACATCTCATTGGTGGTCTTAGAGAACTGGCATCAGAGGTCTCTTCTCAACCCCACCCAGTCACTGGGGAGCAAATACAGTTACACTATATGTTCCATACCTATATTCCACTAAACATTTTGTTTCTTTCATCAATTACAAAAACAAAGTCACAAAACTGTCTTTATTATGTGTCTTAGTTTGAGTTCCCCAACCCACACCAAAGAAAACCCAGTGTGTGGGAGAAGTAGTAGTGATTATTAACCTGTCAAAATGATGTGGAAACAGTATTCTAATAGTCATTGTGGGTGTGATGAGATTCTACATGCCAGGAAATAGTTGAGTGGGTTAAGGATGAAATTGTGGGAAGAGGATTTTCAGAAGAAAGTAGGCTTTTCATAAATTTCCATCATTTCTGTGCCTAACATCTGAAAAATGTAAATAGAAAATTGTGCTTTATTATTTACTAAAACCAACAATATTAGGTGTGTTGGTCATGCCTCTGGGAAGAGGACAAGTCTTTGACAAAGCTTAGAACCCAGGGTAGAGGAAAGTCAGTCATTTAGAGGTAGCAACAAACCTACCATCAGAGGAATGTATGCATATGAACACATGTACGGGAGCTCATAAGAAACTGATGTCCTTTTGTATGTGAGAGCTATTCTAGCTTTAAATTCAGATAGAATTGGTCATGGTCCAACTTCTAGGAAGTCTGAAGGTGCTCCAGGTTTTTATCATTGGTGTGGATGCTAATGAAATTTCATGCTGCTTTGAGATGGTGACCTCAAAAGTAGTCGTGTTTCCTTCTTCTATATTGTGTATTTAATTTCTGTGATAAGACAAGTTGCAGAAGTATATACAGGACCAGGGCATAAAAGAAGGCAGGGTGGTCCATGAAAAGATGGTCCCAAAAGTGACACTAGATTATTATGGTTTTAAGATGAACCATTAATATGGGTTTAGATAAATTCAATTAAATTCAGTTCACACTAACAAGCATTTATTAAGCACCTGCCCTTTGCCAGGCACTATCCTAGACAATAGGGATAAAGCAACAAAAGAAAAGCTATCCCTGCCCTCAAAGAGTTTATATTCTGCTGGGGGAAAATAACATCAAGTTAAAATGTAAATTCAAAATGTATATAAAATAACTGGTGGGAGTGGGGAAGTGGAGTATTAACAATTTAAGGAATCGAGATGAGATCTAAGGCAAATTTATAATTGAGCTGATGGAAGTGCCTTCTGCCTCCAGTGTTTGTTAGAAAGTCTTGGAACATTTCAACTGGTTGATGAGAAGCGCTTCCGCAGTAGAAAACTGTGGAACGAATGGCAAGAACAACAAAACTTGAGAAACCACTACAGTTATTTTACAGGGGTACTCAGCAGTAATGCCATATACCTTTTGGGGAACAGAGCCAGTGAGAGAAGTGCAATGACATTGCCAGACAGCATGGATGACCCTGGGAGGAATGGGTTATTCCCTCCTCAAAGGTATCCTGGTCTCACGTGTTCTCCACATGTATGCCCTACATCTGTGATACTTATGTGTACCACTTTGCCCCTGAATGGTTGTAATGCTAATGAGAGTTAAAGATCTTCCCCAACCATTAATGGGCCTACTCATTAAGGAAACCTTGATTAGAGGAGATTTATTTTGTTGGAAGGTCCACACCTTTTGTTTATTTTTAATGAGGTCCTGGTTCTCAAGGTCTGTGATACCTTCTGGCTCTGAAAAGTGTATATATCCTCTGAAATGATATTTTACTTTGGGGCTTAGTTTTTGAAAGGTTCATGTGCCAGATGAGACTCTGGGAAGCTGCTAAGGAGCCCCCCTGCTTTGAAAACCCAGATGTTGGTGCTTCTCCCTCTGGTAACTATGTATGTATGTAATAGACAGTTGGATCTGTCTGTTGATCTGATGTATGTATTGCTTGTGGTCAGACAGTTGGAAGACCTGTCTGTTGATTTTTATTTCTCTGTATTTTACTTTGAAGTTCAGAGTGCTTTTTCCCCTGAACTAAGTATATGTGCTTGATTAAAGTGATTGTTGACTCCTCAAAAGTTGCTTTCCTTTTTGAAAAAAAAAAAGCAGATCTAAGAACCTGTACAGCAATCCCTCCTGTGTATGTTGGGCTCCTTGCTGTTACAATGACGTCTATATTGGTAGGATAGTACCTCCCAGATTTATGGAGAGGGTGTTCTATTGTGGCTTTTATTGTTATGCTACTTCATTAAATGTCTTTTCTGTGAACTTTACGTGCCCTTTGATTAACTAGAAAAAATAGTAAATATACAATGGGGGTTCATGAGTTATAGTTTTGAGCAGATTCAGACTCACAAGCATACTTTGAATTTGGGAGAGCTAATCTGGAGGTACCACATATGACAAGAGTGCCCAGGTCCTACGTTATGTATTACCCTCAATTTTATAGCTACCTTGTTGAAAGTACTGAATAACTTGATCCTTTAATACATGTTTTTGGCCCTTTTAAAAGGGAGATCACTTTATTTCCTATAGGCAGTACCACTATCAAGCAAAGGCAAGCTATGCTGCCAATGTGCTAGGGAGAGGGAAGAATTTTCTTCTCTAATTGCTCCTTCATAGCCTGTCACTCTCATCAGCTCATATTTTCTTCTAGGAGTACATAAATCCCAAATTCATATGCTAGTCTCTTATGGTGCTGTATCACTCTTTTCCTAATATTTTTCCTAATATCCCAGGGTAGCTACCACTGACCAAACCTTTTGCCTCTCTTATTTTTTCCCTGTTTATGAGCTTTAAATAACACATAAGGTTAATGTATCCGCAGTCCAACAGTGTTTTGTAGCAAGTACATAAGTTCTATACTGAAAGCAACAGAAACAGATCAGACCAGCTAGCACACCTGGATAGCCAGAAAAGAGACAAAGTCACCTTGGCAGGAAGGAGAAACAACACCCAGAACAGTTTCACCCATTGGCCTGGCTCTCACCACCCCAGAGCTCTGCATCCTCTCACTGCTGTTGCTTCTACTCTCACTGTATCACAGGATAGGATCAGGCCAGATTTTCATATAGGTATCTCTCTCATAGCTTAATTCCCAGGATTACTTTGCTTACTTTCATCTCAGATCTCTAGTCCTCTTTTCCTGCTTGGGCATAAAGGTCAATCCTTCCCCTCAAGTCTCTCAACCCCAAGGCAGATTACATCTTTCATATTATGGAAAAGCTGCAAGTCAAAGCCCCTTAGTCTTATTGGAGATTTTAAGCTAATGTGAGGTAGTTCAATGTAACAAAAAGGGTGCTGACTTGAATGAAAATTATCAAAAAACCTATTTTCTAGTCTAGTATCCATGATTTATGAACCTTGGGAAAGTCAGTCATCAATAGTCAATAAACATTTATTAAGCATCTACAATGTACCAGGCATTGTACTAAACTCTGGGGATACAAATATGAAAAAAGAAAGACAGCCCCTGTCCTCAAGGAGATTACAATCTAAAGGAGGGAAGACAGTACATAGGAAAGTATCCCAGGAGAGGCAATGTAGTAAAGCCAAGTGAAAAATGAAAAGATTTCTGTACTGCCTCCTCCTTAAATGGAGATTTTGGAGTTCATGGCTCTGCCTACCAATCACAGGGGCAGAAAAGAATGATAGTCGCCAGCTAGATGGCACAATGGATAGAGTCACGAAGGTTCATCTTCCTGAGTTCAAATCCAACCTCAGATACTTACTAGATGTATAACCCCGGGCAAGTCACTTAACCTTGTTTGCCTCAGTTTCCTCATCTTTAAAATGAGCTAGAGAAAGAAACAACAAATGACTACAGTATCTTCCAAGAAAATCCCAAATGGGGTCACAAAGAGTCGGACACAATTGAAAATGACTGAATGACAACAAATGAGCACCAAGGCTGATTGGATCTTGAAAAATGATAAGGTTTTCCCAATAATGAGCTTTCTGGGGCATGGCAGAAAATTCAGAGAATCTCTGAGCAGGTAGTATAGTGAAAATGAATTTGGAATAAGAGAACCTTATTTGGATTTCAAGTTACTACTTACTACCTATGTGACCTTGGGCAAATCAATTCACCTCTCTGCCTCATCCGTAAAAAGAAGGGGCTGAACTAGATGACCTCTAAGGTCCTTTCTGGGTCTAAATCTATTATCCTATGACTATATGATATCTGAACTCCCTTTTAGTTTTAACATGTGATTCTAAACACATTCATTGTACTTCTTAGGTACAAGAATCTTCTGACAAGATTGTTCTAGTAAGGAGCTAGGAAATATTTACAAATTAAATCAACCAGTATTCACATTCCTTCACATCAATACTTGTCCTTTTTGTAACATTTTTATTTTCTCAGCTATTGCGTATAATGAAGGAAAACGCAAGGATGTCCTCTGACATTAAAAAAAAAATGTATGATTCATATATGTTATCTACAGTAATACAACTTAAGCCTGTTACCATTCCTTTTTAATGTGCTCCATAGTCACAACATCTGTCCCTAACACCTCCTGAAAGTTCAGCCTCTCCTTTAAACATCTTAATAAATATACTGAATTCTTGCCTTGCTTCCACTTTCAGGGGAAACTAAGAGAGTGAAGACCTAGAAAGGGTAGAATTTAGCAGTACTTCTTAATTAGCCTAAAGTGAGAGGCATGCCTGATTAGAGAAAGAGCATTGTCCAAGGCAAGCTCCCAGTGAATAAACAGATAACCAGGTCAAGGTCTAAGTCAGGAGCTCACAAAAGAGGCCATTTCAGAGAGTCAGGCATAAAATCAACCTGAGTTTGAAAGAAGCAGGAGCAATACCAAGAGGAGGCTGGCATGGATAGACATCAGGAAGAAACCCATGGAGGAGGAGCAGCCCAAAGTGACTTACAGTTTGTCTCAAAGAATCAGGCAGGACAATGCCTTTGGATGACTGTGGTCTGCTCTCTCATGGGACTGTTGTAAGAAAAGTATTTCATGTACCTTCAAATGCAATATTAATGTGAGCTATTATCATTATCAACCACATCCCCTTGCAGCATCATACGATTTGGATCTGGAAGAGAACTTAGGAATCATTTAGTTCAACTCCCTCATTTTACCAATTAAGAAACCAAATTCCAGAGTGATAATGCTATTCCTAAGGTCACACAGGTAATATATGCAGTCAAACCAGGAATCAAATGGGGGTCTTCTGAATCCAATTCCTGGGCCAGCCTGTTTGACTGCATGTATACCCAGTTGTGAGCTTGATGTTCACAAAATGTTCACAATCACAGGCTTCCATTGCACAGCAAAACCACTGGAAACCGGTTGTTTTAATTGTTTGCCTTATCTTGGCACTTATTCTCCTTGCCATAGATAGAAGTTGTACTTTACTTCTTTTAGGAGCTTGTGAAATATTTATGATCTAATTATGGGATAGCAGTTAGAGTGACTTCCTCTTTCCCAAGGGTTTTCCTCCAGCAATTGTGGTTATAGATGTTAGAAAAGACTGGGTGGAGTTTGGGAGTATTGTCTGTGGGTTATTGCATCATAATTGTCTGCTGACTCAGTGCAGAACATGTGGACTTCCATGCTTCATGAACAAGTGTGCAAGGGAAGAACCAGGAAATTTAGGACTAGGTTCATAGGCAGCAGTGGTATATCCTATTTAGGTTCAAGTAATCATCAAACAGATCCGTGTGCACTTACTTATAAATGAGGGAAGGAGACCATTCCATGACATTCTCAGTACAGATATGGACATAGGTTATTGCTGAAGGCAGAAGCACCGGCATCCCGAAGATAGTTTAAAAAAAAAAACCTAACCCCAGATTAGGTTTTTAAAAATGAGTTACATTCCAAGAGAAAATAATTCTAAATCGGACCTAGAGGTTTCATTGATTATTCAGCAAGATTGAAATTCACCGAGACTGTGTTTGGGAGGGGTAAAAGGGTGTTGAGTTTTTCCCATTCTACTTGACAAAATAACAGTTTGTAAGAGAAAGTTGGCAGAATCAATGAGGTTTTATGATTTTAAAGGAAATGTGGTGGTTTTTATACTAAGTTACTATATTAGGAAAAGTGATAATCTTTAATAAACTTCTTGAAAGAATTATAGGACTACTAGCCACTGGCTGGCTGAAGATCTGTCATGCCCCATGAAAAGGTAGAACACAGTTCTGAAGAAAGTGAGTTGACCATGAATTAATAACCAATGAATTGATTATAACAGTAAAATGAAATTATTACTCTTCTACTGAATCAACAATGAATTGTTATAACTATCATAAAATTGAACATATTAATGAAACTAGTAAATGATCACATGGGCAAATTAGAGTATGATTTATTTCTGATAAAGTCAAAATATTGTGGAAACCATACAATGATTTTGTTCATATTAGTTCATAGGACAGCTGTCTTTCAAAAGCAATGTTACCAAGTTTCTCAAAGAATAGAAATGAACATTATAGATAAGGAAAAGTACAAAACAATAAAGGAAGAGGAAACAAAAACTCTTTAAAGAGAGGAGGCTGATTGCCTCAGACTTAGCAGAATTCCACTGGAAAAAAAGTTAGCTTGATAGTCTTATGCAAAACATGAAGGAAATTGTTACATAAAATGATACAGTAAAATGGAGTTCTCTGAGGATTTCACCTGACCTGTAACTAAAGCTGCTTTATCAATGCAATTCCTCTGCTTTGCCTTGCTATAACCAGGGTTTGTGTCCAGTCTATATGAGCTTATGGGCATCAGGTAAATAACGTTGTATAAAAATGTATGAATAAATGAATGAGTATATGTCACTATATGAATGTGAGCTATTCTTTTTTGAGTGGAGTAGGGACTATTTCCCCACGTCATGCTCAGAGATGTCCTTACTGGTTCCAGTTGACCTTTGGATCTAGCTTCATGGATGACTCATTAATGAGGAGTAGGTACTCCTCTACAGCTGAATGGCTTGCTTTGTTTTAGATAGATAGATAGATAGATAGATAGATAGAATAACTCTATTTTATCTATCAATCTGTGCACACTCAAGGTATGATTGATTGTCTTAGCCAATCACAAGATATTTCCTTTGTGATGTTAGTCACTTTTTTCCAATAACCAAGCCCCTAATAATCCTCTCAAGCTGCCAGAAGCAATTTCTTCATGCATTGTGGGGTTGTGGGAAAATTCTTTCACCTTCTTAATATTTTTTAAGTACTTTCTAGGTCTTCTGTGACTATTTCAGCTGAAGTGGAGAGGGGAACTCCATCTCAGATAAATATTTGCTATTCCAAGCAAATTACCTGGAGTACTTTTGGCAAAGTCCACAGTTCCAAGTCCTGGATAGATCTCAGTTGACTGGGAGAGGCTTAAGTCTGTTTGAGTGCCTTCCCCCAGAGCTTTGTACTAAAGAGTCTCAGAAGAGTTCATGTGGAACTATTCACAAATAATTAGAAATTTACATTCTTCCATACTCCCAAACACATGGTGTTACAAACAAACTTAACAAACAGATGTCAAATGCTTCTCTTGGGGCTTGCAAAAGCCTTCCCTAACCCAAAGACAATGAAAAAAAAGAAAAAGGAAATGAAAATCAAACTTCCCTGCTCAGAGGAAAAGCCAGAACCTTACAGAGCTCTGAGAATTCATGGGGCCCTTCCATAGGGATCAGAGACTTATGCCTCACTCCAAGGTGAGAAACCAAACTCTGAAGCATGAAAATTCTACAGTGATTCTCTTTAACATATAGAGAGATCCAACTAGAGATGCAGACAAAATATCTTCAGGTGTCTTGCACAGAGCACCCCAAAATGTCTTCAGGGATCCCTGAAAACATAAGGCAATCCCACTGGAAGTACACACTCATTTCCTCTGGGTCTCTGCACTACAGGGCATCTGAAATATCCTTAAGGCATTCCTGCCAATGCAGAGACCAATCTAAATGGAGTTCTTAATATGCATCATAAGGACAAGCAGTTAATTCAAAAATAAAACAAAGTCAGAAAGCCCCAGAGAAATATAGGACTCCCCAAAAGGGATTAAGCAGTTGGGGTTGATTACTTAGGGTTTCTAGGTCAGAAGGCAAACTTTATTCTGTGGATGTGACATTCATAAGGATATCAGAGAAACCATCTGAACTCATGTCACAAATAAGGTAAAGTCTAGTTCTGCATAAAAATAATCTTAATAAACTTCCAAAGTATTTTTTGAGTAAATTACTAGATACCAGTATTCTAGGGATACAATTCATACTGCTTTTATTAGCTTCCATATTGCAAATGGATATAGTAATACAACAGACATCAGTACATAAAAATTCAAATAAACAAGTTGTCTCAAAGAAAATTCTCTTAAAAAGGAAATACACTGGATGAAAATTTTTTGTTGCTGTTCAGTCATTTCAGTCAAGTTGGACTCTTTGTGACCCCATTTGGGGTTTTCTTGGCAGAGACACTGGAGCCATATGCCATTTCCTTCTCCAGCTCATTTCACAGATGAGGAAACTGAGGCAAACAGGGTTAAGTGACTTGCCCAGGGTCACATAGCTATTAAGTGTCTGAAGCAAGATTTGAACTCAGGAAAATGAGTCTTCTTGACTTCAGGCCTGACCCTCTATCCCCTGTGATACCCAGCTGCCCCAGGAAGACAATTACAGTTTTTTATAAAAGAAGAAAAAAGTGTAATTTTTCTCCAATGGATCCCTGAAAAGCTAGAATTTACAAGAGCAAACATCCTAGATGGAAAACTTCTCTACTGGATACCTGCAAAGATATGGAGGATCCAGATTTATCCTAGATGAGTCCCCCACACACAGTGTAGCACTGAGGAAACAGTATATGGACTATAGCATCTAGGGAACTGAGTATCTCTCTGTTCTATACTCAGACATGTGGGTAAAACTAGGTTCAGTCCTAAAAAACATGCCTCTACTTAAAGGAATGAAGCTCCCTTTTCTAATACTCTTTGGCTTATTAAGAAACTCCACTTTGGTGACCTTAGGAATGGTTTTCATTTATAGCTTCAGTTATGGTTCACACGTCAAGAATTTCCCCAAAATGGGGGAGTACAAAGGTATAATGCAAATCAGATGTGGAACAGATAATATATTCTCACACAAAAGAGAAGCTAACAGAAAAAGCTCATATGTCTAAATTTAACCAGAATTAATAGGATTCAGTAACTTAATTTATAACTATTGTCACAGTCTTCTTTGGGCTAATATTTAAAGCTCCTTAGAACATAGAGCAGTTTGCAGAACTGCTAATTAGTCATTTTACATTTTACCTCAACTCAACATTGATCAAAGTGAGATAGTAAAGAGCAGGGTTTCTTTACTTAGGGTTCAATGACCCCCACCCCCTCAAGGGGGCCTGTGAATTCAGATGGGGGAAAAAAATTACATCTTTCTTTTCTCAAGATTCTAACTGAAATTTAGCATTCCTTCAATTGTTTAAAAAAAATTCTGAGAATGGGTCTACAGGCTTCACCAGATTGCTAAAGGGGTCCATGACACACAAAGAAGTCAAGAACCACTGGTATAGAGTGAAAAGAGAAAGAGGCCCAGGACAGAGCTTTAGGGGATACCCACCATTAGTAGCCATGACATGGATAAAGAACCAGCAAAGGAGACTGAGAAGGAATGGTTAGAGGGAGAGATTGAGAACCAGGAGAGAGTAATCTCATTAAAAATTAGAAAGGAGAGATGATCCAGGAGGAGAGGGTGACCAACAGTGTCAAATGTTCCAGAGAAGCCAAAAAATGGGAAGACTGAAAAAAAGTTATTAGATTTTGTAATTAAGAGATTGCTGGTAACTTTGGAGAGGGCAGTGACAATTGAATGATGAGGTTTAAAGTCTGACTTCAGATGATTTAGAAGAGAGCAAAAGGAGAGGAAATGTAGGTACCAATAGTAGGCAGCTTTGAAATATGGGCTCTACAGATGTTCCTATTTATGAAAGTGTTGGAGGCAGGCCTAACACCAATATCCCGTCAGTTCAGGTTCAACTTTAGGATAAATGAGGTGCTCATAAATTATTGGGTAATTAACAAAAGGAGGTGTAATTTGCCCCAGCACAGCAAGGATATGCAACATGGATTACAGTGGCACTTAGGTTTTCTGGACCTGGTCCCCCTTGTCTTCATATGGAAATGCATCTGCTCAGTAGGCAGAGTAGAGTGATTCATAATGCTCTTCAGGTACCTACCAAGTCAGAGGTGCCCTGACTCAATTTCCATGTTACCTTTTATGTCGTTAGGTGAACTGGAAGTTGCATCAAGGAAGGTAGGGGCTAATCAAGAGCCAGGGACAGCTTTCTCACCTTTTAGAAAAAACCAAAGGTGGCCCAGTGGGTAAGAGTCCCAGCCCTGAAGAGTGCCATTTCCTGAGTTCAAATTCTGGCCTTGCACTTAGTAACTGTCTGATCCTAGGCAAGTGAATTAATCTAGTTTGCCTCAGTTTCCTCATCTGTCAAATGAGCTGGAAAAGGAAATGGTTAACTACTCCTGTATCTTTGCCAAGAAAACCCCAAATGGGGTCATGAAGAGTAAGACACAACTGAAATGACTGAACTACAACAACAATCTTTATAAAGGGGAAATGGAGAGCACTAGTCCTATTGAAGAAGTATACTGTGTTGGAGGAAAATATACAAGTAATTACAGCTTAGAATGTGAAGGGGATGAATTTACTCATAAAATGGAAACTGATAGCAGATTAAAAATTTGAATTCAACAATATCTTGCTTTTAGGAAATGCTATGAAAATGAGAAATACACACAAAGATAAAATAAAGGTCAGGAGTAGAATTTATTATATAAAAAACTGGGAGTAGTAAACTTGATTACCTGGGTAATCCACCACTCTAGGTTCAACAATACCTAGCATACTTCTATGTATATTTGGAATGAATTCTGAATGAGTGAATGAATGGGGAGCAAATATTGAACTTATAGGCTTTTCTACAAAGAATGAAAGGGGGGAAATTCCACCAGGAGGGATTTAGAATAAACATTTGGAAGAATTTCTTGACTTTAAGGACTGGTCTAAATTGAGATTGTTGGCAAAATCTTTTATGATGTATCTATTACAGAATTGAGGTTGTCAGTCTGGGAAGTATTTAATGAGATTTTTCTTGGTCTAGGCAAAGGAATTTGGCCAATTTATAAATATTTATTGAGTCTACTCAGTTCCCAACACGGTTAAGCAATATGGAGAAATAAAAAAAGGACAAGGCATGTTCTCTGCCCTCAGAGAATTTAATTGAAGAGACAAGCTCAATTCGTATGAAACAATCAAAGAACAATGAGACATAGTCTATAATTATTTTGAGAAGGACAACACCCTATCCTTGTTTTTTCAAACTGATGACTCCTTCCTCTTCCCTCCCCACCCTTGAACATTAATGTTGTGTTGTATTTAATTGACCTGAAATTAATTTCATCTTGAGAATTTCACAATATCCTATGCAATAATCAGAAATACTCTGAAGTGTCTCTAGAAAGCAGAACTGTCAATTTATTGAATTTAAGTACAATTTGGAAGAAGTATGGCTAGATAGCAGTTTGTCTAAAAATATCTGGAGGCAGGGGGAGTTAATAGATTACATGCTTAATATGACACAGCAGTGTCATTAAAATACAGAAGATCTACTGTAAGCATGGACTGCATTTAGAAAAGTACAATTTACAACAAAAAATGGGTAATAATCCTGTTGTCTTCTACCCTGGTCACATCACATCTGGAGTACTGTGCCCAGCTCTGAGTACCACATTTTAGGAAAAGTCTCATCTTGATGCTGATAAAACTTATTAAGGATATGGAATAGGGCTAGTAAAATATAAGTTGAACTAAAAAGCCTCTGAGGTCACTTCTAACCCTGAGATTGTATGATTTAATAATAATAGCTAGCATTTGTATCGTGCTTGAAAGCATTTTACAAATATTATAGTATGTGATCTTCATAACAACCATCGGAGGTAGGTGCTATTATTATAATCCTCATTTTTACAAATAAGGAAATTTCACTAATTTGGGTTTCTCTCACAAAGGGAACATTGGACTGAGATGATTTGTTTTATAAATATAAGCTCGCTTTCAGTCAATCAATTTTCCCAACTGCTGGTGTGCTTTAGGTGATTCTCCTATGTTCCTTTTTCGTTCAGTCAATTCCAGTCATGTCCAACTCTTCGTGACCCCATTTGGGATTTTCTTAGCAAAGACACTAGAGTGATTTGCCATTTCCTTTTCTAGCTCATTTTATAGGTGAGGAACTGAGGCAAACATGGTTAAATGACTTGCTCAGGGTCACATAGCTATTAAGTGTCTGAGGCCAGAGTTGAACTCAGGAAGACTAGTCTTTGTGATTTCAGGCCCAGCATTCTATCCTCTGCATAGTACCACCTACCTGCCCTAGTAATCACTAAGTCACATTCCATCCTCTTGATGGTGACTTGAATAGATATGCTCTGAGGCCTGGTCCACCTCTTTGGAAAGTGAACCAAGGGCAGTGTTTGTACTACCAGCATAATAGCTAGGCAAGAACAGGCAAGCTCCAGGAAGTCCCCATAGGCTAAACACTCTTTTCTCCAATCTTCAAGAGTGGTATCAGTTAAAAATGAGATCTATCTGCCACACTCCACATCTGTCTAGTTTAGGGTTACAAAGTTTAGGACAAAGGAACCACTATCTCTTAAGGGATAAACTTATAAATATAACTTGTTACTCACAATAACAAGTTATTATTATAAATATTAAAATATAATTATACAACTGTGTAATGTATAAATATAAATTATAAATATAATATAAATATAAATTTTATAAAATTATCTCGTGCAATATATATGTATAAGCATATAATTATAAGATAATAGATATACTTACATAATTAATCAATATGAATAATAGTTATCATTAATACCTTAAGGAGGAGGGTAGCCCTTACTTTACACTCACCAGCTTCGTTCCTTCCCACCAAATGCTGGTTACACAAAAGACCATCGCAAAGAGCAAATAGTGAGCAAACACATTTACTGAAGCAAAAAGTAAACAGAAATTGGAGATGTTACACAGATTCAATCAACTACAGTCAAAGAATACCCAAGAATGAACAAGCTCTTCAACTGGAAAGGAGATGAGAACTTTTCTCAAATAAAAGAAAAGGAATAACTTCATCTAAAAAAGAACTATTCTAGCAGTGTCTAGAATTTCAAGCAAGTCCAGAGACATGACGGGACCAGCCTTCTATACATATCTGCTATTCCCAAGTCTTTCTCTCCTCCCTGTAGTAGTCTCTGTCCTAGTTTTTTCTCCCCAAGAAATGCCTCCACGGAATGTTTTTGAGATCAGTTCAGGTACCCACTGTTGCAGTCAACACTGTCTCCACCAAGCAGAAGTCATTCATAACAGCACACAAAATGCCACAGGTTTGGGTGGAAACCAGAGTCTATAAAAAAGAACAGTATAATTGCTAGTCTAACCCAGTAAATAGGAATAATTTAACCTAATCACTGTTTTCCTCTATGCTCACAAAAGATAATCTTTTTCACTATTTGGCCCCCCAGGCAAAAAAATTTAACAAGGATTTTGTCCTTTCTTACTGGGTAAATGAATAAATCTCCAGACCCTTTATGAAGCTGAGTCTCCTTCACCAACATTTATACATACACAGAGAGAAAAAGGAGGCAGCAGCCAGGGTAGTCTACCTTGCTCTCAGTCTAGTTTTTCTCCATTGCCTTTTTGCTTGTTGACCACCAAGATCAGGCCTCTACATAATTAATTAGATAATCCTGTCTGGGCTCATCTCAGCCAACTTAGACTCCTTTAGGTATTATAATAGAGAATGGGACATCCAGGATCTAAAAGCCAAAGATTCTATGGCCTATGAGTAGTAAGATTGGGTGGGCCTATGAAAAGAAAAACTGAGAGATTAAGAGATTTGCCCTCAGTCACATAGCTAGTATACAAAAAGAACTGCATCCCAATTCTAAACTTGAAGAAGAAAAAAAAATTAAATACTTTTAAATGAAAACGAGGCAAATCATTTAGCTCAAAGAAATTCTGTCATTTACCTGGAAAAGGTGCATACTATCCTTTCAGGAGGGAACAGATTAATTAAATTTCATTCTAGGATGAACCCCCATCTTCATTTCCTGCCTCATCTCTCCACTCCAGTTTAAATGCCTTCGTTCTCCTTTTTCTTTATTCTTTTCCTCTTCCACTGCTCCCACCTCTTGGATGTCTTGAAAGACTGGATCTCACCAAGTACACACCAAACTTTCACAGGCTGACAGATCTCTTTAATGCGAAGCTGCCATTACATTAGTCAATGTAAATATGACTTATCTTGCTAAATCATAAGACTATAATGTCAATCAAAAGTAGCTCTTCATCAGGAAAATGTGAGGTATTCCTACTCCACAATAATAGCATTAATAAAACATTTACATGGTGTTTTAAGATTTACAAAGTACTTTCCTCACAAGAGCCCTCTGAGGCAAGTGTTTTAGTATTCTATTTATCCTCATTTTACAGATGAGAAAAGGAGACTCAGAGAAGACAGGGAAGTTACCTATAGATACACAGCTAGTAAGTGTTAGAGCTGGGATTTGAGCACAGGTCAAGTCAAATCAAGTTAAATCAACAAGCACTCACAAAGAACTTACTATGTACCAGGCTCTGTGCCAAGGTCTTCTGACTCCAAGTGAATTATTATTCCTAGTACATATACAATGGGCTAGAACATTAAAAAAAAAAATTTGTAGACCACAAGGTGGCAGAATTATAACACTGTACAACACTTTTTTTTTTTAAATCTCCAATTCTACTACATAATAAATGTCCTTAAGATTCATACTCACCTCCTACACACATCCCCACTTAGTCCAGGACACCAGTAGAATCCTTAGAGCACAACCTTTGTGTCATCATCAGGCTCTCTGTACCATCTTCTCCTCCCAATTCATGCTTTCTTCCTCTCGCTGAGCACTACTGTGTACTCTCAAGGTCTCTCTTAAGAACTTGGGAATTGCTTGTGTGACATGAGAGACACTGGCACAGGACCACTCAGCATGGTGTGCCCTCATCAGAGAAGGTGCTGTGCTCTATGATCAAAGGAGCATTGAAACAGCTTAAAGGAAATGTAGAATGTGCAAATTTAGAGAATCCACCCCAATGTTAAAATGGACTATTTGTGCCTGAGCTGTGGCAAAGCATTTTGAGCTCTTATTGGTCTGATCAGCCACAGTAAAACACTGAAACTTGACTCTAGCATAATGATGTCATTTTGGTCCTCTTCATGAATGAAGGACAACAACCAACCAAATTTGCCAAAGAATGATAGTTCTTCAGCTACTAAGCATTAATTTTGCACCTGGCCTATACTATAGACTAAGAATTGGGGTGAAGAGAAAAAGAGAAATATACAAGGAAACCTCCAAGAAGCTTCTATTTAAGAAGAGAAAATCTAAACAAATGAAAAAGATTTAAGAATGTTGACACAACACAAGTTAAGGGATGTCTCAAAGTCCCATGGTTATGAGTAGTACAGTTCAGACTGTGACCTAGGTCATCTGACTTCAAATCTAGATACCACAAGGCCCTACCACAGAATGATAAAAGATTCTCCTTCCTTCTTAGTGATTCTTGGACATCCCCATCTTATCTTCTGGAGTCCTGCCTACTTAACTATTTCACTAGTGGTCTTTTTTAGAGATTAATACTAGCAGATAGGATCTTTTTCTATCTCTCCTTAATCACCAGCTTCCCTTTTTCTTCATTCTTTTCTCTTTCTGTAAAACAAGAGGTATATGGAATAGATAAACTCAAAAAGCCCATTCCAGTTCCAATCTTGTATAATTTTAGATTTTATTTGTGATTTGTGATTTTATTATATTACTTTAATAGAAAATGTCAAATAGAAAATATTGTCAAAGGTACTTCTAGGGCAGGGCAACTAGAGCTTTGTTTCAGGGTGCTGAAATTTAGAAATCTGACAGCACTTGGTAACAGGGAAATAATTTAACTTAACACCTAAAGAAGCTATTGGATAGGGTCACATCCTAGCTGAACTCCTCTATGACCAATCCCACCCTATCCTCCCCTCCTCAAAAAATCATATTGATCTCCCCAGAAGCAGCTTTATAGTGTCCTGGGATTTCAGCTAAGGAAAATCAGTAACCAGGGTCTCTGTCTCTATAAGAAAACCGAGCTACAAGCTGAAGTATCTTAGGTGGCAAAATCCCTAGTTATAGCTGGTTCTTAACCTATTTTTGTGTCATGTACCCCTTCAGCAAACTGGTAAAGTCTCAGGACCTTTTTATAGAATAAAGTTTTCATATGAATAAAATCAAATATATAAGATTACAAAGGAAACCAATTTCCCTGAAATAAAGTTATCAAAATTATTTTGAAAAACAAAGTTCATGGAGTCCAGGTTAAGAACACCAAATGTGGGGCAGCTAGCACAGTGGATACAGTGCCCATCCTAATAAGGAGGATTTCAGTTCAAACCCTGTCTCAGATACTTACTTAGTTGTGTGACCCTGAGCAAGTCACTTAACCACAATTGCTTAAAAAAATAACACCAGATCTAGTCCAGTCATCCCAAACTATGTTTTTTACCTCTAAGCTGATGCTCCCTTTTCCCTCAGCCCACCTATTGATCCTAAACCTAAGGGCTTCTTCCCTAATCCTCTGCATTTTACATAACTGAAATCAGAGAACCATAGGAATTTGAAGTTGGAAAGGATCTTTGGAGATCTTAGTTTTTGAGGAGAGTTGTAGAGCTCATCTGCTCTTGACCCCTTTATTTTACAGTTAAGGAAACTGAAGCCCAGAAAGGTTAAACAACTTGCCTGAAATCACACAGATTGTAATTGGTAATCTGAACTAAGGTCCTCTGATTCCAAATCCAGCGTTTTTGCCACTGTGTACTACTTTACCTTTCCTCTTCTAGCTCAACTCCTACAGGAAACATAAATATTCCCTACAAAATCCCCAACAAGTCCCTACGTCTTGGCTGTTTGTGTTTGAAAGTGATACTGCTGACCTCGACTGCTTATCCTAATATGTGGCAATGGATAGAAATATCATGGGAAGCCAACCTTTGGTTTGGGTGGCAGTGGCTCTGGGTGAGTTGGCTTCTTTGTTTCGTGGAATTTGATTCCCTTTCTAAGAAAGGGCAGCCTGTATCTGATGACTGGTTGCCACTTTGGTCTATCTGCCACTTGTGGTTTCTCAGAATACCACAGCTCTACCACATCATTTAAAGCTGCGTGCATCCTTAGGGTCTTCGTTCTTCCTACCTAACTTGCGGGTTGTTCCACTTCACATAGCAAATGTGACTCTGTTTGAAAATCCTGCTACAAGTCATTCATCCTCCTCCTCTGTTCCACCTAGTGGAGTCATGTTGCAATAAACATAGTTTCTGTACTTCTTAATAACCAGCCAGCATACCAGGCCTTTCCTGTCATCATGGAAACACAGAATGATGATTAAATCCAAGAGGAGGAAAATTTCTCAGTTGTTATCTAGCCTAACTCTTTACCTCTACCACTGCCCAAAAAGTGCTCATTCAGCCTTTGCGGGAAGAGGAGGTATAGCCATGACCATATCTGTAGATTTAGCATGAACCTGCTAAAATCTGGATGGCACAAAAGAAAAATGATTTAAAACATGTTAAACAGAACTCATACATTTCTTTCAGTGTTTCTCATTTCTCTTTCAATGTCCCTTAATGTTCTCTTCTTCTGGCTCCTACCATTCCATATTGACTGATGCCTAAATATCTCATTTCAGTGATTCTTGTCACTTAGTCCTTCATCTGTTACTTTTGGATCATTGAATCTTAGAGCTGGAAAGGATATTTGATATTAGCTGGTCTAATCTTAAACCCCTTTATGTCATGGAGTCTTTTGGGAATCTGGTGAAACCTGTGAACCCATTATCAGAACAATTTTTCTAAAATTTCATAATTGAAGGAAATTTCACTTAAAGGGTAGTGTATATAAAGATGTAATCTTCACCCATACAGGTTCACAGGCCACCTCCCTCAATCTATCCACAAACCCCTTGGGTTCCTTGGACCCGAGGCTAAAAATTAACGATTTAGTCCAATCCCTTCATTTTGCAAATGAGAGGCCTAAGGCTGGATAACCATATATTGTGATATCATCATTATGAGTTTACCTTGTTCCTCTCTTTTTTTTAAAAAGATGCTTTTTTTTTTTACATTACATTTTTACATTGCTTCTACTTTTCTCTCTTCCTCAATAGAACCCTCACTTTGTAAGCATAATAACATGTTAGCGATATTTGATATTGTATCCTTCAATTTGCAACTGTGGTCAGAGAGGAGGAAGGCACTATCAATTCACTATCAGTCCCTTGAAGTCAAAATTATTCACTGTATTGATCAGAGCTCTTAAGACTTTTATTATCATTTTCCTTTCTATTCATGTATTTGCTATGTAAATTGTTTTCCTAGTTCTGCTTACTTCAGTCTATTAGTTCATACAAGTCTTCCCATGTTTCTTTGAATTTTTCATATTTATTGTTTCCTTTGATGCAATAATAATCCAATAATATTTCCCCAACTAATAGGTATCCATATTGCTTCCAGCTTTTTGCTACCACAAAAAATCAATGCAAATAAATATTTTTGTACAACTATGATCTTTCCCTCATTATATCATATTCTACATTTTATTGTATTTCATAATATTTTATATCTTTATAACACTTTATATTCTATAACTCTTACAGTATATACCTAGTAGTACTAGTATTGGATGAAAGAGTAGGTAGTTTAATAACATTTCTCACATAATTCCAGAATGGTTAGACAAATCCAAAGCTCTACAAAGAGCAAATTAGTGTGCCTTCCTTTCTATAGCTCCTCCAACATTTCCCATTTTCATCTTTTATCATCTTTACCAATCTGAGCAACATGAAGTAAAATTTAAGAGTTGTTTTAATTTATATTTAATTGGTTATTTGAATCTCTCTTTTTTTGAATATACAATATAGAAATATCCATATATTTGACTACTTCTCTATTTTTATATATTTTCTATATATATTGGATATTGTACTTCTATCAGGTGTTTGCTACAACAATTTTCCCCCAATCAATAACTTCTCTTTCTATTCTACCTGAACTGATCTTATTCATGCCAAAGCTTCTTAGTTAAGTTCAAAGACAGTTTTGTTTGCATTTTCTGATTTGTTCTGTTTTTGAGATATTAAGCTTGATTCTCCCTTTCCATTCTGAAATGAAACAAAGGTCTGCCCCCTTCTGCTTTGTTCCCAAAGTCTCTAGGCCTGAACATCCTAAAAGAATTTCCCATCTGTCATAGCAAAAAGATTCCTAGCCTGTGGAGTAAGCAGAGTTTGAATACAAAGAGCTAAATATTGCAATGGCCAAACCACAGTCTCCCCATATACCTGTAATGCTTTAATTCAAGAAGTAATCCAAACATGCAAGCTACTTAGAGAGAGTTCTTCTCCTTTAAGGCATCAATATGTGGTCACTTCCCAATGCCAACCAATTCACTTAGTCACCTGTTACCAACTCTGAGAGCATTCATGTATCAAGTCCTGAAATAATTCAGTCTTAAGTGGAGGAATAAAGCATTTTTAATTGAGAAAACAGAATAGCCACCCTGCCACCCTGGGGGATGTCCAATCAGCAGAATCACAGGAAAAAGTTCTTTTACTTTTAGGAGAGGGGGAGGGTGGTCACATTAGGAGGCAGGGCCTGGTCATGAGGTCCCAGGAGCTCTTGGCAATCCCAGCAAGAATACACACTCGTTCTAGTTAACTTACCCTTCATGATCTAACTTGCCATAATGAAGAGTACAAGGATGTCAGGAGCAGAGATCCAGATCAGTCTGGTTTCCTTGACAAGGTAAAATCCTTGGGTGGGAGACTTAGGGTGTGGTTCAGGGCAATCAAATCCAGAATAAATAACTTAAGGGTAGGAATGTAAGGACATTACTGAACTTCTGACATTACTAGAATCATTTAAGGGAGTAGCAAGTAACATTACATTTGGTATTAACTATTTTCTGACATTATATTAACAATATTTTTGTCATGTTGTGCCTTATATCAAAGATATTTGTGTACAAGTTAGCTCCTTTATTAGTCTCCATAAGGGCAGACCTTTTGTTCGTCTTTACATGGTCATTTTTAGTTGAGGAAGCTGAGGCTCAAAGAGGCAAAGGGACTTACCCAAGTTCTCATAGCTGGTAAGTGTAGAAACCAGGGCTCAAATCTAAGTCTTTTTCCCAAGTCCAGCGTTCATTTTTCTACTGCACAGTGCTTCCGAAAAATGATGAGTTTTATTATTGGACTAGACCTATGAGGTCACTTGCACAATAAATTCCCAGTGAGGAAACTCTGGTCACCAAGCCAGTATATGTCTGAGGTATGATACCAGGCTGTGTCTCCCTAAATAGAAACCCCTTAAATACTTGTTGAATAATTAGACGAATGAATGAGTGAGTAAGTGAATTCGAAAGGTGTGGTGAAGTAGTGATTGAACTTTAAGACAAAAATGTTATTTTGTACTGATAATATAGAATTTCTCTATCTCTCTTTAGTAATGAAAATTAAGAATTGGTTATACTCTAAAAATGGGGGGGGGGGAGGAGAGGGAAATAATCTGCTTTATGTCCTATGCAAACCAAGGACCATGATATTGGTAAGATTTTTGTGTGACCTAACATACAGTAAACACTTGAGAAATAGCAACAGAAATAGTGATGCAAAGAAGACTTACTTCTTGAAGTTCTAAAGGGTTACCATTTGCATTTGTTTATTTCCTTCCCAACTAAAAAAATGATTTTGGGCTTTAAACATCTCAATTATTCAAACTAGATTATGTTTGATGACTTTTTTTAATTTAGCAAAGTACAAGCTGAAAAAATAGCCTTCAGACTCATCCATGAAACAGAAGTGGGTTTGTTTTGGTGTTTCCCCCAACCTGCCTCTTCTCAGTCCAGACATTCATCCATCTGTTTCTCACTCCCTTTCAACCTTGTTCGTGTCATCTTTCCTGGTTTAATCACACATGAGAAAAAATAAAATATTGAGAAAGCCTGCAAAGTAGAGAGTTAGGAGATGAACAGTGGTTGAGGAAGATGGAAAACATTTTAGAAATGAAAGATGGGGATCTCTGAGCACCAACTTCTGTCGACCTCCAGCTACATTTTTAAAAGTGACCAATTAAAAGTGACCAATAAAAGTGATCAAGACTTCTTGGTAAAAAGAAGAACTCTGCTGAAATTCATTCATCTGTATACCGGCTCAAAAAGAGAAAGAAAAAAAAAATACAGTTACCGGGAACAAGGTAACTCCAATGAACTAGCTTGCTATGACTCGTGGGAACCAGTACTATACAGAGGGAAGTCAATCCAGAACGCAAATACTAAAGAGGAACATAGAACTAGAGTAAAAGAATAGGAAAGTATATTAGAGGTCATCTAATCCACCCCCTCCTCAATTCATAAGTGAGGAAACTGAAGTTCTGAGAAGTTAAATGACTTACCCAAGGTCACAAGTACACAAGTACTGAGTGACCTAATCTCTGACTTTAAATCCAGCACTCTTTCCACTAACAATTACATTATCACCCTTTGCCAGCAATGACTAAGACAGAGATCCCTCTGTGATTGTTGCAGGACAATCTATTACTTTTACCTTTATAGAGATGGGCAATGGAGGCATCCTTGAGTTCCTGGGGGATAACCTCCTCTTACTATATAACCTGGAAATTTTGCTCATACAAATTGCTTTTGTATGAGCAATGGTCCCCCTACCTTGTAAATCTCAGCTGGAATAGAATCAGCACCAGGTGCTTTGCCACATGAAAGGAGCCCAATGGTCCTCAAAACCTCTTCTTCAGTTGGAAGTTCAGCTAAGGAGGGATTGACTTCAACCTGAGGTAAATAGTCAATGGCCTCAGCACTGATTGATGATGATCTGTTGAGAACACTCTGGAAATGTTCAGCCCATCTCTCTAGGATCATGTCCTTATCACTAATCAATGTGGCTCCATCATCTTGCTAGAGTCCTCCTTAATAGGTTGATCCTTCACCTGGAAGATGGTCATATACCTGAGAGCCAATGTGGCTTCAGAAAGGGCTGAAGAACAGTCAATATGATGTTTGCTGCCCAACAACTCCAGGAGAAATGCCAGGAGCAGAACAGAGATCTGTACACAACATTTGTAGATCTGACCAAGATCTTTGATACTGTTAGTCACGAGGGCTTATGGAAAATTATGTCAAAATTTGGTTGCCCTGAGAAGTTCATCAATATTGTATGTGAATTTCATGATGGCATGTTTGCCTGGGTTCTGGATAATGGACAAAGCTCTCGTGCCTTCCCTGTTACCAACGGAATGAAACAGGGCTGTGTGCTTGCTCCCATGCTTTTTAGCATGATGTTTTCAGCCATGTTGACAAATGCTTTCAATGAGGATGAACATGGCATCAAGGTCAACTACTATAACGAGGGTAAGTACTTCAATTTGAAAAGACTGTACAAGCCAAGACCAAAGTGGAGGGGGTATTGGTGTATGATTTTCTGTTTGCAGATGATTGTGCACTCAATGAAGCCTCTGAAGCTGAGATGCAACAAAGTATGGATCAATTCTCTGCTGCTTGTGCTAATTTTGGCCTAATAATTAACACCAAGAAAACACAGGTGCTCCATCAGCCACCACCACACCATCCATATCCATTGATTACAACAAATAGAGAAGTTTTGAATGCTGTGGATAAGTTTATTTACCTTGGTAGTATACTTTCCAGGGATGTACACATTGATAATGAGGTTGATGCACACATTGCCAGAGCTAGCTCAGTGTTTGGGAGTCTCCAAAGAAAAGTTTGGGAGAGAAGAGGTATTAGACTGACTACCAAACTGAAGGTCTATGGAGCCATTGTGCTGACCTCATTGTTACATGCTTGTGAAACCTGGACAGTCTGCCAGCACCATGCCAGGAAACTGAATCACTTCCATTTGAACTGTCTTAGGAAGATTCTGAGGATCACCTTGCAGGATAAGGTACCAGACGCTGAAGTTCACGCTCAAGTTGAACTGTCAAGTATTCAAACTATGCTTCAGAAAATGTAACTCTGATAGACTGGCCATGTTGTTCCAATGCAAAATGTACACTTGACAAAAAGATTATTTTATGGAGAACTCACATGGGGCAGGCAATCACATGGTGGCCAGAAGAAACGATACAAGGACACTCTCAAGGTCTCTCTCAAGAACTTTGGATTTGACTATGCAACATGAGAGGCCCTGGCACAGGACCACTCAGCATGAAGTGCCCACATCAGAAAGGGTGCTATGCTCTTTGAGCAAAGCAGAATTGAGACAGCACAAACTAAATGTAGGATGCGCAAATTTGGGATATCCACCCCAAATATTCACACAGACTATCTATGCCCAATCTGTGATAGAACATTCCGAGCTTGTATTGGTCTGATCAGCCACAGTTGGACACATTGAAATTTCACTTTACAAAAGTGATGTCATTTTGGTCCTCTTTCAAGACAAGAGATAACAACCACAATAGCACCCAGCTACTGTAATCACGTAAAACATATTTAAATATTAACCACTTATGAAAGAAAACTTGAACAAAAAAGAAAGGAAGGAAGAAAGGGAGGGAGGAAGGAAAGAAGGAGGGAAGGAAGGAAGGAAGGAAAATAATATGCTTCAGTTTATATTTAGATACCATCAGTTTTTTCTCTGGAGGGGGATGGCATTTTTCATCATGAGTCTTTTGGCATTGTCTTGGATCGTTGTATTACTGAGAATAGCTAAGTCATTCACAATTCTTCATCATATAATATTGTTGTTACAGTGTACAATGTTTTCCTGGTTCTGCTCACTTCACTCTGTATCAGTTCATCTAAGTTTTTCCAGGTTTTTTTGAAATCATCACAATGTTTTCCTGGTTCTGCTCACTTCACTCTGTATCAGTTCATCTAAGTTTTTCCAGGTTTTTTTGAAATCATCACAGGGACTCTTTTTTGCCTTTCTTTGTATTCCTAGCACTTACCTCAGGGCCTGGCACACAGTAAATGCTTAATAAATGTTTTTCAAATTCCTGACAGAGAGATAATATCATCACCTTCCCCAGGAGAAAAGCTCTTCAGAGCTCAGCCTGTATACAGAGACTACTCTAGAGCCCCTGCCTACTCAAAACATACCTCTGAGCCAGAGGGCTTCTATTCTTTTGAAACTCTCTTTTTATAAAGACTACACAGCTACTATCCTCACACAAAAAGGGTCACTCTGTGGGGCACAGGAATACTTCTTTCCTTCTTGCTCCACTGAAATGAGTTTTGTTCTCAACTGATAAGTCAGACTTCCTTGACTCCAAAGTCCCTAAGCAGTCAGTATGTTACCCTGTTATGTCATTAACTCCAGTGCAGTCTTAGGGTTTGGAGGGATATCCCATTTTCTTCCCCTTTCTGTATCCCATCTTCCTCCAGGACAACTTGATTTTGTAATTAAAATCATCCCAGAACTGCTTTACAAAAGATTTCCAAAAGGAAAGGGAGAGAAGGAACAATACCTACAATTCCTACCACTGATCTCACTTTGAGGGTTGTTGTGTTGGTACAGCTGCTGGAGAAGAGGAAGCAATGGAAAAAATACAGTGGCCATCTGGCTCACACACAAGATCAGCTCCCACCTACTCCTTTAACATCCTTGCACTGGGTGGCCCCCATTTTGTGAATAAATACACGCTGTCCTCTTTTCCACCTAAGGGAAACCTTGGTTTCCTTCAGGATAACTCAAACATCACTTTCCAGGGGAAGCCTTTTCTCATCTTCCCAGGAGCTTGTGTCTTCCTTCCCTCCTGCTGTCCCTCCACTTCCACTGTATTCGTTACACATGTGTTTCAGGGATTTGAGAAATGATGGAATTACTGGGGATCAAGCTCTCCCCTCTCAGCCCTGAGAACAGTTTGAGATAGATAGGACTTTTTAACTCCAAAGTAGAATTAAAGCACACCCTGGGATTCTTAAAGGGGGGAAGAGAATAACCATTTATGAAGTCTACTGTTATATGCCAGGAGGTAAGTGCTAAGTGTTTCACAAGTATTATCTTATTTGATCTGCAGACAGCCTGAGGGAAAGGAATGAGGACCTTAAGAACTTAGCAGCAGCAGCGGCAGTAGCAGCCATGGGGGCCTACTAGGCCTACTGCCAGGACTTAAAGATCTTAACCAGAAAGAATCAGCGACCTAGGGGCAAGCAGCAGAAGGAAAAAATGAAAAGAGCTGTTGGCTCCATCTCCCAGGCATTTTGGAGCTACCAGTTGTATACACATCTTCAAGGACTGAGGGATATTCCAAGAAAAAGTCTACTCTTTCCCCAACTCCCCCCATCTTAATTCCTGTCTGGTAATAGACAGAGATAAATATACATTTAAATTATGGCAGAGAACTAAACTTCTGCCGAGACGTTAGGAGCTTTGCTAACTGAGTAATATGAGCTATTATGATTTTTACAACCAACTTTTTGTCCAACATAAACTCCATGAAGGAATAGAAGAAAGGATCACATAGACTCAAGGGGCCATTATATTGCCCTTAGGCCAAAAAAACAAGCTAATTGCTATAACAGATTGTAGCTGATAAATCTCTTAGAGAATAAAAGGGGTAAGAAGCAGAGGGTGACCAACTGTACCTTCCACAATGACACCTACAACCATGGTGTTACATATGTATTACATGTATATTAATATGTGGACATGTTGCCTCTCCTCCTAGAATGGAAGCTCCTCAAACACAGGAATAACTTGTCTTGATAATGCAAGCATTTAATGAAAGGCCTGCCAAATAGTAGGTGCTTAATAAATGCTTATTGATTGATTGTTGTTACTGAGATAATGGTATTTGAGGTGTGATTTTTAGCACAGTGTTCAATTCTTCCATAAATTAAAAATGCTATGTTCCATTTTTTAACCTCTTATTTATTCTTGGAGACTTAAGCCCAGAAATCAATCTAATTCAGTAGTATTTTAGATATCCAGTATTTGTGTGCGTGTATGTGTGTGTGTGTGTGTATGTGTATGTATATGTGTGTAAAGAGACAAAGGAAAAATTCAGCACTAAGCAGGATGAGGAGGGCAAAATTGCTGAGAACAGGGGGAAAGGGATTGGGAGTTTTGGGAAGATGGTGATAAAGGTGCCCTTAGAGGAGCAATTACTGGTACATGGAGGGAGCTGACTCAGAAGAACTATGCTCAGTACTGCTCCTTCCCAGGAATGATCATCATTTAGTGATCAACTGCGGTAACAGACATACAGAATGGGAGAAGGTTGCTTCTGAGAACATGGACAGAAGGACAGGAGAGGCTTCTTTCAAGAAACATGGAGCTTGTGTCATTTCAGGAGCATCAATGGCTGAGGCCCTGGGTATACTTTCTGATTCTTTATATAGACAACTGGTCCAATACAAAGGAAGATTAATCTCAAAGTAAAGTCTACCCCATCCCCACCAGTGATGTGCTGGTAAATTTTCATCATTTATTTATTTATTTATTTTTTTGTATTTAAATTTATTTATTTAAGTTTTCAACATTCATTTCCACAAAATTTTGGGTTCCAAATTTTCTCCCCATTTCTCCCCTCTCCCCACCCCAAAAACGCCAAGCATTCTAATTGCCCCTATCAGCAATCTACCCTCCCTTCTAACATCTCTCCCTTCCCTTATCCCCATCTTCTCTTTTGTCCTGAGGGACAAGATAAATTTCTATACCCCATTACCTGTATTTCTTATTTCCTAGTTGCAAGAACAATACTCAGCAGATGTTCCTAAAACTTTGAGTTCCAGCTTCTCTTCATCCCTCCCTCCCCACCCATTCCCTTTGGGAAGGCAAGCAATTCAATATAGGCCATATCTGTGTAGTTTTGCAAATGACTTCCATAATAGTTGTGTTGTGTAAGACTAACTATATTTCCCTCCATCCTATCCTGCCCCCCATTTATTCTATTCTCTCTTTTGATCCTGTCCCTTCCCATGAGTGTTGACTTCAAATTGCTCCTTCCTCCCACTGCCCTCCCTTCCATCATCCCCCCCACCCTGCTTATCCCTTTTTCCCCCACTTTCCTGTATTGTAGGATAGGTTTTCATACCAAAATGAGTGTGCATTTTATTCCTTCCTTTAGTTAAATGTGATGAGAGTAAGCTTCATGTTTTTTTCTCTCACCTTCCTTCTTTTTCCCTCCATTGAAAAGTCTTTTACTTGCCTCTTTTCTGAGAGATTATTTATCCCATTCCATTTCTCCCTTTCTCCTCCCAATATATTTCTCTCTCACTGCTTAATTTCATTATTTTAAGATATGATCCCATCCTATTCAATTCACCCTGTGCTCTCTGTCTCCCTCTATGTGTGTGTGTGTGTGTGTGTGTGTGTGTGTGTGTGTGTGTGTGTGTGTAATCCCACCCACTACCCAGATACTGAAAAAAGTTTCAAGAGTTACAAATATTGTCTTTCCATGTAGGAATGTAAATAGTTCAACTTTAGTTAAGTCTCTTATGACTTCTCTTTGCTGTTTACCTTTTCATGTTTCTCTTCATTCTTGTGTTTGAAAGTCAAATTTTCTTTTCAGCTCTGGTTTTTTCATCAGGAATGCTTGAAAGTCCTATTTCATTGAAAGACCATTTTTTCCCCTGAAGTATTATACTCAGTTTTGCTGGGTAGGTGATTCTTGGTTTTAGTCCTAGTTCCTTTGACTTCTGGAATATCATATTCCACGCCCTTCTATCTCTTAATGTAGAAGCTGCTAGATCTTGTGTTCTTCTGATTGTATTTCCACAATACTTGAATTGTTTCTTTCTAGCTGCTTGCAATATTTTCTCCTTGACCTGGGAACTCTGGAATTTGGCCACAATGTTCCTAGGAGTTTCTCTTTTTAGATCTCTTTCAGGAGGTGATCGGTGGATTCTTTCAATATTTATTTTGCCCCCTGGTTCTAGAATATCAGGACAGTTTTCCCTGACAATTTCATGAAAGATGATGTCTAGGCTCTTTTTTTGATCAAGGCTTTCAGGTAGTCCCATAATTTTTAAATTGTATCTCCTGGATCTATTTTCCAGGTCAGTTGTTTTTCCAATGAGGTATTTCACATGATCTTCCATTTTTTCATTCTTTTGGTTTTGTTTTGTGATTTCTTGGTTTCTTATAAAGTCATTAGCCTCCATCTGTTCAATTCTAATTTTGAAAGAACTATTTTCTTCAGTGAGCTTTTGAACCTCCTTTTCCATTTGGCTAATTCTGCTTTTGAAAGCATTCTTCTCCTCATTGGCTTTTTGAACCTCTTTTGCCAATTGAGTTAGCCAATTTTTAAAAAGGTGTTATTTTCTTCAGCATTTTTTTGGGTCTCCTTTAGCAATGTGTTGACCTGTTTTTTATGCTTTGCTTGCATCTCTGTCATTTCTCTTCCCAATTTTTTCTCCACCTCTCTTACTTGATTTTCAAAATCCTTTTTGAGCTCTTCCATGGCCTGAGCCCACTGAATATTTATTTTGGATGTTTGGGATACAGAAGCCTTGACTTTTGTGTCTTTCCCTGATAGTAAGCATTGTTCTTCCTCATCAGAAAGGATAGGAGAAGATATCTGTTCACCAAGAAAGTAACCTTCTGTAGTCTTATTTTTTTTCCCTTTTTTGGGTATTTTTCCCAACCAGTTACTTGACTTTTGGGTCTCTTGTCAAGAGTAGGGTATACTCTGGGAATCTGTCAGATCTCAGTTCCTCCAATGTGGCACAATCAAGTGTGTACTGGTCTGGATGCAGAGAGGGAATTTTTGTGCCCACAATCTTAGCAGTTACCTCTCCACAGCCACCTGGCCTCCAGTTCCACCAAGTCAGCACTGGGGGCTGATTTTCAGATAGCTAGATGGGCAGGGCCACCATTCAGTGTGAGACAATGACCAGCTCCCCCAGAGCCTCCACACAGGGCGGAGGGAAGAATCAGCTCTTCAATGCCCCCAGGGTTTTTATGCTCCAAAAATGTATGTGTCTGCTGGGCCTGCCATGTAGCCTCTGAGGCTGCTGCCTGCTGCTGGAGCTATAGGAAGGCCCTTCTCCCTTCCTGGCCAGCTGGAAAAACCCTGTCACTGACCTTTGGCGCCTATGGGTTGAGTGATCTTTGAACCTGCTGCTGCTGGGACTGGGGATTCCACGACTGGAGATTCCGCCCCCAATGGCTGTTCTCAAGCCGAGCACCACGGGGCCAAGGCTGGGCTGGGCTCCACGCTTCACTCCATGTGCAGTGCCACCCACGTTTCCCGTGGGCCTTTCAGGTCACCCTGGGCTGGAAATCTCCTCCAGTCTGTTGTTCTCCACTTCTGCTGCTCCAAAATTTGTTGAGAGTCCCTCTCTACAGGTATTTTATAGGCTGTGGGGGGAGACCCTGTGTATGTGTGTCTTTCTACTCCGCCATCTTGGCTCCGCCCCCTGCTGGTAAATTTTTAACAGACAGCTCGTGGGGATGGAGATATATATGTTTGACACACTTGTAATCTGCACTATTAATATTTTCTTCATCACTTCTTAAATTTAGACAATCAAAAAAATAGCAAATGAAACCCTGATTTGTAGTATTTGCCAATTTTCAATATTTAAATGCTCACCTTGAAAGTTTAGCATCTACTCTCAAGCTCTACATATTTTTTGGTATATTCTAGCCTCCATTTTCTATTTCTTATTTTGTTTGTAATAAATGTGTTTGTTTGACATTCACTATTTCTGATGATCTTTTGTGTAACCAGTTGTTTGATGAGAAGTAGCTAAGCTGACAAAGGGAAGCTAAAGATTACCCTCCCCTTTAGAACAATAAGAGCTTTTGTTCTAAACCTATCATCCCCTAGACTACCAATGTTTGAGGGGAGCCCAACACCCTTCTCAGAGGCTAAGGGAGGAAAGACTACGCAGTAGTGGCTATTATTCTGAGGTGTGCTTTCTCTGCTTTCTGCACCTGCTAGTATACTAGTGATACTGGCACAGCCCTTGTAAGTCACATCCATGTATTTAGACAACCTATGTGGCACATAGATTAATGTAGCATATGTATATCCTTTGGAGTAGCCATAATTCCATTGTAGACAAAGAAGGTCACACATGTCATTCATATGACAAACACTTATTAAGCTCCTTCAGCATGCAGCACTTTGATTTAGGTGCTGAGAAAGAAGCAAAGTTTAGATTAGTAGCTATTGGGAATAAGGCAGAATGGTAGAGGAGTATGTTGGAGAAACAGAAGAAAACACAAAGAGATGACAGAAGATAGCCTGTGTAGACTGTATGTTTAAAATCAGTGAGCAATGCTAATTACCTCTCTTGCAGCAACAATGGTTTTTATAAGCATGTGACTATGTGAACAAGAGGGAGTCTTACCTTGTCCCTAGTTACTGAAGGGGAAAGGGAAGCTCTGAAGAACCCTCTCATTTGGAGGAGATGGTGATCCAGGAAACACTGAGTCAGCCTCCTGCAGTGGACAGAGCACTGAAGTCAAAGTGAAGTCAAAGGACCTGGGTTCAAGACCCAGTTCTGCTCCGTACCAAGTCTGTGACCCATGGAAAATCACTTAAACTTTCTGGATGTCAAGCTTCTCATCTGGAAATGAGAGGTTTGGAGTAAAGGGTTTTAAAGGTGCCTTCAAGTTCTAGTTCTAGTCCTAGCTTTTTCACTGTGTGGGACCCTACAAATTAAATATGCTGGTGACCTTTGAGGGGAGCGGTCAAGTACCTGTAAATGGTCCCCCTCTAAACTGAGTTAACTATGGCACAGAGATTTTTTTTTTTTAATGTTCTAGTCGGATTGTGGTGGAGGACGTGTAGTTGGAGGAATTGTACTTTTCCTCCAACATAGCTGGCATCTGTGAAATTGGGATCTGTGGAGCTGGGCCAAGTGGTAGGCAGTCTGCTAGATCCAGGCTGCCTTTTCTCCAAGTCAGACTTAGGCTTTATTGCTAGGAACAGGATAATTGTTTTTGGTGGTATTTTTTCTTCCTTGGTTTTCTCAGAAGGTCTTTTAAGTCCATGGTAGCCTCTCCTGGCCCTGGATTCAAATTTGAACAGAAAGGAATAAATTCTTCTTTTTTTTTTCCTGATCGCGTTTATCCAGTTTTGTAGATGGAAAGTTTTTTGTTCTTTGAGGTGAGCCAATAGTATCTGAGAAATAGCAGTAGCAATTTTTTTTTAGACTGGACCTGTGATTTTTCTCAATATAGGGAACTCCCTTCTGCAAATTCCCTCTACCAATGCAAGTCATCACCTACTTTGTAACTTTTAATCTCAGAGAGTTGCTTCATCCTTGTCATTTTTCCACCCAGCTATTTTCCAAGCCTTCATCACCTCCAGAAACTCATCATTCTGTAAGATTAATCAGCTCAGAAACTCACACCTCCTCAGCAACCCCTGCCCCTTGGGCCACTCTCTCCCTCTGCTTGGGGCAGTTGGGAGGTGGACATCTGGCAGCTTCTCCCAGATCCTCCATAATTTAAGAAGGGCAATCAGGGAATTCTCTCATCATTTCCTACCCAGCTACCTTTCTGGACTTCATTATCTTCGAAAACACATTATTCTACAAGTTGAAATCAACTCATAAATTCATACCCCCCCTCAGATTATTTCTTACCCCAGATGCATGAATTCATCATGCCTCCCCTCCCAGAACATGTTCCCCCCCCCCCCCCCATGCCCCAGAACAAGTAATCTCCCTTGCTTCTCAGCTTCTTTTTATGTGTTTTCTGCCCCATTCAAGAGGGAGCTCCTTGAGGCCAGGAATTGCCTTACACCTTCTTTGTATCCCTAGCACTTAACACAGTGCCTCGCACTTAATAAATGCTTATTGAGTCTGATTCTGACCTGCTTTTGGACTTTTAGTCTCAGAGTTGCCTTGGGGTACTTAGAGGTTAATGACCTGCAGTCACTTCACTTAGCCTGTGTTGGTAGGACTTGAACCCAGGTCTTCCGGGTGGGGGAAATCTTGGAGTAGTTGTGATAGTCCCCACTTTGGAGGAGAGCGTGAGTGTACTCAGTTTGTGGAGGCTTTTGACTTGTTCTTGTCATGTCTTCTCCTTAAATATCCCTCTGTAAAAATTAATTGATGTTAATTGGTTATCAATGATATTGAAGAGATGACTGACTGATATTGAAGCAGGGATCACCAGTTAAAATACTGGGAAGACAGAAACTAGTGGTGATATTGGGGGGATACACAAGAGGGAGGGTTGTGGTCAACAATACCAGAAAAGATACTGCTGGCCCCTCAGCATTACCTCCAGAACTCAAGGTGTTAGTCAGTGTGGGCTGGAAGAGTGAGCTGCCAAAATAACCCGCAGAACCAAAGTCAGCCAACTCTATTCTGAGCAATGCTTATGGACAACGGAGATAATCCACTGTTCGTTCTCCTGGCAGGATTCTGTTAGACTATAATTAACTATTTTCTGTGGAAAAGACCTGGGATTTCCCTGGTATAGGAAACTTCTTAGAGAATTACCTGGGGCACTGAGGAGTTAAATGACTTGTCCAGGGTCACAAAAGCCACCGTATGTTAGATGCTGGACCTGAACCTGAATGGACTTGGCTCCAAGCCCATGTCTCTATTCACGATGTGACACTCTACTGCCCCGTCCCTCACTCTGGAAAATAGGAGCAGTGAAATGAGCAACAGTCTACACTTATGCCTTTTTAAAATACTCTATTTCTACCTAAATTTATAAGTTACCTGAAGGAAAGTAATACTATAATATTTCAAATATCAAATTATAATACTAGAGATAACCTAGAAAGGTCCTTAGTTAATGTTTCTTTAAAGACAATTGCCAAAAGCCAGGATCAGGCTGAATCAGAAGAGTCTAGACTAGGGAACACCTTAACTGGGAGTCCAGGCAAAGTACTGCATGGTTTAGAGATGTAAGGGGGTTGATACCAGCATGAAACGGTGAAAAAACACTGGTTTGGAGTCATAGGATCTGGATTTAAATCCTGGTTCTGCTACTTTCTACCTGTGTGACCTCTGTTAGTCACTTAACCTCTTTGGGCCTTAGTTTCCCCATCTGTTAAATAAGGGAGTTGGACTAAATTAACATCAAGGCCCCTTCTAGCTTTTATCCTATGTCACTTTACAAATATTATTTCCTTCAATCTTCACAACAACCCTGGGAGGTGGGTTATTTTCCTCATTTTACAATAGAGAAAATTGTGGCAAACAGAGGTTAAATGATTTACCTAAGGTCACCCAACGAATAAGGGTCAAAGGTGGGACATGAACTTCCTGGTTCCAGGTCACTGTACCAGCTCACTTCCTAAATTCAAGGTGTCTAGAATGGGGAAGACAATTGGCAAAATTCTAAGAAAAAGGAAGAGGAGCAGCAGGGAATGGCAACAGTCGGCATGGGGTTCACTAAGATAAGGAGACTGGGATTCAGGGTCAGAGAAGCCAACTATGGGGAAGACTAGGATAGCAAAGCACCAGGCAAGAGCCCAGTCATCAAAGGCTGGTAAGGGTTAAGCCTGCAACTCAGTTATGAGGAAGCTAGAGGAAATAGAGTAGGAAAAGCACTTCCGAGGTCCAAAGGAGAAATTGAGGACATGGGAAGAACTGATTTATGGAGATATTGACTTCAGAACAATAACAAGACTGCTACTGCTGAGACAGAGAACAGCTGATGTAAAGTTCTTAATAACCTGCTTGCCTAGAGCCATGATTAGTCCCAAGATTTGGGGCAAAGCTTAGTTTACTTGAAGGATTTAAATTAGAATCTGCTTGCAGGGTTTAGAAAGAAAGGATAGGGTAAGATAGTGGGCAGTTAGGCGTCACAGTGGATAGAGTGCTGGAGTCAGAAAGACTTCATGAGTTCATGAGTTCAAATCTAGCCTCAGATACTAACTCTGTGATCCTGGACAAGTCACTTAACCCTGTTTGCCTCACTTTCCTCATCTGTCAAATGAGCTAAAGAAGAAAATGGCAAAACCACTCCAAGTATCTTTGCCAAGAAAATCCCAGAAGGAGTCATGAAGAGTGGCACATGACTGAAATCACTTAACAACATACAGTAGGATGGGACACAGTAGGGTACAGAGGAGAGTCAAACAGTTCATTATAGAACAGAGACATCAAAAGAAATCACAGAATCTTAGCTTTGGGAGGTAATTTACATGTTACCTAATCCAATCCCTATTTTGAATTCCCTCTACATCATCCTTGACAACTTGTCACTTGGCCTCTATTTGAATACTTAAAGTGACAGGGAACTCACTATCTAAAGAAATCCATTGCTGGACCATCTAATATTAAAGAGGTTCCTTTCGATCTCTAAAATCTACCAGTTGGTTTTAGTTCACACAGATTAAGCCGAATCCTCTTTTCATATGATAACATTTTAGCTTTTGTAAATAGCAATCATGTTAGTTTTCTCTTCTCTGGTTCTTTCACCAAATAGTCATGACTGTATTACAAAGTGATAATCATCAAAACAATCTGGTACTGACTAGGAAATAGAGTGGCGGACCAGAGAAATAGATTAAGTACATAATACACATACCCCTAGTAATGTTATGGTTTGTCAGGGTCCTTCCTAAAATGTTATGCTCACATACTATGGTTATCTAAACTTCTCTCTAAATGCTCCCTAGATGAAATACCCTCCTTCATTTCAGCATATGAGCAAATGCTAGTTCAGCGGCTAAGGTCAAGAGTCACCATCTGGTACTTAGAAAAAACAATTGCAGTCAATACATATGAATGCAATGTGGCTTTGATGCTCCCAGGTCCATAAGAAAGCCTTTATCAGGTTAAAATAGATCTAATTTTCCATTTTCAGTGTAAACCATATAGTCTATAGCAAGTATTTTGAATCAAAAGCAAAATATGGGGTAGGAGGTGGAGGAAGGGATCAATACCTTCTTTTAGTAGCAAGTTCCTCAAAATTAAGGGTGTCAGGGAAGGAAAATCTTTGAATTCATAAACTAGATCTCATATTCCTTGTCCTTCCTGTTCTTCATTATTGTTATTTTTTCCCTTTCATTCAAAGTGCTTCTTTTTTTATTTTCTTTTTTCCAATTACATATAAAAGTAATTTTTAATATTAATTTAAAAAATTTTGAATTCCAAATTCTCTCCCTCCACCCTTCCTCTCCCTCCTTGAAAAGGAAAGCAATTTGAAATAGATTATACATGTGCAGTCCTGTAAAAGTTCCATATTAGTCATGTGATAAAAAAAAGACTGAAAAAAAAACTCAAGGAAAATTTAAAAAGTGAAAAAATATTATTCAATCTACACTTAGACTCCATTAGTTCTTTCTCTGAATGTAGATAGCATTTTTCATCATGAGTCTTTCAGAATTGTCTCTTATCATTGTATTGCTGAGAACAGCTAAGTCATTCACAGTTAATTATCATACAATATCGCTGTTACTATGTATGTACAATATTCTCCTGGTTCTGCTCCCTTTGCTTTGCATCAATTCATGTAAATCTTTCCAGGCTTTTCTGAAATTATCCTGCTCATTATTCCTTATAGCAAAAATAGTATTCCATCACAAGCATATATCATAATTTGGTCAGCCATTTTCCAGTTGTGGGGCAACCCCTCAATTTCCAATTCTTTGCCACCACAAAAAGAGCTGCTATAAATATTTTTGTATATATAAGTCCTTTTCCTTTTCTTAAAAAAAATCTCTTTGGGATATAGACCTAGCAGTAGCATCGCTGGGTCAGAGTTCTATAGCCTTTTGGGTTCCAAATTGCTTTCCAGAATAGTTGAATCAGTTTACAACTCTACCAACTATATATTAGTGTCCCTAATTTTCCACTTCCCTTCCAATATTTGTAATTTTCCTTTTCTGTCATATTTGTCATTCTGATAGACAAGAGGTGGTACCTTAAAGTTGTTTTAACTTATATTTCTCCAATCAATAGTGATTATGAGCATTTTCTTTCATATGACTATATATAGGTAGCTTTGATTTCTTCTTCTGAAAACTGCTTCCCTTCAATATCCTTGAAGTCATGTCCTATGACTTTTATTCTTATAAATTTGACTCAGTTCTCTCTATATCTGAGAAATGAGGCCTTTATTAGAGAAACTTGCTGTAAAACACTTCCCCTAGTTTTCCAATTTCCTTTTAATCTTGGCTGCATTGGTTTTGTTTAACAAAAACTTTTTGATTTAATATAATCAAAATTATCCATTCTGCTTCTCATAACGCTCTCTATCTCTTGTTTGGTCATAAATTCTTCCCTTAGGTCCTGCCATAGTGCTTTCCAGTTTTCCTAGCAATTTTTATCAAGTAGTGACAACAGCCTGAATCTTTGCATTTATCAAACACTAGACTACTATGGTCATCAGTACTGTGTATTATGTACCTAATCTATCCCAGTGTTCACCACTCTACTTCTTAGCCAGCACCAGATTGTTCTGATGATTGTTACTTTACAATACAGTTTGAGATCTGGTGCTGCTAGCTTCCTTCACATTTCTTTCCCATTGATTCCCTTGATATTCTCCACCCTTGATATTCTCCACCTTTTTGTTCTTCCAGATGAGTTTTGTTATTATTTTTTCTATCTCTATAAAGTATTTTTATTGGAATTAATTTAGGTGGAATTGTCATTTTCATTTTATTAGCTTGGCCTGCCTTGCTCATTATTGTTCAGCCCCACATGTTCTTGGCTCCTTACTAACCCATTCCAGATTCTAGATGAGGGATTCTCACTGTAGGGTCTATGGATCCCTGGATTTTAAGGGGTCTGTGAACTATAGGAAAAAATGCATCATATTTCCATTAACTTAGTTTCCTCATCTATAAAATGGGGAATAATAATGGCTTGTAGCTCCCAAAGTTGCTGTGAGGATCTAATGAGATAATGGCAAGGTGCTTAGCACAGTACCTGGCATACAATAAAGACTATGTAAATATTGGCTATTACTGTTAAATAAACATGACACTGAGGGTACTTCCTTTATAAAAAGTAATATTTCAATTTCCTGATTTGCTATGGGATCTATGATCTCAAAGACCACAACCCACCCATGCATGCCTACTCAATCATCCTGATTCTCACCTACACCCTACAATAAGTCCCCTACAAGAGGACCACCAAATGTATCAGAGGGGGCCTTTTTTTATGGATACTGGCAGGACACATGGACTGTACATGTTATAAAGTCATTAAAATTTTATCAGGAAGGAGAAAAAAATTTCATCCTAACAAAGTACTCTATATTTCTAAATTTAAATAGTGGATTAGTTTTTACAGCTCTTACATGGTGGAAATAGGGTAGTACTCTTCTGTGATTTGTTGCCAGAGCACAACATAAATTAGATTTGAAGAGGGCAAAGCTGTAACGTTTTAAAAAATATCTTAATTCTTTGAATAGTGTTATCAAATAAAGGAGAGGATGATTTCTGATCTTTTATTCTTCTTGTTTATTTTGTTGCTAATAAATATATTTAGAAATTCTCTTTGCCTCACAAAAAGAAATTTTAGGGAAAAAGTTAATGTTCATTGTACATAAGAGACAATAGGCAGAAATTATAAAATACTATTTATGGTCTTTTCAAGAAAAGGCTGAAGTACAATTTAAGTGCTTTATCAAGCTCCTTCTATCTCTGTAAGCCAATAAAACTCAAAAGCTCTTAGTGTCAGGGCCCTAAGACTAAACTGCTGACTTCAATTATCTGAAATGTTTTCATATGGCAAAGGGATTCAGAGTTCTGTTTTGGTGTGGGAGCAGGACCTAGAGGAGAAGTTGGAAGTGATGTACAGATGACTTTAGGCTGACTATGAAGAAAAACTTCCAGGAGCTCTCTGAAGGTGGAACAAGAACTAGTAAAGGAGTTAATATGTTACAAATATTAACTTATTTCATCTTCACAGCAACCTGAAGAGGTAGGGGCTATTATCATCATAGATGAGGAAACCAAGGCAAATGGAGATTAAGTGGGTCACACAGTTAATAAACTGGGCCTGATTTGAACTTGGAATGAAGACCTTTTTTTAGCCTCAGCAATCATATTACACTTCAGTGTCCCTATGTGGCATAGATACGCCACAAATATCCTCACTGGCATTTCTGTAGTTTTAGGCTGTCACACCAAAACATCTACCTGAAAATTGGAAGGTCAAGTCACCACTTGTGGTTTGGATGATAAAGGACCTCTTCAGAGATACGAAGAACTAATAAAGGAGATGGTTTGGTCATGCAGGAAAAATAAGAGCTGCTATCATCATCATCATCATCCTCCTCATCCTCCTCATCCTCATCCTCATCATCCTCATCATCATCATCATCCCTGAATTTAGGTCTATTGACCTAGCCAATAGTCATTGACTCTAGGTCAATGCCCTATCCACTCCACCACCTAGTGGTGCCTTTAGGGCATGTAGATTAATCAGTTAACTTAGCATTTATTAAGCACCTAATATATTTCAAGCACTTGCTTTAAGTGTTGAGGACGCAGAAAGACAAGAAGTAGTCCTTTCTCTCAAGGAGCTCAAAGAATAATGGATATCTTAGCAACAGTCTTCAAATAATTTGGATGAGCATTTGTGTGACACATTGTAGAGAAAATTTCTTTTTGGATTCTGATTGCACCACATAGCCTCTGGTGTCTCTTCAAATTTGAGATTCTAATGGAAAAAAAAATCAAAACCTTGAAAGAGTTATCTGAAGTCCATACTGATCTGGGAAAAATCTTTGCTTCTATTCCCTGACAGTCTGAGAGTTTAGTTTCTTTCTTGGCTGGAATTAATACCAGACTATAGAGTCCCTTGAAAAAAAGTTTGACTGTTTAAAATACATTGCCACTTGGTGATCTGAATCTTTAACAAATACACAGTAGGGTCTTAGATTTAGAGTCAAAAGGGACCTTAGGGCTCATCTAGTTCAACCCCCTCATTTTACAGATGAAGGAAGTGAGAGGTAAAGGGACCTACCCATACATGATCACATAGGTAGTAAGTGACAGAGGGAAGATCTGAACCCAGTTCTTCTTAAGTCCAAACCCAGTACTCTTTCCTGTTTCAGGGCTATGCAAATTATCTTGAAGCTTCAGTAAGCCTCAACACTTAACCCTGGAGGAGGCATGCTGCATTTCTGCTGCTATACCCAGGTCTCCATCTCCTGTATTAGTTATTTGGGTTTTTTCATTCTGCTTTCTTTTCAGTTCCAAATTCTTTCCCTCCCTGCAGCCCCTCCCCAACATTGAGAAGGCAGGAAATATGATCTCCATTAACGACATGAAGTCATACAAAGCATATTTCCACATTAGCTATTTTGTAGATCACTTATTCCGGTGCTTAATTACATACTGCCCTGCATTGTTTCATATGTAGATGTCTTTCTTCCACAACTTCATTATTAGTTGTTGCAGGCTAGCAAAAGCTGTGCTACACTTCTTTAATAGCATGCCTCTTCCTGATGTCCATCCTTTACCCATCTCCCTCTCCCTTCATGCTCAAAGCACATGCTCAATAAATTCTTAAAGGAAAGAATGAAGTCCTATTTTTAGCCTCAGCAATCATTATAATTTGTCAAATTCACTGCCTCTGTGTGGCATAGATACTCCCTTAATATTCCCACTGGCATTTCTGTAGTTTTACGTTGTCTCACCAAAACAAGTAACTGAAAAGTGGAAAATCCAGCTACCTCTTGTGGTTCGGGTAATGAAAGACCTCCTCAGAGATATGAAGAAACAGCAAAGGAGGTGGGTTAGCCACAAAGAAAAAGCAAGGGCTCACATAATAATAGGTAACATTTATGTAGTGCATATTGTGGGCCAGGCATGGTGCTGAACACTTTACTATCATCTCATCTGATCCAAGGACTACTTATGTAGTTCACTGGTGTCCACATGATGTTAAATCAGGAGGACTCTGAGCACGTGGGGTGGATCTTGTATAGAAATGTGTTAGATGGATGTGACAAGAAGGCCTGCAAAGGTTGCAAGCTGCCCACAAAGAAGAGATCACATAGCCATCAAATTCTCAAAGTACTTACCTTTTAAATATGTGCACAGTGATAAACATTCTCTTTACTGTTTGCTTTGGCATATAGAATCTTGTTTTGAGTGAATTATTGTTATTATTATTTTGGAGGCAATTGGGGTGTAATTGGGGTTAAGTGATTTGTCCAGGGTCACACAGCTAGTAAGTGTCTGAGGCCATATTTGAACTCAGATCCTCCTGACTCTGCCCCAAGTGAATTATTTTCTTGTGAGTCACTCTTATATGAGGTTTCACCTTTCTCTGTTAACACATTCTGTCCCTAAGAGATGTCATGGTTTTTTATGTCATCAGATATGTTTAACTACAGACACTTTCAACTTTTTAATATTTTCTAGTAGCCTTCTGTATTGAAAGATTTTATTAATTTTTTTCAATTTCCTTTCATTTTTTCTTGATTTATATTGCTTTGCTCTCTGTCCGTGACTGCCTGAAAAAGCAGCAGCATTTCTTGATGCAAAATGTAAATAAGTTTGGGGGAGTAGGGAGGCAGGATAATAATAATAGTCATTGACATTTATACAGAATTTGAAGGTTCACAAACTGCTTCCCATACATTACCTCATTTCATCCTCACAAGGACTCTGTGAGGTAGGTGCTAATATTGTTCATTCAATTTTACAGATGAGAAAACAGGCTCAGGGAGGTTCAGTGACTTGCCTGGAGTCATACCATCAGTGAGTATCTTGAGGCGGGATTCAAACCCAAACTTTCCCGACTCCAAGTCCAGTAGCTAGGTGGCACAGTGAAGAGAGCTCTGCCCATGGAAGACCTGAGTTCAGATCCAGCCTCAAAAGAACTGGGTTTCAGCGAGGTAGAGCTGCACAAAATCATCAGCCTCACTCCTCCAGAGACATCAAAGTCCAGTGGCAAGACAAACTGACAATGGTCCAAGATGGCTTAGAGTGAGTGTAAATAGCAATTGTTTTCTGCTCTAACCAGAAACTTTGAGGATCTTCCTCTCTCAGAATGATACTGGTAAGTTAGACCATCTTCTATCTCAGTTCTTAAGTAGCCCTTAGTCATTGAGTGCATGTTGCCTCAGATAAACTGGGACCTGGGAAAGACCTTAGTTTAGAAGGTCAAGGTCACCCACTGCCACAATAGGAGCTCTAAGGCTGAAAGGTCTTCAGAAGGAAGCTAGGGCCAGACTAGCTGCACTCAGTGGGTATAAATCTATGCACTTGCCCAAATACTCAACTGAGTAGCACTAAGCTGAGACAACACAACTGCTTGGCATTACCAAATGTTAGCAGCCTGAACCTAGGAGGTTGCCTTTCCCTCAGCTCCATCTTGGATCTTGTTTGGATTCCTGGTTTGGACCTTGTTTCCATTTTTAGTGCTTGCATCCTGTCTCTGGTCTTCTGAACTCCATGCCTCATCTGCCTTTTCCCTAGTCTTATGCCAAGCCTAGAGGCCTGTATTGGGCTACCCGAGTCTTTCCTACCTGTCCCAGGTCTTCGGCTGGCCACGCCGGATGCACATATGAGAGAAAGGACGTTCCAGAGTCGAACAGGGGTTGAGCTTTAATCCAGGGAATCAGTTACAAGTGCAGGGGGTCTTCCTTAGGAGGAAGAGGGGGAGATTTCCTAAGGAGGCTAAGCTTAAGGGATTGGAAGTAGAAGTACAAGCGGGGAGAGAGGGGGAGGGGAGAGAGGAAGGAAAAGAAGCGGAGCCCTACTTTTCTCTTTGGCTCCACACGTGCTAAGAGAGAGCTTTCTGGCTTCCTCATTCCTACTTAATCTTCAGCCACACAGTTTGCATCTCAATACCATGCTGTTAGGTAACTAGGTGTGCTCCAATCCGGGACGACCTCGAGGGCAGGGAGACTCCACCCATCAGGTATCTCCAGGGGAGAGGCGGAAATACCCGAGCTAGCCGAGCTAGCTCAGTCTGACCTTCTCGAACCCCCGCTGTTCATGGAGGGCCTCGTAAGACTCTAAGATTTAGAAGTCCCACTTTTACCTGCCCGAGACTATCCACACGGAATTGAGCTTCCAGTCCCAACAGTCTTAGCTTATTTCCTCTGTGATTCTGACCTTTGAATTTCTCTGCAACTGCTGCTTACTATCCAAATCAAGAAGCATTCAATCAGCACCATTTAGTCCTCTCTGTCAAAGCCCTGGGAACAATACGGACCTGAGGATAGACCTTGATACCTGGGCCTGGATTCCTGACCTTACTTGCTGCCTCATGAGGAGACTGCTTTCTAGTCCAATGTAAAAACTTCTCTCTTAACCCTCAGGAGATGGGGTGATATCTGAATTTTTCAATTACCACCTCTTCTTCTTCTCTGTATTGCCAACTTTTTGGGTCCATACTCTGTGAAGAGACTACTTCATCCTCTCATGTACTGGGATTCAAATTCTCTTAGACACAGACCCAAGTTCAGGCCTCTCCCTGGGAAAAGAAGTTGCCTTAATGAGTGATTAGCAATTTGTGATCTAATATGTCCAAGCATTTATTATTACTAAGCACAAGACACTGTATTAAGAAACTAAACTTGTAATTGAGGGGAAACCTTAGATGAGGAAATTCCCTCTACTGTTGGAAGCGGAATGCTTTTTCTGCAATTTATGTCTTAGAGATTTTCCCGGAGATGTGTGAGCCTGAGCAACTCACTGAACGTCTCTATGCCTCATTTCCTCACCTGCAAAACAGGGTAACTTCCTTCTAACTTCCAAGGTCACACAGCTAGTAAACAGAGGCAGAATTTGAACGCAGGTCTTCCTGGTTCTGATACTGACTCCCTAACAAACATACTACGGGCCTCTTCAGGTTACAAAGACAACATGAAAAACATCTTCTGCCTTCAGGGAGCTTAAATTCAAGTAGGGATACAACATTTAGAGAGATATTTTAAAATTCAAGATAGATCAGGAAGGGAAAGCACAAAAGAATGAATGATTAGAAAAGATTTTCTGTAGCAGGGGTACTGTAGAGAAATGGCAGTAAGCTGGGATCTAGGGGAGCTCCAAATCCCTTCAAACAGAAAAGATCTAAAAATATGCCAGAAGAAACAATGATAAAGAAAACCAACAAGAAATAGTCATAAGCTCATCCATCCAGTCCAGGACTGCAGAAAAAGATAACCAAGATCTTGAGCAAGTTCTAAGCAAAGAGATGAACCAGGCAAAGGATAAGAGACAGGGTCACACCATAGCCCAGGCAGCAAACGGTGGAGTCACAGCAGGAGAACAGGCCAGGGAAGTACCTGGGAAGATACTGCTATCAGCACAATCCACAACGTCTAACTGGAGCCTGTGACAGGTCAACAAAAGACAGAACCTTTTCCAGGTTCAGAATTATGCAAGGAGACAGGAATAGAGAAGGAGTTAAGGGTTAACCAAAGTCAAGTCAGCAGGAAACTGAGACAAAACTGCCTGTCACTGAAATTCCAGCTTTAGGTCTTCTGCATGTTTGATTAGCATGCCAGTTATACATTTATCCAAGTAACTGATAAAACTAGGAAGCACAAACACAGACGCCTTCAAAAGATGCCTTCCAAATTTTGGTGAACCATTAATTACTAGCTTTTGAATCCTGCTAGTTGGTCAATAAGCATTGATCAGGTGTCAGGTGGGCAGCTAGATGGCCCAGCAGATAAAGTCCTGGGTCTGGAGGCAGAAAGACCTGAGTTCAAATCCAGCCTGAGACACTTACTCATTGTGTGATCCTGGGCAAGTCACTTAACCCTGTTTACCTCAGTTTCCTCACCTGTTAAAGCACTAGAGGAGGAAATGAAAACAACTTTAGTATCTTTTCAAAGAAAACCCCAAAATGGGGTCACAGAGTCAGACATGACTGAAACAACTGTTAGGCACTGTCTTACGTGCTACATATAAAAGGAAAAGGCAAAAATATGGTCACTATTGTGCTAAAAATTAGGTATATATAAGATATATGCTGAATAGATGGAAGTTAATTCAACTAGTTCTAAGTCTTCCTAATTGTGCTATTCCAATAGATGATTAACTGGACTCCTATTTTATTGGGCCCCTATTTTATTCCAATCAGTTTGATATGATTCCATAGTGGTAGTGACTATAAATTCTGATATTAGGCCTCAGAGCTGTGAACTGTACATTATAAGTTCACTTGCTTAAGCATAGGAAGTTAACTAGAGGACCTCCACTCTTATTTTTCCTTGTTATGATGACCAAGCCCAGCATGACAGAGATGACTGACTCAGTTACATGGAAAGTCCCCAGCTATCTCTGTTGCCCCTCCATCTTTCTATTGTCATCTCTCTACTGCTCAACATGGGGAGATGACTATGAGACAATGAGTGGCTTTGGTTGCTGCCTGTGGCCTCCCCTGCTACCAGCCCATCCACCTACTTCCTCGTATCAGCCCAATCCCATGAGCCTGCTCATTGAATGGTAGAACCTCCTGGAAGATCATAGGTCTGTTAAGGTCTGTTTACTAGCCCATTTGTCAACCAGTGGGATTCTGTATTTTGTGCAGACTCTCCTGCAGTCTACACAAGGGCAAGGTCTATCAACCAATGAGATTCTGCACTTTTGATCTGCTCCACTTGTATTATCTGGGTCCAGGCACTATACAACTAAGGCTCTGGGGGAAGGGGACATCTCAGAGAGTGAAGAAGATCTGAGTTCCACTTCATTAGAAGGGCCATGGACCCTTTAATAAAGTGTCATTGGCTCAGATCTCTGCTTCAGTAGTTTTTTTCTGGCAGACTGGACAATTTTGAAAATCTTCATACTATTTTTTAGCTTCTATCTCTTGATCCTGTCCATTAGAACAGCACAGAAAACTTTGTCAAATGCTAAAATCCACATCAGCTGTATCTATAGCATTACCTAATCTACCAGATTCATAATCTTGCTAAAGATAAAATTAGTCTGTCATGACCTGCTCATGGTGAAACGATGCTGTGACCCTTCCTTCCTTTTCTAAATGTTCACTAATCATAACACCGTATTCTAAAATTTTGCAAAAATCTAGGTCAAATTCACCAATCTGTAGTTGGCAAAGTCTATTCTTATCCCTATTTTGAAAATCTGGAGAACGTCTGCCCAACTTTCTCCGTCTCTCTTTTTCTGTCTGCCTCTTTATCTCTCCGTCACTGTCTCTGTCTCTAATTCTATTTCTGTCCCTTTGTCTGACTCTGTCCCTGTTTCTGTCTGTCTGTCTGTCTGTCTGTCTGTCTCTCTCTCTCTTCTCTCTACCTTTCTATAAGTCAATTCTACGTTCACACCAAGTCATGGGCAGTGGGAAGACATGAATCTTTATGGAGGAACCAGGAAAGCCAGCAATAGTCAGGGCTAGAGATGGGGCTAGCTGAGGGTTAGGAAATAAATACCATTTGCGCCAAGGTCCAGAGTCAGGCATAAGTCAAGGGATAGGTAGGTGGTCTGGGCTGCAGAGTTCAGTGACTTAGGTAAGGAAATGGCAGCAGGGATTTAGTTATCTTGGCAAGTGGCCTAAATAACAGCAGCAGTCTCAACAGCAGGGATTATCTTGACACTGAGCCAAAGGCAGTCTGAAACAGAGGTTTCCTATTTGATTCCTTGAATGGGCAGGAACTGGTCTCCTGGGGTAATAGGGCCTGGACTCTATGACTAGGGAAGTATCTGTAGCCAGTAGAGGAAGAATGCTGTAGTCACACATGCTGTAGCCTGCGGAAATCTTATGGATTTTTAAGGATTTCAGCTCCTTCCAGAAAGGGACCGTGCTTTTTGCTTGTTCTGTACAACGTATACTATACTGTAAGCACCTAAAGATTATCCCTATTATCAAAACCTACAGATTACCATACAGTTCCTTTCCCTAGCCTTTTATTCTTATACCTTCCAAGCAAAGTCACTCTCTTCATTTCATTGATTTAATAGAATATCATGTCCTTTAGCTCATTTATTTTAACCTTTGAAAATTGCTTTTCTTTTTGTCTCATGATGCTTCTAAATTGTCCTTTGTGTTTCCAACTCCATCTGTCTTGGATCTGTATCCTTCAAATCTCCAGGTTCTGCACTGGAATACTTCAGTCACTCACTTTTCTCAGGATACTTTGTTTCCTTATTTTCAATTTGAACCTAAGGAAAAAGATTGTAACCCAAGACTTCCTGGAAAAATCCTAAAAACAGCATCAAAATCCCAACAACTACATTGTTCCTACCTCCCATTTCCTGTGTCCTACAGGCAGCTGGGAAGCTAAAAGTTGAATCTTTGTTAAAAACTGGAATGAGAACATTGGAACAGGCTCTGCTCCATTTCTTTAGTAAAGTTTAACCACAACATACCAAATCACAGCAGGTGGGCTGGAGGAGGGAGAGAGGAGAACAATCTCATTAACCAGAACAGTGAGAATTAATTTCCTTAATCACTAAAAACGTTCACTATGAACCACTAAGAATATTATCAAGTTCCAGAGAAAAGTCTTAAAGCTTCCCCAGTGCCTTTTTTTTTGCGGGGTGGGGGGGGGAGGTTAGAAGGGAGGGTTCAATTTTTTTGTTCAGTACCCCAAGGTTTATCACTGAAACTTTCCCTGATTTCCCTTGTATTAGTGCCTCATTTACTTCATCCTCTTGTTCGTCCTTCGGTGCCAAAGAAGACCATGCCATCAGAAAAATGATGACATGACTTGCACTTGACTTTGTTTTGAGTGAGGGAGGGCTAGGCAGGTCACCAACCTCACTTCTCCTCCAGAGCCATCTGAATCCAGTGACCAGATATTCATTAGGATGACTGGAGATGGCCCAGGATGCACTGGAAGACCTTGGGATCTTTAGGCCAAGGTCTTTGCAGGTACTCACTTAGAGTGAGGCAACGCCCATTCATCCCATTCATCGAATAGGCCTTTTAAGAAGTAGCCAGGGTATGGCCCCTTTAGTGAGGTCGAGAAAAACCAAGACATGAGGTTGGGTGGGAAACAGCAACAGTTACTATTGATAATCACTCTAAAGCTATGGGTTCCAGGAGCCCTTGGCAGGGGCCCATTGGAGTCTCAGTTTCAGAGTGTAGTAGGGTTAAGGTTTTGGGAGAGGACAGGACCGGGGAAAGAACAGGAAAGGGAGGGAAAGGAAAGAAAAGGGAGGGGAGAGGAGAGGAGGGGGGTAGGAAAGGAAAGGGTAAATGCAGCTGGCGGAATGCTAGCTGGGTACCTCACCTCCTCCTCTCTAGTCTCCCTCTCCCTCCCTTCCTTCTCCTCCACAAAGGAAGGGAAATTCGGATGGCCAAAAGTTGCCCAGTTGACTTGAGTTTCACTGCCTCCTTTCCTTTCTTTTACTTCATATTTATTTTATAAATACCTAAATGTACATGTGTTTTCCCAGCCTCCCCACTTGGAATGTAAACTCCTGAAGGACAAGGCCTTTAATTTTTGACTTTGTACTCTCAGTGCCTTGCATATAGTAGGTGTTTTTTTTAAATAAATGCATGGTGTTTCATTGTTCAAATTTATAAGAGCAAGAGTCATTCCTCAATATATAAATGATCAAAGCTAATGAAGAAGCAGCCTTCAAAGGAAGAAATCCACGTATAAACACATGCAAAAATCTTCCAAATTGCTAATAATTAGAGAAATAAAAATGAAAACAATTCTGAAGTTCTACTTCACAACCACAGGTTGGCAAAGGTGACATAAAAAAGATCAATTTATTATTTTGGGAATCTACTTTTAAATAAGTTCTTCTTTTAAATTAGTAACAAGCTATTCATTCTACCTATTATCCTATATCTTTCCTACTTTTCTCAGCCCTATTCCTTGAAAAAGCTACCTGTACTCCTGAGCCTTCATTTCCTCTCCTCATTCTGGCTCCTGACCTCATCACTCTATTTGAAACTATACCCTTCAAAGCTACTAACAATTTATTAATTTCCAAATCTAATGGCTACTTCTCAGTCTTCATTCTCCTTCATATCTCTGCTGCATTGGGCACTACCTTAAGAGGTAGGGCAGCTAGGTGGTGCAGTGGATAGAGCACCAGTGCAGGAGTCAGGAGGACCTGAGTTCAAATCTCACCTCAGACACTTGACACTCACTAGCTGTGTGACCTTGGGCAAGTCACTTAACCCCAACTGCGTCAGCCTGGGTCATCTCCAGTCATCCTAATGAATATCTGGTCACTGGATTCAGAAGGCTCTGGAGGAGAAGTGAGGCTGGTGACCTGCACAGACCTCCCTCACTCAAAACAAAGTCAAGTGCAAGTCATGTCATCATTTCTCTGATGGCATGGTCTTCTTTGGCAATGAAGGATGAATACATCACACCACACCACACCTTAAGAGGTAGACCCAAAAGGGAGAAAGTGAAGGCAGTTGGCAAGTAAAGACAAAGCAAAGTAAATAACAGGTTAACAGAGGGCTAAGCGAACTGGTAAGAGTGAATTGGTGGAAGGGGCAAACGGGTTGAACAAGTGTCAGTGTTTTAACATGAATAATTGATTATAATAAGCTTTAATCAGTTACTTAGGGCAGCAGTTCAAATGTCTATGAGTAGCTTCAACAAAGAAAGTTGAAAATGTCAACCATTATGGAAAATAGAGGTAACTGCACTGATTTGCATTAAGTATGCAATTTTGTATTTCTGCCATTGGGTAGTGACTGTTAACTATGTTGTTGTTATTATACAAATGAGAAAAGTGAGGCAAACAGAGATCAAGTGATTTGCCCAGGGTTACACAAATTCAAAAATTCATTTGGGAAAAGAACAGCTGACTAAGAAGGTGGCATTTGAAAATGGGATTTAGATTAAAGGTAACTTTTTTTGTCAGTGGCTTCTCTCCATCCCTCTCTCCCTCCATATTCAATCTATTGCCAAGTCCTGTGGATTCTGCCTTCACAACACCTCTCATATATGTCCTCTTCTCTGCTCTGACACCATTATCACCATGATGTATCACTTTAAATCCAAAATATTGCAGTTGACTTCTGGTTGGTCTATTTGCTTCAAATTTTACCCCACTCCACTCCATCTTCCACTCAGTTACCAAATTGATCTTCTGAAAGCTCTATGTCAACTTTCATTCTACACACTCTAATGGCTCTCTATAACTTCCAAGTTCAAATATGAAATTTTACTGGCTTTTAAAAATCTTCATACTTGTACCCTTCCTACCTCTCCAGTCTTCTCATACCTTATTCCCTGCGATGCAGTGACCCTGGATCCTTGCTGTTCCTTGCACAAGACCCTCATCTCCTAGCTCCAAGCATTTTCATGGACTATCCCCCATACCTGGAATTCTTTTTCTCCTTATCTCTGGTTTCCTTTAGGTCATAACTAAAATTCCACTTTCTGCAAGTCTTTCCCAGTCTCCCTTAATGCTAGTGCCTTCCTTCTGTCAATTATCTAATTTATCCCTAAGTTATCCCTTCCACTTCATGGGGGTCAGGGGCACAGCACCTCCTCAATCAGGAAAATCTACATAAAATTTTTTGGTCTTCCCTTTGTACCAGAGAAGAAGTCTGAATTAATATGGTATTAAAAGAAAAAAAAATGCTGTTATTATGTAATAATACATATATTTTATGCATTTCTGAGTTTCTAAACTTCTTTTTTGTCATTTGCTGACCTTCACATATCATCTGTGGCTTTTGCAAAACTCCCCAAAATTTCCATTTAATTTTTTATGCCAACTCACAACATATCAAAACCACAATGGGGAAAGTCATGATGTAGAAGGAATATTTGTATATATCTTGTTTGCACATGGTTACTTTCATATGGTCTCTCCCATTAGACTGAGAGTTCTTTGAGAAGAGGGACTGTTTTTTGCTTTTTTTTCTATCCCAAGTACTTAGCACAGTGCCTGGCACATAGTTGGTACTTAATCAATGGTTACTGGCTTGAATGAAAGTATACTTAGTTAGTATTCTCATCAAATTCAAAGATGACCCAAAACTGGGAGGGGTGAATAACACAGTGGATGACAGATTCCAAAGGATCTTGGCAAACTAGGGCACTGAGCTGAATCTAAAAAAGGTGAATTCAAAAGGGATAAATGTATAGTCTTGTACCTGAGTAGAAGAAAAAATGAACTTCATCAATATAAGACAGAAGATATGACCACATTAGGAGAAAATGAGGAAGGCCTCCAGCGTGTTGAGAGGATCCTTGGAGTCAGACTTCTGGAAAGACACAGATGAGAGTGGAACAGATGGACAGACAGGGCCAAGTTGTGTTCTGTATAATTGGATGGAACACCTGAATCCTTGAGAACACGACTCTATTTGTATTTTGAACTTTCTATACCTCATCTATTACAGGGTAAAAGTTTTGCTGCATTTCATGTATCTCCAAGAACTTAAAAAAGTAAGTTTTTTTATCCTCAGCACTGATCTGGCCCTCACTGGAATCCTGTCTTCCTATTTTATGTGGAAAACAGGAAAGTTAAAATAATAACAATTAGAAGTTGGAAAAAAAAAGGACCTAAGATCAAATCAGTTGGGAGAATGCAGAGAGGTAGTATGATATTTATAAAACTGTGATGAATGAAAAGTTCAAGAGACATAATTTCTAGGTAATTAATAATTTTATTAATTATAGCTAGTGAATAATTAAGAAAAGGATGGTCATTTGGCTTTCTCTCATAAACCAAAGACCCCTTATGGAGCCCCCTTGATACTTATATATACTTGGAAGAGTGGGTATTCCCAACAGGGAACAAATTCTGATTACTTAATAATTAATGAGACTGAATATTATAATGAGAGATGGGCCTGTTCTAATGAGGGGCTGGGTACATGACTCTTATGTCACTCTTGGACAAAGAGAGACTCATCTCAAGCCAGACTACTCCCCTGGGCAATCTGTACAAAAGGGATCTGCCCCCCACCCAAGCTTATGAAGTAGAACACAATGGGCCAGAATTTACCTACATCAGATTCTTTTTACTCTTTAATCAGAACAGTGTGTGGTTTGACCTTTGTTCTGGAAGAGGGCCATGACATCAGGCAGGTGTAATATGACTTGCAATTGATTTTGATTTGAGTGAGGGAGGGCTGTGCAGTCACCAGCCTCACTTTCTCCTCCAGAGCCATCTGGGTCCAGGGGCCAAATATAGATCAGGGAGACTAAAGATGGCCCAAGATGCAGTGGGAGATCCTGGCCCTTTTAAGCTAAGGTCTTTTCAGGTTCTCACTTTGAGTGAGGCAATACCCATTCAGTGAAGAGAATCAGAACTAAGCTTCCCCAGTTGGGTGAGGTGCAGTAAACAAGACTGAGGAGAATGTTAAATCTAATCTCATCATCAGCTCAGTTCTTCAGAGGGTGGCTCAATAACCTACAAGAGGCTGATTTCTGAATAAGGAAATAGAACAGGTAAAATCTTAATCTCAATTAATAACTGGTTATCAATACAATAATTTCTCTCAATACTTATTGTAGAAAAGGTGTCTGTCAGTTATTTTCTAGTTTCAGAGAGTAAAAGATTGGATATAGCAGTTTTCAAATTGTGGTCTGAGAATGACTGGGGGTCCATGAGATCCTTTTGAGGGGTTTGTGAAGTCAAACTTTTCACAAATAATATTGACATTCTGATTTCTGACATCATAAATACTGACAGATAAATCTCGCAGAAACAAAAGCTCTTTAGCATTTCCAACCATTTTTAAGCATATAAAAGAATCCTGAGACCAAAAAGTTTGAGAAGTTAGAAATAACAAAGACTAGAACAGTTAGCTACAGAGAGGCAACCTTTCTTTCTTTAGGAATAAGATAGGATTTTCTAAGGGAACCAAAGGCACTGGGACAATTGAACAGCCCATCCTGCTCTCTAATCCATGGAACCAAGTAAGTAAATTCTCCTTGTCCTTGAACTACAGAATTGAGAGGAGAGATTTTGGAATATTAATCTCATGCTAAGTGCCAATAGATATGTTCATATAGGATTTAGTACTGGAAGGGAGTACTTTATTTAATCCAACCTGTTCATTTTACAGAAGAGGAAAAATGAAGTTCAGGAAGGTTTTGATTTATCTACTTGTCCCCCAAATGAGTTAATGGTGGGGCCAGACCTAGAACCCAGATCTGGCATTTCTAGGGTGCTAGTTCCACACCTTGCTGTTTCTCTGACTGACTGCTCTAATTTGGTGAGCCTGATTATTGTGATGCATCATTCATGATCCTGAAAAAAAAGCCATTTCTCATTATTACCCCTCATACCCTGAAGCAGTCTAACCAAAGTAGCTGTTCCCCAAACTCTGCACTCCATCTTCCAGGCATATTATGTGTGGGTACTTGAATCAAAGTATCTGAGTGATGATCTTAATTTAGATTCAGAGGAAAATTTCTTAGAGATCAAGAGTGAAATGATTAGATATAAAATGAAAACAGTTGTTTTGGTTTTGATTTTTAATTATTATAAAGACAGTGATTACAAGAACAAATTGAATTCTGCTTGGGATAAAATTTCAGATAGGATCTTTTGAAACAGTCTAAATAAAATCCAATGAATTAATATTAGCACTAGGATTTTTTCACCAAAGGTTGAATTCATCTGAACTGGCAAACCATGCAACTTCATAATATATTAAATGAAGTACATTAGCATAACATAGAGCATTGTATATAACACAGCAGTGTCACCATCTTTGAACAAATTTTCCCCCCCATACTTAGAATGCCCTCTTTCTTCATCTCTGTCTTTTTGCTTCCTTCAAATCTCAGATTTTGAGATTCCTTCTATAGGAATCCTTAGGAAGCAGCTTGGTGGCCCAGTGGATAGAGTGAGTGCTGGGTCTGGATTCAGGAAGACCTGAGTTCAAATCCGGCCTTAGACACTTTCTAACTCTGTGTCCCTGGGCAAGTTGCTGAACCTATTTACCTCAGTTTCCTCATCTGTCAAATGAGCTGGAGAAGGAATGGCAAACCATTCCACTATCTTTACCAGGAAAACTCCCTGGACAGTACGGTCTATGGAGTCATGAAGAGCTGGGCACAACTGAACAACAATAAGAAGCCAGAGTGCTCTTTTGCTCCATGAAGTATTTTGCATTTACAAGCCCTTTGCTCCATTTGAGGATGGGAATGGGAATTTTTCTCACATTTAGGATTTGTTTGCTTGTTTTTGGCTTCTTATCTACTCTCTTTTCCCCCAAAGAGAAGGTAGCACTGGACCTTGCACATAGCAGGCATTTAATATTTGTTGAACTGAATTGCTTCTCAGGCTTTTCCTCCCAAGGAATAGAACCTCTCCAAGCAGAAGCAGAACCTAATAGGGCAGCGAATAAAACAACCAAGTGCTGAGTTACTCAGATGTATGCTTTACATACAATCCCATCCAATTGCCAGGCTCTAATCTCTTCTTCTCCTCCTCCTGTTCCTTCTCCTTCTTCTCCTCTTTCTCTTTCTCTTCTTCTTTGTTTTAATTTGTTGCTGCTTATTTTATGGATATTAATGAATGTTTTGTGTTTTAGTCAGTAAGTCAACAAATATTCATTAGACTTGGACCAGAAAGCAAACTTATCCAAGAGTTAAATTAAACAAAAAAAGGAAACAAATAAATCAGATAAATGTAAAGCCTTCCAATTTAACTCCTGAAATACCGGGTATCTCAAAACTTAAAACTGTATACGTACCCTGTATTTATCATACAACAGATAACAGATAAAGTGAAGAGGGATAGGATCTTAAATAGGATCCTAGGATTCCTTCTGTCATTGGCCAGAGAGAATAGGGTCTGCCTGAGGCATGGCTAAAACAACCAGAAGCCCAGGAACAGATGTGAGAGATAATTGACAGTCTTGGGTGATTTTCAATTTTAGAGACCCATATAAATGTTAGGGCTACTAGGTGGATAGAATGAGGGGACTACCGTCAGGAAGATCTGAGTTCATATATGATCTCAGACACTGACTAGCTGTGTGAACCTGAGAAAGTCACTTAACCATATGTTTACTTCAGTTTCCTCATTTGTAAAGTGAGCTGGAGAAGGAAATGGCAAACCATTCCAGTGTCTCTGCCAAGAAAACTCCAAATAGGGTCAGGGAGAGTCTGAACAATAACAACATATAAATGTTAGCTATTTGAATAATCCAATTTGAGTACTTTAGAGATAACTGAGGGGTAATTAAGATACTCCTAATCACTTTAAGATTACAACTGGTTAGCTATAGCTGTGCAACCTCTCTTTAGATGGCGGATAAACTTTTTAAAAAATTTTTAAAAAATTTTTAAACTCAAACACCAGAACTCAAATACAGAATAGAGAAAAGAAAAAGTAATATATCATAAATTTAAATATTGAAACTTAAATGCAAAGTAAGAAAGGGGGAAACAGCATATCACGTGCACAGCAGAACATGAGAGGATTCAAAATACATAGCAATAAATTTTCATTTCAAGAAACGGTGTATGACAAATACTACACATGGTATTGAGAGTGGTCCATCTTTTCTTTACGTCCTTGTAAGTTTTCTTTTGTTCTTTACTGTGCACTTTTTACTTTTTTCTTTTTTCCCCTTTCCTCGTCCCCTGCAACAGCAAGGTCTCCAGCATACACAGGGGGGTCCACTGCACAGGTTCTTAGATCTGCTTTCTAAAAGGAAAGCAACTTTTGAGGGGTCAACAATCTACTTTAATCAAGCACATACATCATTTACTTAGTTCAGGGGGAAAAGTAAGTACCCTGAACTTCAAAGAAAATATGGAGAAATAAAGACCAACAGATAGGACTTCCAACTGTCTGACCATTACATACATATAATTACCAGAGAGAGAAGCACCAACATCTGGGTTTTCAAAGGTGTGTGTGGGGGGGACTCCTTAGCTGCTACCCAGAGTCTTGTCTGACCAAACAAACACTTCCAATGAGTAAGCCCCAAACCTCACCTCAGAGTATAAATACACTTTTCAGAGCCAGAGAGCATCACAATCCCTGAGAACCAGTGCCTCATTAGAAATTATCAAAAAGTGTGGGCCTGACTTTTTGGGGGGGTGGAGCCAAGATGGCGGAGTAGAAAGACACACATAAGCTAGCTCCGAACCCACAGCCCATAAAATATCTGTAAAAAAGAACTCCCAACAAATTCTGGAGCAGCAGAAGCCACAGAACAATGGAGCAGACCAGATTTCTGTTCCAGAGAGCCCTGAAAACCTCTCGCAAAAGGTCCTTCGTGCTGTGGACCCGGAGCCAAGCCGAGCCCTGCCTTGGCTGCACAGCACCAAGAGGAGCAGACCCGAGCAGGCTTCAGGGACAAAATCTCCAGCAGCCACGCGGATCCCTCTACCCACAGGCCCCAAAGGTTGGTGAGAGGATTTTCTCGGCTTGCCAAGAGGGGAGTAGGGTGCCCCCATAACTCAGGCCCCCTCAGGAGGCAGCAGCGGAGGCAGGAGCAGACCCAGGCTCCCAGAGCAGGCAGGAGCCTGGATCCATTGTTGAAGGTCTCTGCGTAAACCCCCTGAGGGAACTGAGCCCCGTGAGGTGGCCCTGCCCCGACCCAAGCAGCTGAACTTAATCTCACACTAAATAGCAGCTCTGCCCCTGCCCAAGGCCCTGAGGCTGGGAAGCAGCATTTGAATCTCAGACCCCAAGCACTGGCTGGGCAGATCTGGAGATAAAGTGGGTGTGAAGAGAATATTCAGAAGTCAAGTCACTGGCTGAGAAAATGCCCAGAAAAGGGAAAAAAAATAAGACTATAGAAGGTTACTTTCTTGGTGAACAGATATTTCTTCCCTTCCTTTTTGATGAGGAAGAACAATGCTTACCATCAGGGAAAGACACAGAAGTCAAGGCTTCTGTATCCCAGCCCACTCAATGGGCTCAGGCCATGGAAGAGCTCAAAAAGGATTTTGAAAATCAAGTTAGAGAGGTGGAGGAAAAACTGGGAAGAGAAATGAGAGAGATGCAAGAAAAGCATGAAAAACAAGTAAACACTCTGCTAAAGGAGACCCAAAAAAATGCTGAAGAAAATAACACCTTGAAAAATAGGCTAACTCAATTGGCAAAAGAGGTTCAAAAAGCCAATGAGGAGAAGAATGCTTTCAAAAGCAGAATTAGCCAAATGGAAAAGGAGGTTCAAAAGCTCACTGAAGAAAATAGTTCTTTCAAAATTAGAATGGAACAGATGGAGGCTAATGACTTTATGAGAAACCAAAAAATCACAAAACAAAACCAAAAGAATGAAAAAATGGAAGATCATGTGAAATACCTCATTGGAAAAACAACTGACCTGGAAAATAGATCCAGGAGAGGCAATTTAAAAATTATGGGACTACCTGAAAGCCATGATCAAAAAAAGAGCCTAGACATCATCTTTCATGAAATTATCAAGGAAAACTGCCCTGATATTCTAGAACCAGAGGGCAAAATGAGTATTCAAGGAATCCACAGATCACCGCCTGAAAGAGATCCAAAAAGAAAAACTCCTAGGAACATTGTGGCCAAATTCCAGAGTTCCCAGGTCAAGGAGAAAATATTGCAAGCAGCTAGAAAGAAACAATTCAAGTACTGTGGAAATACAATCAGGAGAACACAAGATGATCTAGCAGCTTCTACATTAAGGGATCGAAGGGCATGGAACAGGATATTCCAGAAGTCAAAGGAACTAGGACTAAAACCAAGAATCACCTACCCAGCAAAACTGAGTATAATACTTCGGGGGGAAAATTGGTCTTTCAATGAAATAGAGGACTTTGAAGCATTCTTGATGAAAAGACCAGAGCTGAAAAGAAAATTTGACTTTCAAACACAAGAATGAAGAGAAGCATGAAAAGGTAAACAGCAAAGAGAAGTCATAAGGGACTTATAAAAGTTGAACTGTTTACATTCCTACATGGAAAGACAATATTTGTAACTCTTGAAACTATTCAGTATCTGGGTACTGTGTGGGATTACACACACACATGCACATGCACAAAGAGACAGAGTGCACAGAGTGAATTGAAGAGGTTGGGATCATATCTTTAAAAAATGAAATCAAGCAGTGAGAGAGAAATATATTGGGAGGAGAAAGGGAGAAATGGAATGGGGAAAATTATCTCGCATAAAAGAGGCAAGCAAAAGACTTACTAGTGGAGGGATAAAGAGGGGAGGTGAGAGAAAAACATGAAGTTTACTCTCATCACATTCCACTAAAGGAAGGAATAAAATGCATACTCACTTTGGTATGAAAACCTATCTTACAATACAGGAAAGTGGGGGATAAGTGGATAAGCAGGGTGGGGATGATGGAAGGGAGGGCATGGGGAGGAGGGAGCAATTTGAGGTCGACACTCATGGGGAGGGACAGGATCAAAAGAGAGAATAGAAGTAATGGGGGGCAGGATAGGATGGAGGGAAATATAGTTAGTCTTATACAACACGACTATTATGGAAGTCATTTGCAAAACTACACAGATTTGGCCTATATTGAATTGCTTGCCTTCCAAAGGGAAGGGGTGGGGAGGGAGGGAGGAAAAGAAGTTGGAACTCAAAGTTTTAAGAACAACTGTCGAGTACTGTTCTTGCCACTAGGAATAAGAAATACAGGTAAAGGGGCATAGAAAGTTATTTGGCCCTACAGGACAAAAGAGAAGATGGAGACAAGGGCAGAGAGGGATGATAGAAGAGAGAGCAGATCGGTGATAGGGGCAATTAGAATGCTTGGTGTTTTGGGGTGGGGGGAGGGGACAAAAGGGGAGAGAATTTGGAACCCAAAATTTTGTGAAAATGAATGTTAAAAGTTAAATTAATTAATTAATTAATTAAAAAAAAAAAAGTGTGGGCCTTCCTACAAAACAAATGTCCCCTAATCAAGCTTCCCTTAATGGACAGGAATAGATGGGGAAGATTTTTAACTCTCATTAGCATAATTAACATTACATCCCTCCCAGGCTACAATTAAGTGCAGATATATTTTTGTGTGTGTGTATACACACACACACACACACACACACACATACATGCATATACTATACTTTCTCTAACAAATTCTACTCCTGATCTTTGTTTTTATGTTTGTGTGCATCTCTTATTTTCTGTCCCTCCTAACTCCTCTACTATACTTCTTCCCACTACCTTGCCTTACTATTACTTAGCCTACCCTCCCCCCAGGGATCCTTCCCCTATCCTCCCATTCCTATAAATCTAAACATCCTTCTGTACCCTCCTATAATCTATTCCCTCACCCTTCCCCATAGAGATCCCTCCCTTATCTTCCCAAGGATCTCTACCTTATTCTCCCATTCTCTTTGATTTAAACACTCGTCCATACTAAATTTTTCCAAGAGGATTTAAAGTACTGAGACAACTGATTGGTCCATCCTTTTCTTTAATCTATGCAACCAAGTGAATAACCCTTATACTACAGAATTGGCCTTGAGTAGATAGCATCCCTTTTGGCTGTCAAAGGAGGGGGTAGGGGCATCTATGATCAATCACATATGGGCTTGGAGTTTGTCCATAGTCCCTTCTAAAAATGAGCAACAACTGGTTGCTGGACCAACCACATTTGGCCCTGAGGCTGAAGAGAGTGATGTAGAATGTGATCAACGATAGGAAGCTCCTGGGTTAGCAACTGGGATATCCTACAAGGATAGAAGAGGTGAAAGGGACCTTATCCCCTCATTTTAAAAATGAGAAAACTGAGGAACTGACGGAAAGGTTGAGTGACTCGTCTGGCATCACGTAACTAGTGTCTGAAGCAAGGTTTGAAATGTTCCTGACTCCAGCTCCAGTGCCTTATACACTATACCATGCTTATTTAATCATAAATTTTTAATCATATATTTAGAGCTGGAAAGGACCTGAGGGATCATTCACTTCAACCTTCCTCACTTTACAGATGAAAAAAGGCACAGAGAGATTAAGTGACTTTCCCCAACCAGCATTTGAAAGTCTAGGAAATTTGTATTCCATTTGACCATACTGACTACACTGCCTCTTATAATACAGAGTTGCCCAACAGCAGGGTGGGTTTCTGTGTGAAGTTGTGCTTTCTCCAACATAGGAAGTTGTATGTAGAATCATAAATTCATAGTCAGAAATTTCTAGTTTAAGTCTCTCATTTTGGAGATAAGAAAACTGAGGTTCAAAGAAATTAAGTGACTTGCCCGAGGCAATACATACATACATACATGTATGTATGTATACACAGACACATGTACATACATACATGCAGATATATACATACACACATGCACACATATACATATAAATATTTAAAATAACAGAGCTGAGAATCAAACCCAGGTCTACTGATGATAAATCCAATATTCTTTCTACTCCAACATTCATTCTACTCATAGAAAAGGCAAGATGGATGGCAAATATTGTAAAGAGCATTCCCTTGAAAACATTCTGAGTAGGAAGATTTAAGCCCTTTCTCTCATCCTTATTAGCCATTTGACTGTGGTACTCCTGATTCTCAATGTATTTCCCCTATTAAAAAAGAGAGAGAGAAAACACCTATAGTACCTACCTCATAAGAGTGTTGTAAGGATAAAATGTGGTACTCTATGATACAAATTTTTTCCTTTTTTTTTTTTAGTTTCTAATTGGGAAAGGAATAGTTTGCAATAGTGATGCAAAAAAAGGGGAGTGGCATTTAAATATCATGAAAAATTCATGAAAAAGAACAAAAGTAAATTCACAAGGAAGCACAAATAAGGTGAATATGAAAGGATCATGGAATTTATTATATACTTTTTTTTTTAAAAAAGCAAGCAGTATGAAATTGAAATTACAACCTCAAATATAATCTTTTTAAATTCAGTTATTCATTTGGGAAATGTCTTTTTTGGTGTTTAAATTCAGAATTGTAAAAAGTAAATGTATTTAAAAGAAAGAGATAATGTGTGTAAAACACTGGTAACTTTAAAGCGCTATGTACAGAGAACAAATATGAGCACACTAGAAAGGGGATTGACTAGATGGCCTTTATCATCCCTTTGATCTCTAAGTTCCTATAATTCTTACGGTGCTACTTATGTTATTTTCAGATTTCAAATAAAAGCTCAGCTTGCCCATCACAAATTATTCTAATAGACTCACCGGGAGAACAAAGAAGAAAAACAGGAATGGTGGTGGGTTTCTGTAATGGCTACATTAGAACAAGATTGAAAGATCAGATAGATGCCTCTTAGCATGAATGACCAGCAGGACATGGAGGCAGAGAATTCAGTGGCATCTGACATTTGTTTTATAGAATGATATGACTTGTTGATGTTATGTTAGAAATTTGGTAAAGACAGTGATCAATGGATAAGGTGGCAGTAAGCATAAGATAACTTATGTATCATTCAGGAATCCCACTTGTAGCAAAATAAGGATTCAGAGAGCACTTTTAGTATGAACCAAGAAAATTAGGGGGACAGTTATGTTGGTCCCATATCTTTAGTAAATGTAAATGTTTCCATCAGAATCTTTGATTCCATTTTAAAAACAGGTTAATCTCATTATATGATATGCTTGGTTTTTTTTTTGGAGGGGGGGTTATTGAAACAATTAGGTCTAGATTCTTTTTTATTTATATATAATTACATATAAATATAACAGGATAGGTATATCCACATGGGTAATCTAAATACATGGACCAGACTAGGTGTTGCAGAGAGATATGATCTGAGGTCTGGAAAAACCAAGGACAATATCTACATGGCCAGGACATAGAAGGGAAGGGGTATTATGCCAGAATTACATCTTTCAGCACCCCTCTCAAATACATCCAGTCTCAAGGTATGTCTGAGGGTTTTTTAAAGGAGAGTTTCAATATCTCTAAAAAAATTTTTTAATGTATTTTATTTTTAATTTATGGAATAAAATGAGCATTTCCATAACACAGCATAATAAAAAATATTATTGCATGTGAAACTGCAAATCACTAATGTACAACTTGTTATTCCTTTTAAATATATAATAATCATGGAAATTTCTTTTTTTTCTTTTTTTCTTCCCTCTTCCCCTTGCCCTCCACCCAAGCTAAAGATGGCTTCCAATGGACACAAGTAGGTGTGTGTGTATGTGTGTGTGTGTGTGTGTGTGTGTGTGTGTATATACATATATATATATATATATATATATATATATATATATATATATATGAAATGTAAAATTATTTTATACGTACTTCTATTTATCAGTTCTTTCTCTGGATGCAGATAGTTTCTTCCTATGTCCTTTATTTTTAATTTGTGTATTTATAATGGTCAGAATGACTTAGTTGCTCGGTCATTCTTAAAATAATATTGCTGTTATTATACACATGAATCTAAGTTCTGAAGTTTCTGTGATTGCTCTTATGGGTGAACATAGTCCTTATCTTATACTCTCCAGCTTACTTCTTTCTCACCAAACTTTGGTTATACAAAAGAACGTCACAAATAGAGAGTAAACCTATTCATCCAAGCAAAACAGCAAATAGAAATTGGAGTTCTACAGACTAGAATACAGCAGAAAATATACGAGTGAGCTCTTCAGCTGAGGACGAGCCAATCTCACCCAAGGAGATCCATTCTAGAAGTCTCAAAGTAGGCAAGTTACGAAGCCAGTTCGTCATTAGAAGCCAGTTTCTCTAATGCATCTGCTCTTTCTTTTTCCATATATCCCAAGCATATCTTTAGAACCCACTTGGTAAATTTCTTATGCAGGTATGTGGTGTTGAGCTCAGCTCCACCAATCTCTCTGCCAATCAGGAGTCACATCTCCCTCCCATACATAGCAGTGTGCAAAATGTCCTAGGGCTGGATGGAAATTGGATTATATAAATAATGTTATATATTATGTATATATATATATATATAAAACATTAAAAATACATTATAGGGTATATAGACAGTATTTTATAAATATTATATTACATTATATAAGACTGTATTAGTTTTTGATCCTTGATGGCCAAGATGATGGAAGGTCTAGAATTCCAGGGATATGAAAGGCAATTGTTCTGGTAGAAGAGACCTCAGTGAATTCCAACTGATTAGCCTAAGTAAGTACAGGTGATGCAAGCCCCTTCAACAAACACTAACCTGCTATTTTTTACAAGTTCATAACATCATAGCATTAGAACTAAAAGCGACATGAAAACAACCTCTTCATTTGACAGGTGAAATGGAGACTCAGCTAGGTTGTGACTTGCTCAAGATCATACAGAAGAGTCCAGTATTCAAATTCACATTGTGTAACTCAAGTCCAGTGTTCTTTTCAGTGTACCAGCCTTTAGATCAAACAGCTATTCAAAAGAAACTCAAACCTGACATTCACTCACTTGAGGACAGATTTGATGTTTGGTCATTTCAGTCATGTCTGACTCTTCATGACCCCATTTGGGCTTTTCTTGGCCGAGATACTGGAGTGGTTTGCCATTTCCTTCTCCAGCTCATTTTACAGATGAGGAAACTGAGGCAAACAGGGCAAAGTGACTTGCCCAGGGTCACACAGTAGTAAGTGCCTGAGGCTGGATTTGAACTCAGGAAGATTAGTCTTTTTGATTTGAATCTTCTTCTGGTCACTTCCAAAAATGGTGACTAAAACCAAATACTCCATTACTCCAGATATGTGGTCTGACCAGGACAGAAGTGTCTTTCTTAACAGCACCTAAGACTGGATTAGGGCAGCTAGGAGATGCAGTGGATATTATGCTGGACCTGAAGTCTGCAAGGTTCATCTC